>NC_134455.1:170060574-171293074 GCF_047948215.1 Lycorma delicatula | reverse complement strand
CACTTTTTTTTGTAATTTAAAACAAAAAACTATTTTTCTTTTTGCAGCAACAGAAGAACAAAATTGGATGACGAAATTAAAGTAATTTCTCTGTATTTAAACAAATAAATACTTTGTGTAAATGTAGCTATATATCCACTTTCAGGTGGTCTTCCCTAATTAATACTTTCAAGTAATCTAAGTATATAAAGTAATCCTTCTACTTAATTCCTTAACTCTAATTGCCTGCTAACGCTTGTCACTTCACTTAATCAGGTCATACTCTTCAATATTTTTACTTCTAGATGCATATTAATATCTCAGTTCTATATTATTTAATCGTGAATTACTTTTCAAATAATTTAAGCTCATCGATTGTAATATTTCTTATTTTTTCGAATATTTACATCGACTTAACACCTATTTATAAAAAAATAAATAAAAAGAAAAGTAAATGCACAGGGATAATAAAAATTATCCCTTATTTTTCTCTTCAAAATCATTAGCTATATGTCTGTTCTGATTTAAAAATATATTTCTGATGTCTTTTGTGGTCAATTTAACTTCCATCTCCCTACTGGTTTGAATCGTTTTGCTATTATTGATAGTTTATTCATTAATATAAATCTTTCAAGAATTTCGTCTTGGTTCTAATTTTCTGTTTCTGACAGATTTTTTAATCAAACAAATTTTTAATTTATCATAAATTAATGAATTAAATCTAACAAAAGACATAACATTAATTAAATTTTATATATTTTTTTTTGTAACTGTTAATCACAATTTCAGAATTCTTTTTAGAAACCAAGTGAAAAATATATCATTAAATAATACTGGAAAATTTATAATTAGTAAATTTATCTGTTAGAGAGTTCTCAGACAGGAGTTCTCGTTTAGCTTAAAAAATTCAGAAATATTTTATATTGTAACAAGCTACCATAACTTTTAACTGGTACCTGAAAACAACATACACATGAACTAATAAAACATTTTTTCAATGATGAATGATGTTTATAAAAATAAGTTTCTATAAACACCCTTCAAACTTCAGGCCAGATATTTTGTGTAATTATTCATTATAATTTTCTAAGAGAAATTGTGTTGTTTTTACAATTTCCGTCATGATACGTAATTTGTAATTTTTTAAACATTCCGGACTAAATTCACATAAAGCAAATTAAATTTTTTTTACTGATTAAGAAGTTAGTAGGTACAGTTTCATTCAAGTAAATTTATCAAAGAAATTTAAATCTCGTAGTATTTTGAAGTGTGTAAGAAAATGAAAAGCTATCGATGTTAAAAAATAAATTAATTGAAACACAACGATAGAGACAAGATGGGTGAATCAATTCATATTACATGAATTTTTACGGTTTAGATTTAAAAAACACGGAATGATCCTTTGATGAATGGAAAATTAAACTTGTTTGCTTCCTTTGGGTGGTTAAAAAATGTTAATTATTGCCAAAATAAAAAAAAATGTTCATTGAAACGTACTAGTAATAAAAATTATTTTTAATTCAATTAGTGAAGGAAGTGAAAATAAGCACAAAATTGTCTCTTAACTGCTTTAACAATTTCAGCGATTTCTCAATTTAACTTCAGCTGATATCGGAAATATCAGCGATATCTCCGATTAAATAAATGACATCTCATTTTGTTCAAGGGATAATATTTTTAAAAAGCACCATTCGAGGAGACTAATAATTATAGAGCTTTTAATGGTTAAAAGGTTTAATGGCAACCGTTTTGAAATTTTTAAAGGTAAATGTTCCAAATTTATTTATTTTATAGAAGATGTCGGTTAAATGTACATCAAAATATTTCTATCTATTCTTAATATTTAAATTTTTAATGGCAACCGTTTTGAAATTTTCAAAGGTAAATGTTCCAAATTTATTTATTTTATAGAAGATGTCGGTTAAATGTACATCAAAATATTTCTATCTATTCTTAATATTTAAATTTTATTGAAAAAAAAATGGCGGACAGTGGGAGATGAAGCTATAACATCTATATGATGTCTATTTTTTTATAGATAGGGCATTTGTTCACACGAAATTTGTTTTATTTTCATGTCCGAAATTAGTACATTAAGTTCGACCAAAACCTCCTAGGATACTTTGTATATGCTGCCATCATTCCAGATTCTATCTCAACTGCTCCTAGATTTGATTTTTAGTAGAAGTCTGTTTTTTTCCATTTCTTCCTTATGAGAAAGGAGATAAATGGATTTATGTTAACATAAATTTATATAAACAGTGATAAAGCCATGAATAACGAGTAAAAGAGGAAAAAACATTGTTGTCAACGATATAAGACCTAATAACAACATGAAGAGGTTTGTAGATATTTGATCGTCTTACTAAGAAAAATGAAGGTTCATAATACTTTGCATAATGATTTTCCATTCAAAACAGAAAACACAAAATGTGTTTGTTCCTTGAAAAAGGGAATAGCTTCAATTATTACTGTCTCAATATAAAAGATGTGAGCAATACACTGCCTTAAAACCACAATAGTTCAAAGAAATTTAACTAAATAATAAAATAAATAAATATTCGTGTGTATTGTATATATATATATATTATTGAAATAAAAGAACAAGAGAAAAACCCATAGCTCAGAGCAACATGTAACTATCAAACAATAACAGAGGTAATGGGAACAATAATAAATGAGTGAGGAAATTTCATCATTCACAATTAAAAATGGTAAAAGTACTTTACCGTGGAAACAATTCATGCAAAGAAAAAAGACAGTAAACAGAATAGGAGCAGAGGGAACTCTTCTAATCAAAGTCATAATATAAACAAAAGTACTGTAACTAGATGAAGCGAACAAAAATAAACTTTGTATGTGTGTATATATATATATATATATATATATATAGATAGAGATATAGGTAGATAATACAAACAATAAGAGAAATTAACGTAAACGAGAAAATAAATGGCTTCCATCCAAATAAATTAATATAATTAAATATCATTCCAGAAATATAGTGGTTTAAATAATTCATGTAATTATTTCCTACCAATGTATTCGAATCCTTTTTTTAGATGAATACTCATTAAAGTCTTTATACCAGAAAAATATTACATTTTCAAGAGCACTTCAAAGAAATTGATCGATAGACCATACACTTCAGAACATCTGAGAAATGATAAGACGTGTAGTTATCAAAATATGCTACAAGATTTCTACATATGCTTTACGTATAGTTGTAGAAAATAAAATTTACATTGGTGAATAAGAAAGTAATACCCATTCAAATATTATATCCATAGAAAAGTGTTTATATCCTTTCGAAAGATGATGTAATTACTTGTAATATTTTAAACAGGTAAATTATATATATTTACTCATTATTACTTTAACATAAGTATTATAAAAATGAATGGGTATTTTAAGTATTATAAACGTCTCAGAGGTTTTTAAAAAAACGGAAAAACTGTTTATAAGTGATTCTACATCACTGTTACTAGGGAAAAAATGAACAGTACCTTTATTTGTAATATAAATATTTTTTTTATATATTGGACGCAGAACCGTTTTAAGTTAATATATCTATAAATATATTTTTTTCTAGTTTCTTGTTTTTTTTTGTTTTTGTTTTAGATTACTTGTATCACTGAATACCAATTGGACTTTAGTGAGATTGGCATGCTAATGTGTAAAAATATAGTCTTCAATTTTTTTTTAATGAGATCATATCTTCGTTTTAAGTTTTGAAAATGGCTATCTAATTTTTCGAAGTGATTTTTATTTCACATCAGGTTAAATTTAACTACTAAGTTAATAATGTTTACCTAACACGTACACTCAATGAATATGCAGTATATAAATCATTCATATTTCGTTCCTCATCAATACAAATTCCTAGAAGTCAATACAAATTCAAAAAATATTTAAGAATTTGTATTGATAAGGTATGAAAGAAGAGAAGAATGAATTATATATATGAGAGTGTACATGTTAGGTACAATTACGTAAGAATCAATGAGCCAAACACTACTTGAGTTTTTGTAAAATTTTTTATTATTATTAAATATTAATATTTAAGATATATTTAAGATTATTAGTAACATTTTATCGAAGGTTTTTTTGAGACCATGTAAAAATTGTATTTAAGTTTATTTTCAAAAATAAAACGTATTTGAATTCCAGAGGTAGTGTTTTTATTGACAATCAAAACTTTTTTTTTTCTATATATTGATATAGATTACAATGAATTTAGAAAAGATATGGAAAGTAAAAATGTACATTAAAAGTGTTCCGCAAGAAATAAAAAAAAAATAATAGTTAACCTTGGATTTGTTGTAAATAAGAATTTTATGGGGAAAAAATTATTCACAGCTTACAGAATCTTTATTTTAATTCTGATCAATTATATTTACGAGTATACAGGAGTAAAATATAGCAAGAAAAATTGTTAAAATAAATAATAAATAAAGACAAAATACACAAATCTTAAATCCTCAAGCAAGGGTATGTATACGGCGATATCCCTACAGACCAGTTACATAACTTTTGAAGGTTTAGTTTGAATTACTACAGGAAAAGTTATTCGCAGTTTGATATCGAAGCTGAAGTTTGTGAATTGACTTCTCTATCGGGGAATTTGAGAACTATATAACGGCTGTTGGACAGTTTGAAAAGGGCGACGGTTTCAATAAATTTTCAGATTGCGGTATCACAACTCTGATAATACTAGTAGATATATAATAGATGTCAGGTTTGTTATAATAAAGAGGTTAAACACACATTTGACTTCTCTCAAGGGTGCGCTGTTCTTTAGAGATGAATTTATATGAATTTCGTCGAACTAAGCTAATAGATTTAAACTGTTTCTTTTAATTATTTTTTCTTACTGAAAAATAATTTGTAATTTTTCTTATTGAAATAATTTTTTTTACTAATTTACTAAGATAGAAATCTTTTTATTTTTACTACCTGTTGTAAGTAGATGTAAAGATTTTTCTAATACTGTAGGAAAGAGTAAGACCAAAGTGTTAAGTTTGTAAGCTTTGACAAAGGAGAAGCGTAATTAATGTTTATTTGTATTTTATATCATTTTAAATGTTTATTTACTACTGAATAGAATAATAAAAGGGGTTGCTTATATGTAAATTGGCATAATTACAATAATAACTCTAATGATATAATATTTGTGAGTCGGGTTCTTTTGGACAGACTTTCAGACATTTTTTTAGGAATAAAGAGTCTCTTATACCTGCATTTTAAAACAGAAAACAATAAAAATACAAAACTTTTTTACAGTTCATTATAATTCTTTTACTTGTATAAATACAAAAAAAATCAGTTTTCAAAGTCAAGTAAACATTTTAACCCTGCTGGTATTAATCTTTAAATGTTTTTCATTATGGAAAATACTTTTTTGAAGAAATTTTTTGGACAATCGTAAAAAATTTTACTGACGGAGAGGCAATTCTCGTTTCTACATTTTTATTCTTTTTCTTACGCTGATGTAGAAAAAAGATTATTACAAAATTACGGGAGCGAAAAAATGGGTTATCAATTAACATTAACATTATTTCTTTATTTCAGTCGGTTCAAAATATTTACATAAATGACTTATCATATCTTTGGTTAATAAATGTAATAAATTTCTGTAATAATTTTTTATACATCAACGATTTCAGATTTTATAATTCGAAGCTATTAATGAGAGAATGCTAACAGTATCTCTCAAGTAATGTTAAAATTTCAAAGTTCATTTTAGTTTTTATTTCATAATTACAATTTAACATTATTAAAAAAAATATTATTTATTATATTTTGTTATTGTAAAGTATTATTGTGATTTATTTTATTATGAATCCGGTCAAAAAAGAGGTTTATATTACACAAAAACTAATTAATTTAAGGCTATCTGCTTTCCTCTATTTCTCAAAAGTAGAAACTTAACTCTCTCCAGTTTGAATTAATATCGATTTTATGTAATACCTATAGTTGAAGAGATTAGAACCGAAATGATTTCTGAGGGATTATATATTGTTAATAAAAGCATAATTAATTTTATCATATGCAAACAAATAAAGTGATTATTTCGTTTATATATATATATATTTCTTTTATTTTATCTAAAATCTTGTTAGAAGATATAGGAAGGTCAGAAAATTTGCAGATATGGGATCGTAAAAAACTATAAAATCTTATTATTATAAGATTACAGGCAAAAAATAGAGGTTTCTACAAGTATTACGTAAATATGAGTGTCCTGTAGTAGGTTCAGCACCTTTAAACAAATTTATTGTTTAATGCGTCTTTTTTTAAGAGCACGATTTGATAAATACAATCAAAAAATAACAGCAAGTGGTTTTTTTTGACATATTAACGTTTTTTAAGACTTAATATTTTTCTTTCGTTTTGTAAGAGCATTCGTGCACGTTTAGGGAAATATCATAGGCCTAAGTAAAAAAGGGATTACATCTATGATTTTCCCTTCTCAACTACGTATTACTAAATCTGTGTAACTTTCCAAGTAAGGAACATTTATTATCCCGATGTAATAATGATTTAAATTAAAATATTCCAGAAATTAAACTCATGAAAGCGTTAGAATTAAATAAAATAAATTACTAAAAAAATGAGTTACTTTCTTCTAGGCATTATCGTTATGAACAGGTACACTGAATTATCTTTAATATTGATAAAAGATATTTTTTCAAATATAACAATAATAATTATTATCTATTTATTTTTTCAATTAAATTAACTTATTATCACGAAAGGTATTTTGTTAAAAAATCTGTTACAGTTTTACAGAGAAGCTACAGAAATAAAAGGTAGAAGGCGAAAGAAACTAGAGAGATAAATTTTCTATCGTTCAAGAACGAAAAATGTTTATAAGGCAGAAGGTGGAAATATCGAAAAGCTCGACATATCCAAACTGAAAGAGAAAAGGATAATATGAAAGATATGAATATCTTTACAATATTTCTACACTTACTTCGTCCTACCTAACACGTCTCTCTTATAAAAGTATCTCTTCCCATTTTTTCGAAAATTTTTCCATTAAACTAACTATCAATATTCTTTTTAACATTTAGGATTCCAATTTTAAGTTATAATACACTTTTACCGGTTGTAATTATTCTATATACAGAATTTACCACTGAGTTGTTGAATTTAAAAGTTGATTTTTTGTGATGATCCGGAACTAATTACAAAAAAACTTTTTTAAAGTTTAATTTGTAATGATTTTTACTAATAATGTTGATAATAATTATTTTAAAATATAAAGTTTTTTGACCACCTTTAGTAAATGCTAATAGGTCAATGAAGATTTTATTATGAAAACTTTTCTAAATAAATCATTAAAAACATTTTAAAACTTGTTTATATTTGTCGTTACAAAATTTTATATTTTTAAACTACATTAATGAATTATTGTATTTTTATTTCCATGCACTCGAGAACTAATCGTTTGAAAGGGTTGATGCTAAATAATCTACTTAGAGTATACTATATACCACTTTTGAAAGTATCAATGAAAAGTGTTAAATGGCCACCATTTTGGTTAAGGTTGCCCTAGCCTAATTTCATCAGTTTTTTTAAAGCCCTTTAAAATGAGTTTCACAACTCCTACTCTTTCCATTAAAAATATTTAAATTGCTCCTCTATGGACGCTGGAAACCTAATATTTTATACCAAAAAATAGATGGTTTTGCGGTCGGAGTGTTTGCTACATTTCATTTTTGTATGTTTATCTTGAAAATCCTGTTAAGGGTAACTAACCTCATAATCTAACTCTTAAGGATTGCCATACTTTGTTAACACCAGTACATATGTATAATAAAGAGTTAATTTATTTCTGATTAATATAATGAAATGTAATCTGTAATTATTTCCAATTACTTTATCGTACGCTCATTAACTTCTATACAACAAGTCAACTGCCTGAAGATATTAAATTTTTAAATAAATTATTTGTTTCTCAAAGCCTAGTGTTAGTACGCTATATAGTATATAAATTAAGAATTTTCCTTAATCTGCAGGAAACAAAACATTTTAATAAATAAAACGCATTTAAATATAACTGTAAAAACTGTTATTTTTTATTCTTTTTAAAGTTATTTAGATAAATTTATCAATTTTTTTTTATATTTGTATGGTTATTTAATTCTACAAAATATTATTTATGATCAGCTTTAAGAAAATTTACTGGTTCTCGTTCAATTTAAAAGAATAATCTTACGTAGCACCCTCTTTCCAAGACTTTTTCAGTCTATATTTCTAAACAGTTTCAGCTCGTATTCCTATAATCCTTCCTTGCAGTTTAACATTCACACCCAAACTCAATTCTTGAGAAGTATTATCAGAATGCTGAGAATCAAAATAGTCTACACATTCCTTCCTTCGCCAAAAGAATAGCTTCAAACATTTAGGAAAGAATTACATTAATAAGATTAAAATTTATACGTTCACTTTTCTTTATTCACAAAAAATCTCTATAGAACAGAAAATCGTATCATTTTTTCTTAATTTTTCAAATAAGAAAATTTAGATTGGATTCTTTTCTATAAAAAGACCCTTTGATGAATTTTTCTAAATCTGCGTTAGAATAAATTAAATTCTGATGACTTGGAGAAGTATAGTTTATTTTTGTATTTACCGATATCACTTTTTTTTTTTAAAACTTTAGAAACTATATATAATTAATGTAAAAAAATATTTATAAACCACCGAGTTAGTCTAGTGGTAAACTCGTCATCGCAAATCAACTGATTTCGAAGTCAAATTTTTCAGGTTCATATTCTAATGACGGAAAGTTACTTTTATCCGGATTTGAATACTATATCGTGGGTACCGGTGTTCTTTGGTGGTTGGGTATCAATTAACCGCACGTCTGAGGAGTAGTAGACCTGAGTTTATTCAAGACTACAAATTTATCGGTACAGTTACACTACACTGATAAGTCGCTAATGACTTTAATCTTTGATGCAACTATAGATAAAAGTATTAAAAAAAACAAAATGTTTTTCTTATATTATTTTTTTTTAATTAAAAATAATAATTATATTAACGCAATAATTGCACATAACCGCATTATAAAGACTAAAAAAAAACAACAAAAACAAATAGATAAATAATTCGATTTGAAGATCTCTAAAATGGATTCGCATATCCAAAACTACAAATATTACTTTTGTCTTTTTTTTGTTACCAAGGCAGCTTAAAAAGTTTATCTTTGCAATTCCGTAAATTACCTCTTAAATTAAACTTATGAAGAAAATTAAAAAAAATTTCAAGTAAAGGGCAGTAAATAAATAAATTGTCACACTGAAATCATTTATCTACTGGTAAATGAGAATAATTTTATTGTAAATTCTACTGAAATGGAAATAGAAAAGAGCAAATTAAATAATTTTAATTACGTAAAATAAAAAAAAAGATTTTAAGACGAACTGAATCAACTTTTAGATAAGAGTTAAACGAAAGGTTTTACTAATATCATATTATTTTCAGGCTACGAGTAACTTCCACCATTAAGTAAATATTTTATAGTAGTTATGAAACTAATAAACCCTAGCAAAACAAGTTTTTCCAGCCAACTAATCTATGAAGTTTTTTGTTCGAATTGAGAAGCTTTCTACGTAGAACCGTGACCTTAATCTGCATTAGATGAAAACTGAATTTGACCGTTTCTTACATCGATGTTAAGAATATTTGTGTGAGTATAACTAATTTTTTGGGTTGAGAAAATATACAATTAATCAAATCTTCTTATAAGATTATATTGAAATTTAAAAACATGTGTTAGTTCTGTACGACTATCAGTTTGCCCTTTTAATCCTAAACTCACTGAATAAAGACAATTAATACATGTATGGCATTGTAACGCCTAAGTTTACGTGGTGATATCTTATATTACGTTTTGATACCGTAGTTAAAGAATTGCTATTCTGGACAAAATTACAATGGCAATCAATTTTTAACAGGAAAAATGTAGCGTATTTTTTTCATGTCAACATGATTAAGGTGATTGATAACTTAAGTAGAATTATTTTCAAAAAATTAAATTTTTTAAAAATAATTTACCGTCTCCCTCACTATTCAGCTTTTGGTCAAGGTCGCAGACACAACGTTGTTCGAGAAACCACAGTTTTGCCGATTTCGCATTAACGGCCTAGGGTTTCTCAACAAATCACTGAATGGTGTTATAAACAACATAACCCAAGGTTGTTTATTATTGCAATTCTGACCTGTGTGCGAATGCCGATGTCAGCTGTTGTCAGTCTATTCTCTTCGTGCCTTAGGTGTGTTCTTCGGTGCTGTGTACATTGTGTTTTTTGTTATTAAATCGTCGGGTCAAGCTCTTTACAAGATTTAAGTTATCTAAAGACTTTATTTCATTTTTACTTACTGCTCGCGGCTGTTTCTGTATTGTCGGATATAATATAAAATACTAAAATTAGATTATGTTTTAAGTAAAATGTTGTGCTCGGTAAGACTGGTTGTGCTGTAAGTTAATTATGTGTTTGAATTCCAGTTCTTTTTTTTATTTTGTGAATGTAATGTTTATTCAATTATTCTAAGTTAAGTCTTCTGTTCTTGTAGCAAAAATGTTATTTACCGTATTGTTTACCTTAATATAGTTGATGCGTAATCTCTTCTTGCGTTTCTGCTATAATTATGAATTTAACAAACTTTAATGCTGATGTGCTGTTTTATTTATTTTCTCTCTTTCTTAATCACTACCCAATCCAGACCATCAGATCCTCTCAGAACACTCACATGTTTTTTAAGAAAAACATTTTACTGTTTGCCGTCTCCGAAGCAGGTTTCAAAAAATCTCAAACGAGTTCAGTTATCATTGTGTCCATCTTCAGGACAGGCGTTTTTTTTTTTTTAAATTAGGCAGAGAGTAAGTCATTTACGAAGTTGTGTATTTTTGAGAAGTTATAATGTGTTAAGGTTCTTTGTGCGTTCATATGTAAAATATTAAGGTTGTCAGTGTTGATGGATTTGTGATTTGTGATATACCTCTGTGAGGTTATTAGAATATAGTGTCTGTAATGCTATGAACAAAGATCCATTGCATTTTTATTTAAAACTGACATGAATCCCTCTTTTCTAACTCGAAAAATTACGCAATTGAAACAATTTACCTAAATTCAAGGGGCATTCTGTTTGTTTCGTGATTGTTTTGTATGTGTTTTGATTTGTTTGCTGTTTGTTTTTCTAAAGGCTACATTGTATTCAGATATTTTAAACCCGTGAGCTCTTCCAGAGGTAACACGCACTTTTTCACCACATTCTTAAAACATAGTCTAAAAAACAAAATAAAATGTTATCATCAGTAACATCACCTAACACTAGCGTGAACCAGCACCACCATTCACTGAAAATGATCACAAAGACTGAAACTGTTTTGAGGTAAAACGGTTTTAAATTTGTTTTGTAATTAAATAACTCGATATGTATATACAAAAGTTAAATTTCAAATTAATACCACCAACATGAATAAAAACACAACAATTAGATAAAAGAGCAAATTTAAATAATTCTTGTTCTCTGTTGAAATTTAAAAATGTATATGTGATTGAGATTTTATTTCTGTGATATACTGCCCATTTTTAATTTTTTGTTTTGTTTTTGTAATAGCTTATTAATTAATCATTAAGAATGATAAATTACACTTCTTTATTTTAGAATAAACTATAAATTAACAGTAATAATACTCAAGAAATCTCCTTATAAGACTACTCTCTCTTTATGTGAGAGTGGTAATTTTCTTTAAACGTTTAAGGTTTTGAAAAGGAATAGGTTACGAAAATTTTGTATCACATGAAAATAAGACTAATATTGATAAATACCTAGGATGGAGTTACATAAAGAAGTTTGCGATGAAATCGTTATTAAATATTTACGACTGTTACCGGTTCATTTTGTAACACTACAATCAAATTAAAAGATATTTAAATATAGCGTCCGACCGTCTCAAAAAATGTGAGATATGGAGATGTTAATTTGAGCCTTTTAACCCAGCAAGATTAATCATTAAAATAGTGAATTATATCAAAATAAACAATTTCTACTTTCTGTCTGTTTTGGGAATAAAAAATCATTTATTATTTGATTAGTTCAGTATTTATTTTTATCATATAGGAAGCAAATAATAATGTTATTGTTAATGACAGATGTAATAATCTACGATTTTAATTGTAATTCCTGAAACCTAAAGAGAATGATTAGTCTATTTTCATACACAAACAGATAAGTAAATAGATTGAATAGAAAATAAAAAAGGGAATGAGAATAAACTTTCCTGTCTTAATTTACTTTCCAGTCTTAATTGTGAATTGTTTTCATGAAATCGAATAGGTAGTTTTTATTCTTTTCTCTTACAATTAGAAAGAGTATTTTGAACCAGAAAGTTACATAAACAAGTGACTACTAAGCTTAGTGTAGTCAATGTAAAAGAGGTCACATAGAGAAAGAATTTGTTCATCTGATAAGAACGTCTGTCTGCGTAAGGTTGATACAGTTAAGAGAAGTCAATTCTAATATTACATTGCTTTTCGTATAACAGCTACTGTTAAAAGATACAATATTAATTCAGTGAATCATATCTCTTAAAGCATAATAAGAAATTAATTCAGAGAGTATATTAAACTGGAAATATAATAAATCTGAACGGTCAAGGGAAACAAATAGCCTATAATATCAGCAGATTAATAGCCATACGATAAAATTTGTTCATATGTCAAGTACATTTATCTTTTGCAGAAATACACAGTAATAAAGTGGTTGTAGATTTTATAGTAGAGAATTTATTTTTAACTGAAAAAATATCCAGTGTCTATCTCGTGACTGATTTTTCCCCCTCTTAATTTGTGTTTCTAATAGTTTTATACAAATGTGATTTCAATTTTTTTTTTAGATTTATTTTTGTCTTTTTTCGAAATCAAGGCTAAAAACTGGTAAAAATTGTTTTATATGAATTTATTTTTATATCAGTATGAAAATTATAGTCGTCTGTTTACAGTAAAAATGAGCTTCTGTTTGAAGGAGAGAAAAAAATTTATGAGGAGATGAAAAAATTGAGATGAAAAGAAAAAAATTATTTTTTCACATACAGAATTCTTTGTAGACGTTTCATTCACATTTTGGGTAACTCGCCTGTTCCGATCCCAAATTGTGAAATATGTAAAGTTCACGTTTTTGAGGTCTACCCACACTTCTTCGATCCGCTGGATTATACAACATGGCCATCTTCAGAAATCTATCATTTGTCAATCTATCTACTAGGTGGGTATCTCTATTATTCTTAGTTATAGTCACTCTACAGTCTTGTCGTTGAATTCATGTCTAATGTCCTCAGCCTGTTCTTTCTTAAATTAAAAAATCTCATCTCAGCAGCTTAAACCCAACTCAGTTCTCTTTTCTTTTTCACCCACGTGTCACTTTCGTAAAATATCCTGGGCACTGCCATCATTTAAAAAAAAAATCGTTTGTGCCTCCTTTCTAGATTTTGTTATGTAGTATCCTTTGACTTAAACCACAAATATCTTGGAATATGCTGGTCTTAAAAACGAAGTCTTTATCCTCTTCATACCTTATAACGCAGCCAAGATAATTAAAATGATATATCTGCTCAAGAATTCGATTATCAGTTGCAATTTTTGATCTTATCGCAAACTTTCCAAAAAATGCAATTATCTTTGACTTGTTCTCAGAAATTTTCACCGCTAAAATTTTGTAGATGGTGCACAACCCTGATATATCATATTTTGTTTTTTCTATATTAGGTGATCATCGCAAACAAAATAGAATTAGCATTACAATCTAAATTGAGTTCCAAGTTAAACTTTATATTTATTTTTTCTACACAGATCGTTAATATATATATATTCAATAAGGTACACGAGACAGGATAGCCTTGTTTTAAGTCGACATTCGTTTGAATTTTTCCAATGCATGAAACTCCACAATCAACCAGTATATTTATTCCAGCTTAAATACTTATTACTACAACTATAACTGAATTTTCTGGAAATTCCGATCTATTCAAAACCTCCTGAGATTTTGTCTTAAAACCCCTATCAAAAGCCTTTCAATATTCTATAAATGCTAGATGCGCCTTTAAACTCCGTTCGTCTTTCTTAGATATTATCTGCTTATTAGAAAAATACTGTCTTTCCTCTTATAAAACCAACTTGTTCCACTTATAGAATTTCTTCTGAAATACGCTAGGCTCTACGGTTAATAATAATTTTACTGTGGTTTTTATATGCAGTACTTAATAGGCTTATATCTGTAATTTTTTTACAATTTTTATATCACCCTTCCTAAAACAAATAAATTACTTTCGTCACCTTCCAATGATCTCTCTCTCTCTCGCTCTCTCTCACCCTCTCTCTTTCAATTTAGCCTCTAGAACTACCGTAAGATATTACTGAAAATGACATGTATAAATATAAATGAAGTGTAGTCTTGTACAGTCTCAGGTCGACCATTCCTGAGATGTGTGGTTAATTGAAACCCAACCACCAAAGGTTTTGCCGATGATTTGTCTCTGGTTATATGGCTAAAACGGAGGATGAACTGGTGAGGAGGGGCAATGAAGCCATGCGGATGGTACATACCGGGTCGGTGAAGAGAGGTCTTTATTTGGCCCTAGAGAAGAATCAAGTTGTGGTTATGGCAGGAAGAAGGCGGTTGGCTCCAATAAGTTTAGTAGTAGGGGGTGTGGAGATTGTGCCGGTAGCCAAGGCAAAGTACCTTGGAGCCTGGCTCGATATAATGAGAGATCTTTTTATCCTCATTTGGTCGAGGCTGTACAGAAAAGTAAACGAACAGTAGCTGCGGTGTGCAGGCTAATGAGCAAGATTGGCGGACCGAGGTTGGCGTAAAAGGAGGCTATTGGCATCAGTGGCTTGGTCCGTCGTCATGTATGCGGTTCCGGCATGGAAACGAGCGATGAAGAAGAAGGCCCGGAACCAATTGTTAAGCCTGCTGAGGCGCTCGGCTATTGGGGCAGTTAGGGCGTATCGTACAGTCTCAACCGAGGCGGCGTTGGTGATAGTTGGAATGCCGCCGTGGGATCTTGTTGTAGCGGACGAAATGGTGGGAAGAGCAGAAGGGTATTCGAAGAGTGAAGCGAAAGGGGAAATGTTGGATAAATGACAGCAGAGGTGGTCCAGAAGTCAGGTGGATAACTGGACGAGGAGGCTAATGCCGCAGATTAAACCATGGCTGGTCAGGAAACATACTGAAGTCAACTATGAATTGATGCAATTCTTGACTGGCCATGGCTGCTTTAATAAGTTCCTCAGTGATAGGAAGAGGAGGTGGTCGCCGGATTGTAGGTATTGTGGGCAATGCGATAAGGTTGAACACACGGTGTTTAACTATTTTAGATGGAAGAAGGCTAGGAGGGAAGTGCTGGCTACTGTTGGTGTCATAACACCAACAGACAACATGTGATAGAGGCAATCTTGAATAGCCCTAGAAACTGGAACCTAATTCGTAGGATGGTGGGCAACATTTTGAAAAGGAAGGCGTTGGAGGAAGTTGAAAAAGAAGAGGATGGTACCTAGTGGGGAGGTGTAGGGTGTGGCTGGATAGCCCCGTTCATGAGGAATGCGATGCTTAGGTGTCGCGCTTCCGATGACTGAACGGGGACTCCTGGGGTGAGTAGGAAGGAAAAGCGTAATGACCTAGTCCCGATCGGAGTTCCCCTGTTTGGGGTACTTCTGATTTGAGGCAGGTGATTGAGAGGACCTAGTCCCGGCTGACCGGGTGGTGCCCCATCCCGGGGACGGCATAGTCGGCTCCGGCATGGTCTCCCGGAAGGGTAGAGGGAATGGCACCTCTAGGACCGAGTGTGCTTCCGCGGCGGGTCCGGGCCTAGGGGGATGGGAAAAAAACCACCAAAGAACACCGATATCCACAATCTAGTATCCAAATCCATATAAAATAAATGCCTTTACTAGCATTTGAAACTTAGAAGTCTCGACTTCGAAATCAGCTTATTTGCGATGACGAGTTCACCACTAGACCAACCCGGTGTTTTACCTTCCAATGATCTGGAATTTTATAATTTAACATATAAAATAAACGGAGAGTTGAAATCGAGTGCCTACTTATTTTAAAAGTTCTCCATTAATACCGTCGATACCAGATGATTTCCGATTCTTAACAGTTAAAAAAAGATGTTAATTATTTCATCTCTTAGAAGATAAAATTATTAAAACTTAAAAAACACGACTGCCAAAAAAAAACCATTAAGTTAAGAATTAAGTTAATTTTTCCAATACATTGCTTCTCGTAGAATTATTAAAAGAGATAATATTAATTCAGTGAAACATATTTCTTAAAGCCCAGTAAGGAATTAATTCAGGGAGTATATTAAAAAAAACCAATTTATGGCCAAAAAAAAAAACCACTGATGATAAACATAGCTCTTTAATATGGGATACTAATACAAGACAACCGAAGAACATGTGGGTGACAATTTTTCATACAGTATATTTTTTTCAAATTTTTAATATTTATTTAAAAAGAATTATATATATATATATATAAACTTAGATATATGTATATCTTCTTAGTCATTCTTTTATCTACTGCCGCTTATTATCTTATTATATAACGTTCTACGTTTCTGCTGTATACAATCTGTTATAAAACAGATTCAACGAGAAGTTTATATAAGTATATATATATAGCTTATGGCAATGCCGATAACGTAAGGATCCCAACGTGGCGTCATACATCTAAATCGGTTCAGCCATTGAGATGCTACGCTGAACAAAAACACTTGCATAGAACATAAAAATAGTATAGTCCTTATTCTACAGCCGTGTAAAAATAGCATACTTCAATCATATTCAGCAATAATATTCAGCTTAGTAAAAGTGAAAGTTTATTCCAGTCTTCAATCGAAGATTTTCAGTTAAGTATCTCATTGTTTATAAAATGATAATATATTAAAGTTGGTTTCCTATCAACACATTTCTTTCCTACTTTGTCTTAGAGATGATTGAATACTGTATTATTTTACAGTTTTTTTTTAGAAATTCAAATAACAGTTACCACAACGTAGAAACACATTAACTAAAAATTTTTGAATTTTTTTTAAATTCATGTATAATAAAATTTTTCCTCAAACAATTTTGGAACATTTATAAAATTCACTTGTGTTTCTTATGTTTTATCTGAGTAAATTTCATAGCAGGTAATTTCATCATATGTTGTTTTTATTAAACTTCTTAGTCATTCTTTTATCAGCTGCCGCTTATTATTATAATCAACGTTCTACGTTTCTGCTATATACAAACACTGTTATGATACAGATGCAATAATGAATTAATTATTTAGATATATAGTTAAGTATTTTAAATGTTACATTAATTTCGAATAGCAACAACCATAACCTAGCATCTAATAGCCACTAACACAATTAGAGAGTTGATAAAATAAGGCACTAATTTTCAATATTTTTTTCGGGAAAGAAGAACGTAATTGTTACTTGACGAACGAAAAGATCTGAATTTGAGCTGCCATAATCTTTAACTGGACTTGAGAACTCCAAATACTTAAACACTCTATTTAAAAAAAATTAAAGCTTGATTCTTTTTAAATCATTCTCAGAAGAACTCATTTAAATAATGTAAAATTTTCCGTATGTATTTCAATAGAAGTTACTAAAAAATCTATTTTCACGGCTGTTTTTAGTTGCAATTTCGATAAAAATTTCAAAAATATATCTATTGGCGTGGATTAAATAAGGTGAGTTAAAACAATATGTATGTAATTATTAATACGTTATCAGAGTTAATTACTTTCATTATACGTCGCGTCATTCACTCAATTTTTTCAATAATAGAAAAACTTTTAAAAGAATCTGGTATCTGTCCACAGGTATCATAGGTACTTAAAAACTATTTTCACATTAATAAATAGTTTTACGATATAAATTCTAAAGTTTAGACAGTTTTTGAATATATAAAGTCAAAATAAATAAATATATATATATATATATATATATTTAATAGTCAGTAATAGTCAGTAGTCAGTAATATATATACCCTGAATGTAAATAAAAAATGTTTATACATATTTTTCTGTTTCTAGATTTATTAGTGAAAGGAAGACGATAAATTGTAGTGCGTACGATGAAAATAAAAGATTGCTTGCTGTGCAGGGTATTCTATTATTCTTTTCTCGTACCATTTGCCATTCATAAACCGAGTATTCTGCAATAAGTGTGTTTAACAATTTTCGTAAATAGCAAAAATTCTTTTCACAATTAAGATTTATTATAATTTTGTTTAATTTCAGACAATAATTTCATTAAAAATATTTAGTGTACTTATAAATATTTATTATTGTATACAGTACAAAGACGAATAGTTTGTACTTCTATTAATAAATTATTATTAAAATCCCTCCATCAAGTGAGGCATAAAATGAATGACCACGTTATACGAATAAAGGTTATTAAAATATTTCATTTTAAGTAATATTTACATGCACTTGTTTTAATGGATATTAGTATTGTTGGTGATGTTTATAGTAAGTAATAACATCATCAATAAATAATAGGCCTACACCCTACAAATTACAATAATTTATTAAAAGCTTAGTAATTTTATATGCATTCATAGAATAGCTAAGTAATTTTTGCTTATTGTTGACTAATATTCATTACTAATCTTTACTCTTCGTTTTCAATAAATCATTTTATTTCAATTCTTGGCCTGGCCCAGTACGAATTTTATATTTATTTTCTTCTGTAATATGTGGCATGTTTTGTGTGTAATAATGAATTCGTATGCGTTTTTGTGTTTTTGAATTTTTTTTGCAATGTCAGAATTTAAATCCATAGTTAAGAATAAAAAGCTACATAGATAAGCTCGTGAAATAGTTAATAACGTGTACGATTTTATGAAGAAATAAGCTATAAAGTTAAGAAAAGTAGAAGATGACAAACATTTAATACGTATTCAAAAATGTGAAGAAAGAACCGCTGCAGCTTGTGGGATTTCAAGATCACAAGTTCAAAAACTCCGAAAAGAAAAGTCGGATCTTCTTAAATCTAAATTTCAGTTGTGCTCATTCAGTACGCCAAAAAAGTATAAACAACGTTCAAAATCAGTTAGTGGATTGGACGGTTTTGATTAAAGCGTTGTAAGAAGAACAGTTAACGAAATTCACGAAAAACGTAATGACGTTTTTCATGAATTTTGTGAATTGCCTACATTAAATAAATTTTGTGAAGAACTTCTAAAGAGTTTTCAAGAGGATTCTAAAACTAGACTGGCTTGAAAGAGTTAGGGGTTTAAGTGGTGTAAAACTGATAATAGTAGAAAACTTATGATTAAGGACGGAGATATTCGGTGGAAGAGGATAGAATAGTTAAGAAAAATTACCGATTTCAGAAAACAAAATTCTTTCTACTGTTTATTTGAACGAATCGTATATTTTAGCAACCCATTCAAAGACAAAATCGGGTCGGATGACAGTGGTGCAGGAGTAAAAGTGCTAATTAATAAATGTGATCGGTTAATCATAATCCATGATGTAGGAGAAATTATATTCATTCCGAACGTAATGTTCACTTGTAAAGCGAGTTCAAAAAGCGATGACTATCACGAAAGCGTCAACAAATACAATTTCATGAAGTGGGCATCTGAAAGATTAATTCCTGATCTTTCCCCCTAAGTCAGTGGTTGTTATTGATAATTCGTCACATCAAATTCACTTCTAGAGAAACCTACGAATTCAAATGATAGGATAAGTAGCATGATTAATTGGTTAGAAAAGAACAATATTCCGTTTATAAAGCAATGTTAAAACAGTAATTGTATGACATAATTAAATCACATATAAATTCAAAAATAAGTACATTTTTGATGAACTATAAAAAAATCACGGGCATCGGGTTCTGCGAGTTCCATTTTCCCATCGCGATTTAAATCCGATCGAGATCGTATGGTCGGCTCTGAAAACTTGGTAATAATAAAAGAACAATTTTTTTCAGATTTTAACAAATTTGCTGAGAAATGAAATAAGTAAGGATCATTGGAAACCATATTGCAAATATGTAAAAAGCGAGTACGGACTGTATTTGATGATGATAAAATAAAACAACTCCTTGTTGCCTTTGAATTGTTATGTTTAATATATCGTTACTTTTGACATAATAACTAACATGACAAACTAAATTTACAATAATAAACATTTTTAAAATAGTGAGTTAAAAGGTAAAATACTGGCTCTAATTGTTCATTTCACAAATAATATAATGAATATATGTTAAAATTTGAGGAATTTGAACTAAAATAGATAGCCGTAATAGCAACTTTTTTTAAATGCTCAATTTAATTAACAATTCTCAAAGAAGAAATTTAGCTAATACCTCACAACGGTTCTAAACCGGCTGAAATATTTTTTCATTCTATATTTTTTGTCTAAACAAAAAATTGGCATTGCTATGGGTGAGAAATTTTCGAAATGAAGCTATCTTGGGGCTTTTTAATGTCTATAAAAAAACGTCAATTTATAAGAAAATTTTCTAAAGGAAGAATAAAAGACATAAAATGGTACATTTTCAATCCATAATCAAAGTAATTAACTAAATAAAAAACTGAAAAGCCAGTTTACATTAAACGTACAAATGCAATAAAAATAAAAAATTATTGAGCAAATTTAATAGTTTGTTTTTTGGCAGGTTAGAAAAATTTAATGAAAAAAAAAATTTATATTAGACGTAAGAACAAAATTTGATAATTGGAAAGACAAGTACAAAAAATGTACATTGCGTTTAATAAAACCTACGTCTTCTTTTTTGTTCTTATAAAATAATTCTTCTAAAACTAAAACAAATCAAATTTTAACATAATGTTATTAAATATAATGGTTTAACGTTTCATGTTTAACGTTTCTAATAAGCCTATTTCTTTCTTCAATACAAAAAAGTAGTGCAATTAATGATTGTAAAAGAAAATCTTTAAAAGGCACACCATAGTAATATAAATTGTAAAATATAGCACTTCTAAAACTAAGTAGGAAATTGCCCTAGGAATGCAAATGAGAAGTAAGATTTTAACGGTGCACTTGAATAAATTACACCAGTAAAATTGTCTTCCTATTGCACATAAATTCTTGAAAAAACCGGAAAGCTACTAGAAGTTATATTTGTAACTAAATGCATGCATACCTTGCTGAGGTTTTTGAACTTTAATAAACTTTTCTCTTGCTGAAACAGGATAATATTATCGGTTATTCGTATTAAATATTTTATTCCAAAAAATAACTCAATTTATTATACATTTCTTGGCAGTATTTTTATTAAAAAGATAGAATTGCTTTGTTAGTGCAAAATCAAACTATATACGACAAACAACAAAATATTTGAGATTCACATACTTGCAGAGGTTTGGAACTAGGCGTAGATACAGGATTCATGAAAGAATAAAAATCTTTAAAACCTACCAGGAAGTTTTTTATAGAGATTCTACAGTAGATTTTAAATACCTGATCACCGCGATAGATTTTTGTTAGATAAACTATGAACCAAAATTAACCGTCTTTGGTTTCTCATACTTTTTTTATTAATGAGATTCCATTTATAAAAAAATATTTCGAATTCTTTTTAAAATGTATCAACATTTTCAAATAATCTACTTAAACCAAAATAACTTCAAAACTGTGAACGTTTATACAAAAAAAAAAATTAAATTTTTTATATAATTGAGATGTTAATATTTATTATAGTTTTTACTTCAAGTCGTAAAATTACATTTTAATATTTTAATCTGACAATTATAAAAGTTGTGCGTGAAACGTATGTAATATTTAAATTATTTTGAGATCTTGGTAATCTGCATAATTAATCATCAATTTAATTTTTTAAATTGAATGAATTTAAAATTATATAAACTACCAATAAAATGGACATTTTAATATTAGAAAGACGGTTTTATTAAAATTTGGACGTTATATATTGTTACTTTCTGGACTTTTAAACTATAAAATGATATATACTTGTATCTATATTGCCAAAAAACTTTTCAGTTCAGATATTTATAAATATAAAACGGGTCTTGGGATATAAAATGCTTTTTTATTTTTGTAAACTAATTTGTTAATAAGTTATGTTGCATTAAATTATAATAGTAAACGCAAAGGACTTAATTAGCCGGTTTCTCGATTCACCCTTTTTTTGTGGAAATGTCTTACCTTTGTTTGCATTTTACCCAGAAAATAGTGCATTTACGGAAACAACAAAGACGTCCTTTATTGTGCAAAATTTTCTCTTTTCTCTTTATGATATCAGGTTTTACATATCTGTATTGTTTTAGAAATATTTGTTTAAAAAAACATATCAGACATTTTAACATACATACACACGCGCACGCGCTTTTGTGTGTGTGTTTATGTTTCACCACACACACAAACACAAGCGCATTGCTAAAATGCATGAGCAAACAATCAGATAAACTTTTATTAACATAAATATTGTTAACTATTGTTAATAATTGTCAACTATTGTTAACCAAATATTTAGTCAATTTTGTAAAAACGACAGAACTGAAGCCATAAAATAAAATTGTTTAAGCCACACATAGGAAGATAAAAAGAAACACCGTTTAGAAGATTTTAAAGGGAACATAAAAAACAAAATATAAACCTGATATAGTACCAAAGTCCATGGCAGAGAAAAATATATAAAGAAAGGAAATATGAACAAAAAACACGAACATATTAAAATAAATACGCAATAATGTACTCTTGTAGAATTTAAATAAACTTATTTAGGTAGAAGAAGTTCATACCATCCATACTGAAAGTATTCCCTCACACTAAAACTATTGAATATTAAATTTTTTAATATTTATTAATCAAAAAATGTATGGTCCTGCCCAAGAACAATTACTGTCTACTTCTTCTGGATAAAAGATGAACTCTACCTCTTTATTAGTTACCTCTGAAGTCTCAACTTGTAAAAAAAAAAATCAGTAGTCGATTGAGAGGTTGCAATTTGCATTATTATTAATGAACTAAATACAAATTGAACACACTAAAATCGATTTAATACCTTAGAAAATTAATTGTTTTTAATACTTTACGATCACCTTTATTTGGCGCATTATAATGGTACTACAGGATTTTTTTCTTTTTTTCTTGTCTAGCCTCTGGAAACTACCGTTCAGGTATTACTTCAGAGGATGATATGTATGAGTGTAAATGAAGTGTAGTCTTGTACAGTCTCGGTTCTTCCATTTCAGAGATATGTGGTTAATTGAAATTCAACCACCAAAAAACACCGGTATTATAGGATTAAAATATTATTGTTATAATATTAACATTAAAGAATAACTATAAATATCCAATGGTGACAATTTATTTTACCTTTTAAAATTAGTACCTATTTTATTTCTTTATGAGATCTGTGGAGAATTTAAAAAAGATTCAAGAAATAAGTTTCCAACTATATTTTTAACCTGAAAACAGGTTTTTGTTTATAAAATATGAAATTTTTATTAAAGGTTTCACTATCATTAATTAGTCGGAAATGACGGTGCGATAAACATCGCCCCAAGAAATTACGTAAAAATAAAATGTATAATTTCTAACCTTTTATATTGCAGTGATCGTAAAGGTTGGTAAATGTTGAAGTAATGGTATTTTTTCCGAATAAATATAGTTTATGAAGAAAAGTAATTTAAAATTAATGATTACTTATGTTTATAAGTGTAAGTTATTGTTTGTTTATCGACTTCTTAAAGAAGGTTTAGTGAATTTTATCTTCAAAATAAATGTTTGAATACACGAATGGCGGGCACGCCATTCGTGCTGTTGAGCTAAATCTCATAGTCATACAAGTATTTATTGTGAACTGCAGTATTTAGTAAAATAATGTTTGCGCTTTAATGTTTTTTTTCATTAATATAATAATTATGTTTTAAATTTTGAATTATAATAACCAAAGCGGTTTAGATCTTTTCTTTCTGTTGTATGTAATTACTTCCTGGCTATAGCTCTGCCTTCATTTGGTTTTCAGAATTTTCCTAAAAATTTTACAAAAACACCCGCAATAGTTTTAGGAATGACAAAAATGAATTATCAGCATCGTTATTATTCAAATTATTTATTATTATAAATGATAAATTGTTCCTTGCGGCTTGTAATGGATATATGAACATTATAACTACTAAATGAAACTATCACCGAGCTGCTAGAAGTTGAAGGGAATGAAGAGAATTAAGAAGGTTGATGAAGAGGAGTTCTAATTCGTTTTTATGCGTATTACAAAAAACAATCCATCTATACTGTGCAGGTACCTTGTAACATGAAAAGAAAATGTTTGGCGGGTAAAAGAAAAATTATTATTGAAACTGCTTACCGTTCTGAATCAGATCAAGTAGTGCAGGAAATGTGTCCACTAGAATGAGGATAGTGTGCTTTGAATAAATGAGTGTTTTCCGGGGTTAAAACTAATATACTAATGGAGTATTAAGGGCCTTCATATTGCTGGTAAATTGATATATTACATTTATTTTTCTATAATTATTTTGCTTAATATTTGATATTTTCATATAAAAATTTCGGTTTGTTAAAATTGATCGAAATTTGGTTTAAATTAGTTGCGTTGAAAATAAAGTAAATAATTTTATGGAGTGTAGTCCATATGAATTTACACGTAAGTATACGTTCTACCAGTTTTATATAGCCAATTTAGAAGCTTAAATCTTCATTAAAATTAATTCCGTTATCTAAAATGGGAAGTAAGCCTAAATGACTTCCAAATCTTTGCAATCAGGTCTTCATAATAGTTATCGCAATATAACGTGACTTTTGATGTTGCTATTAAAATCTTTAAAGCAAAATGATGCACAAGTTACGATAATTTGTCGTTCAGAATATTTACTGTCATGTTAATTACTACTTAACACAACAACAACAAATTTACATAACTCACAAGCTAGTAGCAAACTTATACAGTTTCGCGAGAACATCTTCCACAATCCGTCAGTACCTCTTTCCCTCTTACTCTACGTTTCATCCATAAATAATAAGGAAATTCCAACTGCAATATATCAAATATAAGTCAAAGAGAACTAGAGTGGAGAAGAGACAGCAAACAGGCAGTGGTACAGAAGAGGGTGGAAGAGTAAATAAAGTACAGGCTCATAATTCAAATGAGGGCTGCTATGGATGACGCAATTTCGTGCAACTGAACCATCAAAATTTTAAAATCTAGTAATTCATATCATATAAATAATATTATTAATATTTTTAAAAATAATTTTATACTACGACTCTAGAGAATTATCTGAGAAAACTTTACACCGCAAGTAGTTTAAACGTACATATCTTTTAGTCATCAACTTTCATTCTTGAAAAATTACGTCGTACATTTTCAAAAAGTAATGAATTTTAGGATGTATAAAATACTTTCACTACAAAAAATAATACTCTTTTTAAATAAATTTTATATAATGTAAAATAAAAAAAAACTCTTATAAGGAATTTTAATTAAACTTTTCTCGGATTCAATTCCTGGCAAGAGAATGTCAATTTTTCACCTAATATTACATTATCTCTACGGTTAAAAAAGGGTCGCATATTAAAGGTTGTAACAGTAACCTAAAAAATAATACTTACATTTTTGTAAAAAAAGTAAATAAAAAAAAAATTATTGAAAACAAATGAAATAAATAATAATTAAATATTAAATGTAACTGTTAAACATATTAAACCGTGCTCTTGCAATAACCGTCAGTCATACAGCTTAAAAATTAATATAAAAAGATAACTCCTCAGGAATAGTAATTCTATTAGAACATTTTAAAAAAATAATTATAATTATTATAATTAATAATAATTAATTTAATTATTATAATTATAACTATTTAAAAAATAATAATAATATTTATTATAATTTTGGATAAAGTTTGTAATCAATTTATATCCTCACAAAATGCGCTTCTCATCTCACCATCAATAATAATAATAGCACTAATAATCTCTTTTCGGTTGCAGAACAGGGTTCAGGGTGAGCTACTCTGCCGCAGTCTTGTGTCGTCCGGCGTGAGTCAATCACTTCGGCACTTGACAGGAATTGTCCCATGGTTGAGGGTATTGTAGCTTTTACTGCAACCTGCAAGCCCTAGGATATCGCTGTCATGGGTCAGGCAGTACCTGACTTCCCGGCCCGGGTTTAATGTGTGGCAGGCGGCTGACTGGGGGAACCCAGACCAGATCAATGATCCGGGGCACGCCAAACCGTCCCTCCGTCCGCACCTTGTGACATCATGACTGGCGTTTTATAGGATTATGGACAACTTATCATCCACATCTTCCGTGCAGAGGGTTAACGTAAAAACCCTCGTTCTGGAGATGCCCCGTTCAGGGATCCTCCTGTCTGTGTCAACTGTCATGGACATCATTCTGCAAGGTCTAGGAATTATCCAATTTATAAACAGGAAGTAGCTGTCCAAGAGATTAAGACAACACAGTCAGTTACTTTGACGCAAGGAAAATTGTGCTTGGCAGAACGCCAAAGACGGCGTCATATGCATATGTTACGGCTGCTCCTGCAGCTCTTACAGCTTCTATAAAGTCACAAGATCTGTTGTCAGAATTGGCTCCAGCTTTAGCTAAGATTGTCGAACTATCATCGAGGAAAAAATGAAAGTCAACTATTAAGAAAAAACAGTCTGAAGCCGTCGCAGATGAAAGCAGAAAGATTCATTAAAAACAGCTCCATAAAGCCCAAATTTGTCCTATAATTAAAGCAGTAACTGAGAGAAAGACTGAGACAACAATGTCTAAACTAAAAGGGCAGGAGGAAAAAATTCCCACCGAGGAGTCTGCAACACCAGAAGTGATGATTCTGGTATAGGAAGACTTTAAAAAAACCAATAGTTGAGCCTCCGAAAGCACGGAGACCATTAGCAGGGAGAGCGAGACACTCGACCGCCCCACATATTCTAGAGGGGAGTACAACCAGTCTGGACTGCGATGTAATTTTGACAGCGCCAGCGGAGCCAATGTCATCCGACGCCGGCAGCAGGAGATCCTCCGAAACTTACGGCTGAGGAATTAAAGAATCCATCTCTGAGGATTGAGTCCTCAGAGATGGACATTCAATGGATATCAACATTAAGGTCCTTCGGAAAGTGGAGAAAAGAAGTAAAAAAGGATGAAAGAAAGGGAAACCGAGGCGATAAAATTTAACAAGAGATCGATTTTATATTCCTATAATTAATTTATTTTTGTATAATTTATGTTTTTGTAGGAAATGAGAGTTTAAAGATGTGTTTCTTTGATGTTCTCTGAACATCTTCTATTATAAGTGATTTGTGAAATTAAGTGGCAAATGCTCTTTACACCCTTGACATTAGTTTTTTTTTATATTAATGTTTTCTAATATTTTGTAATGATGATTTTCACAGCGTTTACCTGATGTAAATTTTATTATTTGACAAAGTTTCGTATGAAATGGTTTTTGTTTTTAAGTAGCAATGGCCATTTACACCCTTGCCATTTTTGTTTCTTCTGGGGTTTTAATCGCATAAAAAGTCTGTTTATTAAATGATTTTTATTGAAAGAAGTGTCTGTTGACTATGTTGCTAGTGTTTTTTTTGCAAGAGGAAAAATAATGTTTTTTTTCTTTTTTATGTGGAAGGGGCAAATGACCATAGCAGTCAATGCTCCTAAAGCTTCAAAAAAATAAATAATTAACCCAGAGATATCAGTAAAGTAGATCAGGCAGTGTCTTACTCCCCGGTCCGGGTTAAATGTATGGGAGGCTTCAGAATCAATGATCAGTGATCCAACCGTCACTCCGCTCGCACCTTGCAACAAATTGACTGACGACTACTTTTTTATGGACCACCCAACTTCCTTTTCTTCTATGGCACAAAGCCTACATAAAAACCTTCGTCTTGGAGAACTTTTGGCCTCAAACCCGAATGGAAGCAAGAGTATAGAGTCTATCGATAATGAAAAGTCGGATCGAAATAAATTTCGACCAAAGAGTCACATAGCGATTTCGAAGTATTTGGTTATTATATATGGAGATTTATATATTATAGTATTTATATATTATATATGGAGACTGCGAAGATTAGTCATTTTGTGTTATCACGTGGAATCACGAAAGCTGTAGAAGGACCATAATATTTGGATGATTTTTTAAGGGCGTTATGGATGTTGAGGTATCACCGCTTAATACTTTAAGTACCTCAAAAGGACTACTCATGTGTAGAAACCTATTAAATTGCACAGAAGAGGAAATAATAGATGAACTATTCGAATAAGGAGTTGTAGCTTATTGATGAGTAAACATACGACGCAACGGAGAGGTTGTACCCTCCGAGACGGAAGGTACATCCTCTCCGTTGCATCATACATCCTCACCTTTAACAAACCAAATTGTTCAGAAAAGATAAAGGCTGGTTTACAGAGATTGGAAGTGCGTCTGTTCATTCCTACTCGCTGCACAGTACTTTGGGTGTCAAACATTTTGACACATGGCAGTACCCTGTACAAGGTAACAGGTTTGTTTTGTGAAAATCCACTGCAACCAGATGAATCATGCAGGGATCCTCTCGTCTGCGTAAATCGTCATGGGCTTCATCTGACAAGAAAAAGAACGTATAAAGAAATTATGCCCATTATATAAAAAAAGTAGCATTCCAGGAGGTAAAGACCATAAAAAACGTGAGCTACTTTGAGGCGTAGAAAGTAATCCATAATATATTTCTTAAGCTAACGTCTTGTGCCCAGGTTGCAGCGGCTCCTGCAACTTCTCTTATATCAAAATCTGAATTAGAACCAGACATAGCACTTATGGTCGAAAGGAATATTAATGAAAAAATGAAAACTAACAGTCAAACAAAGTAGCTTTACATCGGCACATCAAGTTGAGGACGTAATCAAGGAAAAGAGTTCCAACTCAGGAACTAATTCTCAACATAGCCTTATGTAACGTGTTATTTGCCTACGACCAGTTAGAAAGAAGAAGATTTACATAATCTAATAGTACAATTGACTCCCACTGTCATTTTTGTGGGGAATTCCAATGCTCATGAGATCTCAACTCATCGGCCAATAATGCAATAAAAGATAATAAAGGAAAAATACTAAAGCTTCAATCTAATTTCAGTTTTCAAACAATCTAATTTCTAGCTTCAAACAAGTCGAGATGCAGATAGAGAAATTCTCCGATAGGGAAATTGGAAAGATGAGACAGTGACTGATGGAAAAGAGAAAATAAAAGCAGTTAAAAATAAAAGCCTCCAAAACAGAGGGCGAGCATTTTAGCCACTCAAAAAATGTCCTTGTTGATTGTATCAAGCATGGATCTAGACGTAATACTCCCCGCGTCACGTCTCATCCTATGCTGACCGCAAAACTTCCTCCACATCAACCATCGGTGGCATCAGAGGAGAATGACCAGATTGACACCCTACATTTAGAAATTGTGGCCGCAAGAAGACTGGAGAAGAAGTTCAAAAAACGTTGGCCAAAGGGGAAACCTAGGCAATAAAACTTATATGGCAAAATGGTCTTTGTAAATGGGTCGATCTGGGTCGATCTTGCAATGGAATATCAATGGATGTTTGTCGAATGTGAATGAGTTTCAGGTATTAATAACAGAATTAAATCCTTTATGCGTTTGCTAACAAGAGACTCATTTAAGGAATACTGACACTGAGATTGAAAGGGTACAACATGTTTAGACTTGATCAAGGCCTAATCAGAGACCAAGAGGATGAGTACTTTCGAAGAGTTTCATTTATGCACTGACTTACAAGCGGTAGCTATACGCATATACTGTCCAATCAACATAACTTTATGTAATGTGTACCTGCCTAGGTTCAATTAGAGAGAAGATAATCTAATTCAACAATTGTCTCCCACTGTCATTTTTGAGAAGGATTTCAATGCTCATAATCGCCTCTGCGGATGCAATCTCTTGGAACCCACGGATAGATCAGTTGAAGGTTTTCTTTAAAATTCAGATCTTGTGTTACTAAATACTGGCACAAGAACCTTATTTAATGCCAGGGATGGCTCTTCATCTTGCAATGATTTAGCTTTTGCCAGTGCTGCCATAGCGCATAAAGTAGATTTGAAAATTGTTCAGAATTTACATTGAAGTGTTCACTTTCCAATCGTAATGTCATTAAATGCACCCGTATGCATTTACGTATGCATTTTTATTGTATGGCATACAATAAATTGTATGCCATACATAAGAAATGGGTTCTTGACAAAGGTGTCCCTGTTGCATCCGCCTATTCCTTAGTGAACTTTCCTTTGTGGACTTTCTTTAAATGTCAATAAACTCGAATAATCTTATCCGACGTTTATATTCAAATCGCTTTTCGATGATTGATTTCTGAATACAAAAATTACATCAATGTATTCACCGATGGGTCAAAGATCGAGACGGTGTGGGAAGCTCTGTAGTTTTATATGTTTAATACCCCTTTTGAACATTATCCACAACAGTCAGTGTCTGTAAAGAAGAGTTATACGCTATTCAGTAAGCTCTTCGTTTTGTATTACATTACAACGAAGACAGAGTGCTTCGCTGCTCTGATTCCTTAAGTGTAATCAATGCTTTAATGAATGGGTTCATCGCAGGATCCACATGCTCAAGATATATAAATAGGAATTAAACATCTCAAATATAATGGTAAAATACATCATCATATGGACACCTAACCATGCCAATACTCCTGGTATGAAACAGCTGATACAACAGCCAAACAAGCGGCAAACTGCAAAGAAGTCGACATTACTTTGGTCCGAATAGATAACCTTAAAACTACGTCACGCAGATCTTAAGAAAGTAATGCATAAGTAGGTGGAGTACGCTTGCAATGTACCTTAATTCTATTAACAATACCAATTTCCATTGTTTCCATTAAAACAAGAAATGCTCTAACGTGTCGAGAACAAATAGTTGTTACAAGATTTTAAGTGGTTCGTAAGACTTACTTCGTCCTACATGCTAGCAGGAAAACAGTGAGTGACCAATATGTTAAAGCTGTGACACATACCTCACAGTGAAATATATAATAGAAGAGTACACGTTATATAGGGACCTCATAATATGGCTACAACTAACCGGAAATCTTTCATTCGATTTATTATATATAATGAAAAACGAGAAAAGAAAATGATCAAGTTTCTTAAGACGGGCAGTTTGTTGAAGCTGAAGCGATTATGATTTTTTAACATGATTACTTACTGATTTTATCTTTTATGTGTGTTCTGTGTTTTCTTTTGATTTGCATTGTAGTTTTGATGACAAGTTTCTTTAACGATGTGGTTTTAATAACCGCGGGTCCGTTACAACCGCTTTTGACAGTTTTGACGACATTCCTATAGGAATGGATTGTATATTTTAAATGATAAGGACCCTACACACCCCCGTCGTCTTGTGTTTTTCTGGGGTTTTGAAGTTTTATGACAAGTCTGTTTTTTCAGATGATCTGCTTGACAAGACTGTCCTTTTGAACTAGTCGCTTATTTTCATGAAGGTGTAAAAGTTTTAGTTTGTGACAGGGAATAATGATCACAGTAGTCAATGCCTACAATATTCACAAAAAAATAATAGTAGTAATAATAATAATGATAATCTGGACAATCAGCGTTTAATTGTTAAGAATAAATTTGTTTGTAAATAAATACCGAGTATTTATAAGTATAGTTAAGTGCCATATTGTAACGATTAAAGACAATCTGATATGAGTCACAAGTCACTTCCAAAAATTACATAGATATGTATAAGAATATCGAGAGTCGCATACCATGTAGACAAGAAAAATGTAGAAGTGAATTAATTTTTTGTTGCCTTCTTCGTGAGTCGTGTACACAGTACCAAGAATACGGAAATTCAGTCTACATGATAGATTCTTTCACTTCACTTCAACGAATGACTACATAATGGATATCATTATTTTCAGAGAAAACAATTTTGATTGGTACTACCATCTCATACCTATGAGTCTTTAGAAATATTTGAACAGATAGTGTAAAGCAAGAAATTTATGAGCCTCTTATGAAAATACTTTTAAAAAAGCTTTTAGAAGTCACGACTTTTCAGCATTTTCGGTGGTATTTCTAACAATGTACACGTGTTTTCTAATAATCACTGATAAACATAATGTTTGTTTTCTAACATTCGATACATGATTTTAACCTGTTTTTTGATGCTGAAAACGAATAGGAACTCAGATTATTTCTATCACCCACCATTTTTGAAAAGTTTTTAAATTTGAATTTAACGATTTTTTTTTTCATTTTTCAACGTAGCACTTTAAGCTCCTGTATTGTATTTTGTTAGTTCATTTTTTACTGTTTAACTTTGTTTACGTAGCTTTTAACCTCTAAATAAACAATACTAGACAAATAATTAAATCATATCATAGTCAAATATTATGACATCATATCTAATACTGAAAAGTGAGCCTTCATAGACAAGATTAATCATGTCTCTGCAGGTCAAAACATGCAGCTGAAAACACAGCTGTGTTGTTTGTATTAATCAATGGATTTAGGAATGAATTAATTTTGTTGAGTTTTATTATTGTCTTAATTTTGTTAACAGTCCAGTGTCATAATGCCTCGAAATTTTGGAAGTGATATGGATGCCTTTTTTTATATATGCGGGGAGTTTACCGTAAAATCAAATAGAAAAAACATTACACCTTTAATTAAAAATGCATATCATTTTTAATTAAAGGTGTAAAATTGGTGATTAGGATAAGACGTGTCCTCCTCATGTAGTATGAACTAATTGTTCTGTATATTTAAGAGGATGAATGAAAGGTACACGGAAGGCTTTGCTTGCCATTTGGTGTAGCTGTGATTTGGTGTGAACCAAGGATCATGTAACCGATTGTTACTTTTGTTTAAAAAGTTTGTCTGGAATTTCTAAAAAGTCTAATCATACTGTAAAATATCCTTCACTGCAATTTGCAATGAAGCCTGTACTTCACAGTGAAATTATTCCAGTTCCTGGGCCATCTGTGAATGTATGTTTCAAAAGCAGCGATAATGAATCACGCAGTATTGAAGAAGACAACAATGAATTTAATTTTGAATTATTTTCCAGTAAGCCACATTTTACATTACAAAGTGAATTAAATGGCTTTATTGTAATTTAAATTTATCAAAAAATCAATCTGAACTGTTAGGATCAAGAATGCAAGATTTTACTTCAAAAAAAATACAAACATTTTAGGATTTCGAAGCCGACAAAAATAATTTTCTCAGAACTTTTAAGATGAAAATATTTGGTTTATTGCACAAATATTGATGAGCTTATGTTGCACTTAGGACAAGTTCATAAACCTGAGGACTGGCGCCTTTTCATAGATTTGTCCAAGTATAGTTTAAAAGTGGCCCTACTGCACAACGGTAACAAATATCCTTTGATACCAATAGTTTATGGTATTAATTTGAAAGAAACATAAAATGTGATAAAAGAGGTTTGAAAAAATAAACTATAAAAAACATAGCTGGAACACAAGTGGTGATTTGAAAGTTACAGCTATTTTGTTAAGCATGCAGTTAGGTTATACTTAGTAGATGTGTTTTTGTTTGCGAATGGGACAGCCGAGCTAGGGATAAACATTATGTTACCAAAGAGTGGAAGAAACGAGACAACTTAACTCCAAATGGGAAAAATATTATTCATGAGCCCCTTAGTTGAACCTAAAAAATTCTTTTATCCCCTCTCCCTATCAGGCTAGGACTAATGAAAAATGTTGTAAAAGGAATGAAGAAGGGTAGTCCCGGAATTTTGTACATCAGGCAGAAATTTCCGAATGTAAGTGAAGGAAAACTTAAAGAAGGAATATTTGTTGGTCCTCAAATATTGAGAGTTGGTCAAAGATGATATATTTAACTCAATGTTAAATAATGTAAAAAGTGCATCTTGGGCTTCATTTAAAGACGTTTGCAAACATTTTCTCAGCAAAAAAAAATCCGACAATTACCACGATATTGTTAATCAACTTCTTTTTTCATACAGAGCTATGGGATGTAATATGTCTTTGAAAATATATTTTCTCCACTCATACCTGGATTTTTTCCCGGAAATCCTCGGAGACGTAAGTGACGAATTCGGTGAACGTTTCCACCAAGACATTTCGGTGATGGAAAGCCGCTATAAAGGGAAATAGAATACTATCATGCTAGCCAATTATTGTTAGACATTAATTCGGGTTGTGACTGAGGTTTATAAAAAAAAACATCAGCGAAATCATTCTAACACAGGTATGGCCATGCAAAATTATAAATTTTACAGATTTTAACTATTTTTTTTGAAGCGTTATTTATTTAAAACTAACGGTGATAAAAAAATTGTATTTACACATCTGTCATGTACGCAAAGAAGCAATTCAAGAAACGATATCACACTTAGACAAACATTAAAACAACTTTCTTCTGTCTATCAGTGTGATATAAAGATAGTGTGTGAATATTTTAATATCCAATTCCACTGAAGATATATTAGCAAATCAATATTTTTCTACTGCACATTCAGCACTATTAAAAAATCATTGGAAAATTAAAGGCCTCCTACAGACTCTCTAATACATAAACTATGACTTGATCATTTTTTTTTTTTTATTTTAGCTTTAACTATTTGAAGACATAAAGACAAAAATTATTCAAAACTCACAAGCATAAACAAATAATTTTTGAATCATGTTGTATCTTTTGTTTTTTCTTTTTTTAGCTGACGGAACCTTATAATGTCAATAAACAGAAAAATTCGAAGAATCGTTTTTTAATATAACAAATGTTTAAATTTAAATATACTAACAAAAAACATTTAAAGAAGTAAATAATAGAAGAATAATGCTTTCATGAAATTTAGAAGCGTAAAACAAAATGTGAAGGTTCAGTAATAAGGTTCTATTCACTCTTTCAGTGATTGTAATACAAGTCCCATTCCTAACTGAAATAAAACTTCTTTATGAATATTGTAATTAAAATGAGAGTCCCTGCAGACAATCGAAATCAAGGATACTTGTACGATAAACCATCTGACCACCGGCAGATGAAGCTAGTAGAACGTAATCAAAAGAATTCTATTGTCTATCTTACTCGAAGTCACTTCCATTTTTGTAAAAGTAAAATTCAATAAATTGTTTTATTTTTAATAAATTAGCTCCAGAATACAAATTAACGAATTATTTACTAATACGCACGCTATTTTCATTATAGAACTACACTCCTGTTTTATTTTTAAAATGAAAAACAAAGATTAATTGTGGGATTGAATGTATTTATTTTTTGTTCTAAATTCATCTAAAAAATTATTATACACTTTTTAATCATTTATGTTTTTCTGTATTTTACTCGTAGATATTTTCTGAAGTTGTTTCGTGTGATTTTTTTACTTTCAATAATCACTCGTATAATAAAATAAACACACACATAAAAGTACTCGCATATATTGTTTGAATACAAAATGAGGGTTTTTTTCCCCGTTTTTAAAAAGCTTATTCGTGATGTCAAACCAACATTGTTATCAGTACTCGATATTGCTTTTATCATTAAAGAGAGTTTGTATAAAATTAGTGGTTGTTTCTCCTTTTATTAAGCAATTAAAGCGCGTTCCTGGTAAACTGATCACTGAATTATATATCTACTTAATGTCAAAAGAGGGGCGTACAACAAAATTAAATTTAACAGCCCTAGATTGCAAATGTTGTAACAAATTTTCATGCTTCAATTTCTACGTAACTATTTTTACTTCCTTGTACGAAGTAAAGGAAGTATTGTGTTCGCAAAAAATTTCTACGGAACGTTGTCAACGTTCAAAAGTTTCAACGGAAGGTTTTTAGATTTCAACGGAAATATACATTTTGAACATACTGAATCAATTTTGACGAGTTTCGGCGTGACGTCTGTACATACTTACGTAAGTATGTATATATACCGACATTGAGTGCTGAAATGTTGGCACGACAGGTTAAATTGCTATTTCCCAGAATAGAAGATCTCAATAGAGAGGTAATTGAGTGTCAGGCTGGCAGGTTCACTCAAAAGAAGGTTTTGGAAGCCATCATGAAATTAAAAAATAAAAAAAGTCCAGGACCGGATGGCATACCTGCCGCCATCATTAAAGACCTTGTCAGGATCATACCCTGGGAATTAGTGGATGTTGCAAGTTATGACTTACAAAACCGTAACTCCCCCAATAGTTGGAAAGAAGCCAGAACTGTTTTCATTCCTAAAATAGGACCAAATCAAGAACAAGTAGGATACAGACCAATCACACTAATAAATAACATGGGTAAGGTAGTCGAAGATTACTAGAAACCCGACTCAGAGAAGAAATCGAGGAAAAAGGTTGTTTACATGCGGAGCAATATGGTTTTAGAAAAGGCCGGTCTACGATAAACGCGATCGACAAAGTTAAGACCTGGGCATTAAATAGTAGAAACGGCACGTGGAGAACTAGGAAAATCCCACTTATTATAATGTTGGATATAAAAAATGCTTTTGGATCTGTTCCTTGCAGAGCCATTATCGCAGCATTACAAGCCATGAATATAAGTGATTATCTAGTCAACCAGATTAATCAATACCTTTACCATAGATTCATTGAGGTTAAAACGTTAGAAGGAAAATCCACATTTGAGATATTTGGAGGAGTTCCACAAGGATCAGTCCTTGGGCCTATACTGTGGAATATTTTTTATGACAAAATTTTTAGATTAGATTATCCCGAGGGGGTTTTTGTTGTTGGATATGCTGATGACATTGCTATCCTAGTAGAAGACAGAGAAGTTAATAACCTAGAGGATAAAGCAAATCAGGCATTACGAATAATTGATGAATGGCTGGTAGGAAGCATGCTACAGATATCCCCTAACAAATCCTGTTGTTTGGTGTTTTCAGGTAGAAGACCTATTAGAAACCTCAATATAAACATTAGAGGAGAGAGAATTAAGGAGGTCAAAGAAGCAAAGTATTTCGGGGTTCTTTTGGATAAAAGCCTAAGATTTAGCAAACACGTAGAGATGATTTGTAACAAGGTCACCCCTTTGATTAAGGCATTGAGGACTCTTTTCCAGAACCATGGTACACCGAAAATGGTAATAAGGAGACTGATAACTGCGGCTACCACGTCAGCAATTTTATATGCGGCCCCGATATGGGGAGATACAATGAATATTCAGAGAAACAAAACAAAATTAAAAAGAGTACACAGGCTTGCTTTACTGCGTGTAGCCGCGGGATACAGAACAGTGTCATACGACGCGCTGTGTATACTAACGAAGGTTCTACCCATTGATTTACAAATTAAACAAAGAACATTTAGATATAGGGGTATGTCCAAAGATGAGATTGAACGGCTAATTGATCAAGAGTGGCAGGATACATGGACACACTCTAGAGTTGGGGATTGGACCAGGCGACTAATCCCCAACATAAATATGTGGACTAGTAATAGAATAGGTAATGTAGATTTTTATACGACACAACTGTTGACGGGGCATGGCTCGTTCGGCCATTATCTGTTTAGAATTGGAAAAAGACCTACCCCACAATGTGTGTACTGCCCAGAGACTGATGATGCGGAACACACTGTGTTTGTATGCCCAAGATGGGCTCCAAATAGAAGAGAAATTTCGGACAACGGACTTACACCTGAAAACCTCTTAAATTGGATGGTCTATAGTGACGATAACTGGGATTGGTTCCGTAGGTTTGCCGGGGAAATCTTACGCACCAAGGAAGAAGAGGACAGAAGAAGGGGTTTATGAAATTAGGGTAGGGAGGACAGTCCCTCCGTGGAGGGCCCGTACGCCGTGGTGTGCGGGTTCCTGAGAAGGGGGGGAACTCCTGGGGAGTGTGGGACAAATAAAAGACCGAGTCCCGGTTGGCGGTGCCGCTCCTGCGGGTGCCTCGGCGCTTAGTGGGGGCGGTACCGCTGATTAGAGGCAAAGACATAATGACCGAGACCCGGTTCCCTGCTGAGGGGATGGGAGGTGGCGTAGCCATACCCCGTCTCCGAGGCGGGGGATTAGAGGCAGGCGAATAAAATAAAATTAAAGATCCGAGACCGGGGGAGCTAACCTGCCGTGCCGGGTGTACAACCGGTGGGCGGGGGACACTCCCTTAGAGTAAAAGGACACTCTCCCGACTGAGTATTCTTAAATGGATATCCGGTCGGGGAGAGAAAAAAAGTATGTATATATCTCGCGTAACTCAAAAACGATTGCCCGTAGTGTGTTGAAATTTTGGATTTAGGACTGTTGTAACATCTAGTTATGCACCTCCTCTTTTGATTGCAATCGACTTAACCAAAAGTGTCCAAAAAAGTCCAAAATCCCAAACATTTAGGATTTTGGACTTTTCTTAACTGTAGTAATAAGGCCTTATTGAGAGCTGTTCAACGATGTATCATTAGTGGTACTTACTTTCATCGAATCCAGAGTTACACCCAAATAAAAGTTTAATTAATGAAATATTTGAATCTTACAATGGAAGACACATTGGTTCGAATCAGACTTCATCTCTTTTTTTTTAATTTAAATATATTGATTTATTAATAATTTAATAATATTAACATCTGATTGTAAAACGTTTTACAATAAATAATAATTCAACAATAAAATAAAAAAAAAAAAAACATGAAAAAACCAGAAATAATTAGTGGATTAAAATTATTTGTACTTAAAAAATGTGTATGTAATTTAATAGGTATTATTACATATGTGTATGTGTAATAGATTTGGTGGAACATCTGATTGCTTAATATTAATTGAAAATTATAATTTAGAATCGTATTATTTTTGGATTTTCTAGTTTAATTTCTGTTTAATTTTATTTAATTTTTTTGGAATTTCTGTTTAATTTTATCAACATTAAAGTTAACTGAGAAATAGACCCTCACAAGAACAACTGAGGTATACATGCCTGATCTTAAATAAATTTCAAAAAATTCTTATCTTTCAGTTCATTACTCCTCTGATATTTTCAGAAAATATTCTTCTTAAGTCTGAGTTGATCATCATTTCGTTTATCTGTTTTTATTTGTTGCCAATCATTTAATCGCTCATTGATTTGACATAATTCTTCTGATCTTAATTTGTGTTCACGTTCTCTAGTTTCAAAATTTTCCCTCTTAATTTTCATCATCCTCTTAATATTTATCATCTCATCTTAATGTTTTTATTCTTCTCTTCTTCTTAACATTTTCTTCTTCTTCATATTCATCTTCTTATCGTTTTTTTTATATATATTTCTCCATTTATCTTTCTTTTTCGTGTAAGACTGTTTCTTTTTCATTTTTGATTATTTTTCAAAAAATCCAATAATAAAAACTAAATATCACACTGATGTGAAACGTTGACTCATCACTAAAAATTACATTGTCTAAAAATGTATCGTTATCTACAAAGTTATCCATTATTTCCACACAAAACTGCGGCCGAGCAACTTTGACGTCATGTGTAATGTGTTGAACTATGGTTAGTTTGTACGGCCTCAAGTACAATCGTTTATGTAATACCGGCCAATCAGTCGTTTGTGGAAAGCCAGTCTCACTTGACGCACGTCAAGTTGATTTCTTTGGACTACGTGCAAAGCTTTTTCTAAGTTGTTCCAGAGCAGCTTCAGGGACGCGTTGGTATCCTGGTGATTTTGTATGTTTAACAGAACAACCTGTCTCAACGAAGGTTTGATCCGAGGAGTTAAATTGTATGCCTACTAGAAGGTTCCCTATCGTACATTCTGCTAAAATTACGTTGAATGCAATTGCCGACTGTAAATCATGAAACCAAAACACACAGAGAGGACGTTCCGCACTAGTAAATGTATCTATTTTTAACAACACTTGTGACAGCACTGGTGGCCGAATTTACTACTAATAAACTATGTGAGTCATAATTAGACGTGCTTTTCTATGAAATGATACCTTAATCTGATCTTTAAATAATTTTTTACATGCTTTTAAAGTTGCAAACTTTTAATCACCTATATATATATATATATATATATATATATATATATATTACATGATATGATTTATTTAATCATATTTATATCATTCTATACGGACACTCACAACTAAACAAAAATTATAGTCAGAGTTTGAACATACCTGTTCAGTTCAAGAACTAATTGCTACGTAATTGGACATATTTCGAAATTTATTGCTTAGTTTTTTCTCCTATTTATTGACTGAATTAATGATCAAAACAACATGACAAACCTTACTTACGGCTTTCAGTATGGTACCAAATATTGCATGAATACCCTTCTGCCTTAATCAGGATAACAAAAACCGAAAAAATTCCAAAACTTTGAAAAACATTTAACAAACAAATTTTATAAATATTGTTTTTTTTTTCTTTGTTTTGCGGTTTTTATGGTCGTCGACTATTTTGGTCATTAGCCCCTTCACACTTCAGAAAAAAATGTAAATAAAGACTTCAATTTTTCATACCTCCAATGAAACTAGAACAGTTAATTCTTTCTTACTTACAAAAGCGAACAAATACAGAAATTTAATCAAGATGAATTTGGATTCTTGAACATATCAGATTTTTTTTGTTTACCGCCTAGACTTTCCTTTCGGTCATCCTTTCTTGCACCTTTTTTCCATTCTTCTTACGGTCTCAACTTCTAATGACAGTGTCCGAGGACTCGCACATGGCATCTTCCTCCTTTTCTGATACCATTGACGTTCTGCGACTGACATCAGGTGATGACAACTTAGATGGAGCAGTTAGCATCGTTATTACTGAATTAAAACTTGATGCTACCGCTTGTGATACATTTTCGATTTCATCTTCAAAGGTGTACTTGGGGCGGCTGAAATACACTCCCTCTCCTTAGCTGTCCTCTGGGCTTTTGGAGGTTCTATAGATACCGATTCTATTTCTTCTATTCTTCGTCTGTGTCTGATGCTTTCTCTATTATTACTTGCATCTCTTGGACTACTCTCAGATTTTTCTCTACACTTCCTATACCCTCCTTTGCCTTATGACTTGCCAACAGAGGGATTTTTTGTTGGCTTTTCCAGATATATCGTGATCTTTATGTACTACATCGAATGGTAGTGTCATAGTCTCAGGTTTTGCCCGATTCTTTACGCTGAGGAGGTTCGTTCCTTATGTTAACAATGTCAATCTGGGGATGAGTCTTCATAAGTTTTAATGGTTCTTTCCGGTGACTAGACTCAATCATAGTATCAATGATTCTCTCTATCATTGTATCAAGACTTGGTGCAGTCGTAGTAATCAACTGCTCCACATTAACTTTAGACGATGAAGGGGCAGCAGTTGCTTCTGCATAAGTAGTTGTCGGTCGAGGTGTTCTAAGGTTAACAATCTTCATCGCTTCAGGATAGCTTACCTTTTGAAGTATTTTAACCTCCTCAATGTTTCCAATGAATGAACGTTTCCAGTGAATGAATGTTTCCAATTTATACACCGGCAGTTTTGGTACCCTTTGCAGTTAATGCAAAAAGGGGGATCTTTACATGGATCACACTCATGTGCTTTCATTTCACTCAACCAGATTTCTAGCGCTTCACATCTGCTTCTGAAACGTTGACACTTAAAGCATCGCATAGGGATTGCGGGATAAATACGCGTACATCAAGCCAATGTACGTCAACTGGTACTTTATCGGGAAAATTGGGTCTATTGACGATCAATACATGCGAGCCTGAAGGAGGAACCTCACTATTTCTCCTCATAGTTAACCTACGGCATTAAATGACTCCTTGACTCGACATTTCCTCTACTATTTCTTCTTCCGTGCAATTAAGAAGATCATGGCAAACAACGACTCCTTTTGATGAGTTACGGTTGCACAGATACCCCGAAGTCACCGATTTTCTTCAAAGACTGAACTTTTGGCTTTCACTATCGTTAATAGTTTGGACGTACAATCCATTAAAAGTCTTTCGAATCTTCTTCAACACAATTAGTAATCTCTCTGGCAATTAAGAATGGGTTGACCTTCTGGAAGTTTCCATTCTCCCACTTAAAGAAAATGTCTTGGTTTGAGCGCATTATTGCCAAACAAAGTTTTCTTCAAGTCTCTACTGATTCTCAGTATCTTTTTTCTGATTTTCTCTGTCTCCTTACTACATTTCCTCCTCGCTTGTGGCAAATTGGCTGTTTCTAAACAACGGTGTTTACGTCCACCCTTTGCCACAGTGACTTGTTTAAGATGTTCCATTAAATTTGATCTCTTCTGCAGCAAGGCTAGCCGCCGGGGTACACCCCCACTCCAGGGCTACTAACCTTGGAGGTCTGATCCGGTACTTCGGTGGAACCGGCATCTTATGTCCTGACAGAGAGCGGATGCGCAACCTCTGCAGTGACTCTAGGCTCCTACTCACCGAGAGGTCCCATGCACCGATATACATAGGTACCTTCACTACATGCTTGCCATCGCAGGGGCATGTAGACAACAGAAGGGCCTCCGTCACATCTGCAATATCATCGACCCCAGCCGTCACATCCACAGCTCTAAATATGGTATAAATCTATTTCTAAGCATTTGAATGCACATGATCTGCACGTGGCCGAAAAAAAAACAATCCAAATTGGTGACCTGAAGGTGGAAGACAGGTCAAATACAAGAACACATTTTCCAGGAAAATACTCGGAGCCCCGCTAGACAGCTATATGTATTGTACATATGTACAGCTGTTACCGCCCTGGATGTGGAACGTAGGTGGTGTGTTCCGGACGTGGGGATTATCTACCTCCAGGTATTATTATAATAATAATAATAATAATTATTATTATTATTATTATTATTATTATTATTATTATTATTATTATTATTATTATTATTATTATTATTATTATTATTATTATTATTATTATTATTATTATTATTATTATTATTATTATTATTATTATTATTATTATTATTATTATTATTATTATTATTATTATTAATATTATTAATAATAATAATAAACTAATAATAAAGCAAGAGAATTTGCAAAAATGATACTGAACAAATACAGCCATAAGTACTGTACTGCCTAAATCTGAATCAAGACCAAGAATAAATCAGCCTAGGATTTCAATAAAACTGATGAGCCATTTACGAATCATACCTGGACTGTAAAAATGTATGGTAACTAATAACCCTTTTCCAATAACTTAGATTGTCGACATTATATTTTCCAAACATTTAAGCAGATAATAATAGTAATAATAATATTTTAAATCTTTAAAACAAATATAGTATTTTTTTTTTTTTTTATTTTTTAAGCATAACTTTTTTTTATCTAAGCATAACTCAGCTCCGGGGGGGTACCTTTGCCTCAAACTACCTTGGCAGAGCTCAAGGTTCCACCCAGATAGCCAGAAATCGTTCTTGCAGTACATGCCATGCCACTAATGAGAGGATCCCAAAGGGGTCTCATCACCGGGACTCCGGTCTTAATGTCCTACCTCTAATAGGAAACCCCCAAGCAGATCCTCCACTGGGACTACGGTCTTACATTCCCTCCCCCAGAGGTGCTGCAAAGGAGTCCCCATCCAATCATTGATGGTGAACGCCGGAGCCTTCCACTCCTCCTGGATGGGGCTGTCCCCCACAGACACCCATCAGTACTGAGCAGGTGCTGCATCTTTATACCGCAGGTGAAGCCTGCATGTCTACACAATCGACAGAAAGGCCACCGAGTCTCTTGCCGGCAGTGTTTTCGTAGATAACCGGCCTCACCACAGGTGAAACAGTGGCCACTACGATCTGGCTCGGTACGTGAATTGGCCCTGTGGCCTGGCTTCCAGCAGCGAAAACATAGGTCGTTAAATAAACATTTTAAACGACTCATAATCCTACACGTCACCCATCCAATATGGATACGTTCGTCAGCCAATAATTTATCTTCAGGGATGGGCGGCACAGCCACAGTGACGACCTGCTTCGCACCATAAGCCGGTCGCATGGAAGTAACTTCGATCGACACTGACTCCTCCGTAATTTTCCGAAACTCCGTAATGAACTCATCCTGAGTGGTGAGTACATCCACATTATTAATAAGGATGTGCTATCCCTCCCTGTCAGAGCCGTAGTGGTGCCCTCGTCCTTTGCAGAAATATCCTTGATTATCCGTTCAGCAGCAACACTATCGGCCCGCACCCGGATGTGGAGAAAACAAATATAGTATTGAATCAATCAATACCAAGTGCATATTTACTAACATACAAGAAATGTTTAACAGTCGAGATGGTTGTTTGGTAATACAAATGGAAAAGAGTTTTTTTTCTCAACAGGCCTGCAGAGGACCACGCAAATATAATTCCTTCTGTCTGATTTTCCATCTTTCTTCTCCAGAGTCCATTCATTCTTTCACTATGCTGTGTTTTTCGTTCTTCTGTCCAAAACGTGCGCGCTCTTTTTTTTTTGTATTCACAAGAACCTTTATTCTGCGGATTTACGTATATTTTCTTTACAATGGCAATATTTTTTTATTTGTATACTATAATATTTGCTTTATTTAGGTGTTTCCTTTACTTGTTTTATGTATGGACGCAGTTTTTTTTCTAAAATTTATTAAAAAGTTTTTTGTTCAATCCATCTGAATCCATTCAAATCATACCTACCACAAAATTTAGTTTTGTTTTTCGTTTTTATTTTTTGTTTCTTAATTTCTAATTTTTATCTTTTTCATTAACTTTGATAATTTCTTTATTTAACTTCATTCTGTATCCTCTTTCTTTTTCAAATTTACATTATTGTTTATTTTTTTTATTTCACTTAATATGTGAAATTTATTTAAATTATTTTTTCACAGTTATAACAAAGTAGAAATGAATCGAAGCCTCCCAATAAAACATCTAAACGTAGTAGTCCTTTATTATAAAAACTAAAATTAAAAAAGGTATACTTATATAATAAAGCAATGATTTTTTTTTAATTATTAAGAAAAATTTTAGTCTACTTAAGTGAGACAAAATATAATTAAATAATTCCTAGATTTAATATCTTTTACAAAATTGTAAACTTTTTCTTTAGAGAGCTTTTTTCTAGACAATTTATATTCTATATAAGACAGTACTCGACTTCAATTTAAATATGAAAGTTTTTATTGTTTAATATAATGTAAACGTACGCTCTCCAAGAGAACAATTGATTTAACTTGTTTTGTTTTTAAATTGAAACACCGATTCAAATAATATTACAGCATTTTAAAAAAGGAAATAGAAGAGGAGTTTTTATTATTGTTCGTATATTATTTTAGGTAATGAATAAAAAAATATAATCAAAATAATGCGTTTACATTTTTTTTTTTGTGAAAACTCTAAGTGACCAATGGATTGCTGTTAAATAACTTAACCATGTATTTATATTAATATTGAATTTTACATACTATCATTTATTGTGGAGAACATTTTAATAAATCCGGCAGATGCTATTCAGAGTAACGTCATTTATGACATATTATAAAAATAAAATCAGAATATGATTAAATACGAATTTTAATATTAATTTGATGCAAATTATGATAAAAACATTTTATACTGCTTAATTATAATTTTATACAACAAAAAAACGATTAGCACGAGTAATACATTCGTTGTTAAAATAAATAACAAAAATTTTTAAATAAAAAAAAAAATGTTTGGTATTGAAAATGAACAATAACAATAAATTTCAAAACAAAAAAAATAGCCCTTCACTCGAAGCGATTGCCTTTTGTACACCTCTGAACTAGCATTTGTTTTACGCGTTCCCGTGAATTTTTTTTTTTGTTTAGCATCCGGAACCACCGTCAGGATTACTTCAGAGAATGAATGAGGATGATATGTATGAGTGTAAATGAAGTTTAGTCTTATACAGTCTCAGTTCAACCATTTCTGAGGTGTGTGGTTAATTGAAACCCTACCACCAAAGAACACCGGTATCCATTGTTTCGTTAGTTGTTACGTTTTGTTATTTTTATTGATTTTCGGTGTTCTGAGTTCATTTTGTTGTTTAATTTAGTGTTTTCTGTCTTGGCCTGGATAGGTGGCCGGCCATCTTGCCTACCTAGGCTACTACATATATATTTTTTTCTTACGTTCTTCGTGGTTTATTCTGTGTTCGTGGACTGTAGTTAGGTTTCGAGCAAGACGAAGACTTTGAGAGTGCAGAAGGCTCCCCCTGATAGTAGCGGTACTGATAGCGCTACAGCGGGCTGGTCGCCAACAGCGACCGTTGTCGTGAAAGCGGCGGGGAGGTCCTATACAAAACTTCTGCGAACAGTGAAGGACAACATATCACAGGGCGAGTGTGGTGTTCTCTCGGTCCGTCAGTGTCATGGAGAAGACATTCTCCTTTGAGTACGAGCCAAAGGAGGCGATTGGAAGCTAGGAGAGGTAGGCGAGTTCATGCTGTTATTAAGGATGTGAATGCCTCAACCACAAAAGAAGAGTTCATGAGAGATCGTGTTACTGGTGACTCTGTTACGATTGATGTCTTTCAATGAGACCTGCCTACGGGGCCACTCAGGTAGTGACGCTAGCTCTGCCACCCATCCTGGTGGATAGATTGCTGCACGACGACCGGTTGCGGATTGGATGGGTGGCCTGCAGAGTAATGCAACGGCGCTGGAAGAGCGGTGCTTCCGTTGTTAGGAAACAGGGCACCGGGCAAAGCTGTGTAGTGGTCTTGACAGGACCGGCCAATGTTTTAAGTGCGGAGAGGTGGCAATATCAAGATGAACTGCCTGAAGCAAGCTCACTGCACTTCCTACAAGACTTCTAGCTACGCTTTGTGGGGTACGAGGTTGCAGAAATATACACCGAAAGTGAGGTGTACTCGCTATGGAGCGTAGAATTATGGTGGCTCCGACGCGGGATAGCCTCCTTCAGGAGGGATAGGACGCTTTGGCGTCTCATCACCAATGAGTGGACAGAAACTCCTGGCGGAGCCATGGGGAGTAAATCAGACTGTTTTCCCGGTGGGAGATCCCTCTGAGAGTTCCTTACTAGTGGCAAGGCGTAAAGATTGGAGTTCCATGGGGGGAACGTTTTGGGGTCCCTCATTTGAGGCGTGGCGAATAATCAAAATACCTGTTCCTGGCTACCTGGGTAGGATCTTCTGCCGAGATATTTGAGGTTATGGCACCCATCCCCCCGGAGCTAGTTATCCTTAATTGTGGGTCGGCTTTGGGTGGTATGGTAAACAATGATGAAATAAAATTATAAAGTTCAACATCTTTCTTATATTAGCAAGAACGCTAGTGTTTTAGTCTGGGGTCTAATAACTAGCACCTTAAGAGATCGCATTTAACTTGCACTATCAGTGAACATAAGTAATTAATCATTAATTTTGCTTTGATTTTCATCAATTTTTAAACTTTTGAGTTTAAATAGAATCTTCATTATTTTTTCTAAAAATGTCCTCTTGTGTATTCTACATTTAAATTATTCTACTACTGTCTAATTAATTTTGCATTGTAACTTCTTGGCATGTACGATACATGCTTATAATTTTTACTTTTCCGACTAGCGCTATAGTAGAGGTATAGCCTGTAGAAGGGAAAGTATTGTAATCGGTCCAATTTGGGGATGTGCGGTTTTTACCGGATCTTTACATTCTGGCTCCTAGAGAACCCAAAAAACCGGATGGAAATTTTCCGGATGTTCATATGTAGGTGTGTGTTCTGTGTTCCATTCGTTCCAAAATAATATCTCTAGGGTTGGTAATACCCCCCCCCAGGCCACATTTTTAGCATTAAAATCTGCTGCCAAAACAAAGTTCTTCCTAGTTTGATTTAACATCACACAGAACCACCACAAAATCAGAGAACTCCATAAATACATAGCCCCTAGCCTCACCTCTTGAGAATAGTAGTTAGAGAATTACGAGTAGCACAGCTCTCTTCTCACTGTCTGCCATCCATCCCTGTTCCTCCACTCTCCTCTAATTGGGCTCCGACACCAATAATACATCAATGTCCAACATCCTACCGAATTCTAGCAGGGCATCATGCACCGCCCCACTCCTATTTATGTTGAACTGAAGTAATCTAACCATTTTTGGGTTTGCAGAGGGCACTACCTTTCCGATGCCTCTTCTCACCACACTTCAAACACCTCATCTGCACCTTACAGTCCACCAACCTGTGCCCAACTTCACCACATTTAAAGCACATGGCAGTCCTATCTACTCTACTACACCTAGCAGCTATGTGCCCACTCTCCTGACACTTATAGCCTAGGCTCATTTCTTTGTTGTGACACCTGACAGTACAACCAACACACTCTCATTCTCTCCATAGCAGCTAGCCCCGCAGTCGTCACCACAAACAGCTACCACATTTTTAGTAACCCATAGGATGGCCGAAGTACAACCACCTTCATCTCACCATCAAAATCTTCAGAAGCATTCCTAATGGCTGCCAAAAATTCCTCTTCTGACACCCCCATCCAGAGATTTCTTATATACAAGAATCCCTGCTTCTGAAATCCATAGGTGACACTTACTTCTGCTAATTTATTCTTAATTATCTTATTATCTTTGACACCAACTCACACTCACTCTTGGAAGCCTTTACTCTAGTATGCAGGGATTTCCCGCCACCGACAAAATCTCCACGAAATCGCTTCGACTAGCTCCTTCTTTCACCTTCTTGACTAAGTCAGCGTAGGAGGTGTCATCTGTTCTAAGCACAATCACACTGAGCTCTCACCCTCATCTTGTTGGGCTGTCACCACTCCTCTAGCCCGCTCCTTAGCTCTTCCACATAAACCTCAAAATTCCTATTTGCCCTCCTACCACAATACTTAAGTAACTTTTTGGATATCATGCCACACTTTTCTGCTACCATATTTAATCGCCACATTTAATTCTATCAGTTTCCTCAACCACATATACACATCCTCAGTTACCACCTTCTCATCTTTTCTTGAGTCAATAACAACAATAAAGACCCGACCTTGTCTTTCCTCAACAAATACCTAATACAAGTCCAACCTCCAACACAAGTTGATCCCTCTTTAGATTACCTTGCTTAGCCAACCTCCTCACCAAATTTTTCCTTTCCAACACCTTTCTTTCAAATTTTGCCTTGCTCGCTGTCATACAAAACCAGAATATCCTCTCCACCAACATCAAAAATTGATTGTTTAACATACACTGCGAGAAGGCCTCCACAGGCCATCTCTTACTTATTAACGCCGGAATATCCTCTTCCAACACTCCCTCCTTCAACTCTTCTCCTTCTTTCACTTCATTAATTCAGTCAGCCACAATGAGCACTGCTTAATTTTCACTTAAGTGTTGGCGTTAGCCGCCACCAACTTAGCCAACCTTCCAACGTGTATGCCGATCTCATCCAAAAATTGTTCAAAAGCACATAGCCCCAGCGGCTATACTACCTCTTCTTCCTTCACCATCCGTCATACGGCTCAAAGACCCCGTCCTTCTTGGTGACTTGACCAAAACTCTAACAGTACCTGACTTCTCCACCACAAAAGGCCTACCTTTTTCCTTTTTTGACGGTGGCCTCTACTCTTCTCTAACCAGAGACCTAAAAAGGCTTTTCCTAAGCCTAAAAGCGTTTTCCGCCATTTTCTTCCTTATTCAGCGATACAATTTATCTTCAAACCCTAAAACATGAACTCTTTCGCTTATTTTAAGCACCCACAAGCCGTTTTTTGTGGGGTGCCGGGGTTTCTTTTGGATCGGGGGAGAAGTAAAATGTATAAGTCCAAAAAAGGGTTAAAAATTTTGGGGTGGGGGTCAATTTTGGGTCACCCTGCCAAAGGATAGAAATGATTCAAAACGTATAGAACCGGAAGGATTTTTTGATAGGACCATTAGGAACCGTTCAAAACTCATTAAGACGCAGAGCAGCACAAGACACTCTCAGACATCCACCACTCGAGTCAAAGAACTCGAGTCCTTTGATGGTTGGGTTTCAATTAACCACACATCTCAGGAGTCGAACTGAGATTGTACAAGAACGGTAATTCCCGGAGGCTAAACAGAAAAAACGAAGATACCTGTCTTTGAATTTATGATACGTTTAATTAATTACTTATTTTAGCTGGTACCTAATTTTAAATTATATAAATCGTATGGGTCATATTATACTTTACTTGAAACCTTAAAGTAATGACTAATGATTTAAGCTATTATTCATTCAGAAACCACGTATCATTTTTATTTTACCAAAAAAACAAATTAATAATTAATCAACATTATACAATTTTCAGTTTATGATTATATTAAATTGTTTATCATCGTTAAATTTTATTCCAATGAAAACTGTTTTAATAGGCAAAATATCTCAAGCTACACACATAAAGCTATTATAGAATTGTATTTACTCGTACTTTTGTAAACTTTAAATTCCTGATTATGTAAATCTATAATCATAACCATAGTGATATAAAGGTGACTATCATTATCATATAATCATAATAATAACTATAGGGAAAATTAAATCTAAAATAAATTCTGAAATAATGTCTATATCAAGACGAATTTTCACTAATAGCTATGTCAATAACCATCTTCAATTCTCTTCTAACATGAGTATTGTAATTGTGATAAAAATATTAACACTGATCACGTAGTTTATGCAGATGTACAGGTATGTTATATAAGATACAGATGAAAAGTTCCTGGATATACATATTTTATGAAAGAAAAAGGGAGTTCAATAGACACGGCAGAGTGGCATAATAGAGCAGCACTCCTCTACTCATTCTGTTGTGAAGGCAAGGGCAAGATGAGAGTTTCATCTTCCTCAATATGGAGCTTTTAACATGCCTTAGAGTTATATATTTTTTATTTCAAATAATGTGCTATTCTATGGTAGTAATTAAAATTCTAAAACAAAATATTAAAAGATCTCTCAAATAAACAACTGATTTACCAACCTGATGTTTTTCAACGCAATTGTACTGCTCCTATAGAATGAAAAAAATACTAGTTTTTGAGTAAAAATTGTTTTTATATTTAAATGAAATACTGAAAAAAATCCATATTATTGTTAGATTCAGTAATTTTATATGTAGAAGTAAGACACTATCAAGGGTTGATAGAAGCTCATGTCCCTCTTATATGGTAAATATACGTCCATACGATTTCCTAATAACTGCTAAATAACGAATTTTTTTTTTTAAATTTATTTACTAATTAATGGAGCTTAAAGGTAACTTTCCGAAGAACATAATTACCACAACGATCTTCTTTTTAAATGAGACGGAGTATAATTTAGTAAATAAATGTTTTCCACGCAATTAATTACCATCCCTTTCACTTTACATTAAACCGAGTGTTCCTAGAAGAATCATCCGATTTTAAAATCTGTAAATATTCAGCTATTAATAAGTTTTGATTAAGCAAAGTACTGTTGTTAGAAAGAGGGAAATGTAGAGTTTCATTATACAGCAGGACGGAGCACCACCTCAATGGAGTCTGTACGTTCGAAAATGTTTGAATGATAGAATTCCTCAACCTAGATTGGCCGTATGGGGCCTAACGATTTAGCTATACATCACTGGCAACCAAGATCACTAGACCTCACTGTATGCGATTTTTACTTGTGGAGGTTTTATAAAAAATTCCGTCTACGGGCCTTCCCTTCCAGCTACAGTGGTAGAACTGCGGAGCCGCATAACAGCACCCATGGCAACATTGAATAGAGAAACGCTTGCTAAAGTGTGGGATTACCGTGTGGACGTATGCCGTGCATCCCAAGGGAGGCATATTAAACACCTATGACTTGATATGGAAAAAACCTTCACGAATCATTCTTTAATACGAAATTAGCCTTAGGTTTTTATATTCAATATTTTTCAAAATATAAACAATCGAAATCATGTGATTCTTTTTGGGTCACGCTGTACCCGTCACATGTACGTATTTTCTGGTCATCCCCTCCCTGTGATTAAAGGTTTTTTCTAAAGATTTTATGCTTAGAACTAATATTAGTTGCAGCTAAAAATCCATAAAAAACTGAGAAGAATTTTTGAGTTTATATTGTACATTAGTACGGTAACGTGGGAAAAACCATCTTGAAATAATGAAGAGATTATATTGATTCCAGTTTACAGTTTCCAAGTTGATTTAAATTTAAATTAAGTAGATTGATAAAATGTATGTTTTTTTTTTATATATAAAATCATTTGTCTTAACCAACAGTTATTTTAATCTCAACAATACCAAAAATATTCTATACTTTCAGCAACACCACAATTTTATGCAACGATAACTTGAACTAAAATATTCTCATTTCTCTTTTTACATATTCAAATCAAAATAAAAACTGCCTTCATTGGAAAAAAATCAATAGCTTCATATTTTGTATTATATCTTGTCCTTAGGGATATATATGGCGTTGACAAGGAATTTTGTTTTCCCTTTGCTTAGTACTCAAATATGGATATGCTTCAATAAAAATATAACTGGTTGTATTATTGAACTTTTAGCTTTATTCTACACTTCCCATCAACCGAATTGCGTACGTAATCAATCTGTTGTCAATATGTACTTTCCGTCGTCAAAATGCATTGATATTGAAATATTCCTGAGATTATTTTTTGTGAGTTCTTAACACTGTAATTACTTTAATTTCAACTAGTTCATGAAGAAAATATAAAGTTATAATTACATTATTATTTTCTTTTAAATCAATATGTTTATTTATGTGTAATATTATTGTACACCTCTGTAATACTATTGTTTTTTCAAATGTTTGAACCATTTCGGGTAACAAGATTATTTTATCCAATCATTTTATTTTACTTTCAAAGATGTTAAAGTTATACTGAATAGGTGTACAGTATCTATGCAAGTGAGAGTATCCTAATCGAGTCAAATTTTTTGCATGTCATAGTTTTGCAGATCTTGTTTCATAACCTCCTCTAACAAAAAAACACAACTTTATCGTCGAAAAATTCCGGAAGGATTTATGTACGTACAAACAAATATTTATTGGCCTGAGTTTGCTTGTTATTTCCAGATTGGATGGACCGATTTGGATGAAATTGGACCATTATTCCAACCTCCAGAATAAGTTCAAACCTCCACAACAATTTCATAAATTCAGAAATACCAGTTTTCAAACCCCTACCAATTCAAATCTCCTTTATGGGGTTTGAAATCTATAAAGGAGGTTTGAGTACGCTGTTTTTTTATCGTTTCTGGATTCAGTCATATTATTTTACTAGTTTGAAGATTCCAGAAGTATATCAGTTTGGTAATGAATTTGAACATTTTCATTCAGGAATGGCAGATAACAAGCCTAATTATTTTTTTTGTTCACTTTAGTATTATTCACATGATTATCTAACCGCTTTCTATAATTTGAACCGAACCGTTTGATCTCTTCGCGAACATAAGGTAATTAATTCTAAGTAGTCGTGAATTTCTTCACTTCGTGCAAACTGCAGTTCCTCTGCAATCGATCTCGCCAACTTATTCTGGAAAGTCATATAATCTTAATGTTAAACTTATTCGTCGTATCCAGTAACTCTACGGCATTCGTCCAAATCGGTTTTAAAATCACTCTGTATTTTAAAAGTTTGTTGAACTCCGACAAGTGTGAATTTCTATAAGCCAATAAAGCTTCTTAAACCTCGTGTTTAACTGTTTCCTTTTTCCTTTCATGTGGTACTTCCACATCAGATGACGATCAAGGTGGAGCCCAAGGTACAGTACGCGGTCAGAGTTTGGAATGAAAATGCCATGTAGATGGATCCGGGAACAGTCACCTCTTCTCATCGCAAAGGTAAATGACTTTACTCATTCTGATTCATCTTTATTCTACACTTAGTTTAACAAAACGCCGATCATTTCTAATAAATACCGATTAGACATTCTATGAGAAAAATTATTGTGGATCTTCGTGAACAGCCAGGATTGCTGTATCATCAGCAAACGAGTGACGGGGACATGGTCCGAAGCCGGTAGGTCCACAATAAAATTAGGACTTATCTAATTCAAAAGAAGCCAGATAAATAACGACAAAATTCTGACACGTATCAAGAAAGACTATATCCAACTGCGTTTAATTTCCTTATCTATGGAAACCGGTTTATTACCAGGTTAATTTGAGTCTTGATATTTCAAACTCATCCGTTTATTTTCCTGTATGTTACTTCCTTATAAATTCCGGGAGTTGTGGAAACCCTGTTAAGATTAACAAATTTACTAACTTTCTTTCTAATAAATTCCAGAGATCTTTAAGGAATATTCCCTAGCGGTCATAACAGACCATCAAAACTCTAAAGATATTAAGTAAAACAAATGTTGAGAATTTACGGGCAAAATTTGGATCAAATTTTATGTACGATATATTCATAATTCGAAAAAACCTTATAATATGAAAGTAATTCTTTTGCATATGCAACGAACTACAAGGGCAATTAAGTTTTGCTATAATCTAAAACAGCATTGTTACAGGTAGTGTTTGCAGCTTTGATTGTACAAGCACTGATTATGAAATCGAATTAGAAGTCAGCATTGCATATATGTATCTGTGCAATCACGTAAATTGAAAATGGAAACAGTTCGTTTGTTCCTCCAAAGCTGTCCTAAGGCATTGCCGTACTATATCAACTCTGTATATAAAGTACAATAATATAATTTTCTCTTCAGATTGTCCGACTGACTTGTTTTAAATAATCTTGTTTACAGACTCTTGGTTTTACGAATAGTAGTTACTTGAAATGAAAAGTTGTATACAGAGATTTATAAACCTCCAGTGCTTTGTAGTTATGTTGCAATAAAATATATATCAAAGAAGTTATTTGTGGTATTAAAAAGTTAGAATAGCATCGTACAGAAGTACCATATAGACTTAATGTATATATTTATTACTTATATATGGTTTCCGCTGATAGATTTTAATAATAAAATAATAATTAAAAGACCTTTTTTAACCACCTTACCAGCAAAAAGATGTACTTTTTTTCAAGATCTTTCGGTTTTTTCAAACTATCATCTGGAGATTAAAAATATTATAATAAGTCAAAAATTAAAATGAGAATACAGCCATGACTGTTTCAATATAAATAGTATACTAAGAGTATATTGTATGTAAGAGTGTATACTGTTGACATGCAAACAGTCATGACTGTATTCTCATTTTAATTTTTTATTTAATACAATATTTTTAATCTTCAGATGATAGTTAAAAAAAACGGAAAGTTCTTGAGAAAATACACTTTTTTGCTGGTAAGTTGGTTAAAAAAAGTTTTTAAATATATGGTAATTTCATTTATTTATTTTTAATTATTATGGTTTTCTAAGCGCTGTAAAACTGTAGTCTAAGGGATAATGATTTTATTGAAAAACACAAGCATTTAATTTTTTCAAAGTGATCTAATTTCCTTCTTTATAAAATTTTCGCAAAATAACGACTGTTCTATCTCTGAATTCAATAAACAAAATGACGCTTAATTTTTTTCAGACTGAAAATATCCAATTTCTTTTTTCCATGTTACTTGCGGTTAGTTAAGTACAAAATTACACTGTTTTTCTATTAGGTGTAAGTTTTAAAAAAGGCACTATGATTATAAAAACCAAATTAAGTAAATTTAAAAAATCCGAAAAATCAAGCAGTTCAATTGTAAACTATGAATTTAGTGAAACTGAAGTTATTCATTAGAAAAGCTTGTTATGAGGTGTATTTTAATTATTAGCTAATACAAGTTCACATTATCTGGAAATGCTTCGAATTCATATTTATTAGTTTAAAATAATGCTGGATTCGATTACTGACCCGCCTCTAGCATGCAATGAAACTCATCAGAAGTTAATTGAAATAGAAATCTATCTATTATACCTATTTATACCTATTACCTATTACAGTGTCAAAATTATACCGATTGAAAATGAAGTGAGACTGAAAATACAACTCGCTAGGAATGGAATCTGAGGCCAGTTAACTTACAAAACACATTGAATGGGTAAAATATTTGTAAATCAACAAATTTTAAATGTCATCAGCAAATTATTCATATCTGTACATTAACTATTTCAGTTCATTAACACTATTTTTAAACTTTGGGCTTAGAAGAAACTTCATGATTATTAAATCATAGGAAAACTTAAATTAAATTTATTATCATTCGAAAAGGCTTATTTTCTGTATTTTTTTTATGTCCTGATAATATTAAGATTGAATTTAAAAGATCATAAAAACACTAAAGCAACCTCAAGAATTATTTTTTTTTTTAATTAAATTTTTTTCAAAAATATTAAGACGGGACCGGTTTTAGTGAATGTCTTCCGTATATTCAATTTACTTTACATCTTTTAAAACTTATGTAAACCAATTTTTTCGTTCAATGGTTTTACTGTGGTTACCCTTCATATTTACATTTTTTATTAATTCTGAACTATCGCTTTTCATTTTTATGATTGTCAAAATTTCTCTTCGAAAAATTTATAAAAACTTTATGTTTATACTTCACGTTTTATTTCTGCATGAGTTCTCGTAAATAAAAGATCATGCAAATATTTTTTTTTTCAAAAAATGAAGATATTGACACAAAGTTACAATTGTTATGAAAATTAATTTGTAAATTTACTGAATATAAAATGAAAATTTTCAGTTACTGTTTTTTTTTGTTTTTTTTTTCTTTAAATAGTCATCCAGACAAATAAAAGGGGAAAAAGTCTATGTGTAATATATATAAATAACAACAAAATCATAAGATCTAGTCAGCAACAATTTTTTTAGATTCAGTAATCAGAAAATTAGGAACACTTCAATAAACATAATTCTGTTGGAAAAAAAATTCGCAGGCAAAGCTTTATAATTTCATGATAAATTAATTTTCTAACCAAAGTAAGTTACTCATATTCTACGTATCTTTAATTATAAGTTAACTTATTAAACATCCTGTTATAGCAGCTGCGTTAATTGTTTTTAACTGAAGTAACTCATCACAAAAAAAAATTGATCATGCTTAATATTATTTCTATTCTAAGCACTATTATATCGCGTATAAATACGAGTACATATAGATAAAGGTACTGCTTAAGAAACTAAATTATAATTAAGTCAAAAAACACATTTGAATTAAGTGGTAATACATATTCATTTATAATCATTATAATTATTTTTATTATTTACATCGTTTTCATTATTTTGAGATCGCATTAAAGTAGTAATCTCGGAGATCGAACTGGTTCTAGTCTTACTTCAAAGTATATAAAGGCTGGATTTTCCACGCTCTATAATAATAATAATGCCCTGAGGTAGGTAATCCCCACGTCCGGAACACAACATCTACGTTCCACGTCCAGGGCGGTAACAGATGTACTTATGTACAATAGATATAGCTGGCTAACGGGGATCCGAGTAAATTCCACGGGTATGCTTTTCTTTTGACCTGTTTCCACCTTCAGGTCCTCACATGGTTTGGATTTTTCGGCTACGTGCAGGATATGGAATAATAAACGATTTTGGAAATGGACTAATACCACTTTTAGAGCTGGCGATGTGGCAGCCAGGATCAATGTTATTGCAGGTGTAACGGAGACCGTTCCGTTGTCCACATGCCCCCTGCGATGGCAAGCATGTAGCAATGGTGCCCATGTATGTCGGTGCATGGGAGCTCTGAAAGCTTTGGTGAGTAGGAGCCTGGAGTCAGTGCAGAGATTGCGCATCCGCTCTCTGCCAGGAAATATGCCGGTTCCACCGGAGTACAAAATCGGACCTCCAAGGTTAGTAGCCCTGGAGTGGGGGTGTACCCTGGCGGCTAGCCTTGCTACAGAAGGGATAAACGTTCATGAATATTGAACAAACAAACGTAGCAGAGGGTGCCCGTAAACACCCTCGTTTAGAAACCTCCGATTCGCCACAAGCGAAGAGGAAAAAGAGTAAGGAGTCAGACAAAATTAAGAGAGATGCTGACAAAATCAGCAAGGAATTGAGAAAGTCTTTGTTTGGAAACATTGCTCCCAAACCAAGATTTTTAATTATTACCAAGGAGAATGGCAACTTTCAAAATGTTAGTCCATTCTTGATCGCAAGAGAGATAACTAAATGTGCTGGTGGTCATGTTAAGGAAATTCGTAAAACCTTTAACGGATTACACGTTGAAACTATCAACGATATTCAAAGTCAAAAAGTCCAGGCATTGAAGAAGATCGGTGAATTTGCGGTATCAGTGCAACCGCATAGCACCCTTAATACATCCAGAGGAGTTGTTGTTTGCCGTGATCTTCTAAACTGTACAGAAGAGGAAATAGTACAGGAAATGTTGAGTCAAGGAGTGATTCAGTGTCGCAGACTAACAATGAGAATAAATGGCGAAGTTCTTCCTTCGGCCTCTCATGTATTAACATTTAACAGGCCTACCCTTCCTAAAAAGGTGCGTGCTGGTATACATCGGCTTGATGTACGTGCGTTTATTCCGCTGCCTATGCGATGTTTCAAGTGTCAACGTTTCGGGCACACTGCAGCTAGATGTGAAGCGCAGGAAATCTGCATATGTGGAATGAAGATACATGAGGGTGAACCATGCAAAGACCCTCTAATCTGTATTAATTGTAAAGGGCACCATAACTGCCGATCCAGGAATTGCCCAGTTTATAAATCTGAAACGGCCATTCAGGAAGTTAAAACGCTTCAGAAGGTTAGTTATCCTGAAACGAAGAAAATTGTTAGTCAACGAACACCTCGACAATCGACCACTTATGCTGAAGCAGCTGCTGCCCCTTCTTCATCCAAAATTAATGTGGAGCAGTTGCTTAATACAATGGCACCAAGCCTTGCAACAATGATAGAAAAAATCATTGACGCCAAGATAGAGTCGACTCACCGCACAGAACCATCTAAACATGAGAAGGCTCAATCCCGCATTGACATCGTTGATAAAAGAAACGTACCAGCGCAGCATAAAAAACTAGCTAAACCTGCGATCTTAACACCATCACTTGAAGTAGCAAATAAAAATCTTGATTTGTCTAGAAAAGAGGAAAAGATCACTCCGTCGTGTAGTTACAAACCTAAGGAAAATAATGATAAGAAAATCCGAGTCTACCAAAATGGAGGTGCAAGTCGTTATTGAGAAAGCACCAGACCTAGACGATATACAAACTGTAACAATGGGACCTCCAAAAGCTCAAAGAACAGCTTCAGCGAGAGCATCTATTTCAGCTGGACCCAGAACTGCTGTAGAGATAGAATCCAGCTCATCAGCCTCGGAAAGTGCATCGCTTGCTAGTCTAGATTCAATTGCAACGATGTTAACAGCACCAATGAAGCTTTCATCACCTGATGTAAGCCGGCGAACGTCATTGGCATCAGAAAGAGAAGACGATGCCATGTCCGAGTCCTCAGACACACTGTCATCGGAAGTTGAGGCCGTTCGCAGAATGGAAAAACGGTGCAAGAAAGGATGGCCAAAAGGAAAGCCTAGAAAGTAATTTGTTGGATCAGAAGTTATAAGAAAATGAAAAATTTTGATCACTTTTAGACACATGAAAATGTGAAATATTGAACCCTTTTTTTATTTTTTTTTTGAAGTGGGATGGGGCTAATGACCAAAGTAGTCGATGCCTCTAAAAACCTCAAAAAAAAGAAATAATAATAATAATAAACATGAACACTTAATAATATTAAACTATCTAGTTTTTAAAACACTAAATACTGGTTTTTAAACACTTTGGTCTATTTATTACATCAAACACTCCCTACACACTAATCTGTCCATGATTAGATTAGCAAGGAAGCTTAAGCAAATCGGTCACAAGATCTCCCTCACAGTACGCATGATTTAGAAAACTTAAATTTAACCCGTCGGCAAAACAGATCACGGTCGTGCCCCCCCCCCCCCCCCCCGAACTTCAGCAAACAGCAAAACCCAGGAACACAACCGCATCCAGCTCGGAAAGCTTACGATCGCCAATCCCGTACTCCACAGGGAGACTTCTGAGCAAAGCCATTGCCCCGTTGGCCGACATAAGGAAAAGTACAGAATTATTATTATTATTAAGAATTATTATTATTATTTTTAATACTGCTACTACTACTTTTACTATACTACAATAGGTCGTAGACATTTAACGCAATTTCCCTAAAGAAATTAGAATTTTTACGTCATAAATATACAATAAATTCATTAGCTTCTACAAGCACATGGATATTTATAAAACTCATCCCGTTTTTTTTAAAAACATGGTATTAAAACTATTAGATTTTACAAAATGTTACTGAATCGTATTCTGACGAAAGACTGTTCCAATCAACTTCTGCTATATTGTAATTTGAAAAAAGAGAAGTTAACAGAATCTCAAAATCTTTTTAAAGAATGTATAAAGAACACTTTCAAAACACAATCTCTAAACCTTTAATATTATGGATATGAATTTAACGTTAGGATATTTATTGGAACATAAAAAATTAATTTCCAAGTTTGAGAAAGAAATCCAATTCTTTGTAACTTGCAGAAGTACTCGGATGTAGAAAACAAAGTATTGAATCTTTAGAAAAGAAATGGAACCGAAACTTAAAACAATTTTTGTTAATATAAAGCAAATTTTGACTTTTATATCGCAGTGTTTGACAACATAAATTAGAGGAATGTATCTCGAGAGAAGACATTATTATGAAATATCGCGTTTAGAACAAGAGGGATACTGAAGTATCCTATGCGATCATAATATCGAAATAATATATTATTTTAATTTCAAATATACATTATAATCATGACTACCAACAATTTATATATCAAGGATATAATTTCATCGACATTAGATCTACGCTTCCTTCCATTTACACTTATTTTCCAAATTAAATAAATTTATCAATTATTAAATTTATTCATACGCGATCGCTTTCTCATTTTTCTTCAACTCATCATTCAAATGCTACCTTTAATGAGCATTTTTTCTTATAACATTTTCTGAAATAAATAATCCTTTTCTTCCTCTAGATGTTTTTTCCTCCAATTAATCCAATTTCCCCCTCAAATGTAATTGGGACAGCCTTTTTCGCATACCTTTAACTTAGGCATACATCCCTACATCCCTACCAAAATTTCAAAGTCCTTTAAACTTCTTTTATAATTTCTTTTCGAATATCCATATTTCTTCCTCATATAGGATTAATCTATACGCAAGCTATTTTTTTATGTTTCTTTCCAATTTAATGTTATTTTATTCTATAAGGAATTTCGAAACTGAATCTTTTTTCTTATTTTTCTACTTCCAATCTTTACGTACCGTTATCCGTTTACACTATTTATTCCTACATACATTATAAAATATTACTCCTTTAAATAAAAGTGATTCTTAAAAAGCTTAAGGTCCCGGTAAGGCCCTTTAGTAAATGTCCTCTACCGACTTTTATTATATTTAAAGTTTTATTACTAATTTTAATTCATATTACATTTTCCATCTTGAGACAGTTGGTTAGCCTTAATCTGATATTCCTAGCAAAAAATTGAACAACTTAGTCTTTAAAAATTGTTATTTCTATTTACAAAGTCAAGTTTTTATCTTACATTATCCGATTTTTTTTTCGATTGTTATTATTATGTAAATTGAGTTTTATTTATTTTTACTGAGCATGTTATAAGAGTAGGAGTGGTAATTGAAGTTATCCACTTCTAAATTAAAACGGTAATTAGTAATAACGCAAGTCACACTTTCATCGGTTGTTTGATTAAAGCTATAACACAAAGCTGTGACAAGCCATATTGGCATCAAGTTTGCCGTGTAAACCATGGAAGTTACAGAAACATTCACTCGCATTGATTGTTACTCTTGTATCTAAAATAGCATAACTAATTACTATACTGTATTATCTTTAAAAGGACAGGCATAGTGACAACAATTAACAAAAAGGGCTTTTACCTCCGGAAACAGTAATTTTTTTTTTTATTTACTATATTTTAAAATGTTTACTCAATAAATTTATTTCGTATTATTGTTACTTTCTTTTTTTATATTGTATTTTACTTGTATAATTAACTCAAGTAGTTGTTTCATAAAAGACGAGGCCAGCCATACTATTACGAAACACAAAACTTGTCATTAATCAAATCCAAATAAAACTAATTTGCTCGATTTTATTACTTATATACTAATATACCACAGCAGAAGGGTAGTATATTTTTAGGTGTAATATAATTTATAATAGCAATTCTAAGAAATTAATCCGGATAAGATATTGTATATAGAAATTATCCATTGCAGACAAAACTTCTGCAGCTGTGTAGTAGAATGAAACTGCATCATCAATCTTTTCTAGTTATATTACTTACAAATAATTATTGAAATAGTGGAGTAAGAAATCGCATAGAATGATATCAATACAATGTTCAGTGATAATTAATCATAGCATACAGTTAATCAATGTTTTTTTTTTTTTGATTCAGTTTCAGAATCGCACAAAAATTACTGTATTCAACAAAAATACCACTATTCTACAATCATAGTGCTTATAAATAAATTAAATTAAATATTTTTTAACCGATATAATCGAATAGGATTACAAACAAATTATTAAAAAGTATGTAATCTGCAGTTACATAAATAAGAATACGTAACTCAAAATACATTTAAATTGAACTCTAAATTATGACGAAAAGTATATTGAAATTAATATTTATAAACACTAACTAAACAAAATGTCAGAAATTAACAATCGAATAGGCGGCAAAATACTAATGCATGACAGTCGAATTTTGTTCATTTATTACATAGATATTTATTATTCGTTATATTAGCCCATCATTCAAACATCAGGATTTAAACTATTTTTTACTGTTTTCTGATACATATCAAAATAAAATAATGCTGTTTATTTTAATTCCTTGTAGGATTAATACATTTTATGATTAAAAATAATCTGGGAGAGAAAATAGACAAATTATATTTTAATAGATGATAGGAATTTTAATATTCTCCAACATAACTAAACTACTTAAAAAAACCAAGCGTAGTAATTGTATAAAGTATGCCTTACTCGGAGAGGTTACGGTAAGTTGTGAGAATGAATTTTCTCGCAACAATAGGAGTTATAGGGGTTACAATTCATGTATACGGTCAGATTTTTACTATCTTAAAAATGTAAGTTAAACAAAAACATTAAATTAAAAACGAAAAACCGATCATCATTTTAACTTATGTGTTAATTTCGAGCAGTAATAACAATATGTTCTCAAAATAGATAGTAATACTAAATACACCTACTCTATTATGGATCATTTATCAGTTTAAATTTCCCAAATCGGCTCATTCAGTTTTGGATAATATATTCTAAAGCAAAACCATTTTCATGTGAATTTACTGATATACGTTTAGAGTATTATTTATTTTAATTATCAACATAGATAAAAATTTAAAAAAGTTGACTAACGAATTAATTCAGTTCTCTCACTCTAAACATAAATTTAATATGATTAATTAAAGTTATTAAATATAAAATTAAAAAAAGAATCACCGAAGTGTTTGTGTATGTGTATGTTCGCGCGCGTGCGGGTGTTTATATATATATATATATATATATATATATATATATATATACACAACACAAAATAAAAATTTGTATTAATTTAGAGAAGAAAAGTAAAAAAAAATGTATTTAACAAAGGTCTTGTAAATACATTATTCAGAATAATAAAGCACAGAGTACTTTGTTTCTTAAGTCATTACTAAAGAAGATATGAAAAGAACAATATAGGAAGTTCGAAATTAATCTTCTCTACTTCAAGCACAGACTAAATAGCCTTTCCAGTACTCTCCTTCATTTATCATGTTCAAAGGAATTTTAATGATATAACACACTTTACGCACTTTAAGTGCATAAATTCATGTTTAAAGGAAATATTAATTTAATGATAATTCAAATTTATTCTAAATGAAAGCTTTTTTTAATTGTAATGAAATCTCTTAAAAATAACTTCCGTTCTCTTAAAAAAATGAATATTTTAATAATAATTGTCAATAATCTAAAATATTTTTTTACGTCAATATTTTATTCAAAAAGAATTATAAAAGAGTATTTTTGTGAAACACTTACTTTTATTATTAATAAGGTAGTATTAGAGAAAATAAAAACGTCTAAATCTTTATAAAAATAAGATAATTTATTTAAAAGCAATCAATTTTTTAAAGGTAAATCGAACCAAGTTTATTTTAGATTAACGCCTTTAAACTTTTAAAGCTATCTGTTGCTCCTGAAGCTATCTTCAGAGACTGGTAATTATTTGTAATGCTAATTATTGATATAAATATGATAATTATTACTGGTAATTTAGTAATTTTGTTAATCTTGTAACAACTAGATATTCTACACAGTTCCACCCTTAATGAACACGCCCAAATAGTATTTTTTCATTACAAATTATTTTTTGCACAGTTTGAATCTGATATAATTTCCTTCCAAATCGTAAATAAGTGTATTCCTAACTTAAGTAACACTTCAAATAATCAATCAGCTGATGTGAATTTAAAAGAAACTTCAATATCAAAGTGCATCATTGAAAATAGTTGTAGGATTAGCTGAAAAAGTTATGATGTAAACTTAAGAATTTTAAGATAGATTTGATCAGGTTGGTCTTAAAGAATGAATAATTGTTACAACCAATTATCATGAATAGAATTTCGCGAAAATAAATTAAATGCAATTAAATAGGGTAAAATAAGGAGTGTGCTGAAATATTAATTTCTTAAATATTATTAATTTACAAAAAGTAATCATAATTTTACTGATCTGTGTTACGAAACTATATAAACAGATAAAAAAGAAATTATGCTTGAAATAAAAAAATGTTTTAAAACCATTACTGAACAATTACTACTGATGAAAAAAATTTCTTAAAAGTTAAATTACTGTTTCTTAGGTTAGAAGAACAGCAGATTTACTTAAATAAATACATTTTACCGAGGAAAAATTTTAGGTCGTACAAGAGCCAACTTGATGGTTCATTAAGCTTAACGCATTTCCAACGAAAATGAATATAATGAATAATGAATAATTTTATTTATTTTTATATAGTTAATTTGTTTTACAATGAAATTTGGGAATTAAAACATTTTCAGCATTAATATTATTATTAATATTTATTATTTAAAACGCCCGCTGGGGCAAAACCTTATCTGGTGAGTTATAACATGCTTGTGATTCTGCATACGGATTATGTTTGCAGTACTGGTGCCGGTTAGTATTCATAGTTAATTGATTACCGGTTGAAACAAAAACTTGTAATCTTTAAAATCAACACCTACGAAATTAATTACATGGAAAATTAATTTATTTTTTGTATTAAATCAATTAAATGTTGTTTTTTTGTTTTTTTGTTTTTTTTTTTATTATGTACTTCTGCTATTCTTTGATATGCTGATGTCAGGAAGAATATATGACCTTGAAAATATTCTTAAACACTTTTCGTCTAGGCTCAATAAACCCGGAAAAATAACAGTTAAAATTGGGAGAAAATAAAATAGGTATTTCCTAATGAAAGCAGAAGAAGATAAGTTAAAAGAATCAAGAATTCTTGAAAGTTAGATTTATTCGTGTCCAAGTCATTCAAATTTGATATAAAAGAGAATTTTACTTTTTCTCCTTCGCTAATCAATATTTTTAATTTCCTTAAAACTGATTTTATATTCTACTTTTAATAAATAAAACTTTTAAAAAATTTTAACAAAAATATTCAAATAATTAATTTAAATCTACCCTTCAATTAATCATTCACTATTGTGTTGAAATTAATTAATTTAAGATGTTTTTAGAGATATTACGAATATTCATGTTTAATTTATTTTAAATTATTTAATTTTATTTCTAATTAAAATACTGATAGACTAAGCTGCCTGAATGGAAAAATGCCATTCACAAGAAATGAAAAAGTTCAAATATCTGAGACAAATCAAAAGTGCTTTGATAAAAATAAAAAAATAAATACAAATTTAAAATTATTACTTCAAGCTAAGGCTGTCTGGAACGTGAAACCTTTTTTTCGAATTGAAATTCATTGAATATCAGAATGAAATCGGGCTATATTAAATTACACTATAATAATTTAGATTATAGTGATGACATTTTTTTCCTATGTATGTTGATACGTACGTTAATCTGCAGTCTCCTCAATTAGTGAACAATCCTACCCCCCCCCCCCCCCGCTCACCCGATGATATAAGGATTATATGTATGACATGTAAATGAAATTTTGTCTTGTACAGATTCAGGCCAACCGTTTCTTAAATGTGTGATAATTGAACACCATCTACCAAAGTATACCGAAAATACTGTCTAGTATTGAAGTCCGTATGAAAGCAAATAATGTTTACTAGGATTTGAACTACAGAACCTTCGACTTCGAAAATCAGCTGTTAAACAACTGATTTGTGAAGGAGTTAACCACTAGATCAGCCCAGCGGTGACAAACGAAAAATATTTTTGAAATTAAACCATTTAATTAATCGTTTAAAAATTCTTGCACGTAAAAAAAACCATAAGATTATAGTAGACAAATTGAGAACTACTTTTTCCTTTGAAAGTTGATTAAAAATAGATTTACCAATAAACTTTTCTTAGTAAAAAATCTGATGTGTATACTACATGACTTCCTTGTACGCCGATTAAATTGCATATACACATTTTTGCTGCACATCATTTGAACTTATTTCATTTGAAAGTGAGATACGATCCTCCAATTCTTTAATAAAGTGAACAGTTACACAATTGCTAAAATATTAGTTATTAACATCAAATATTTATGTAATTATTAAATCAACAATCTTACCTGAAATATTAAGTTAGAGTAAAATTCCCTTTATTTCTCTTTAAATAAATTTAAATTTTATATGTATCTATACTATTTTTTTTTTTTAATTATTATTATTACGTAACCATCAACAAAATGAAAACAAAAAAGGAAACAGGAGAAGGTTAGTAAATTTTACAGCGATATTTATTATAAAATTTATAATTTTCGATTAATATTAAATCATAAGATGTTTCACCAAATCTGATGCGGACACCACATATCTTCCTTGCCCGCCTATTAAATTACATATACACATTTTTAAAGTACATAAAATTTTATTTCACTAATAACTTCTGATTTTTTTCATATTTTGTTTTTTGCTATTATTGAACTCTTATTTATTACATAATTTTTTTTTTTTACAATCAGAGGATAAAAATTATTAATAAATCAATATATTTAAATTTTTAAAAAATCTGAAATAAAGTCGGATTCGAACCGATGTGCGTTCCCGTTGTAAGATCCACATATTTCATTAATTAAAATTCTATTTGGATATAACTGGAACCAGTAAAATAAGTACCACTTATGACATATCGTTGAAAAGCTCTCAAAGAGTACTTATTATTCCAGTTAAGAAAAAGTCCAAAATCCAATTTGTTTTTCTTAATTTTGAGATTTTTGGACACTTTTGGTTCAGTCGATTGCAATCAAAACGGGAGGTACACAACTAGATGTTACAGCAGTCCCAAATCAAAATTTCAACGTCCTACGGCTAATCGTTTTTGAGTTATGCGAGATATATACGTACACACGTACAAACGTCACGCCGAAACTAGTCAAAATGATTCAGGGATGGTCAAAATGGATATTTTCTTTGAAATCTTAAAACCGAAATTTTTCGCGATCGTAATATGTCCTTTACTTCGTACAAGGAAGTAAAAAGTAATAATAATTTAAAAAATCTAATAAAAGTTAACTACTATTTCTTATTGGTTTTATTTTCGGTAAAAAGTAGATTTTACCAATAATTAACTACAAAATCTATATTGTTCCCCAACAACCTTAATTGAGCATTGAAAATAAACATTTTATTTATTAATAAATATCTCATTAAAAATACACTGATGGACAGACACTTAAAATGACGAAATAGTATATTTTACGTCAAACTAGATTAACAGTGTAGAAAATAAAATACTTTTTTTACGTTTTCTGCTCAATAAATTTCAGTTCATCCTAATTTATTTTTATAAGCCGTTCTTTTGATTATGGACTACATTAAAAATTACTAATATATTTCACATACTCGTCTCACTTCAATTCCAAAGTCATCAGCCCAGTCCAGACCCAAAATTAATCAACTTCAGTACAGATTATAAGTTGATAAAATAAAATTTAATTTTGAAAAATCAGTCCCAAAATAAAATAAAAAAATAGCTTGAGAACTAAAAATTCATATTTAAAAAAAAATATATTAATTTCTAATTCAAGATAACTAACATCGTAAATCGATTTCTAGAAACCGCATGTACATATAAAAGTTTTTAAGTATATTTTTGATGTTGACAGAATTTCTCACAACAGTCGTCAAAAGCTACTAGATGGAACTTCAATGAACAATAAAGAAAAGTTTCAGTATCAGCGTAGCCTTTTTTACTTTTCCTTCGATCAAAAAATATAAAATACCAGTAATTTTTTTTAATTATTTAAATTTAAAACATATCATAATCATTTTTTATGAATTAAAATATATGGCGAAAAGACAGACTCAAAATTTAAATTCTTCTAAAAAAATTTCTTTCATTTACGATATAACAGAAATATCTTTAAGCAAAAAGTTCGTAAAACTACCTTCAATCTCTTCACAAAATAGTTTTTGCCTATACTCTTACAATAATCTGAATCAATTTCCATAAACGAGAAATCACAAGTTAGGATTGTTGCAGCAAACTGCTTATACCTGACTGTTAATTCAGATATATTAATTAAACCAGTAAATCCATTTTCTCAATATAATATTTGGCATAAAAATATTATTATTATATTATAAAATAGTATTTTCTAATATTTTTAAAAATATCCGTTAAAAAAATTAAAAAAATAATATTTAATTTCTCCTCCAAAATTCCTACGAAATCAATTTATCTAAATTCCAACGAAAGCAATGACCACATAATATTCAAATGTATAAGTAAAGAATAAAAAGAGTAATGAGAGAAACCATTAAATTCTTTTGTTAGATTTTTTAAGCATTCTTTTACTACTAAATAATTTTAAGCCATTGATAATTTCACTTAATTAGTGTAAATAAATAATTAGTTGTGTAATTCAGTAAACAAGCTTGCACGTGAGAATAGGTTTTTTAAAATTATTTTTAATTAATAGAAAATACTAACAGAGATCGAAATAGAAACTTTTACGAAAAAAGAAAAGATGCTAACACTCCTTATGGAGTTCAGCAATTATTTAAGTTTTTTATCAAAATTATTATATGTATAATATTTAGAACAACGTAAATTTAATTAAATGTCGCATCTTGTAAAAACGAAAAGAAAAAATTATGAAGTAATTCAATTTTTTATTTGTCGCATTTAATTACACATAGTATGCTCACAAAATATAAAATATAAAATGATATACAGTTTTACAAATACATTTGTCTACGGTTTCTACAATAGTAATGTAAACCTTATCTTGCCTTATTTAAGTAGTGTGAAGGTGAAGTTCTCGAAATGCTTTCAAATTCGGCAAATTCAAAACACTATATGAATATCATTTATATATTCTTGAGTGAAAATGGGTTAATTTTAAACAATATTCTTTTATTTAAAAATGAACAGAGGTAACACAATAAATATTAAATAAAATTACCTTCCACTGCGATAGACGTTTTAAGAAAGCACATGAATAAAGTAATTAAATTAACATCTTAATATCATAAATCGATAAAAAATTAAGTAGTATAGCTCTACTCGACAGTCACCTCAAGCGCAATCAGTCTGCCTAATAGAGTAGCTAGGATCCGAAAATTTTACACGATTCCCCAATCCTTAGCTCGGATCCAATGGCCGGCTATGAACTCACAGAACCCTGAATGAATAGTAAGGGATCGGTTTATACGAAAATGAAGAACTAAATTATGACAGTGTGAATGAGCGATTTACCAGTACAGATTTGACCGTGTGCCGAGATAGATCTCTGTCTGAAAGAGTGCTTTATGGCATTCCAGGCAACAGGCGCCAATTCTTCCTATCACTCTACCGGAAAATGGAAGCATTTTTAGGCGGAAATACTTTTAACACGTTTCAAATTAACTGGTTTTCCTCTAGAAATTAAAGAGTTTTCTGAGAACAATCACACATTTTTTTTAAGCTACATCCTGGCCAGTTCTCATAATTTTTTAGCGCGTGGAAATATCAAAATAAGCTGTAAATCGTTCATTTAAATCTTCAAGGAAGAACAAATACCTCATGTATTAATATCTAATTAAATTTCTACCGAGTTCTGAAAATATTTATTGGACTTTGTTTCGCTAATTAAAAAGTTAAAGGAATAATTTTGTAAGTTATAAACTTTTTTAATGTTTATTTTTAAAAAAGTGTATTACTTAAATTGTAAATATTTTAATTTTATTTTGAACAAATGCAATACCTACCTTATCAAGGCACTAACATTTAAAAAAACTCGGTCTATTAATACGTTAGTCTACATACTTTTATATCTATCGTGTTCCGACTAATGTAGCAAATATTTATATAAGTTCTGGATGAAACTTCGATCAATAAATCTCAGTTTAAAAGTAATTCCATGTTTACGTTACTTTGCCTGACCCATTAACTTACTACAACCAGAAAGTTTATTCGTAATAAAACAATCTAGTATTAGTAATTTATGTAGTCCATTTTCATGTTGTAAATGTGCAGAAATCACGAAAGACAAAGCCGTAACCCACAAACAAATATTAAAATCAGATTTAATGGTCACATAAAAGAAAGTAGCATTCGGTCCCCCCTCCAAAAATTATAACTGTTTGAATATGTGAAAAACAAACTTATTCTATTATAACAAATCACATCAAATGTGATTTACACAAATATTTTCACATCAGTTTTAATAATTAAACTAATTACTTCTAAAGATTATGTACAGCAATTTATTAAATAAACAAAATGGAATTAAAAAATAATAAAATGATTCTGTTCATTATTATTATTATTATTATTATTAAATTGCGGTTTATTGTTAATCAAAAAACTATACACGGCAATTTATATTCAATCTGTGGGCGATAAAAATATTCCAACTTTGCTAAATTACGTTTCAACATTATAGTGGCTGTTATATATTTTTATATGACTATCCATCCTTATGTTGGTCCACCCGATTTCCTTCTCCTTACGTAATTAAACGATTAAGTTTTCATAGAAACTCTTTCAAACTAGAACCTTCCTAATTAGCATGCCACTTAAACGCCTTTTTTACACTGTGTTTAGTAGCGCCCTGTTTTATCACTCTATTCTCTTTCTTTTTGACTATATTACTGGTTCCAACAGGTGCAAAATTTTATTTATAACAAGGTCGGAAACCCTCGTTGAAAATAAGAAAACGTTTTCCTTCAAAGTTATTCTGAGCTATCATTTGCTTTATGATTGTTTCCGGAAATGTTCTGTTAAAATTAACCCCTTAAAATTAAATTTCAAAATATTATTTCCGCCATACTCAAAAACGAATCTCCGTTTACAATTTTAAAAAAATGTTTACTAAAGGTAAAATAATGTACTTCTCTCTCAATTTTATCCCTTGAAATTTTTCACTAAATTAAACTACATTCCCAGAGTTAATAGAATCAACAAAGGTAGTTTGTTGTTTAAATAAGCTTAGCGTTCTTCGAGCTAGTTTTCTATTGAAAAATTATTGCTAAAATTCATCTCCAGTGTGTCAGTCACAAAAAATAACATCTTCCACGTTTTATGTTGTTTAATTTTTCTCCCTTGATATAATTTAATGAAATTAATTTACATTTCAAAACACCTTTTAACCAATAGGAAGTTGAAATATCGTTTAAAGTTTCACCAACTTTTTATCTAAAATTAGATGTTAATTTTATATTTTCTAATTATTTTCCTGTAAATCGTATTCATGAAAAAAATATTAAGAGTTATTCTTCGACGAAGAATAATTGCCCTACATCTATTTTAATTTATCAAGCAAGCTAAAATTAACCTAGCAAATTTTGTTAAAATAAATCCAGAAATTATTTAGTGATGATCAAGATTTAGTGATGATTAAGAAAATTGGTGAACCTCCGAATGGCAGAGTGGTAACATCTTTATTTTTTATTTAGAAGATTCTGGATGTGAGTCAGGCTTATCATTTATCATATCATAATCGTATTCCCTCGCACGAGTTTTGTTGATCACATAAGCGTGAATTAAAAAAAAGTTTTTTTGGTTCGCAGGAAACGCGAAGATTTACTTAAACTTTTAGTTATAATTACTTCATAATATTAATAATAATTACGATAAAAAGTTATTTTTGTCCCTTCCTTTACCACTTTGTTCAAATAACCCTATCGTTTCTTCTCTTGTTTTTTTCTGTTTTTTTTTTTTTTTTAATTTTATATTATGAAGAATAATTAGGTTGCCGATAAACAGTCGACGTTATTAAAGATATCTCACTTAGTCAAAATAAAATTGAGGTGGTAGATGAATATAATTTTGAATACCAGAATGTGAAGAACGACATTAAATAACAATCTGTTTTACTGGAAATATTTAATTCGTTACTAAACTCTAACTAAAAGCTTAACCTAAATTATGAACAGATTTTATTACAAATTGCATAAAGGCACGCACAAATGTATAATATAATAATCAATAATTTTAATAACTTTTCTTCCAGTTGTTAAAATGTTTTAACGGTCTTCTGTAATTATGACTGCTCTAAATTTAACACATTTATATCGCCATATCACGGAAAGAATTTATTTGTAATTATTACCAAAATTAAATCGTAACCAAAAAAAAAATGTTTAGCTATTCCATATTTAGAAAATACGGTTACTACAAATAAATTTTTAACAATGAATTATAGTGGGTATAAACTATACATTCTTTAATAAATAATTACTTATTAATGCTTTTGTGGGTTAGATCTTTAATGATTAATTTAAATGTATGCACATTTTAATTTATGCTTTGTTCAAACTTTATGTAGCAAAGATACATTATCACTTCGTTATAATTATTAATATATAAAAAGTTCTTTAAACATCAGATAAATGTAAAATACATAAAATTCATCTTTCAATGTGATTGATTAATATTTTAGATGTTTTTGTGTGACAGAAGAACTTAAACTTCATCCACCGCGTTCAATTTCTATGAATTATTCATAACTTTAAATCAAATAACTAAAATTTCTACCACATCGTTTCCCATTTTACAAAGTAGAATATTAACTAACGTTATTTAATATACGTACAATTAAATAATTTAATTTATGAGGATAGATGAAGAAAGTTCCTTAATACAATATACCTCAACATGCAAATGACAGCGAGAATTAAATTTATAAAAGGAGCAATGTAATTTGATTTATGGGTAATTTATAATTATGATTAAAACTGATTTTTTTTTAATATATATTAAATTAATTTTTTTTTAAACTGTTAAATAATTTTAATAACGTAAGCAATATTATTACATTAATTTTTAACGAACTGCCTCAATTTAAGTTTTGAATTTGCTTTTTAAAAAAAAAATTAGTAAAATCAACCTTAAAACTATATTTTACTATTTTTTTTTTTTTTTTTTTTTTTTTTTGTAAATAGAATCAAATTTTTTTTACCCAATCTTCACAATAATAAATTATCTGAAAATAAATCTTAAAACTATTCTAAAAAAATAATACTATAAAAATTCTCATTACCTATTTTTTGAAGATTGATAAATTTATAATTATTAAAAAATTAATTAAACAAATTAGTAATTTTTCAGTACACCTAATCACTGTTAATAAAAGAACCTTAAAACAATAAAAAGAGAATTTCGTTTAAGAATTCACACACCGATCACAACACTTGAACAAAATATTAATTTAAATTTTGAATTTTAAAAATCTACCCACGCGGCCCGGTACTTAAACGATTTCCAAGGGTGGAGGACAACACTCCACTACGTCAAGGGAACCTGTGCGGTGCGGACAGGTTTACCAATTTCAAAACTGATAAAGTAAAAATGTCCCTTTCTCCCTTAGTAATTCCCTTTGTTCGTTTATGGACATTTATAATAAATTAGTGCATACTTTTTACATTATAGTTATAATTAAAAAACACTGATTGAGTATTAGAATTATCATTCTGAAATAAACGACATTGTATCTTACAAATTTACAGCAATATTTGAAGGGAAAAAGGGTTGCCCAAGAGTTGTTTTCGTATTCTTTATTGTCCTAAAAATTTGCTCTGATGTAACGCAAACTTGCACAATAAAAGCCTAAACTCTACAGTTAAACAAAGAATATAATGATTTACGTTAAACAAACTCAATAAGTAAAATATTTTCCTTTTATAAAATAAAAAAATAAAATCATTAAATAGAAATGTTAGTAATGACCTCCTCCAATATTTTATTTTAATTCTATTTAATCTATTAAACGTTTCATTATCCGGCTCGTTTGACAATATATTGGCGCTCAGTACCAGAGCACGGCACCTATATTTCCGAAAATGGAAATGAAATTATGATAAAAGACTGGTCCGTGCCAGGAACCGAACCCGAGATTAATTGATTTAGAGTTATGGCAATTACCCAACATTCAGCTGTTTGGTATGTTATTACAGATTTAATAAAAATAAATAAATGTAATTACAGTTTTATAATTGATAAAAAAGTGTATATTTTGACTAATAATTTTTGAAAAAAATATTTAAAGAAAGTAATTTAAATTCATATTTTATTTTAATTTATAACCTGAGATATAACTTTATAAATATAATTTAATAACTAAGTTTCTATAAATGAAAGGGTAGGTGGAAAAATTTTAGATCCTATTCGGGAATTATTGTATTGTAGTCCATCTAAATTAGAAATAATAGAATTAGACAAACCCAAGTAAGGTAATTTTACTTTCAGATGAACATGAACGCCAACATACATTATCTATTGAGCTCTTTAAAACTTTAAATAGTGTTATTTAAAAACTGTGAATTTGTTTAAATAACACTAAATAATACTGTGGGTATTATTTAAAAACTGAAAGTTTAAAAAACTTTCAGTTTTTAAATAACACCCACATTCTCAATACTATTTTATTTTTTATTTTAGTTCATCAGTTTTTATCTCCCCTCTGGAGCCAGACCCGAAACCAAGCATGAACACAGCTCTATGGAGTGCCATCGCCTCAAACTGCCTAGTCGAGAACTGACGTTCTCCCCAGACAGCCAGGACTCGGTCCCGGCTTAATCACCATACCTCTAATGAGGGGAACTCGTAGAGATCCCCCCACCACGACTCCGGTCTTGACGTCACGTCTCAAATGAGGAACCCCAAAGGGATCTCCCGCCGGTACAACGGTCTTTCTTTGGCCCCTCATCGAAGTTCGATCGGAACACTAAGGGAGTCCAATCACCGGCAGCGGGACACCTTAGAGGACCACCCCTCCTGGACAGGGCTGCCCCAACCCAGGTTTTCCCTAAAACACAAGAAAAGCACCTCATTATTTGGTTTTGGTCCTGCAGCCGCGTCCTCCGAGAGAATGCCCCTGATAATTCCAAAGGGTACATTTGGCTCCGTTGGGTAATCCTTAAGTAGATGCCCCGCAATCCCACAGTTGAAGCAATATCCTCGCCTATCGGGACCGCCGCAGGACTCAGCTCGGTGCCCAATTTCCCAAAATTTATAGCAACGCTCCTCAGCTGACCTCCTCAATACTACTTGAACTTTTCAAGGATAACTGCTAGACTATAGTTTAGTTGCCTTTTGATAAGCAGTATAATTTCTGGTAAAAATATGGTTAACAAATTAATTTTAATTCTCACAGATAGTACTAAAATAATACAGACTAAAAATAACGTTTAAAGGAACTGTTTTAAATATCTCCTCTCGTTTGAATAAATAATTATAACTCATTTTATTTAGTTTAAACAGAAAACTTTTAGTTAAGTTATGAAGTTGTTATTTTAATCATCTTAAAAAAATTATGCTTTCTTTCTAAAATAGTTTTATGTTGTAGCTAACTATTGGAACGAATGAGTTCCAATACTACTTCCGGTAGGATCTCTGTGGTTGGTAAAGTAAAAAAGTAACCGTCAAATTTAATTATGGCAAGACTTTTATTTAAATAAATAATAGATGTACTGATAAGTTGCATGAAATAAATAAAAAGGCCATTTATGTTTTCTTAAAGTCCGACAAATATCATCACGTTTAATACGAATAGTCAATACTGAAAAAACGCCTTAGTTAAAATATTAATTTTAACCTAAGACTAAGATTAGACTAAGACTTTACTGTAATTTTTATTAATATTTTTTTATGACCATTCCATATAGGAATTATTCTTAATAATTTACCAGAAATTTTAATAAAATCTATCTACTTTTAATATTCTAAAAAGTAAGTTTAGTTTGGATTGTTTACATAAAATGGCTTAGCATCCAACTGAAGAGTCTGAATTTAAGAATTCGGAAACTATTCAACACAATCAGAAATGTTCAAATTAAAATACCAAAAGGTAAAGAGCTCAGAAAATGAACATTCTGTGACAAACTGCTATAAAAAATTACTAATTTGAAGTACGTTAAATTCTGTCTACGCTTCTTCAACCGGGTAAGTTTTGTATTTTATCTTATCTGCAGGTAAGTAATAGCAAAACACAAATCTTCATTTTATTAGGTTTTGTACCTGAATTTTTTACTTTGAAATTTTTACGAAACTTTGGGAAACGTTTAGAGATTCCATGTTTTTTTGTATATAATACTCGTAATTCTAAACATATTGAAAATGTTCGAAAAATTACAAATTATTTTCTTTTCGAGCAAAATTATTTCCTTATAAACGGTAAAAGTACTTTTTTTATGTGAAAAATGTTATGCTAATTTGTCTAAATAAAACCTAAATAGATGAATTTTCACACTAAATATTAAATATTAATTTATAATTTCTATTAATTTATATTTTTCAAGATGCCTGTTCAAATGATTTATGATACGTACATTTTTAATAAATCATAGAAATAAACATGTTATTCATAGCATTATAAGCAGCTAATACTTTATGTAGTTTTCTTAATGCTCAAACACCTTTACAAAACTTGTCTTAAAATCTAAAAGTAAATGACCATTCTGATTGTTGAATAGACATCATCAATAGAGACAAATGAATCACACCGCATAATAAAATAAGTAATTAAATGAATGAAAAACGAAGAAATATTAACTAAAACTATAATTAAACGTTACTACAAAACACCATAAAATGAAACACCATAAAAATTTCATATATTTTTTTTTTTATAAATAAAAATAAAAAATCCAAACTATGATGGTTTTTCGCAAACCCAATCGAGAATGTAAATTTAACTTATTAAGTAATTTAACACATTTAAACCTCTGAAATCTCTAACTCAAATCGCCCATCAAAATCTAATGAACAATTCTTTTATAGATTGAGAAGTTTTATTTTAAGGATTGAGATAGCATGCACTCAAAACCAATCAGAAAGATAAACCTATCACCTGCAAAATTTTAAATAGTTATATCAGTGGGGATATGTTTTTTACATCAGTGTTTGAAAATATCCACAAGTTTATTGCTGATACGTAGAATTCCAAAATGTTAATTCATTATCTTTGTTCAACAAATATAAAACAAAATTTTAAAAACCCTCGTTTCTAATTAACTATTTGTTTTATCTAGTATTTTTCTTTTTCTGTTTAGCCTCTGGAAACCCCGTAAGGAATTACTTGAGAGAATGAATGAGGATGATATGTGTGAATGTAAATGAAGTGAAGTCTTGTGCAGTCTCAGGTCGACCATTCCTGAGATGTGTGGTTAATTGAAAACCCAACCACCAAAGAAGACCGGCATCCATCTGCTTTTCAAATTCGTATAAAAGCCTTTACTAGGATTTGAACCTTAGAACTCTCGACTTCAAAATCAGCTGATTTGCGATGACGAATTCACCACTAGACCAACCCAGTGGGTTTCCCTCAGTGTCTACCGGTAATGACTGTTTAAAAATCTAACTTTAGATTTTAAGCAAGATTTTTTAAACTCTTTTTAACTGTTTTCTATATTTAAATAGTCCTTTCTCTCTTAATGCTAACCCTTACTCTCTTAATATTAATAATAGCCCTTACTTTCTTAATGCTAACAACTTTTACTGCGTTCAGTAGAACAGTTATCCTGTAGTAAATAAACTGATGTAATAGAACACAGGTTCCCTCGAATTTAACAGCTTATTATATGATATTAACAAATACAAAATGAAGAAAAAACATAACGTTTAGAACGCTTTTCTGTAATATAGTATGCTGTTTACTACTGTAAGTTAAAATATTAAAAAAGCGTTGTGATCTTATAATTTTATACACTACACAACAACACACCTCATAGTATTTCTCATTATCACAAACAAATCCATTGTACAGCTCTTACGGTGAACTTAGCTCAGTCGGTTCAGTATTTTATAAAATACAAAAAGTTAAAATTAAAGGTAGATAATAACATAGTAATGATTTTAAATTCTAGGGAAAAAAGAATAATCTTATTAAATTATCTAAAAAGGAATTGAATTATCTGAAAAGTATTCGATTAGTTACTTTTTATAAGAATCAGCTGTTAAAGAAGAAAACAATTTCATTGTTCACGGATGACAACTAAATGGTTAGTTCAATGGACATATCTTTTTATCTCATCCCTACTTTTGTTCGTTCGTTTTATCCGGTAATAGGTTCTGTTCTAGCTCTATTGTTTACGAAACGTTTTCAAAATTATTTCTTACGGCATTACATTTTTTTTTCTAACTTCATTAATTTACAATATATTTTACTTTAAGATATCAAAAATTAAAAAAATGTCTTTTTATGTTAATTTCTTTGTACGATAATACTGTACTTAAGCTGCAATAAATAAAATGTAATAAATATCTGGAATTAGCAGATTCAACAGCTTCTATTTTGTTATTAATATTTTCGTATTCTTATATTCCATATCCAAAATTCCGTAGGTTCTTATCAGTTGTTACTCCAAGGAGTCAGGTGAATCCGTCTTTTTTTGCGATATCAGTTTTACCTTCATCACTTGAATGATAAAACATTATATTAAGATAATTTTAAACGTGTTTGTTGAATTCCTTAAAAGAGATTTGGTATAAAAAAAAAATCGTATTACAAAAATTTTAGAAAAGAGGTTTTCTAAAATCAATAATAACAGAGTTTTCTAGAGTAACCTTAAACGAAAAGAAATACGTAAATAGAAAATTGATATATTACAGGATGAGTAAAAATATTTTAGAAACTCCAGTTAATTAAGGTTCTTTTCAGTATATCATTTTAAAAAAAGACATGCAAAGTCAATATGAAATGTAAAAAGCACGACTAGTTTTTTTTTTTTTTTTAAGTAGAATAAAAGAGTATTTGGATTGTTCAGCAGCAAGAATGACCTTCTGCACAATAAATTGACCTACACACCTGCTTTCAACAATTCTATCAATTTATCAATTCATGACATGTCGAATAACTGCTATTCTTCCTCGATTTGAAATGTAAGGTGTAAAAAGTTTACTGAGCAAAATAAAAACGATGAAGCTGAGTTAAGTACTCGATTTATTTCTCATAATTCAGATAATAAAATTGGATTGTGGCGTGAATGAATCTTCTCTATTACATTAACGGCTACTCTTTTATTATTTCCTTTATCTCACTGCATCTTTTTCAAAACTCTTTTCTCACTAAAATTTAACAACCTTAACACTAGCCAAGATTTTGTTAATGCAAATGCTTCTCTCGTAATAGTTCTCTTTCCTTTGATCTGATGTTTAGTGAACAGTATATCACATTAATATGTATAATATATTTATATATATATAAATATATATATAAATATATGTATATATAATCTTGGTTAAAAGCTAGAAGATAAAGCATCTTCAGCAAATTTGAATTCAAATGAAAAGGTTAAAATTGACAGCTTTGACAAACAATGAAGAATAACAGTGAGGAGCTTATTTTTCTTATCACCGATACATGGGCATTAGACCTATTCAGTATTTCAAAATTCCACCGTTCAGATTAGTTACACTTAATGTAAATGAATAATTCAAATGTACTCAAATTTGGTTTTAAAAAAAAATTGGTTTTAAATATTACTTTACCAAATATTACTTTAAGCAGTTAGTACTTCACACTTCCTTTTAAAATTTTAATTCACGTAACACAGGGGAAAAATGTAAAACTATTGAATTTATCAAGATTTTTATTTTCCCGGTTGCAGCTGTATTGTTGTTAAATAGCAGCTATAGCTATAAAAGGAAAGCATATATAAATCGTTCCAGAATTTTAATGTCGGATTTTTTGCAAATGTTCCAGAGTTCAAAAAACCTAAAGAAAAATGTGTATACGTACGTTTTTTGGCCTGTATTTTAATTAATATACCCGAGTTGGCTCAATATAAATCCTTCGAAAATGGGTCAAAAATGTCTGTATTGGACTATTGTGGCATTAAATTTAGAGAAAAATTTAAAAAAAGGGATGGATCGTTTTCACCATTTTGAATTTTTGTATAGTGATTGTTGAAAACTGTAAGGTGAAAATTCATATTTAAAATTCCATAATTTTAAGTCGGTCGGAATTAGAGAAGATTAAGATTATACTTAAACAGTTTTCAACTATATTTCGAGACGCCGTTCACTAAAAAAGAAGAAATTTGGGATAAATATTTGGCAATATATATCCCAGTGTTACACTGATTTTTGATCCCATCGGACAATACGGTCCCTTATTTTTTCTCCTACAGGATTTCCCGGAAAGTGTTAGCTAAACTTAAGGAACTAATTCAGCACATCAAAAAAAGGTTATAGTGGACAAATCCCCTACCTACCTTTATTTTCTCTCTGTCCATCATTTTTTCCCCCGGCAGTAGGTATATGGGATTATCCTTGGAGGTTTTCGCAGAATTTAGTAGTATTTAAAATTCAGAATTTAGTAGTTAGAATTTTTCATTAAATTTGTTATGAAAAATCGTTTCCTCTTTGTATTCATAATTTATCGGATAGATTTTAAGTAAGAATAACAATATAGTCATTAATATTTAAAAACCCCCATGGTGTATTTGGAATAAAGGTCTATTTAGGGCCAAGCAGGAAAAGCTATAACCTCTTCCGGCATTTTCAAAGGACTGATTACGGACATCAAATAAACAAAAACCTTCATGGAAGTAAATGCCTTATCTCGCTTTATTTTCCCTGTGTTCGCCATTATGTGTTTTTTCGAAAAAATTTACATCTTTAGAATAGATTGAAATATTTTAATGAAATTTGATATATATACCCAACATCTTTTATAAAATAAATACGTTTAAAAATATTACTTTTAGAAATGGCGGTCATATTCAATTTTTAATAGCTCTGTTAATGTTACTTTTATCGAATTATGTTGTATTAGATAAATTTTTAAGTCTTTTATTGTGAACCAAATGATACCTATTTTATTGAAATCGATTGATAAACAGCTATTATATGATTAAGATTGTTAAAACGGAACGAAAAATTACTGTTATTTATTGTCTGGAAACAGACATAAAATTTTCAGACCGCAAAAATTCCAGTCTACACCCCCGTAGACAAGCGGGTGAGATGGTACCCCATTTCACATATATTAGTTTTTTTCTAACATCATTAAACACATTTTACATCAACGCTTGAGATTTAATTAAAATGCTTCCTTATAAGACAAATATATAACGGGTTATTAATTTTTACAAGAGATAACACGCTTCATTCCGTACCAGCTTATGAAATGTAGTCAGAATTTAGGAACACTGCAGAAACCGATTTCTAGATTTTTTCTTTAAATTTGTTATCAAAAATCGTTTCCTCTTTGTATTCATAATTCATCGGATAAATTTTAAGTAAGAATAACATAGTCATTAATATTTAAAAACCCCATGGCGTATTTGAAATAAAGGTCTATCAAGGACGAAGTCAGAAAAGATATAATCTCTGCCGGATTTTTCAATTACCATTCGACAAAAAGTTTCATTCAGAAATTTCAACTACTAAATTACAATATCAAATTTATGTACATGCATGTACCTTTGGTAGTTCTACATTACATAGACGTCAATTCAAGACGTGGTTATTTTTGGAATTATGAAAATATTAAATTTATTAAACATTTTTAATAGGTTTGAAATGTGTTCGAACCTCGTTTGAACACATTTCACTTATAGTAAATCTCTATAATAAAAATAAAATTGTACAAGAAACGCTCATCGATTCGTTCTTTTGTAATATATCTTAATTATTAAATAAACAACAACAAAAATTATTAAAAACTTTAATGGTTATTCTCTTTAGTGCATTTAACCTTCAGATTTAGACCCGATTATTCTTATACTAACACTGAATTTTTTAGTCTTCCTCACTCATACACTTTCCCTTTCTCTGCCTAACAACCTTTCTTTTCAGCTTATGTAAAGTAGTTGAATTGTATATTGTCAAAACATGTCTTTTGTGAGTAATTTCTAATAACAAACGCTCGGTTAAACTATACCGAATGATCTAATTGAGCCTAAGATATATGAAGTCGAGCAGAAATCAGCATGAGGTTCATTTTTAAATGTCACGATAACATAAAATATATTTCTATTTCGTTTCAGCGCCGTTATTTGAACAACAATAAAAATGTAATAAGAACCATTTATACTATACAAATTTGTTAAATCACACCAGAGAATTACATATACTAAAATATAATAGAACTACCATTTAGATAACTAGCCGCCGGGCGAACATGGTATCTAACTTTTCCATTCACAAAGTCCACTAAATAATCATGACTAACTGGAAATTGTGTGCTTGCTCTTGTCCGAATACATTATAATCCACACTTGTAACAAACCTTCTAGCAAAAGAGAGAAATAAGATAAATAGAAAGAGAAATACAATTTACATTAATTAATGAAGAATTCCATTAACAATTTTAGTTTTCTCTGTAACTATTTTCTATTTTCATTACAATTTTATTAAAATATTACTTCAGCTTATTTTTAACAAAATAATAAAATATAATAGTGTAAGATTTTGATTTTTAAGATTTTTGATTTTAAAATGAGGTGTAACAGAATTTTCTCACCGCAGCTATTAATTAAGTTTCCATATCTTAGAGATAGTTCAAATAATTTATGGTAATTTTTATTTTCATAATAATAAAGTACATTGTTCACTTATAGACACTACATAGATTAACTAATTTATATATTCATATAGAGAAAAAATAGATTAATTGGAAATTTCGAAAATCCAAATAACTTTTTTATTGAGAGGGTGGGCTTCAATCCCTAGACTACATTGACCCCTTGGAGAAGAAAATATCTTTCATTATTTTATTTTTATCTTTTATTATTTCTACTAATTATTTGTAGATCAAAAACTGATACAATTTTAAACAAATATAGAATTTACTTTTTCACAGCTATAAAGAAACAATGAACCGCTAACAAATTCTGTCCATAATAGAAACAGCATTTGTCAACGTAAATGAAAAATCGAATGAAATCGTGATTTCGTAATGTAATCGTTGCTAATGAATTATGAAATACATTGGAAGATAAGTTGAACAAAAAAATTTAAGCCGAATAAAAAAATATCAGTTAATTTAATAAATTCAACCTTTCTGTTGAAAAAATACCTCCGATAACTGAAATTTTAGGTTATAAAAAATATTGAATAAATAACAATTAAATATTCATTACTTGACAGAAGGGTAAAAGACATTACACTGCCGTTTCATATCCTCCAATGGGAACTATAACAGGTTGCAGTTTCAACGGATACTTTCACATATCACATAATTTAAATAACCTGAAATTTTTCAACGATGGTTCTTTATTTCGTGTCGGAAAGAATATATATATATAAAACGTTATAAATGCAAAATAATTAGTGATTAATTTGTTTCTATCCTAGGTAAAAATGTAATATTCATATAACAGTTGCGAGTATACTGCCTAATAAACAGATTCACCCGCTTAAAAACGTTTGAAAAATTGTATACGCCTGGGTTTCTGTAATCCAAGCCTTAGTATACAAATTAAATTATTAAACTCAATTCAATAATTGAATTATTAAGTTCAATTAAATTAAATGATTGTACTAGTAACTATATCAGAGGACTATATTCACCGATCTATACAAAGAATTCATGCAGAACTACATATAACAACACAATTAACATTTTCAAATTATTTCAAAGAAAATAAATACAGGTACAAGCAACCAAAACACCAAGGTTCAAAGCACTTGATCAGTGAAGTTTACAGCAGCAGTAAACCAAGATATTAAATCAATGCACACAGTGTAATTTAAAATATTATTCAACTTAAGATAATAGGAGTCTCTAGACTGCTAAAAGATGGGCATCACAAAAAACAGTCTCTCTGGTTACTCCACTGAAGAAGGTGCTCTAAAGTTAGTTAAAATTTTTGGAAAAAGGATTTTTCTTATTATTTTAAAGTGACTGGTTAAAAATTTTTAATGTTTTTAAAAATTAAAATGTTATCAAGTACCTTTTTAATGATAGTATTTATTGGCAATATAATAAAAGTATTATGTTAATGGCAAACAGTTCATTACAACGAATTTCAAAAAACTGAAATTTTGAAAATTAAAAATTACCATGAGCATTATATTGCATACCTAAGGATTTAAAAATTGAGATTCTGTTATAAAATATGATCTCTACATGACTCTGTCACTATATCTACTGTCTATCTAAATTATAATCAGATCAGTAAGTCAAGATGATCAAGTAAGTTAACTGATTGCTTAGTTTGTCCTGCAGAAAGTTTCAGTAGCTCAAGATATGTTTACCGTTCCTTCAAGAAAGTTTGTCGTTGGGCTGTTGAATCATCATCAGCCCTTTCAATTCATTAGTAGGTGAAGGTTTCCTGAACTACTCTCCATTCTTAATTAATTTTCAATCTCTCTGCTATCTTAATTGCAAGAGTCAATCAACTAATTTCTAGAGTTTTGATTTTTATTGATGTATGTAGATTTTTCTTTTGAAAAAAGATAGTTCTATTGTCTCACTAGGTATCTGCTTTCCTCTTTTATTAAATTGTATCTGAACTTGAACAATTATAAGTTTATCAACTAACTTACATCTATCTCTTTTTATTTTCATTAAATTCTACCATTTCATTCATTTTTTCTCACTCTATTTAATTTCCTTACAATCTTTTCTTCACTTTCAATATTAAAATTTATACATAATAACAACTAAAACCGAATTAAAATAGTATGCTTTAGTTTTTAATATTTAGCATTATAATTTTTCATTTAAAATATTGTTTGACATTTCACAGAAAATTTTTTTTAATAATAAAACCACATAAGATGGACAAAATTAGAAAAAGTATCCAAAGCACAGATGCCGGGAGAGCATTTATGCAGAAAAGAATTATACTAGTGTTTAATGTACATTTAGGAACTGAAAAGAAATTCTTTAAAAGATAAAAATATATCACAAAAAATTGTACGTTTGGTAACTTCATTGAACAAGGTGCCCTAAAGTTAGTTTAAATTTTTTGGAAAAAGAATTTTCCTAGTGAAAGAGAATAATTAAAAATTTTTAATATTTTTAAAAATTAAAAAGTCATCCAGTCACCACTGATTGATATATTAATACTTTTAGTAACTGAATATTAGTATTTTTTCATCCTCTTTTCTGTTTATGTGACAAAAAGAGGACAAACAACTAGATTATAAACAAGCTGGATATTCAGCGGACGTTGTCAATATGTTCATGTGCATCCTTTGCTTTTTCAGCCATATGTCTGTAGGTCTGGTGAAAATCTTGAGAAGTCAAACAAGGAAATATTGAGAGCAGCAGGTCACATGAAAGACTGTTGAAAAGATGGTTGAACTAAATTGAAATGGCAACTGGAGAAATGCTAGGCATGTTGAATGGAATGGCGGGGACCATGAGCTATGGTAGGAAATTGTCAACAGGATATGAACCGTGTCACCAGCTCTCAGACATGTGAGGAAGGATCACTAATAAGTCATTGAATTCTTATTTTTAGTATTTGTTTTCAATTTTTTTTTTTATATATTTAGTATGGATCGAAGTGCAGTGAACTGACAAAAAAGAAGGCAAAAAAAAAATAAAGAAGAATTATTGATGTGTTATAAATAAATGTTGAAAATTAGATAGGTTGATACAGTATGAAATGAAAAGTTTTTAAAACACCATTGAGAAGAGAGAAGTTTGCTATAGAATCTTGTAATAATAACAAGACTGGTAGACTACGTATTGAAGCATCTTGGATTGATAGATTTAGTTTTAGAAAGAAGAGCGGAGGGTAAAAGCAGTCAAAACAAAAATTAAAATATATGGAAATGTGAATGTACTGTAGAATTGAGGATAACATATCTCTTAGATACAAATAACAAAAGAAAGAAATGGAGAAATGCATCAAAGGAATCACATAACTGTTTATCTATTTGATCTTTTTAATGAATAAATAATGATGAGTTTAAATTTTACCCATAATTTTAATTCTAAATCTCAATTTTACCTGAGATATCCTTTTTCCTTTCATTATAACTTATTTTATTCAATTTTAACTATTTATTTATTATTTTAGTTTATTTTAATTTTCATTATTTAGTTCCAAAAAATAATAACTTTTTGTTTATTATCATACACAAGTTGTTCCTAACTGCCATTATTCATGTGTTACTTTTCAATAAATAAATGTAGTGTCATAATTCTGTTTAGTACGAGAGATTAAAAAACAAATCAGTTGGTAAAATGTTGTAAATTATTAGCGAAATGACTCCATGAGGTAAAAGTAGTGAAGGACCATTTAAGTGAAGTCCATTTCCCCTTGCGTTACTTCTAACTGAAATTCCATTGAGAGGTTCTAATATTAAATATTTACTATTCTCATGCTAGAAAATCTATTAGTGTTTTAGTATGAAATCAGCTAAGAAAAAACTGATGATATATCATCTGATTTATTATGCTATCTGGGAGAACAGACACAATTTGTCTAGAATTGAATATACTTTACACGCTAGTATCAAAATTTATGAAATTGGAGTCATACCATCACATTCCTAAAATAATTTAATTGTTATTGAAATAGAAGAGAAACCAAGACTACATAAATGTGAGAACTACTGCACCATCATTTTAATGCATAGATAATATTACAGTAATTTGCAGATGGATAGAACTTGTGGATTAGGTGAATTAGTTGAGAACCATTTCATTTTTAGGAAGGTGATAGGTACAAGGGTCACTACTACTCATTCCTCAGACCAATTTTAGAAGGCAGGCATGCATAAAAAGAATAAGGCACCTAAATTTATAAATTTCTGGTATCATTTGCACTTATTAAGAAATAATTTGATAATGTAGTTGGGAATGAAAAGGTAAATAACATTTTAAGAAAACTGGCATATAAATATTGGAAAAAAGAGTTATTTTAAGAGAATCTCTTTCAGATAATCTGAAAGAGATTCTCTTAGAAGTAAAAGAAGTAAGGAAGTAAGAAAGGAAGTAAAAGAGATTCCATTATAAATGGAATCTCTTTTACTTCATTAAAAGAGATTCTCTTTTAATGAAGTAAAAGAGAATCTCTTTTACTTCATTTCTTAAAGATGAAGTAAAAGAAAGTAATCTCTGATTCAGAAATCATTGTTTTTCAAATTTCATGTAGAAGATGCAATATAAGAATTAAAGAAATAATTTGAGAATGGTATCTAAGTAAAGAAATTAAAGATCCACTAATGATTTTGTTATTTTGCTAGAAACAAAATGCATAGTGAATGATATATACTGCTCCAAAAGAAATTTATTATTAATACAAATAATATTAAAATGAAAATAAAAATATATGACGGAAAGGAAGGTGATAAATAATTAAATATTAAATTAGAGAAGTATAATATGGCAAAAATTGCACCATTTATTTTTTAAGTAATAAATTTACAAAAGATGAGTGAATTAAAACAAATATCTCTCAAACTGGTAAAAGCTAGGAACGTTTTTTTTTTTTGCAGAGAAGTAGTTTGCTAATATTAAATATACTATCTAATCAAATATAAATTTAAGAATTTTAAAGAAATTCTTGAAAATATTTGTACTTAATGTTAGAGAAACATGAACAGGAAAAATAGAAAACAGAAGAATCGATAGCTTTTAAATAAGGTGTTGAAAATTATATCCATTGATAAAATTCAAAATGAGCATTTATAAGAAAAGTAAGAAAGGAAATAATTTTTTTAGCAGAATCTTATAAAAAGAGACAGTTTATCTATAATGTGGGTCACATTTTAAAATCAAGTAAAGTTAATTTGGTAATGAAGGAATGTATGGTTAACAGAAAGTGAAGAGGAAGACATTTACAATACGTGAAACAGATAATTGAGAATGTCTATGAATGTGATCTCAGATTCAGTAAATATTCTGAGGTTAAAAGAATAGTATCACAAACCAAAAGTAAAGGACCATAGAATCAAACTGTTCAATTAAATTTTTTTATTTATACCTAATGTGTATGTTGTAATCTGTTCAGCTAGTGAACAATTAGCAATCCCTCCCCATGGCCCAATGAGATGAGGATGTTATTTATGAGTGTAAATAAAGTGAAGTCTTGTACAGACTCAGGATGACCACTTCTGAATTGTGTTCAATTAAATGATGACAAAAAAAATTTATGGTGAATTGCTTAATGTTTGTTTGCTTATTTCTATTAGTTATACACTTTCTTTTTATTATTTATATTATTATATAATCATATTCTTTTAAACGGAGTTTTTAACCACTTTTTTGCTTTTCATCAACATTGTTTGAAGACAAGATTACAGTCACAATCTACAGTACAGATGAGTAGTTAAGCTTTTATCATTTAAAGATGTAACATCCCAAATTCGTAAATGAATTGCGGTAACAAAATTATACGGTTAAAAATAAATTTAGAACTGTAAAACTTGCAATTTTCTTAAGAAAAAGCATTTTTTCTTAGTTTTTATGAACACTTTTGAGTTTAATACTAATGATTATGTTCACAACAAAGTTAAACGTGTCAGTTTGAAAGAAAGCTATACGTTCTGCGATGAACGTTTATTGTCTTGTGTTAACTTAATTTTTTAGTAATTTTACATCATCCTTTTTTTATGTTTAAGTCAGAACGGATGGGAGCTTAAAGATAAATTATTACGGTTTGTTTATAGTAAACGCTGGTTTTAATGTATTACCTACAATATATTTTTAGAGCCGTAGTAGAACCGGAACGCACTGCAACGCCGCGCAGCACTGATTTATAGCTGCAGCGGAGATCCGTCTTTTCCTGGACCAGTTATTTTAGGGTATGAACAGTATAATTTGAATATGCATCCCGTGTAAACCAATATTTGATATATCATATCCATGTAATGAATATAATAACTAAAACAAAAGTATTATACTTTTTTTTGTTGGTAAAATAAAATTTAAAGTAATAAAATCCAATAACTTAATGAGCAAATAAAAATTGACAAAAGAGTGATTAGATTAAAAGAAAACTAAAAATTATACTATTGCATCGAGAAGTTTTAGGCCGTAACAACGAGTGAAGATTGAGTCAGAAGAATTCCAGTTTTGACAGCGGTTGAAAACAAGAATCTGTTCGGTGAGTTATTTGTGAACAGGAGTGAAAGTATTAAATATTAATACTCAGTACAAAGTATTAAGTAGGAATAACAGTATTCTATTCACTCCTAAAGTGTAGGGTTGTTCTTTTGAAAAGAGTAAAAGTAAATAATACTCGCAAAAAATGGATTGTAGGAATTTTAGAGTCTTCTTCTGTTATCTTCTAATTAACTGAATATTAGTTTCTATTAGTCAATATAAAGTTTTTAGTATATCGGACAATATTTTGGTATTTACAATCTAACTTTTGTTAGATCATTTTGTTTTTAATTTGAGTTACTATTTTATATGTTATATATTTATTATTATTATTATTATTATTTAGTATTAGGGGCATCGACTGCTATAGTCATTAGCCCTTTCCACACAAAAAAAAAAAATAGAAAAGTATCTTTTCCTCCCCAAAAACAGGGCACAGGTAACATAGTCAAGGGGAAGTCTTGTCAAAAAGAGCATCTAAAGATAGATTTTTCAATGGTTATTAAAACCCCGAAAACATAACATAACAAGGGTGTAAAGACCCTTGCCATTTTAAAACCCTTCTAGCCATTTCTTACGAAATTTGGTCAAAACTGTCAAAACAAAAATTTTCTGTGATGATAATTAAACCGCACATTGAAAGATCCATTAAACACAATATAACAAGGGTGTAAAGGTCCCTTGTCATTTAACATCACACAGAACACTTACAACGAACCATCAAGAAATACATATAAAAATTATCATATTAATAAAAAATTAAAAATAACGTTACACAAAAATTAAGTTATTCATTCGTTAAAATTTGTCAAGGTATATAAAACGAACTTCATCTTAATGCCTATCGCCTAGGTTTTCCCTTAGGCCATCCCTGTATGTTTCTCTTCTCCATTATTTTGAAGGCCTCGATGTCAAATTCTGAAATTTGACATCGATCTCAGGCCTCTGAGATTAATCCTTCAGTTCTTCCGGTAGAAATCATGGAAGATTTCCTACTGCCGGCTCAGTCAACACCGGCTCCTGTGGCGCGGTGAGACGCACATTACTGTCCAAACTGGATGCACTCACCACTAGAACATGTTGGGCGTCCAAAGGACAGCGAAGAGACGGTTGGGTGTGCTCCGGATCATAAACCTGCCCGGGTTCCCCCAGTACGTCGCCTCCCACAAATTTAACCCAGGCCGGGGAATCAGGTACTGCCTGACCCACGATACCGACATCCTAGGGCCCGCATGTAGCAGTAAGGGCTCCCATACCCTTATCCATGGGACAATTCTGCCAAGGGCCGAAGCGGAATAACTCACACTGGACGGTGCAAGACTTCGGCAGAGCAAATTCACAGTAGCCCACCCTCAAACCGGTTCTACAACCGAGAAGCGGGATGGACACGCCCCGTCCGCACTCCGTCCAGCATCAGAAAACAGATCACGGTCATGCCTCCCATCGCCGCTGCAAACAGCGAAACCGAGAAGCATAACCGCAACCAGCTCAGACAGCTGATATTATTATTTTTTTTTTTTTTTTTATCTGGAATTTTACGGGCATCGACTGCTAAGGTCATTAGCCCTCGTCACAATCTTTAAAAGAAATTATTATCACCATCTGGATAGTCATATGTAAGGGTGTAAAGGGCCCTTACATTTTATTTAAAAGCACAAACTACACAAAACATTTAAGACATAAAAGAAAAGGACAATCACAAACACTTACGGGGTGTAAAGGGCCCCGATATTAAAATTTGAGCTAAGGTTGTCAAAAGACTATGAAATTAAAATTAAAATTAAACTTATCAATACCATTTCTTTCTTTAATTCTTCTACGAGTCTCATTTATAGTTTGTTTAAGCACCCTCGGGGCGACCAGAACCGCCGTTGAGCAGTATATCAGTCGCGCCAGGGTGCCGAGGCAGTTTAATACTTCTTATAAACAGGCTATAGGCATGCACGGCGTACACCCATAGCCTCGCGCCCTCAATCCACCCTTGAGGGTCCCCCATGCCATCATCGGACACACCCCGACTCACTGATCTTGAATGCAGGTGAGCCAAAATGGCCTAGGCAAGAGGGCTACCTCCCGTCACTATACGTGCCACGCTTCGAGACTCCCTTATATGTGTATATAAAACTACCGCTTAGAGATTCTTTTGTCACAGCTTTAAACATTCATTTTATAGACTTTTACGAAGTCCACTGGCGTGTAAAAATGCAACTATATTTTCTTCATTTCCATTATCCAGATCAGCTCTAATATTATTTCTAAGACAGAACCTCTTTCTGAGGTCCTCATATATGGTACACTCTTCTATTAGATGTTTGATTGTCAGTGTTTTATTACAAACACCGCACATTGGTTTCACTTCGCCGGTTAATATATATAAATTTGTTAATCGCGTGTGACCGATTCTAAGTCTGGTCACCGCTACTTGTTCACGGCGAGTCAACTTAAAGTCGCTTTTCCATTTATAAGAAGAAGTTATTACTGTGTTTAACTTTGTATTTAAACCCCTCCATTCAGCGTTCCACTTATTTCTTACTTGTTAGACGGTTTTTAACATCTGCCACTCTTACAGGAAATGCATCCAAATCATCGCAGACCGTTGCCTTTCTGGCAGCTTCGTCTGCGATTTCATTACCTGTAATACTAGCATGCCCCGGAGTCCATACAAATACGCATCGCTGTCCTCGTTGTTTTAGAACATATAAAATGGACAGGATGTTTGCAATTAGGACATCCTTAATGTTCTTGTTCCGAATTGCGACAAATGCACTTAATGAATCGGAACATATTAGCACTCTCTCTTCGCAATAGTGTTCAGTGTAGCGAAGAGGTTGCTTAATTGCAGTGAGTTCTGCCGTGTAGACACTGGCCACATCTGGCAGTCTCCAAAAGTGGGCTTCTTCATTTACATATATAGAGCATCCAACACCATGTTCGGTTTTAGAACCGTCAGTATAAATTCTAATATGTTCTTCGTAACTACTGACGGTTGCCAAAAATTCCTGTTGGATGATCACTGCTGGTTTCTTTTTTATTTCTCCTTGAGAGAGATCCAAATTTGTATTTACCGCTGGCAAGAGCCATAGCGGTATTTCTCTAGTAGAAATTGCCAATGTATCTGGAATGGCAATTTCATATTTACTTCTTAATCGTGGTACCTAATTCCGGCTGGTCTGGAATAGGTAGCACGACGTTCGTATAATGCAGCCATAGGATGGTTGTAAAAAAATTTATTAATTATATGGGCAGGATAAGCCCATATATTTGTTGCATATCTTAACAAGAGGATCTCTCTTCTATAATGTAGTGGCATTATTCCGGCTTCAGACATCAGACTTACCGCCGGACTTGTGCGGAAAGCACCTGTTGCGTATCTTATTCCGCTATTATGAACTACGTCTAACTTTTTTAAATGCGACTTTCTAGCGGGTGAATATACGATACATCCGTAGTCTAGTTTAGACTGAACCAATGCTTTATACAATCTCAATAATGTCTCTTTGTCTGAGCTCCAATTTAAGTTCGATAAACATTTTATAATGTTTAGGGCTCTTTTGCATCTATCACTCAAATCCTGTATATGTAATCCCCATATAAGGGATTTATCCAATACTAATCCTAAATATCTTACATTGTCTTTATATTGTATTGAATTATCATCAGTTGTCAACGCAGGACTTTGATGATGAATTCTCTTCCTACAAAAGTGTACACAGCACGTTTTTTCTGGTGAGAATTGGAATCCGTTAATGAATTATTAACTAGCCTTCAATCTTGGAAAATGGCATACCTTGCAGTATGCCATTTTCCAAGATTCCTTCACATGAATATTCATTGTTGACGCGTACTTGGAAGGTACGGTCATTCATGTAGTTGCTGAGCAGTATAGGCAGATTGCCACGAATGCCCCATTCATGTAACTGGAGCATTATACCATGACGCCAGGTCATATCGAAAGCCTTCTGAAGATCAAAGAAGACTCCGACACAATGTTTCCTTGTAATAAAGCTGTTATATATAATGTCCTCTAAGCTGATCATTTGATCAGTGGTAGAATGGTATTGTCGAAAACCTGCTTGATACGGTGATATCAGGTTTTCTTTCTCCAAAACCCAGACGAGTCGATTATTAATAATTTTTTCCAATATTTTCCCCATAGCACACGTCAAAGAAATAGGACGGTAGCTATTGGGGTCTGTTAAATTTTTATTTTTCTTTGGTACTGGAACAACATAAGCTTTTTTCCACTGCTGCGGGTACGTTCCATCCCGCCATATTTTATTATAAAGTTCTAATAATCTACACTTTGCAGTGGTATTCAGCTGCCTGATCATATTATAGTGGATTTCATCCGGACCAGCAGCTGTGTTACCTGCTTTTTCCAACGCTTTTGCGAATTCTTCCATTTTAAATGGTACATTATATGAGTAATTATACTCAGTTCCAAAATTTAGTAGACCTTCGTGTTCTTCTTTTTTGGTTCGAAAACCTTCCTCGTAGTTGGCCGTTTTGCTGGCCTTATCGAAATGATTGGATAACAGCTCTGCAATTTCATATGGAGTATCTTTTATTTCATCTTCATCTTGAAGGCTAGTTATGGGAGCAAAATCATTACGCCCACAAATCGCCTTCACTTTCCTCCAAACATCTGATGCAGTAGTAGTTTTGTCGATGGATGACACGTACTGCTGCCAGGATCGTTTTTTGGAATCTATCATAAGACGTTTTGCATACGCCCTGTATTTCTTAAAGGCAACAAGATTTTCTATACTAGGACGCTTCTTGAAGTCGTTATACGCCCTTTTCTTTCTTTTTATAGCTTCATTTATTTCATCGTTCCACCATGGAACCGGTTTCTTTGTAAGTTTCCCAGATGTTTTGGGAATATATCTCGATGCCGACTCAATTATTGCATTTGTTATGGCGTTGACATCGTCTCCGATAACTCCAGTTAGTTGTGAAGCTCGTTCTCGTTGCACTCGTTCTAGCTGTGAAGCTCGTCCAGTCTGCCTTTTCAAATAACCATCTTTTAGGGATGGGATATATTGTTATTGTAACATCAGTTACAATTTGCACCGGGAAATGATCGCTTCCATGCAGATCGTCTATAACATGGAAGCTGTACCTCGGTGCTATCGATCCGCTTATAAGTGCAAGATCTATACAGGACGTCGATCCATGCACCGCTTCGGTGGTAGCTCTAGTCGATGTTAATATAGCTACTCCACCTCTAACTCTTATATTTGGCGGTTGATCTCGCCGAAATATATTAAATCCTTTTAATTTAAAATTTTCATTTCGGCGGAAATGTGTCTCTTGCAGACATATACAGATCGGGTCTACATCATGTACCAAGCGTTGGAGCTCATGGATGTTTGAAAAACATCCATTGATGTTCCACTGTACTATCGACTCACTAATTTTTAATTAAATTATTGTCTGGGTTTTCCTTTCGGCCATCCTTTTTTTCGCTTCTTCCCCATGTTGCGAACAGCAGCATGCTCGCGGAGAAGGTCGTCGCCTGTAAGGCTTCCGGTCTCCGTGTCAGAGACCACCGAAGCCGCCGACGACGACGGACATGGATCGGCGCCGGTTTCAGGCGCCGATTGAGAGGCGGCAACCTGGCCACTCCCCGACACGGGGATAGCACCAGTTACCGCCTGTGGGAGGGGGGACACTCGCTCCCCTGTGTGATTTTTTGTGGCCTCTGAGGCTTAGAGGCCACTTCAGTTGCAGGAGGCTTGGGAGCCTCCATAACAGTCTCTGTAGGTATTATCGTTTTCTTGTCATCAAGAATCTCACTAAGACGGACTTGGCATTCTGCTTTGGCGTCCGTTTTCTTCAGAGCGAGAGCAGCTTTCGCTGTTTTATCTTCGGGAGGAGGCTGTACTAATATCTTTGGCTTTATTGGATCTTTAATATTGAAAGATTTCATTTTATTGTCAATAATTCTTTCAATCATGTTAGCCAAGTTCGGAGCAAGTTTACTGATGAGCTGACTTTCATCTACAGCAATTGGAGCAGGAGCAGGAACAGTAGCCGCAGCTTGAGCATAAGATGTTGTTGCTCTGGGTTTGCGGGCGTTAACAATCTTTTTGGCTTCGATGTAGCTGACTTTCTGCAGAGTTTTAACTTCCTGCACAGCTACTTCTTCTTTGTAGACAGGACAATTCCTGGATCTACATGAATGCTGTCCCTTGCAATTGATGCATGGGCTCTTTACACGGCTCTCCCTCATGCACCTCTTCGCCGCACACGCATATTTGCGTTCTCTCACATTTGATGGCGGTGTGGCCAAAACGTTGGCACTTGAAGCATCGCATTGGTTGCGGGATAAATGCCCACACATCCAATCGATGTATCCCCGCTCTAATCTTCTCCGGCAAGGTAGGCCGGTTAAATGTGAGAACATGAGAGGCTGAAGGTAGGACCTCGCCATTCCTCCTCATGTTCAATCGGCGACACTCTATGACTCCCTGCGTTGACAACTCCTCAACAATTTCTTGTTCCGTACAATTTAGAAGGTCCCGACAGACGACCACACCTCTTGAGGTGTTGAGCGTACCGTGGGGATCAACATGCACAGCCAGTTCTCCAATCTTTTTAAGCCCTAAAATCTTTTGAGACTGGACATCATTTACAGTCTCAACATGAAGTCCCATGAAGGTCTTCCTTATTTCTTTTACAGGGCCACCAGCGCATTTGGTTATCTCCCGAGCGATGAGAAAAAGACTCACCTTCGAAAAATTTCCATCCTCCTTGGTAATAACCAAATATTTAGGTTTCGGTGCATTATTGCTCTTGAAAAAAGCTTTTTGTAAGCTTTTTCTAGCCTCAATCTCTATCCTTTTAGTTTCCGCACGTTTTCTCCGTTTTGCCTCAGGCGAAACGGCTGGTTCTAAACGAGGGTGTTTGCGTGAACCCTCTGCCACGTTTAATTGTTCAACTTGCATGAACAATAAATCCCTTCTGTAGTAAGGCTAGCCGCCGGGGTACACCCCCACTCCAGGGCTACCAACCCTGGAGGTCCGTTCCGGTACTCCGGTGGAACCGGCATATGTCCTGGCAGAGAGCGGATGCGCAGTCTCTGCACTGACTCCAGGCCCTTACACACCGAGTCTTTCAGGGCTCCCATGCTCCGAACAACATGGGCACCTTAACTACATGCTTGCCATCGCGGGGGGCATGTGGACAACAAAAGGTCTCCGTTACACCTGCAAATAACTTCGACCGTAGCCGCCACATCGCCAGCTCTAAGTTTGGTATATGTCCACTTCCTAATCCATAAATTGTTCATATCCTGCAGGTGGCCAAAAAATCCAATCCATGAGGGGACCTGAAGGTGGAAACAGGTCAAAAGAAAAGCATATCCGAGGAATTTACTCGGAGCCCCGTTAGCCAGCTATATGTATTGTACATAAGTACGGCTGTTACCGCCCTGGACGTGGAACGTAGATGTTGTGTTCCGGACGTGGGGATTACCTACCTCAGGGCAATATTATTATTATTATTATTATTATTATTATTTTATTCTATATATTTGTGAGTCATAAATTCTACTTATCAGAAGTTTTTATATGTGTTAATTTCTCAATATCCTTGTCAAACCGCGAACACCCGACAATATACCCAGAGAAATTCAAAACGAAATTCTAAGCATAAACCAACTACCTAACGAAACTTTGAATTACTATATACAGTTGAATAGTTTTAACCTGCAATTTTACAAATAGATACGAGATAATTTGAAACAGATGTGTGCCTTTTCAGATTAGAGCAAACCTTCTATACAGTGTACTGGATGATTCAATGAGGAAGGGAATTCAGGAAAAATAATACGTAATTATGCAAGTCAGAGCCACATCTCTTTGCTACTTTTACGAATTTTCTCGGGTAGGGATTGGGTGTGTTTTTCCTCGATCCTTTCTGAATCAAAGAACAAGAAGATATGCGCATAACATGAACGGGAAAAAGTTAAATATTATAATTTTATTTAATAATTCATACTGCAAAATAAAATCACCTAAGTCTAAGGCAATTTTTTTTACGATACGCATGACCTATATTTTGAAAATTCTCAATTTGAATAATTTATCAAAACTTTTTCCCATTATTTTAATAAAAATTTAACTTGGCTAACTTATTTTTATCTAGAATCCAATTATTTCCCTGCATTTTAACTTCAAATTCGGTGAAGAAGAGATTAAATTTAAAGTCTGCAATTACGATTTATTTTAGCCTAGGATTTAACAGTAAAGAAAATTACTTCTTAAAAGCTTGTGTAACCCTTTCGGTATCATTAAAGGAGTCATTCGCTAAAAAATCTTTTTTTTTTATACAAATTCAGAGTTTAACATTTTAAAATTTTGAGAAAAATGGACTTAAATATTTGAAAGTGTTGCAAAAATGAAGTTGAAAAAGTACATAAAAATATAAAATTAATACGTAGCAGTAAGGACTCCGATACCGGTACCCAAGGGACACAAGAGTTCAAAAATTGTAAAATTAAAGGATAAAATTCTGCCTTCCGCAGAATTAATTAAAAAAGATTGTTATATGTCACATTTTCATTAAAGTACGTTTTAATTTTCTAAATTATTTTCATAGTTTCATCCAAAGCTATATTAATTCATGTAAACAGATTACAGGATTTAATAGTAGATTTTTATTTCTATATAAATCTGCCACTATCTAATGTACCTTTACAGAGATATTTGAAAGGCGTTCTGGCTAAAGCGGATGCAATTTAATGCGTCTAGACTCTTTTTTGTACGCTCTGCTTAGCAACCTGTCTTTTAAGATCCTTTGCGTGTGTCTCTCTAACATCTCTTGATTACCTGTGTTATTCCAACTGTTCAACTTCCAACGAATTATATATTTTTTATACCATAGATTTATTTTTTCTTTATATGTAAATATCAACGTGTTTTTCTATGAAAATGACTTTTATTGCAAATTATTATCAGAGTTATTTTGTTCTACAATTTTGTTTTCATTTGACTATTTTTTTTATTTCTTAAAATTACAAGGATATTTGTTTTTCGTACATTCGTTTATTATTTTATAAACTTATCTTATTTTATTCCTCAGTAAAACGGAATAGAAAAAAATGTATGAATTCGAAAACTACTAAAAGGCGTAGTAAAGTCCACTTGTGTGACACATGGATGCATGTTACTGAAAATATTTCTTTTTCTTCGAGAATCCATGAGATTTGGTAATATTATGAGTCGTGCCTCAAGAAAAAAGTTGATAAGGAGTATCATTAGAAAAATTTTTGCAAATTTTTAAACTCTCTATAAAAATACCAGTTTTATTAAGAATAAACTACACTAGAATGCTCCATATCATATATTCATTCCTAAAAAGCGGTTTATTAAATTTAAATGCAGTTAACGCAAAATAAAAATCGTTAGGTTTGCAAATGCTGAAAAATGACACAAAAAACATTTATAATGATAAACAATCTAGTTTCGCATATTCTTTGAAATACGTAGTAAAATAATTTATAATATCGATATCAAATACAGGGAAAGCATCTTTGCGTGTATGCTTTTACATATTGTTTAAATACATTATAGTATTTATTATATAAATTAAAAAAAAACGTTTTTCTTATTTTTTAAATCTGTATTTATATTAATCCGTTTAAATAAATTAAAAATATCTCACACAAGGTACATAATTTCTATTGATATTTTTGATATGTTATTTTCTTAAGAAACTCTAAAATAATTGCTACTAGAGATGACAATGTCATCCAGAATGAAGAGATACTTATATTAAAAGGAAGCGGTACTTAAATGATATTCCCGTAGTCAAGCTGAAATGGAAACGAAAAAGTAGGGGAAAGAGTTCAAACATTTATAGTTCAAGCTTTACAAGAAACAAAAGATATGAAGAATGGTAAAACTGTTTAGATGATAAACTGTGATGTCCTAATGAAGAGGGATTAGAGAAGGTGGCAAAACTGGATAAAATAATCTAAATCTACAATAGTGGGAAATTGCCACAAAACATTCATAAAACATGATTTCAGTTCCCATAAAACATGCTGCATCAACTAGTAGCTAACACAGGATAGTCAGTTTAATTTTGCGTTTAGCAAGGATTCTCCTGAAAATTCTGAACGGAAGGCTAAGTAAAAAAAAAAAATTGGAGCTAACTGTTACAGTAGAACAATATGGATTCAGATAAAGAAAATGGATGTAAAAAAGATGCGATCGGGCTAATAAGAACTGTTGGTGAAAGGTATGTAGAAAAGGTAAAGGAATCAGTGTAGGTTTTATAGATAAAGAGAAACGTTGAGTTGAGTGAGATAAATTAATGGAAATATTAAAAAGGGAAGAGTAGATTAAAAAGATAGAAACGGATTAAAGCATTTAAATAAATTAACAAAAGGTTATGTAAACAGATGACGTACAAACTGAAAATTTATTTGAAGAGGAATATGGCCACGGTTCGGATTATTCCCGATCTTTTTAATACGCATCGTGAATATATGTTTAGATATTCTCTGGAAGAGAATTAAGGGATCGATATTGCAGGATGGAAGATAACTCTTACCAATACAAAGTCGATATGGTAATCTTAGGATGAATGTTCTAATAGAATGTTCAACAGATAATCTCAAAATTAGAAATCATTATGACCAAATACGAAATGACAATGAATATAAAAAATAATAATAATTATGAGGTTAAGTGACTGTAACCCGTAAATGTCTACAAATGAACGAAAAATGAAAGAGCGAAACAGTAAAAGTACTGAGGAACGTTGTCATCAGGAAATAGCAGAAATGAAATTAAAATAAAATCTGGAATAGTAACATTTGTAATGTTACATTCGGATTGTACTTTTGCACGGTCGTGAAATACGGAAAAAAACGAACGAATGTCTTGAGCCATTTAAAATGTGGAAGTAGAGAAGAATAGAAAGGATTAAATGGACAGAAAGAGAGAAAAAAATAAAAACTTAATGAGAAGATTAATCCAGAGTGGAAGCTTAATTAGAATAATACAGAATACAGGAGAATCAATTCACTAGAACATATGAAATTAGAAGAACTAAATTATGCTACAACATTGGAAGGATTGAGTAAAACTTTAGAAAAATGCTTCTACAATATTGTAATATTGTACCTTGAAATAAAAATGATTGGTAACGTATAATTGCTGCTGATAGTATGCAATAATAGTAACAATTTTATTTTCTCCAGAGAACAGTGGAGTAATTGATCAAAAAATTCTAATCGCTCCATTAATCAGTTAACTAAGCCTGCTTTAAAAATTATATTGTAAAACACAAATTTTCTACATTTTTATTTTTACATAAAATCTGTGATCATTAGCGTAAAAATGAATAATTTGTGTATTTTAATAACTTCTGACCACATGGTTGTAGCGTCCATTATCACAGAACCTATTCTATCAAACGAGCCTCAAAAATCTATATGAATTTTTGTCCGCGGTTCTACAGCCGTGTTCTGGAACAAAACGACTGTAGTTGTTCTATTTATTCTATCAGATCAAGTCATGATCTGAAGGACGAATTTTTTACAAAATTTATTCACTACCATAGATTCATTTACAGCATCCGTTCTGTCATACAACGTATTTCTTTATTATTCATAAGGTGTATAGAAATGTACGTTTCCTTGAGCGCATTGAACAGAATACAATCCATTCTACATAACAGTTTTTTCGATCACAGAAATTTCTACCTCATCTAAACAAATAGCAAAATAACTGTTTGAGTATATTCTCTCTCTATCACTCTCTCTCACTCTCTCTCTCTATCTCTCTCTCTCTCTCTCTCTCTCTCTCTCTCTCTCTCTCTCTCTCTCTCTCTCTCTCTCTCTCTCTCTCTCTCTCTCTCTCTCTTTGCCTACCTTATTGCAAGATTGATTTCATTTTTTGAAATGTTACCACACTCAGTTCGTACTTAAAGCATCGGTTACGTATTTCCTCCTCATAGAAATGAATTTTGTACGGATATGAATTCAATGAGGTAGCCATCTAACAAAAATAAATAAATCTACATACATTTTTCTCAAAAAAATATATTCCGCAACTTTTACATGACAATAATTCGATTACGTCCGTCTTCCATATCTTTTCATAATTTAATTTAAATAGAAGTTGACTGCATCAGATACGATATGTTTACAACATGCGATAAGCTACAACAACATCAATATTTCAATTACAAAAAACATAAATTTGTAAATGTTATAAAAACATCAGCAGGAACAGGAAAAACGTCCAAATACTACTTATTTTAACTGTGTATTTCAAATAAATAAATACTTTTGAGCTTTATCGTCCAACTTCATTAGTATGTATTAATTATTCTAATCCACATTCGTTACTCTAAATTAAATGTGTGTTGTAATCAGCAGAAATTCTAATTTGGCTTCACTACAACTACAACTGGATCAGCCAGCTTTGTAGATATGTATACGAATTACAGTTATCTTCCCATTTTTTGAATATCTTTTAATACCTTTGTTGCTTTACGAACACTTTTGCTTTTGTTGCTTTACTAAGTTTTCAATTCGTTGCTAGCGACGAACCGGCAACTAATTGGAAACTTAGGCATGTTTATTTTTGAAAATGTATGATAGCTCTTTAATGTAGGTAGTTCCGAATGATTTAAAAAAAAAAAAAAATGCTTTTTAATTTTGAACTGTTTCATTTACTAACGTCTCATCTGTTTATAAATGATATTCATACGGAACATCGATAAGCACATACAGCAAACCTTTAAACTGCGTACTTCTAATAACTACACTTTCGTTCCCACTTTAATTCTCACCATCTGTATGTGATTCCGACCTTCCATCAATCGCATTAATTATTTTAAAATGTTTAAATTATTCTATGAAATCAGTGTTATTTCTTACAACATTATTTCCAGAAAAAAATTATTTAAAAAAAAAAACAATTCCCTTTTTCAATAAAGAATTTGTTTTGTACCTAATTTTATTCTCTAAACACAAATGCAGATTCCAGTGTAAATTTATTAATTCCTGAGTTAACAGTCGTTAGATTTTACACAAGGCTCAAATATCAATATTGGCGGACCTGCGGTCCGCCATTCGTATTTTATCATACGTATATTAAAGGCACGCTCGTCAGGAAAGACTTCTCTGTTACTCAATACGATTAGGGGAGTCTTTTCCATGATTCTTGGAGGATGGTTTTTAACCTGTACCTCATGCTGATTGCCGGCCATGATCTGTTTGACGTCTTCGTTATAATAGGGATCCTGTCAACGTTAAACATAATTATTTATTCCATAACTCAAATGGAACTTAAAACTTTTTGAAACAAACCTTCCCAATTTAGTAGCGTGTTGAAAAAAAATTATGGAACTAACTAGGCGATTCATTTAGATCCGAATCTTTTCATATAGTGGTGAATAAGAATATGTTTTCCCAAGATAATCTGACATTACTTCTGTAAATCTCATGTTTGATCATAAATTAAATTCACTCTCAAACAATTTACGAAGATGCAAATTCTATCCTTGATCTGTTGGTAAAAGTAAATCACACACTATATTTAATGTTCTTACGAAGACCCAACTCGATTCAAAACCTTGTTTGTAATTCAATTATACTTCCTCGTCAAAACTGTGTGTGTGTGTGTGTGTGTGTGTGTGTGTGTGTGTGTGTGTGTGTGTGTGTGTGTTCGCACGCGTGCGTGCGTACTCGCGTGCATGTGCAATTTTTTAAGTAGAGAGACAAAGGCTGCTTTTTGATGTACGCATTGTTCTGAGCTCAATATTAAATTTTTCTGATAAAAGAAAAAAATATATTTTAATTAATTCAATTAATCTTTGTTATTTCCGATTTTGAACATAAAAAATAATTAATTCTAAGCGAGTATAAATTTTAATTAAAGAAGAATATTTTATTTAATTAAATTTATTTTGACCAAAAATTTCAACAACTGAACAACGTAATAGTTCTCAATATTCAAGTAGAAATTTCATATTGTGAAAGCATAAAACTTTTTTATGACCAATACTGCCCAGTACGTTCTGTGAGGTATGATAGATTTCAAAATACAATTATTAGTTCCGCATATTTTATCTGCCAATTCACGTTCAGTAAAATGGAAAAAAAGATGAATAAAATATAAACAACTGAAAAATGTATGATTATTTTTATTTTGATATTGCAACTATTTATTCCACAAATGGTAAATACATTTATTTAATTTAAAAAACTCATACTTAATTTCAAAAAACTAGACTAGTTTCAGAAATTATTAAAACAAAATACAAACTAAATAGCAATTATATTTTGATTACATCATATAACCTTTAGCATTAGAATTTTTAATTTATTTTCTTTGACTTTTTACCCATGTCTAACGTCATTACATCCAAATTATCAAATTAATTTACAAATTCTATTACATAAAAAATATTTAACCCACAGCCTATATATATCTACAGCAGAGGCAATGAATTTTATAGTCAAAAATCAATTGGGCTGGCACGTACAGAACTTGAATTGTTTACAAGGAATAATTAATTTCACTATTAATAATAATAAACTATACAAGATATATACATATATATTGTAATAAGACTAGTAATAACGGACCAGGGTAACAAATTTCTTCCAATTAAGAAGAAAGAAAAAGTAATAATGAAAAGAAGAATCCAGAAGGGAACTAAAAGAGATTCTTTTCTTAGAGAAACAGGTCTATTTTTAACAATTTTTACTTTGTAATAGAGACAATTGCACCTCCAAAAGCTGTGGTTGGACCAGAAGGGATACCGAACCAGAATAAGAATTTATATAAAAACAGTAAGAGCGTAGACGATGAAAATGATTACGCTTCAACAATTAAATAATTAAAGCGCTTTAACAATTAAAGAGAGGCGAGGTTCTGCAAACCAGGAGATATAAATACCTCCAGGGATCAGCGGAGAGAGTCAGTAGTTCTGCGAGGCCGTGTTCGGCGAACTCCTGATAACAAGCAATGTCAGGGTAGTTACCAGACCCGCTTTCGACGTGGTTGATATCAACCACGTCGAAATATTTCGACGTGGAGATATCAGTAAAGCGGATGGTAACAAGTGAAGAATACGTCACGAGTATTCCAGTGTGAACAGTGGATGAATACAAGTTGTTCGGTGAGTTATTAGTAGACAATATTGAAAGTGATGGTATTATATTCATTCATAAAGTGTAGGGTAGTTCTATTGTAGACATTAAAAGGAATAATATTTGCAGATGTTGAATTGTTTGAACTTTAGACTTTTCTAGTGTTATTTTATTGTTAAAGCAATAATAGGTTCTAGCGGTCATTATAACTTTTTAGAAAATATGACTGTATTCTGGTTTTTATAATTTAACTGTCATTAAATAAATCTTTTATTTTTACCTGAATTACTATTCTGTATGTTATATATACGTATTGTCATTATTATTTTTATTTATAATTTTTATTATTTATTTTGTTTATTTGTCTGAAGAGTAACAAATTGTACTTAGAAAAAGTTTTATTTGTTAGTGTCGTAAAATCCTTGTAAAACCGCGATCACTCGACAATATATATATATATATATATATATATTCCACAAACAGGGAAAATATCTTCATGATAGACCAAGAAAAGTAAGCAGTGAAGAAATTTTATGATACCTGATTCCGTTACCACTTATCACACAGGTTCCTAAATAATGTACCTGTTAAATTGAAAAAGATCAGAAAAAGTTTTTAAACAAAATCACATTTATACTAGCCTACATTGTAGAAAATATCATTCATTTTTTAACTGATATACAGTACTTTCTATATCAAAGTGTTTTCTATAGATATTAAGATCTTAAACATAGATTCATGCACGTAATACGCCAGTATTTTTTTTCAGTTTTATTATTAAAATTTTATAACCTATGATTAAAAATTACATATTCAAACGTTAGAGAAACTTATTTCGAATCAACCATCTTGATTTTTCTATAATAAAATATTACCTTCTTAAAAACAAAAAAAGTGGAAAAAAATAAAACAAAGATAATAATACCACATACATTGTAATTTGGACAAAAACAATTAACAAATTAACACAAAGAACAATTAAACGTCATTTTATTACAGTATCAGCTCATTTTATAACTAGTTTATTAAGATGTCTGCTCTCTGTCATTAATATAATTTAGATATAATTCTAAAAATAAACTCTCACTAGATCACCAACTGTTTCTAAATAGATTGAATAATGGGGTATATCCAGAAACCTAAGGATACTCCTAAAACAAAACATGTAAGTTTTTTATTTTATATGAATCTATCTCTGTATATGTCGCAGTTGGTAAGACGGTGAGTAAACAAGACACGGTTGGTAAGAATAATTAAATGTGATCGAATAATTAAAAATAAAAAAATAATCTTAATCTATTGGAAGGCTAATATAATTAAGACCTATGTAATAGACTGACATACATCTGTAAGGAATATTAAGTAATTAGAAATTTTTTTCTAGAAGTATTTTCTAGCATATGAAAGACTGACAAAAATTCTAAACCAGAACCTTCCAGATGAAAGTTGAAAGACTTCTGGGATGATCGACGGTTTTCCGTTTAAATAGACGAATTTTATTGCTGTTTATTTCAATGTAGCTAAATAAAAAGCTAACCATTAATTTCCGGTAACAGAAGCATCAGGTACTACTTTCCATGGTGAGTTAGGGTGAATATTAAAATTTTCATTTAACTTCTATTTATGATTCACCGTTAGCCCCAATCTTTCTCGTAATGTTTCGATTATTATATAATTTATCATTTTTAGACTACTAAAATTTGTAATATTATTCGTATCTTGTATTTTTGTTTCATTGTATTTCCTCTGCGTTTAAATAAAAGCACAAAAAGTAAAAATGTTGATTCCTCACTATTCGCTAATATTACAAAAAAATCAGAAAAAATATATAAAATATATGTTTAAAATCATCTGTTGTTTTTTATTGCATAAGTAAAAATAAAGAAATAAAAAGAAGGGAATCTGAATAATTCACATGAGTCCAGTGACTCATACTGAATGAATCGAAATCGCTGCTCTACCAGTTACTGCCTTCCAATAACTCAAAAAACTACAGATGAATCTGCATGCACCAATTTCAAATTTTTTTTGGTTTTAAAGAGGAATCATAGTATTAAACGTTCGACAAAAGGATTGTTAAATCCGTTACAGCTTGTTAAAGTACAAGCGTTAAGAAAAATAATTTGTCATTAGGAATGCTAATAAGTCCAATATAAAAAAACACTTCAAAAATGAAGAGGATAAATAAGCAATTCAAAGTTTTTTCCAACTTTGAAAGTAATAAATAATTGATTATAAATTCCTTTTTTTAAATTATATTTCAGTCCTTATTTAGAAAATCTTTAACGTAACAATAAAACAGTTTTAGTGATTGAAAAATATTACTAAATACCTTCGACTGTATCCCATAACCCCACATGTTAAAAGTGTAAATTTAATAATTATTCAAATTTTTAAAGAATTATTCATTCTCGTATTTCCGAAGGTAGTTTTAAAAGTTATTTTTTACAACTTTTATTTTCAATTATTTGAATTAAGTAAAATAATGAAATATTAAAGTGCGACCGTAAGTCCTTTTTGAGTACCATATTTTATTAATGATAACTATTTCGTACTCACCCTACCTTGATTAATTTTTTATTTGTTTGGCAGGATTTTTTAACTTTTTTTTACTAATTGATTTTAATCATCGAGCCCTCCCGTGTAAATACCGAATGCATCAACTTTTATAGAAAAATCACATATCAAAAAATTTGTAAGATATCAAACAAAATTCTCTCTTAGCTTCCATGTTTGAGTAAATTTATTTTATTTATTAAAATTATAGTTATATTTTTCAATAGAAATACTTTGTAAATATAACCGATATCAATATAAAAGAATGAAAAAATACAAGACGTGCAAAAAGAATAAAATAATAATTAGCCAATTAAGTGGCCAACATTCTTCTGACAACTACACTAGCCGCCCGGGTATATAAGGGTAAAATTTTCTCACAAAATCTGCTTTCGATTGCGCAATTTTTTTTTTGAAATCTTGCAGTGCTCGACTAATGAACTTTATTTCTTAAATAGCAGAATTTATTTATTTCTTATACTCTGTTTTTTCGTATCGTCACATGTTTCCATTTAGTCAAACCTAAACGATCAACTGCGCTTTGTATCAAACAATAATTTTTAAACATAAAAAATTATTGATGGAACATTTTATTTCCTAATATTTCATGACGTTTTTGTTATAAGAATGTAGTTCTTCGTTACATGATTATTTTCATTGTAATAATTGTACTTTTAAAACCCAACTTCCCGTTTCTTTTCTTGCTCTATCTATGCTTATATTAGGACTACATAACCAAATCTTTCCATCTGCAGTACATCTTCTGGATAAATAATAATCTACGATTAATTTGTACTGAAACGGTTGACCGTACAATTGTTAATTTGTACGGTTAATTCTATTCTAGTAAACACAACTACTGGATGAACTTAGCAGTTCAAAATTATTTATAATCATTTAATTTAAGTTAAAAAAAATTTAATTACACCTTGGAGATTATACATATGCTATTATAGTGTAACATAAAACTGCGGCTCAAAATTCATTAGATCGCACCTTTTGTGAGGCTACTATTGCTACATACCATTATTTAATATTCTTTCATTCAACAAACAAATCTTTGCTCCACATCAACACTTTTGATGTGGTACAAAGTATAGATGATAAAATCCATTTACCGACTGTACTTTCTTACTTAGCTCCTTATTTGAAACACAGTTCTTTTAAAGCACTGTTCCTAGATAATTAAAATTCTTTTTACCCTCTTTTGCACTCTTCCATATTTCCATTTTATCTTTACCCTAGTTTGACACACATATGTACTGTATGGATAAGCTACTAACAAAATTATTATAAAAGGAAGCAAAATTTTAAAAAATATTTTGACCGTTTAACTTTTCCCTTTTATTTTAAACTTAAATCGGTTTGATTCAACTTACTTTGCTTTTGATATAGCTTATTCTTTACTTAATAAGAACTGACTAAAAAAAAAAAAAATAGTATTCCTATATTAAACAAAAGTAATATTTTTTGTAATAGATCTATAAAATTAATCGTTTCCCAGTTTATATTATAAAAACAAATCAAACTTATTTTCCAGGTAATACTACCCCACAACTGTTCGATAAATGGTATTTTCCAGTACTTTCCAACGAACTGTTTCCAAAAATCACTAGTTAAACTAATCCCAATTAAAAAATTTCATCAATATCTTGACCGTAAAAACTTATGCTAAAAGTTGTTTGAATTTTATCTGAACTTCAGTCCTCATTATACATCACATCACTTAATTGTGAGTAGCATCATACGTCATAATTAATGACAGTGCTAATCATTTACAACCTATGCAAGCACTTAAACAATGATTTTAAAAAAACTTTTTTCTTAATGAAATGCATCACACACAAACAGAAATCCTCCTGCAGTTTAAAAATATGTCTTAAAAAAATAATAAAACCCGATAATGAAAAAACCCAGGTCAGTATCGATAATCATTTATTTAATGCATCCATCAAAAGAAGAAATTAATCATTTTTATTATTAGGAAAGTAAGAAGAAAACCGCGTTATTTTTTAAAAGAGATACTCCCGAATTTGGAAATTGGTGAGCAAACTAAAAAAATATTAATAATACTTAAGTTCAAATTAACATTTTCACCCATTCATCTCATTAGAAATACATGAAAAATTCTAAATCTTATTACTGAAAATACAATACATTTTAAACTTATTGAAATCGATATTCAAATCATATTTTTTTTTTTTTTTTTTTATTTCTAATAACAATTTCAAACCGTTTCTAGTAAGATTTTCAAGTAAATCATTTTGCACGAATTTTAAATTGTTTGATTAATTAATTTTTATATTCCTATAATTTTGTTTTTTAGTGATCTCGTGATTGACTTTTACAAATATTTTCTTTTTAGGCACTATTATTCCTTCCTACTTCACTTTCAGCAATTTTGCATTTCAACTTGAATAAAATGGTATCTACCCTTGCTTTTTTTTCAATTTAGAATGATGGGTATTAATACTTCAGTTCTGTTTCATTAAAATATTGGTAATTTATAAGAAGTTAGAGAACACTAAATTAAATACAAACGCATTACTTCTTCTAGAAATAACCGGGTAAACATAGAAATTTAAAAAAACTAACTTGTCATAACATTACATTTTAGTGGTTTTAGATCATAAATCTTATAATACTTAATTTCAGACTTTTATTAAATCTAAATGGAAATATTAAGACTTATATTTTCTTTCCAATATAAAAGTAAAAGGTATCATTTGTTGATTCTTAGAAAAGAATTGACTGTTTTATTTCATATTTTATTCTACACGTTAATATTTTTGAATAATTTTCCAGTAGCCTTACGAATAGGAATAGGTTTGCTTTATACCCGAGGATAATAAAGATTAAAAACCCCAAATTTCCCTGCCTACTCGATTAATAAAATATAACAAATGTTATTAATATTTTAATAACTTTTAAAATTTAAATGAGAGATATAAAAAATTAAAATCTATTTCAGTTACTAATTGAAAACTGATATTTTAATTAAAATTTAAAACACCGATAAATTTTTAGAGTAGCCTGCTGTAAAAGATAGAATGTAGATATAAATTATATTCGTTAACCATTTCGATAAACAATCAGTGTTAACTAATCCATACGATTGGCAAAATAACTCGGTAATAACAATTAATTAAACTTCATTTACGAGCGTAGAGGCTAGAAAAAGGATTTTGGGTATTATTGTTTATATCAGCACAGATAATCGTTAAATACATACCCATAAATTGATTCTTTTTTTTAATAAAAAAAAAAAAAAAATACTTTTTAAAATCACACCGTAAATTATATTTTGTTGAAAGTACATAAAATAATAATAAACTATTGAACTAAACAAAACCTAAATACTTCTTAAAACAAAAGATAAAATTTTTATTTTGTCTCTCTATTATAATAATAATAATAAAATATATGTATAATAGAATCAATAAAACAAGATTAGTAACTAGGGTATTTGTTATCATGCTAGACTTTGAAGGTGGCAGTTCAAATCATTCATGTGTTAAGTATAAAATATTAAGCATATCTAAGAAATAGTTATTTCTCTGTCTATGCGTTTGCATGTATTGCAAATTTTTTGTAAGATTATATATAACATATAGATATATATAAAACCGATCAGATGGAAGGTTCTGCACCGAAGCGAGTACATTTTATTAAGAAAAGTGATTTTTAACATAAATAATTAACTCAATATATAATTAAAAACAGTACACTTCATATGCAATTTATTAAATCTAATTTAAAAAAAGACTTTCAAACAGAAAATTACCTTTTTTTTAGTCTTGCTTGCAAACAAGGACCGTTTTCGTTCATCTTTTACTGTTTAGTATGAGTAGTTTTTGTGGTGGTCTTGTTATAAATTCTTCCAGATAACACCAAGAAAGATTTTTAAATAGAAAATTACAAGTTAACATAGACGCTTTAAATGTATTTTTATTCGTTGACGTCGTAATTATTTAATACGGGATTGGTATTCCGTGTTTTTTTTTTGTCTTCAGTCATTTGACTGGTTTGATGCAGCTCTCCAAGATTCCCTATCTAGTGCTAGTCGTTTCATTTCAGTATACCCTCTACATCCTACATCCCTAACAATTTGTTTTACATATTCCAAACGTGGCCTGCCTACACAATTTTTCCCTTCTACCTGTCCTTCCAAAATTAAAGCGACTATTCCAGGATGCCTTAGTATGTGGCCTATAAGTCTGTCTCTTCTTTTAACTATATTTTTCCAAATGCTTCTTTCTTCATCTATTTGCCGCAATACCTCCTCATTTGTCACTTTATCCACCCATCTGATTTTTAACATTCTCCTATAGCACCACATTTCAAAAGCTTCTAACCTTTTCTTCTCAGATACTCCGATTGTCCAAGTTTCACTTCCATATAAAGCGACACTCCAAACATACACTTTCAAAAATCTTTTCCTGACATTTAAATTAATTTTTGATGTAAACAACTTATATTTCTTACTGAAGGCTCGTTTAGCTTGTGCTATGCGGCATTTTATATCGCTCCTGCTTCGTCCATCTTTAGTAATTCTACTTCCCAAATAACAAAATTCTTCTACCTCCATAATCTTTTCTCCTCCTATTTTCACATTCAGCGGTCCATCTTTGTTATTTCTACTACATTTCATTACTTTTGTTTTGTTCTTGTTTATTTTCATGCGATAGTTCTTGCGTAGGACTTCATCTATGCCGTTCATTGTTTCTTCTAAGTCCTTTTTATTCTCGGCTAGAATTACTATATCATCAGCAAATCGTAGCATCTTTATCTTTTCACCTTGTACTGTTACTCCGAATCTAAATTGTTCTTTAACATCATTAACTGCTAGTTCCATGTAAAGATTAAAAAGTAACGGAGATAGAGAACATCCTTGTCGGACTCCCTTTCTTATTATGGCTTCTTTCTTATGTTCTTCAATTGCTACTGTTGCTGTTTGGTTCCTGTACATGTTAGCAATTGTTCTTCTATCTCTGTATTTGAACCCTAATTTTTTTAAAATGCTGAACATTTTATTCCAGTCTACGTTATCGAATGCCTTTTCTAGGTCTATAAACGCCAAGTATGTTGGTTTGTTTTTCTTTAATCTTCCTTCTACTATTAATCTGAGGCCTAAAATTGCTTCCCTTGTCCCTATACTTTTCCTGAAACCAAATTGGTCTTCTCCTAACACTTCCTCCACTCTCCTCTCAATTCTTCTGTATAGAATTCTAGTTAAGATTTTTGATGCATGACTAGTTAAACTAATTGTTCTGTATTCTTCACATTTATCTGCCCCTGATTTCTTTGGTATCATTACTATAACACTTTTTTTGAAGTCTGACGGAAATTCCCCTTTTTCATAAATATTACACACCAGTTTGTATAATCTATCAATCGCCTCCTCCCCTGCATTGCGCAGTAATTCTACAGGTATTCCGTCTATTCCAGGAGCCTTTCTGCCATTTAAATCTTTTAATGCTCTCTTAAATTCAGATCTCAGTACTGTTTCTCCCATTTCATCCTCCTCAACTTCCTCTTCTTCCTCTATAACACCATTTTCTAATTCATTTCCTCCGTATAACTCTTCAATATATTCCACCCATCTATCGACTTTACCTTTCGTATTATATATAGGTGTACCATCTTTGTTTAACACATTATTACATTTTAATTCATGTACCCCAAAATTTTCCTTAACTTTCCTGTATGCTCCGTCTATTTTACCAATGTTCATTTCTCTTTCCACTTCTGAACACTTTTCTTTAATCCACTCTTCTTTCGCCAGTTTGCACTTCCTGTTTATAGCATTTCTTAATTGCCGATAGTTCCTTTTACTTTCTTCATCACTAGCATTCTTATATTTTCTACGTTCATCCATCAGCTGCAATATATCGTCTGAAACCCAAGGTTTTCTACCAGTTCTCTTTATTCCGCCTAAGTTTGCTTCTGCTGATTTAAGAATTTCCTTTTTAACATTCTCCCATTCTTCTTCTACATTTTCTATCTTATCTTTTTTACTCAGACCTCTTGCGATGTCCTCCTCAAAAATCTTCTTTACCTCCTCTTCCTCAAGCTTCTCTAAATTCCACCGATTCATCTGACACCTTTTCTTCAGGTTTTTAAACCCCAATCTACATTTCATTATCACCAAATTATGGTCGCTATCAATGTCTGCTCCAGGGTAAGTTTTGCAGTCCACGAGTTGATTTCTAAATCTTTGCTTAACCATGATATAATCTATCTGATACCTTGCAGTATCGCCTGGCTTTTTCCAAGTGTATATTCTTCTATTATGATTTTTAAATTGGGTGTTGGCAATTACTAAATTATACTTCGTGCAAAACTCTATAAGTCGGTCCCCTCTTTCATTCCTTTTGCCCAGCCCGTATTCACCCACTATATTTCCTTCCTTGCCTTTTCCAATGCTTGCATTCCAATCTCCAACTATTATTAAATTTTCATCTCCTTTTACGTGTTTAATTGCTTCATCAATCTCTTCGTATACACATTCTACCTCATCATCATCATGGGCGCTTGTAGGCATATAGACGTTAACAATCGTTGTCGGTTTAGGTTTTGAATTTATCCTTATTACAATGACTCTATCGCTATGCGTCTTGAAATACTCCACTCTCCTCCCTATTTTCTTGTTCATCACGAAACCTACTCCTGCCTGCCCATTATTTGACGCTGAGTTAATTACTCTAAAGTCACCCGACCAAAAGTCGCCTTCCTCTTCCCACCGAACCTCACTAATTCCTACTATATCCACGTTTACCCTATCCATTTCCCTTTTTAAATTCTCTAGCCTACCAACCTTTTTTAAGCTTCTAACATTCCACGCTCCGACTCGTAGAATGTTATTTTTTACTTTTCTGGTGACCCCTTCCTTAGTAGTCCCCACCCGGAGATCCGAACGGGGGACTATTTTACCTCCGGAATATTTTACCAAGGAAGGCGCCTCCATTATTGCTTTTGAAAATGCAGAGCCACATTTTCTTGGAAAAAAAAACAGCTGTAGTTTTCCATTGCTTTCAGCTGCGCAGTACTCAGAGGACTGAGTGATGTTGATATGGCCGTTTAAGTCGTTGTGACTTACGCCCCTAACAACTACTGAAAGAGCTGCTGCCCTCTTTCAGGAATCATTCCTTAGTCTGGCTCTCAACAGATACCTCTCCGATATGGTTGCACCTTCGGTCCAGCTGCTCTGTATCCCTGAGCACTCAAGCCCCCTCACCAACGGCAAGGTCTCATGATTCATAGAGGAGGTATTCCGTGATGATATGTAATAAAATCTCATTTTTATATTCAAAGAATTTCAGTGTAATACTTTTTATAAAAGTAAATTGGAAACTATTTCGTATTCTCAATTCCCTGACGATCCTAAAAACAACATTCGGTAATAGTTTTTTTTTTTTTTTAGCCTCCGAGACCACCATTATTTATTGCTTCAGAGGATGAGATGAAATAACAATTTTTTAGCGTGTAGAAGTGCCATGCCTGACCCAGACTCAAACCCGGGACCTCTGGATGAAAGGCCAAGACGCTACCACTCGCTTCACAGAGGCCGGCCTGTAGTATTTATTTAGATTCGTTTCTCTGTTTTCATCTTCGTTTTACTTTTCTTATTTTTAATAGGATCACTTACTTACCTTTATATATTGTCTTGTGAAGTTTTTTCCATAAGGAAGCCTTTTTTTATGGGCCTGTCCATATTCTTAATTGAAATAAAAGTAAACAATTTCTACTAAAATAAGCTTTATGAAAAATCTATTTTAAAAACGCACTGAAGTGCAATACATTATTTAGTTGTTTTTTAAATCGTTTATCTAATTTCGACTTTTAAAATGCGCTCAAAATTAAGGGTTAATATGTTTCAATTCTTTGTTTTTTAAATAAACTAACAATTAATATAATCCACATCACCACCACGTTGATACGTTCTCTAGATCTTTTGGCTTGCTTGGAAGCCATCATCAGCAGTTAAAATTTAAACTCATTTCATCAGGAGGCAAAGTTTAAAAATCATAGTGAAAATTTAAAAATAGTCATGACTGTTATGTGTGTTTAAATTTTAATTATGATTTTTAAACTTTTACTTTAATGCATTAATTTTAACTCCTGATGATGGCTTCCAAATAAACCGAAATCTAGAGAACGTATCAAGGTGCTGGTAAGGTGGAGTATATTAAATGTTAATTTATTTGTTTAACTTATCAGCGGTACCATGATTGAGAGATTAATTATTTGTTTTTTTTTTTTTTTTTTTTTTAAAAAACCATTAATATTCAATAGAGAAAAAAATACAGCGTTAATATTTTGATCATGGGATTCAACACTTTTAATACGCTAGAATTTTTTTTAAATTCTGACACGAATAATAAATGAGATAAATTAAACCTAATAATAAATGAAACATTAAACCCTAATAATTAAATATTAAACCTAATTGAATTAGACAATAATTTTTTATAGGCCTGTCCATATTTTTAATTGACGTAAAAATAAATAATTTCACCTAAAATAAACATTATAAAAAATCAATTTCAAAAAGGCACTACAGAGTAAATAAAAAAATATGTTATTATTTGTTTTTAAAATTTCGACTAATAAGTGAGATAAATTAAACCGCACAATATGTCTTTTATTATGGGAATTGAATTTATTTTAAATTCTATCCCTGTTAAGATGGAGTGTTTTAGATCCTCCACTTTTAGAATGGAAGGTTTTTAGGAGGCTTTTCCATTCATAAGATTTCAAAGGTTCTAGGTAAAGGTTTTAATTTCGTACTACCGCAGGCTTGAGATATGTTAAGAAATAATATTGAATGAATGTTATAAATTTAGCGGTTTAACTCCTTTCAAATCACTGAAGGATTGTTTCCAAAAGTTCTGGTCCTTAGTTTTCGTAAGAAATTTCTGAGAAACTACAACAAAATATTTTAATATTAAAACACGGAAATTTTGAGATTTAATCTAAGTTGAATACCTTATTATCTTCTAAGGATCATCAGTAAATATTAGATCAATAATAATTAATTAAATCAAAAACAATTTCTACTTTTTCAATGTTAGAAATGTCAGAACTATACAGTAAACTTAACGTTAATTTTATTCTTCAGGATTAAAATTAAAAAAAAAGGTTTCATAATGGATGGAAATTTAAATAATTGAGATTTCTTTCAACGTTTTAATTTTCTACACTTACTTGTTAAGGCTAAAAACTGTAAAGAAAAAGTGATCTATATTTTGCTTCACTCTGCAGCCTGTAAATATTACCGACCTATATATTACAGGATGTACTAATACATCCTCCAGTACGCTAATTTTATAGATTCAAACAGAAATAAACGAAAAAAAGACAAAAATATTAATAAAACAAAATAATTCTCCCAAAAAAGTCAATTTTATTGAAAGTTATTGTTAGGTAGAACATATTAGGTCAAGGTGTATTCTGCTGCAAATACAACTAAATTTAAGAGTAGCTGAAATATCTTAATTATTTCTGTTTTAAGATAAATAATGTGAAATGACACAAATTTACTTCATTCTATTAATTTTTATTTTTTTAAAAATGGAAGTAATACATTACTTTAAAAAATGTTTAGTTAAACATATACAGCAGGAACAGATATGAACTGTGAAACAATTAAGAACTCTCCCCAAGAGCGGAGAGGTATAAACCGACCCTTCTCACACTAGAAGTGATCGATGTGACCACTAATGATCCTGAACTGCCATTCTTTTTGGTATAGTATAAATTTAAATAAAAATTGGATATATGCTAAAGAGATAATTGAGACAGAATTCAAATTTTAAAACGAGAAGTAAAATTGATAATCTACGTAGACCACCTACTTAAAATTAATTACTTTCCTGCTTGCCATCTAAGCACGTCTATGAATCCAACCATCCTTTTTTGAAATACAATATTTTCTTTTTTGAGAAACAATCTTGAATAAAAATATTTTTGCGTTTTGTTAAGCGATAGTGGTCTAAAACTCTTTTAATGGATTTATTTAATACATCCAGTTTGAAATTAAAAAATAAAGAAAATCAGAAATTTTAATAACTTTCTATGTATAAATTACCATATATATATATATATCAAAATTTTCATTTGATTATTTATTCAAAAAAATGTTTTTTATTTATTATGAATTCCACCCGATCAAATTCCAACAAAAAAACAAGCACTTTCATAAAACTAATTTTAGGGTAAGACAAGACTTGTATGTGTAACTGAGAACCGCTCATCCTAGAAATATTATATTCATGGCTTTAACAACGAAGTTAACTATTAAATGTATATACAAGAAACATACGAGTAATTTCTTTCTCAAAGGATAACAAATATACACAATTTTTAGAAAAAAAACCATAATTAATTTGTTGATTCATAATGATGTTCCCAAAGACTCCAATTATCTAGTTCTTCTTGATTTTGAGATCTATGAGTAGGTACACCCCTTTTTAATGTAATAGAAATGCAACCATACGGTTACAGAATGTTCATTCTATTGAACAGAGTGTTCAACCTAGAAGAGGCCCCATCATTCAGTAGTTTATACTAAAGCATATTTTTGTTAAAATGCATATATTGGGGTGAGATGGGTAAAATAATGTAGAAGATGTTGGTACTACTGGAACTGGAATGGTGAGGACCATTCCTCACCATTTATTGCCTGCACATTTGAATATAACCAATCTGTGTCGTGTACTGGTTTTTTAACAAGGTTGCGTAATTGTATGTTATTGTGTGTTACTGTTTGTTAACTGTTGAAGAACATTTATTCGTGATGAAAATTTATTTAGAAACGAAATTTCTTGTTCTGTCGGCGAAATTTCAGGTAGAAATTTGGAAGTACCAGTGAAAATTGTTATTTCGGTGTTAGACCAGTAATGTGCCCGACACAGGTCAGTTTTAACAGCGCAGGTAGTGCAGGACATTCAAGCACCAATTACAAGTGTCCTCAAAAAGTTTTGCGGAGACTAAGCCGGGAGGAGAAAATTTCACTAGATTCATTCCACACTGCGGTGAGGAGAATGCCGAAATTTTATCCGTATCGAATACAGGTTTTCCTTGAGCTTACTAATGCTGATGGTGCTAAAAGATTAGTTACATTCAATGGTTCAAGAACTTCATTAAAGGAATCATGGGCATTTTAGATGCAAGTGTTTTTCAGAGATAAACGTGGTTTCACCATGGTGGGTAAGTTAATAGTCAGAACTACAGGATCCGGGGTACTGAAAACCCGCACATTTTCTTTGAATCTCTCCCATACCCACAAAAAAAAGGCGTACAGTGTGAGGATTCAAGGCGACGAATAATAGCTACCCTTGTTTTTTTTAATAAACTGTGGATGTTGCTGTCAACCAAGAAATTATCAAACATTTCATAGCCTTGCTGGAAGAGCACTGCTGTTCGCAACAGGACAGTGCCCCTTGCCATACAGCTTGCTCTATTACGGAGATGCTACAGGATATTTTCGGTGGAAGAATCATTTCTAAAGGATTTTCGCCACCAAGATCCCCTGATCTGGCTAGTCTAGACTTCTTTTTGTAAGGTTAAAAGAAATTGTTTATAAGAGCAATTCACACACCCTGCAGTAATTGAAGACAAGCATTACCAATTTCATCCAGGAAATAGGCAGGGTAACAAATAAAAAGAGTAGCCAGGAACATGGTTAAACGAGTTGACAAGTGTATAGAAGTGGATTGAACTCGTTTACAACACCTTCTGTAAATTATTATGTGTTTTCCAATAAACTAATATTTATAGACTAAACTAAGTGATGGGGCCTCTTTTAAGCTGAACACCTGTATATATATTTGTTGTATAGAAATATATAATTTTGATGTGTTTTCTTTTTAGTTTATTTTATTCATTGCTTCATGAATAATATCGATCCTAAGTTCAAATGTTCTTTCAAAAATAAAACAACAGCGTTTAGTATATTCCGACTGTATCTCCAACAAAAGAGCTATTACTTTTAAATGAAATACGTATTCTCCATATACCTTCTATAATTTACTTTTTCATTTACCATTTTCATAACATCAGTCTTTTTTCAAGTTAATCCATACCAAATCGTAATAGAAATACTGTAGGAGAAACACTTATAAATTATATTCAAATGAATCTATAAAAAATCACCATTTCTTAGATGTATCAGTTTGTTCTAATCGTATTATCTGTAAAAAAACTATGTTTCTTTAGAAAATTATTGAGAAACGTCTTTCCGTTAGTCACAAAGTGCTTAAATCTTTGTATCCGTTTTAAGTAAATTCCCACTTTACAAACTTAATCCTAAATTTTTTTTTAAATTTTTGGTTGTTTTAATCTCTAACTTAAAAATCCCTTAATGGATCAATCACTTAACTCGCCTCGCAGTATTAGATATGGCTCGTCAGGTTGTAATTCAAAGTTTGCATTCTTATTTTCTTCTTCCGTAATCCTTAATTCCGCATCATTGTTTTTTAAAGTATTTTTTGAAACTTTTTGAACCAGAAGAGCATCACTGTTAAGAACAACTTCCGGTAGCGATGTGTGTTATGCACACAAACACTAAGATCTAATTCATAGAAATTGCACATACATTATACAGGTAAGCATAGAAGTCGACAGCGTTATCTTTTTTTAATAGGATAATGCTATTAATCATCCTTTTAAATAAATTGCAAAGTTAATGAAGATTATATAAGGAGCCTGCGTATTATCTTGGCTACTTACTTTACAGCCAAAGCATAATCCGATAAGTTCTTTTAATGTAATATTTTTATAGAGTAATTTTACAATAAACTCAATACACATTAACAATAACTACCCGAATCGTTTTTATATAAAGCATTACAGAATTTTAGAGTTATTAATATTAATCTGAATGTTTTTTTCACTGCGACTGCACTTTAGACTATGTGATACGTTTTCGTAAAAGTAATAAATATAAATTATTCAAATTATGATCCAAATAACAAGTTAACATATAGAAGATACTCGTAACTGCAATTATTTTTTAAAAAATGTTTTTTCTAAAATGATTTAATATTTTATTTTTTGTTTGCTGTGAAATATATGTAATTAAGTCAAAGGTAACTAAACAAAAAAAAATTGGTGTTTATCATTTACATTAATTTATATATAAATTTTAAATATAATCTTTCAATGATTTTTGGAAAATTAAAAAAGTCAGAAAGAGAAATTGTTTGTCTTCACATTTTGAAAAGCAGACATGGATGATGTGGCACACGCACACATACGCGGGCACGCACACACACACACACACACACATACATACATAAACATGCATGTACTTATGTAGTACGTTTATTACTCTTATGTTTGTACAATTATGTTCTTATTTAAAAAATCTAATCTTTCACTTATGTTCTAGGTTTCGAAATTAAACGTAAGTTCAAATTTCTTAATGAAGTATATGGAAAACTAGGAGTTTATAAAAGATTATTGTATTATTTGTTTTTTTTTTTTTTCAGTAATTTAAAATTGTTGTTAAAATTGTTGCAAGGTTGCATAATATATTTTAAGTTTAAATTTTATTTTTATTGAATATACACATTATATATTTTATGATTTACGTATAATTTATATATTTGTTTTCAAATTCATTATATATTTTTACATACGTTATTTATATAATATTCAAGTTTATATATAATTAACAGTTTTTATTTACACCAGTTTGTAGATATATTTAAAATGCTTTTTATACAAGTTAATAAATTTGCAAGTTTTTACACGTAAATATTTTTTTAAGATGAATAAATTTCAACTTAATTTTGAAAAATCGTTTTTCAATAAATCATTTTAAAAGCCATATAACTCCGTAATAAGTATCGACATAGATTAGAAAAAGAGCCTGATAAAAAATGGGAAGAATTAATTCATTCTCCACAAATGGAAATATAAACGGATCTCTTCAGAATCTGAAGTTATTAATATTGATATTATTGTTAAAAAACTGAAAACAAGGTTTAAAAATATAAAATATAGATATGAGCACGAAAAAACAGACACAGATAAACCAAAATAAGATATTCAGGAGTTATATTTCCAATATTCAAATAAATATTATGATCTACAAAAAAAATTGTTGTTTGCAAGAATATATAATGACGCTTAAGGCTCATTCATCCAAACTTAATAAGGAAACTATTCAAAAAAGGAGATATTTGAAAACCTTAAATCCAAGTTACATGAAGATAATTTAAAATCAACAAAATTAACAGATTGCTGGAGTAACAGAAAAAGAGTTGCCCAAAAAATGTGATGACTGACAACGTAGCGAATTTAAAATTTGTGTTGTTATAAAACCAGAACTCGTGAATTAGAAAAAGTTATTACAAATTATAGAAATGCAGTATAAAATTTCAATCTGAGATCTCATCAGATAAAATCGGAATCAAGGAGCTAACTAAGATGACAAGCTTATACAGCACAGCATTTCACTCTACTATGTAGAAGTTATCGACGAGCGTAATCTAAGAAAGGAAAATGGAATTCTTAAAGTAATCTATATTTACTACAGAAACACGATGAAGCTGTAAAGAAAGATGAAAGGAAATTCGAAGAGCTTAGAAAAAGCAGAAAAGGACTACAAATAATTTATAAAAAGGCTGTACACGAATGGAATTTTTGCAGAATAAAGAGTCATATACAAAAGAGAACTGGATTTTACTTTGAAAATAATTAAAACAGATTAAAGAACAAATGAAAAGTTTTATTGAAATAAAGAAGAAAAATATTGATAGATTTCAGAAAATGATGATGACTAAAGAGAAGATATGAAAAAAAAGGAAAAAATAAAAAACAACGGTAATCGCCTGACTGAAGATGATTAAAATTAAAACGTAAACTACAAAATTTAGCTATCGTCAAATTTAGCTAATTTCTGGTCATCACAAAAATTTAAACCGGATCCTACTATTAGAAGATCAACTTCTTGTATCCGATTATACAACAAATCTGTACGTAATGTGCATGATCAGTTTCAACCGGTTCATAAATCCAGTTCAACGTCTTTTTTTTTAATGATTAATTCACCATATAAGCTTACATATTCACAAGAGCTTACATGTAAGCATACATTTCACAAGAGCTTTAGCTCTTGTGAATATGAAATGGAAATTTTGTAAGATATGAAAAATTTCATTCTTGTCCGGGATTCGAACCCGGGACCCCCAGATGAAAGGCTGAGGCGTTACTACTCCGCCACGGAGATCTACGATTTTGTTTGAACAAAGGCTTTACTGAGATGAGGGTTGATGATTATTTTCCAGCTGAAATAGGGAAAATATTCCCAAGTGAAGATGATATCCGAGAGAATTTATAATAAACTCATCGATTAACAGGAAAATGAACATAATGAAAAAACTCTGAAAGGCTAAGTGAACTGTTAAATATGGAAAACCAGGATCCCAATACATTCTCCTCAATATTTCCTAATAAATACAAAAATAAATTAAAAAAGAATTTCAACAAAGGATAATTCATTAAAGACAAAATAAAAAGGTTTTTCTGTTTATTTATTCGTTTTGGTAACAGCAACATAAATAAACGCTCTTCAACTACTACATAATCCCTCCTGAAGTCAGGGCCAGCCCTAGCGTTTTTGCCGCCGTAGGCAAACCCCAAAAATGCCGTCCTCCAACTTTAAAAACAATTACATTTTTTCAAAAAAAAGAATTATAAAAGAACAATGTTAACCAGAAAAATGACATATAATTGAGTTAAGACAATAATACTAATACAGATTTACGGAATATTGTTTTATTGCAAAACAGAATTTACATTTTTAACAAGCTAACGACAACGAACTTCCAGACTAAAACTAGTACCTATTATTTTCAGAGATGATTTAAATATACTTTTAAAACATTATAAACAAAAATAAAATAACTGCAAAAAATACTTTTAAAATATTATATAATTATTGTACTAATAAATAGTAAATAATATGATTTTCTACATTCATGTAATCGAATATATTTTTGTCGGTTGTGTTTATTCTTTTTTGCGCTCTAGCTCAGGCGGTTTTGCCACACCTAAATTTTGCCGTCGTGGGCAGTTGCCTACCTTGCCTATCGCCCAGGGCCTGATCTGCTGCAGTTGTTAAAAATTTCCACCAAAACTCCCCTATTTCAAGACAATATCGTCAGCATATGATATATATTGCAGCATTCTACTCATGATGTTGCCACCTGTAATTAGTAGTTCATAGCGTATTACCAACCAATCTTACAAGCTTGCTTGGTTTTCCGAATTCAATCATTATGGCAAACAAATTCTCCCTTTTAACACTACCGAAAGCATGCTTATAATCAACAGATAGATGGTTTAGATCTACCTTAAATTTCTAACACTTTTTCAGCATCGTACAGGTTGAAAATATATAATTTGTACATGATCTATTCTGCCTAAATCTCCACCAAAATCTCCTCCATATATGGTACTTATTTTACAAGCAATAATCTTGGCTCCCTTCATCTTCCGACAATCTGCTCCATCCTTCCTGTCAAATTCCCTTTTATATCCTTACAAAAGTTTTTTATAAGGAGGCTGAAATCCAGCTTTCCCTCCGTACTCTCAAGAACAATTTTCGTGCATTAATCTTCTCCCCCTGCCATTTATCAAATGCTTTTTTCTTTCTGCTTTACTGGCGTATGAACTCTTCTCAGAAGATTGAATGATATTGATATGGTTGTTTAAGATCTCCTGACCTACGCCCTTAACAAGTGCCGATGGAGCTGCTGCCCTCTTTCAAGAATCATTCCTTAGTCTGGCTCTCAATGGATATCTCTCCAATATGGTTGCACCTTTGGTCCAGCAACTCTGTATTACTGAGCATTCAAGTCCCCTCACCATCTGTAAGGTCTCGTGAATCATAGAGAGAGTTTTGTAGTAATGAAAAACAAATATAATGTACAAAAGGTAGTTGAGTTTTGTAATGGAATGTTTGTGTAATGCCAGTTTGTGGAATATTAAATATGAAGTATTATTAAAATATAACTTAATAAAAGAAGTAAAAGAATAAAGTCATAAATAAAAATAAAAGATGAGAAAATAAAAGGAAATATAGCAAACCAAGCTGCTCTTTTATTAAGTTTAACGGGGATGTAGAAATGTTTAAGGACTTATCACTTGGGATTAAAAATTAAGTACCATGATTACTTAATAAAATAAATGATAATAAATAAAATAATTAAACATGGGACTCTATGCTTAGCTTAAGCAAAGAGTATGAATAATTATCTTTTGTAATGTCAGAAGTATTAGCTACTCTTAGTACTTAGTACTCAATTTTTTTAATTAATAAAATTTATTAAAATCTACATGGATGCACAGCTTAATTTGCCGGCATAGATTGATTTATGTTCATTGTTACTTGTTGAAATTATTTTTAGAATGATAAACATTCAATAAATACTTTTATAAAGATGCATTTCTCATTTAATAAAATTATAGTTTTCAACTATGAAGGATGACATGCACTCATGTACTGTCTGCTCTTTTAGTTAACTTCTTTGTCCCAGTTAATTTTCTTTTCTTTCTTTATTTTTTGTTAAATAAAATAATTATAAAATATTTATTTCAAAATATTTAATATAAAATTGTTTAGTCATTACATCACACTAGTCATGCACAATTATGCAGATTAGTTATCTAATATTAAGATAGGAAGATTTTCTTCATTTTTTTTATTGAATCAAATAATAAATTAAATTAAAACACAAATTTCTTTCAGGTATTTAAAAATTAAAAAAGTATAAATTCCGTATAATAATTAACCAATCACTCAAAAGATGAATCTATTCAACAAAATACTTTGAGGGAACCTCTTGCTTTCATGTACAGCCCCAAAAACTTATTCAAGTTTAATTTATGTTGTGTATGTCAACATACATAGGTGTATATTGTGTAGGTATGTTGCGTTCAACAATCCATGAAAATGATAATTCTGTAACATGGTAATGGTTGACCACACACATACCGTGCAACCGCCATGGTTCTTGTGAAATTGAAATTTGAGCTTATTCCACATCCACTATACTCACCAGATACAGTGCCCTGTGATAGTTACTTCTTTCTGCAATTAATTAGTGATATTAAAGATATTAATTTCACCATGGATGATTAAATGAAGGATGTAGTTAGGTCCTGGATCAAGGAAAGTCTGTTAGTATTCTTCATTTACAGAATGAGATAACTGGTTCACTGTTGGAAGAAATGAATACTCATAGACAGAAACTGCATGAAAAAAAGTAAGTTTTTATAGCAAATAAATTTACTTTAATGCCATACTTGCTTCATTTTGCTCTTTCTTTTTATGTGTGAGATATGAGTGACTATGCATTACATTTAGCCAGTTCTCATAATTTATTATTTTTATCTTGTATCTATATTTCTAGATAATCATTTAAACAGATTATAAAATTTTTCATAAACAATTCAAAAAAATTGTTCATTGGATGAATCAAATTTTTTTTTAAATTTTAAATATTAAACTCTTCATTGTGGGTTCTTGTGGGTTACAACTCAGTTGGTCAACCCAAGATCATCTAAATTATCTTTCATGAATAGAAAATGTGAATGAAAACTTTTATTTTTAGGTCAAATAATAAAAAAAACTATTTTTTTTTCTTATGTAATGTAATTTTTGAGAAAGGGATTAAGAAAGAAGATGCCCTTAGATAAACAATTATTATCTTTCCTACTCTCCCAACTTGTCTTCAGTGGATTTTTTCTATTTGTAGATATGTTATATACTACCACCACAATGGTGGTAGTATATAACACCATTGTGTTATATACTATATAACACAGTATATAGTATATAACTATAAATTACTAATCACTCCTAAACATAAATTACACTCCTGACATAAATTACTAATCACTCCTAAAAACAACAATCGTTCTCAAGAATAGTAAAATCCCTAAGCTTACAAGGGAGAGTGAAGAGTGTGATTTCTTTACGATGTTTTTACTAAGTTGATAATTTTGTGGAAATCAGTACATGGTTCACTGAAATGCAGATAATATTAAGCACTACAAATGATATCTTCAACCCAGTTTGACTTCTTCAAAGCTATCATATTTAAGAACCTTATATGTGACACCATCTTCTATGTTACCTAGTTTTCCAAATCGTACAAAGAAACTGTTTTTGTATAACTCAACACAACACTTTAGCTTACAAGAAAGAGCCTTATTATGCTTCCGTTGAAATTTTTAACAAATTCTGAATCATCTGTAAAACCTTCCCACCAATTTATTTAAAATACAATTAGAAAACTTCCTGTTACAGGATCAATATTATTCTATTAATGGATTTCTAAATAATACTAAGTAAAATCAAGACAAAAACTCACTTTATCTTTATCCTGTTCAATCTGTACATAAATATGTGCTCAAAATAATTTTCAATTGCGCCTTCTAAGTTGTGAATTATTTTGTAGTATTTTTTAATATTTAATGTATTTATCTTTACATTATTTCATGTATTTGCATTTAAATAATTAGTATGGACTTTATAGCCTTTATCTTAAAATTTGTTTTTATATTTATAATTTATCTTATATTGATATGACCTACATAATGTATTTTTATATACCATTCAGAAAAAATACTTATTTATTTACATAGACATATAAAAGAATGAATATAAAGCAACAAATTAATACATAGCATTCATTATGAAATAATACATGAAATGTAACAGTAACTGTTAGTGTTAAATATATAGTTTCAACTCAGCAGTGAGATTTTTTTTTAATAAAATATATAACCTAAAGACAACAGTTTTCAAACAATTCGAAATGAAAGAAAAATGTATTAAGATTTCTACACTATTCTAAAAACATGAATCCAGTAACTATTTCAATAGTGATGACCTACAAAATGATCAGCATTGATTATGATAATACATATATAAATATATTAAAAATACAGGAATTCTTACCAGCTATGAAGTAGCTAAGAGTAGAAATCTGGGTGTACCATTTTGTATTCTTTACAGTGACAGGTTATTACCCTCAAACAAAGAAAACAATAAAAAATATAAAATACGAGAAGTTATATAGATTCAGTACATTTAATTCAATCAGTGCTGACTTATTATATCAGAAAAGTTATTGTAAGAGTAAAAGTACAGGATTCACCTAGATCTGGGAGATAATAACAAAACTCAAAACTTTCATTATTGAAAAAAATATTTATTTAAGAATGTCAGCAATGATATGAATTGTGGGATTTTTGTTCATCATTATATTTTGTATTAACCTACTTGAAAATAGCGGTTTTAAACTGAGTTCTACGCAAATGTGGGAGATTTCAGTTTTCTTTAACAACCATCTTTGAAGGGTAGAGGAATTTTCTGCGTTGTTAGGTGAATATGTTAATTTTGGGTCACAGACAGGAACTGTCCTCAGTCTAGTTAGAATTAAATCCCTTGAAGAATGATAATGAAATTTTTAGTGTCACTGTTGAATTGATTTATAAAAAAACTGTATTTTTTAAATCTTTTTTTATTCTGGTGTAGCATATATGGTCAAAAATAGCTAAACTAATTCTATCAGTTGAGATTAATTCACCCTTTCCCTTAAAATTAATAAATAAAAACATAACTCATCAAACTTATCTTAACACATCAAAGTCATCTTAAAAGAAGTTGTTTTGAGGTGTCTACTTGAAATGAATGCAGAAAATTACCAGCCTTCTAAGAGTGAATAGGTTAGGTTAGTGAAAACAAAAACATGACAGAATAATAAGTGGATAACTAGATAGAGCCATTTTACCAATACTAAAGTGCCAAGTGTATGGTAACCTTTTAATTTGAAAACTGTCAATAGATGTGGTGATGGTGATATAGTATCACACTTAGTTCAACAAAAAGAAAAGACTTTTCATTACTAGATTTGAAGTTGGAAATCCTGCTTTAAAGTTAATAAATTTATTTAAGAATAATACCAGTAAGAAATTAATTTTACACATATGCTTCCAATTTCTAGTTGGCCAGCAGTTTGATCTAAAGCAATCTTGGCTCTTTCATTTTTGGCAACAAGAAGAAATAATAAAATTCGTGTAAAAATTGCAGCTACCAAACTGAGGGCAAAAGCACTTCTAGTTCAGGAAATAAAAAACAGGGTTTCTATAGCTTTCACTTGAACATATTAGGATTGCGAACCAAGGTGAATGAATTTTCCCCCACTATTGCAAGTAATAAATTTAATGTAATAGCAGTTACTATTTCTAGAGCTGCACAAATATCTTAAAATCTGACTATTTCACTGTTGTTTATAATGTTTACTGTGTAGAGAGAGATTTTACTAAGACCAGCGATATCAGTAAGGTTTCAGTATTAATAAATCCATTATCTGGAATCTGGATCTGGAATTAAGTGATAAATGCATATGCCTTAGGTGCACACAAGAAAAGGAATAAGTAACAACAAAAAGCCACTATTTTAGCTCAGACATACAACATCATGTAACAGAAAATATTCTCTGAAGTTTTGGGAAATCAGTCAGCTATAGAATTCGGTGGCTTTACTGGCAGTAAATTGGCTGATTATATTTCTATTCTGAGAAAAAGACGGTCGATTTATTCAGTTTTCTCATCACCATGAATCCTTATAAAGTGTAAAGCCTCTTGCCAAATAGCAATAAATCCATCTTTGAAGTAATAATTGTTCATTTTAAGTTTATTCCAATTTGTGAAATGTAATTTCACTTTTGTTAATGTTCAATAAGTGGATAACATGAAATTTCCAAAGCAACAAGCAGACCTCTGGCTATACATAACTATGATTAGATTCATATTTCAATATTGCTCTATGGCAGTATGGATTCACCACCAGAGTATTACAAGTACTGAAGTGTTCAAAAAAGTTTTCTTTGGGATCTTGATTTTGAGAGGATTTGTTGAGACAAGAGATGATAACAGTCCTTCCTGCTACCTCCATGAGTTCACTCCTCTTAATGATCACAGGAAAGTGCAAGTGATTTTCTTTGTTTACAATATCATCACACAACATGTCAAGATGCAGTGAAGAAGATCAATCTGTTTTCCTGCTTCATGTTCAGTACCAAAGATTAGGTATTGTCAACAACTCTAACCCTTTTGTGTAGGTAAATAGGTATCTACTCTTCAAGGGAACCACCTACTCCATGGCTTCATATAGATGTCTAGAAAGCACCAATTTCATTTGTTAGATTTATATATATTTGGGAAGAAAAATAGAATCAAGAAACTTATATCGGAAAATATGTAAATGAAACTGTCTGTTAAACTATAATGCAGTAATATTCATTAGTTTATTTCTGTATTTTTTTATTTTATATTTGTGACTGATTATTGTATTAAATCGTTTTCCTTCCCCTGACAAGACCTTCTCATCCGAAGTTCTTCATTTCATGCCATGGAGAAAATAACAAAAAAATATTAAGTTAAATAACATTGTATGTGCAATTGATAGTAATTTTGAAAAAAAATAATAATTAACAAAAAAATTTGTTTTAAATTAGAAAATTTTTTTATGACAAAAGCTATTGAAAAGTGTCCCAAGAAAGAAAAAAATATTTTACTTATGGTTATCAGAGAAGGTAATTAAACATTTAATTATTTTTCAAATAATTAAATGTTTAATTAAATATAAATAAAATACAAAAATAATATTATATGCAAACAAAACAGAACGTATAATAATTAATCGTTTTTTCATAGCAATACAGAAAAGTTTGTTTATGTCCTTAACATTGAGAAAATCTCTCAACTTTTTCCCTCTAGCCAGAGGTATTTAAAAGTTAGAAAGTAAATTTTTTTCTGTTATTGGAAGTCTCAAAAAAGACACTTGTTTTTACTAAAATTTTCTTTATGAAGGTAGGCTAATAACAACAATGGTTAAAAATGTAATTTTTTCTGAATAATCTATCCTTCTAACCCATAGTAAATAAAATATTATTAAAAAAAAAAGAAAGTTAATACAGTTTTTCTTACCTTTTTTCAATCGTTTAATCTTAGAAGAAAATAAAATATGTTTATTTTAGTAAGTATATTACATTTTGACAACGTCTTTGAACACTTTGAAGACGTTCCAAGTCGAAAACATCTTCAAATACCGAGATAAAATTTATTTTTGATTAAGGTTTAATGCTACATCAAAAATTCTGAAGTTTGAAACTTTGAACTTAAAACTTACAATTACCACAGCAACTAAGTAAACAGTAAAATACTTAGTAAACACTAAAGAAGGTAACCTTTTTTTTATCGTACTAACAGAACATCAGCACTGCAAAACCACAAACTCGTAAGTTTTTAGAAATACGTCAAAATATTAAGTAATTACTAAAATAAACGTTTTTTTTTTTTTTAATTTTTACTGAGATCAAGAAGACTGAAAAGAGCTAAAAGAAACTGGATTTTGTTTTTCTTTTTGACTTTAATATAATTTTTTACTTACTATGGATTAGAAAAATAGATTACTACAAAAAAATTACATTTTTAATCGTTGTCTTTATTAGGTTAATTTCATAATGAGAATTTTAGTAAAAACAAGCATCGTAACTTTTTTTAAGACAAATCTTATTAATACTTTAAAATATATACATATTTGCAGCAGTCCTCGAAAGAAAAAAAATTATAACTATTCAGTTTTTATTTTAAACAACCAATGACAAAAAAAAAATTGACTCAAACGGTTTAAAAGTATAAATCAGAGTGGGAAGTTTCCATCACCGATAAACAACGAAAGGAAAAAGTGGAAAAAGGATCAACGTCTAGCGTTATCTATGCAAGCTGGAAAAATTTCAACTGTTATGTTATCAAATAAACATCGAATTTCAGCAATATGTATTATATGTAATAATTGATACATTAAAAAAAAATCAGTTATAAAACTAAATATAATATATAATTAGTTGGAAATTATCATGCAGTATTAAAAATGACAACATGAAATAAATTTAAAGAATTTTTAATAAAACACAAAGTATGAAAAATATCATTAATAATATTGAGGATTCATGTAAAAATTATTTTTAACAATTTTTTAAAATGACTATTTGCAACATTGAAAAAAGAAAGACACAACCGATATGATATAACAAATAATGACATATGATATATCTTCCTAATCACTACATAAAAAACTCATTTACTTTTAAACCCTCTACTTGCAGCACTCATTTATTTATCCCACCCTATTCAGAATTCTCTTCAGCAACACAGATTTTCAAAGGCAGAATTATCAAAGAATAAATAAGACATAATCACACAATCTCTCAATGTTTTCTCACAACCTTAACCTGCCATAAATTGTGTCACTTACATCAGTTACAAACACATGTCATTCTTGTACGTATTATTACTGCCAATTTTCGTTAGTCAGAAGCACAAAAACAAATCCTAAGATTTTACTACCGTGAATTTTTTTTAATTTTCTCTCACCACTTTTCATGATTTTCGGAATCATGATCATTATCAGCAAAGGAGCAGATTAATTTATTTTAAATTTAGTGTTTTCAGACAAATAAAAATTACCTGTTATTTTTAATTGAATTTAAACATTAAAAAATAAATATTTTGAAGCTACATGTAATGAATCTTTTTTAAATTCATTTCGCTAAAAAAAATTTATAAAGAAAAAAGCCTTATATTAAAGTTATAACATTTTGAAAGTATAATATTTATACTTTCAAAACGGTAAAAGACAGTGTAAGTAGGATCTACTACTGCCTTATTATTCAAAAATACAAGAATATAAAAGAAACGATAATTGATTTGTGCAGTCAGGTAACTAAACTAATAAAAGGATTATGTATTTTCAAAATATTTTGAAAATGTATTAAACATGATTTACCATTATTGTCAATTAATCTATTATTTTGTAACTTTAATAAGCAGGATTTTTGTGCTCAGTAATGGGTAAAGATAAGTAAATATGAAATAAAAGTTTATTGGATGAAAATAATAAATAAAGCACAATGACTGATTAATTTTTAGAATGTATTTTTTATGAAATAAGACCGTTTTATATATAAGAAATTAGTAAATGCGGGGACTTAGTCTTGTAATGCCTAGACTTAACAATTTCGTTTGGATCACATTGTAACCCTTTTAAATCGCAGGATGTTCGATCGACATGAACGTGTGCTAGTTGTCGAAATCTACTTCATCAGGTGGGGTGCCTATAATTTAGAAGTAATTGAATTCGAAACAATACTAATGTTATAGATACTTATGGTTAATGCTGAATGAATTAATAATAAAATTAGCTTCATGTTTTGAAAAGAGACTATTAGATTTTTCACTTGATATAAGTATTCATTTTCATTTGATTTTTTTTTTTCATTTGATATAAGAATTAACTTTTCATTTGATTTTTCATTTACACCGTAAATTTAAGTAACCGTATCTCCTACATCATTAGCGTGTAAATACAGTTTGTCATTCTGAACCTTCACAAAGAGTACAGTTTAAATATTGATGTTTATATTTTGTAATAGTTATCAACTAATGAGTAATAATCCAGTAAACTTCATCTTCAGTTAAATTAAACCAGTCATCGCAAAAAAGCATTATGTCGCAATCTTTAATTTTCAATTTATTGTAACCAGTACACTTTCTTTTTGTTTTAGCCTCCGGAACCACCGTAAGGTATTACTTCAGAGGATGAATGAGGATGATATGTGTGAATGTAAATAAAGTGTAGTTTTGTGCAGTCTCAGGTAGACCATTCCTAAGATGTGTTGTTAATTAAAACTCAACACCAAAGAACACCGGTATCCAGGATCTAGTATTCAAATCCGTATAAAATTAACTGCCTTTACTAGGATTTGAACCTTAAAATTCTCGACCTGAAATCAGTTGATTTACGATGACGAGTTCACCACTTGACCAACCCGGTTGTTTTTTAGTGTAACCAGTTCACTACAAAATGTACATATATTATTTTAGTGATAACATTTTATTTTAAGACAATTATAGTTGGTCCTTATTTTACAAATTTTTTAATTATATATATTTTAATTAAAAGTGTTGTAGATTTTGTTCCACAAACCCTTTCCCACTTAACTCTTTCCATCGAACTCCTCCACACATTAATAAGTAAAAATAATTTTAAATAAAACGAAAGACTTATCATTTTAAAAAAATATATAAAGCCCTGAGGATTATAACGGCTCAGGATATCCTGTAATATGTAAATTAATTCAAATAGACACATTTAAAACCGGAATTTTTTTTTTTTTTTGACTAACATGAAATGAAAATCAGATGAATAATCGAGAAATACAAAAGTCCGAGTCGGATTAATTTGTATTAATCCACTTCCTTCTCTTATATGCTATAACAGCTGGGTTCTTAACTAATTACGAGTAATTAAGGAAAGTAGCTAGTATGATAATTGCAATTTGTATTTCCTTAAATTCAAATTTGCAGCATTTGAGAGAAAAGATTTTTTTTTAGAGATAAGTGTTCATAAGTTTAGCCTCTTAGTCATTAGTCTAGCCTCTTAATGTTTGACTTTACACTTACACTTGGACTAACAAAACAAATTAAGATAAGATGTGATTTCACATAAACTTTTATCTTTATTTTGTTTTTTTAGGTCGATAATTAAAATGAAAAGAAAACCATTTGCGATGTTAAGATCGTACTTGTCAAATACTCGTATGTTACGAAAAAAAATAGGAGAAAAAAAGGAAGTTTATGTCGTAGTAATGCTTAAGAATATCCTCAAGAGACGGGAGGCTAGTTTCACTTCAATGGATTGATAAAATGTGTTAAAAGCTCCAGCCTCCATGTGCCAGCCTGATTTCCAGAGTTATTACGTTACAAAACCTATTAAGGTTGTTAATTTCGTTTCAGGCAATATTAAATCTTTGCTAGAAGTAATCAATTCACAACCGCAGCTTGAAAATGTTAAATTTTTTCTGAATTTTAGAATGGCACTATATAAACGTCTAAAAGAAATTAAGCAATTTTTTCTTAACGTACAAATTTTTATAGATCAAAGCAAAAAAATGGTATAAAGGAAAAATAAAAGCAGTAAGAAGTTGTGAACATATATTACTCTCAAGAAAAATTTAGCACGTGTAAATCAGCTTTTTTATCACTGTAGAGAATGAATCAGTAATCTTAGACCTTATAAACTTGGAAATAATCAAAAAGTAACATTTTAACGGAAGGAAAAATATTTCCTATTTAGACCAGGCATCAATTTCTAGGAAATATTTTTCTCTCAGAGTTCAAGATGTATAGGAATACCCTAAAGTAATCTGGCAATGTTAATTTTAGACTTTACTAGTATTCCCTTAATATTCCCAGAAATACAGTAATCAAAAAAAAAATAATTCACAGATAGTGTTAGAGTTTAAGGCGGAAGGAAAGTTTGTTCCACTATTTGTAGAACAACAGTACTTAGAGTAAGGACTACAATGTTTTTGTTTACTTTATTTTGACCCTATAATTACTGCTAATTAATTCATAAGTACTCTTGAATTAAAATCAACGAGGTTCCTAATTTTATCTTTATGCTTTTAAAATTGAAAGATAATTTTAGTTTTCCCGATGTACTATTTTAATAAGAGATATGTAAAAAAGTATTTAAATAAAATAATTAAGAAATAGATTTTATATTATACTTTCAGCTTTATGTATTATAAAATTCATACAAAACAGCTGAGATACGAACTTTTGACAGAGTAAGGGTATTCAAAATTAAAAAGATAGAATATGAAGAATCATCAGCTAACGGTAAAAAATATTTTAAACTTTCATTAAGCGTTCCTCTTAAAAAATTTTTATCTAGGTCGAAAGAAATTATTTAAAAGAGGAAGAAGTCGGTAAATACACCGGTTAACTCTTTTTCGAGATGGTGATTGACGGATAAATTTGCTGACGGTTCACATTCGATTGATTTTGAAAATTTATTTTCATGTAAACCAGAACATGTTATATCTTATTGTCTTGTCTTATTGTCTTTATTATCTTATCTTATTGACTTGATCTTTACTTAATTAATTTGTATTGTTGTTCACAATAAAGGAAATGCGGGGATTTTCATGCCTGTTGTTTTGATATAATTAGCTACTATTTAAAATACTGAAATACATCGATTAATTAAAGAACTTAAAATCTGATTATTCGCACATGAGCATATCAGTGTTTTGTGGTGGGTTCGAGTGTGAATGTATTTATTCATTACCACCCCACTAGGAAGGATTTCAATTATCAGGGAAACATTGGTGTATGAAAAAAGTTTAATATCATGCAAGCAATGCAAAGGTTAAAAGTTCTCAAGCGTGCAGTAACTAGTCTCCTTTTAAAATCACTTACAACCATGACACTGCAGCACGAAAATAAATATATGCTGTATTGCAGTTAATAGAAATACAATATTATTCTCGCAACTATTATAGCTACGTTTTTTTATTTAATTAAAATATACATTTAAAAATATTTTATTTTAATTTTATATAATATGTTATTATTTAATGATGATTCATAGAAAATCAAACAAATGACTTTCATGTATGAATGAAGTATTTTCTTAGAAAAAAATACTAAAAAAAAACGTTTTAAGTTATAGTCTCCAATTTAACTTAATATTGTTATCAATTATGATAACATAATAATATGAATGTTATAATATGAATTTCTTCAAGCTAAGTTTGAATCTCATTATGATGTAATTATTATTTTTTTTAAATTACTATTTCACGTTACTTTATTAAACAACATAATTTTTATCTACATTAAATAGGTTCTTAAATAAAAGACAAGTTATAGCTGGTTAAAGAACAGTAAGAAGAATTTACCGCAGAGAAAATATGCGTTCCCATTTAATAATAATAATAATAATCTGCTTAGTTATTAAAAGCATAAATTTATCCTTAAAAAAGAGCTTTTATTTTACGTTAATACTTTGAAAGACACTTAATACTTATAATAGTTAAACTTTATTAAAAGCCAAAAACATTACAAAATGAGTAAAAGTATTAAGCAACAACTCTTACAGACTAATGAACACGATTTTTGTTAGTAATGATAGTTATTATAAAATTACTAACCGGAACTTTTTTTAAATAAATAGAATTTTAGAAGGTAATCAATCTTATTTATTCTCTATCTGAAATTCACACGTGTGAATATTTTTTTTATTTCTATAAAAATAAAAAATTAGGAATATCACTAAACATCTGCACATAATTAAATTTGTAAATATAAATAACGGAAATATTACCTATTTGAAGCTGTTGATGTCTTATTCCGTTATACTGGTTGACTAACTGGATTTATAAAATTACTCAAATCTTATAAAAAGAATCACAAAAGTATTAAACATTTCATCCATTAAATAACAAAAATATCTGTATCCAAAAATAAAACTTAAAAGATTGAAACAGTTTATTAGATATTTTTCATAAGAATATTCAACGATAAAATAATTTATGGATAATGGGATTTTTAACAGCTATTGCTAGTGTAAAGTGTTTCAGAGAGAACAAAAATGTAAAACAGCTTGATAAATAATTTCTGCTATCATTTAATACTTAAGACCACAAAAACGTGTTATTCATGTGGAAAAAGAAGAGATGGCCGTAACAGGAGTTGCAGCCGACAAGCTTTTGACGTATCATCAAATCTAATCCATTCCTCAGAAACTTCAAACCTCACCGTATTCTTATAAAAAAGAAAGAAAGGTAGATTGACATTAATGTTTTGCTCTGTATTTGCTAGCAATGCGTTCAGTTGGTAGGAAAATAATCAGTGATATATATATGTAGAGTAATTAGTTTGTAGTAAAAATAATGAAGGAGAAAATATTATCTTTGAATAATTGGGTAAAATGTACTTTTTTTACTTTACTCTTGATTTTCAAACCATCTAGGGAAAGGTAAAGAATAAAATCAAACAAATTTTTTGCCTGTTTTACGGCATTGCTATTCTAACTTCTATAAGTAATTAATAGTTATGTAAATTATTATTGTTTTATTACAATTAAGTAAAAACTTACTTCGTTCAAGACTTTTAAAAGGTTCTTTCTAACAAATGGTTGATTTTAATATGGCGGTAGTTAAATATACTTGGCCTCAGTAAAAATGGGAAGTTTTTGCACTAAATAGTGTATTCATATTATTATTCTAAGTACATAATTTTAAACAATGAAAGAATAGAACAACAGTTGAAATTTTTTATTGAAATTACTGTCTATCTTGACTTCCTGTTAAATAAGAATGGAGGCAGTTCATACCAAATCTTCACTACCTGTACTCTATTTCACGCTTACGTGAAGCGACTATAATTATCTTAAAAACGTGGAAGATGTCGATAATGTTAATGCAATTATTTTTTACTTTCCCCACACATTTTCGAACTGAAGTTATGAAACTTCGTACGTAATACATGATGAATATTTAAACATCATGTATCCATCTCCTTTGATGTGAAAATATCACTTTTAAAACTAAGCATTTGAGTTATAGTGGACTTGACATACCGACGAGTGAGAGTATATTTGACTCAGTAATACTTCAGTCCTCTTCTCTTCGCTTTTTCAGTCTTCTTCTCTTCACTTCATGAGGTGCTTGTTTCTTGAGAATGCCTATACCAGTTTCAAAGATGGATTTAATTTTGTTTGCTTACAATCTTTCTGATAATGGTACTTATGTCTAATGGTGAGAAACAAACCTGCAAGAATTTTTACTATATTTATTTCTCTTTCACCCAACCATATTGATTACTAATAAAAACTAAACTGTAACTGGTATTTACAAAGAAGTGGTGCTGGATTTAAAAATTAAATTTAAAATAACACATTTAGGAATATGTTGTGAAAACGAGTTAACCCCATTTGGGGTTAAATGGGGTTAAAACTAACCCCATTTTAAATTAAGGTATCATGTGATATATCACATCATGTGATATTCCCCAGAATCAATTTAAATAAAATATTAAGATAAAAATTTTAACTCCTACAATCCTCCTGAATTTACTAAGTAATTAGATTTTTTCATCTATTTTTTTTATTCATTATAAATACGATATCTTTTTCTTATGTAGCATTTCCAACTAGATGAAGAATCAAACGCCATTCTTCAAGATTTACATCAGATAGAGTTTAAGTAATTAGAACTTTATTGTAGCACTAACAACTGTCAAAGGTATATAAAGATATCTCATTCAATTTTAAAATAAGTCATATTCATTCATCAAATCAGCAAACCTTTCTTACTGATAAATACTGTTGTGATAAATCTTGCAAAATGCATTTAGGTGTTTCACGTGTACTAAATAAATTAAGTAGATTCAATTAAATTCAACTAAAAAGTTCCTTAATGCAATAAATACCAGAGAAATTAAGACAACATTGTTATTTAACTCATATGTAAGTTTAACATCTTCAATATCAGTCAGAGCTTCAATCTGCACTTTATTTTTCAGCTAGAAAGTTAGGTGATCTGTTGAGAGTGTTTTTGAAAGTTTTTTGTCTATTTACTCTAAAGGAAAGTAAGCTATGGAATAAACAAACAGAGAGGATCTTTCTTATCTGTTTAAGTCTACTACTTTTATATCTAATTTAGCAAGTTTTATAGTTTATCAATTTTTATCTACAATTTTTATAGTTTATCTGAGTTCACTATATTACAGTAGAAAATCCTAATTTAATACATCATCGGCACTAAGATGTGAGAAATTTGTTTTTTAATTTAATATTTTCAAGAGATTAAGAAATACATCAAAATTGATCAATTATGTATAAGCAGCGGTAATTTAGAATAAAAATTAAATATAAAACTAACTATTATTAAGTGTTCTTTAAAAAATGTTTTTTCAAATATATTTGTTTGAAAGAAATTTGATGTGGACACAACGTGACTTCCTTGTACCCCTATTAAATTACATAAACATTTTTTTTTTTTTTTTTAATGAAAAGTAAATAAAATTTTACTTCACAAATAACTTCTGATCTTTTTTTTATTGTTTAAAAAAGAAATTATTTTTTTTTTATTGTTATTATTGAATTATTATTTATTGTAATGTTTTTTTTAACAATTATTAATAAATCAATATATTTAAATAAAAAAAAGTTAAAAAAAAAAGGAAATGAAGTCGGATTCGAACCGAGTGCCTTCCCCTTGCAAGATCCAAATATTTCATCAATTAAAATTTTATTTGGCTATAATTCTGGAACCAATGAAAATAAGTACCACTTATGAAATATCATTGAAAAGCTCTTAATGATGGCTTGTTACTGCAGTTAAAAAAAGTCCAAAATCCAAATTTTTTGGTTGGTTTTTGAGTTATGCGAGATACATACGTACGGATATCACGATGCAAATAATCAAAATAGTCGAGTTTTGGACATCGCTGTGAACAGACGTGTTGTGTACCGCTCCGCGCTTTTTAGTGTTTTAGATTGGTTTTTTGGTTTATATTTCGGATACGACATTTAGGAACTAAAGTGATAAGGATAACGGACAAGTATAGTAAGTTTTTTTTTAATTCGGTCACGGACTAAAAAATTTATTAGAGTTTTTTCAGCTTTATTAGTGAGCTGTGGATATTGTGTTTTTTACCTTCTAAAACTGAAGATTTATAACAGCTGAATGCGTTTTTACGTTTCTAGTGCATCGTAGTTTTATTGGACGTTACTTTAAGTACGATCAAGTGAATTAAAACTACTTTTTTAATAAGTTATATAGTGAATTTGAGGTTAGAATTATTCAATTCTTAGCGAAATTTTTCTAAGTTAATACACAGGCTCATACAGGCGTGTTTATTATAGTAAACAAGGACTTGTAATTATTCTCTCGTATTACCGTCGTACTAGTAGAGATTTTTTCTAAGTCCTCAGAGCTGTTTTATTAGGGAATTACATTTCTACTAATATCTCGGGAACTACCCACTCGATTTCCTCCCTACCTGGACATAAATTCGTCCCAAAACCTTCCCTAACCCCCTACCACCACAACCCCCCCAAATTTTTTGACCCCATTTTCGGTCACATACATTTTTCTTACCCCCCTCAACCCCCACCCATTTTTTTTTTTGGGCCCCTCCCCCGAGTGGGTATTCATACAACTTGGGACGGCCCCCTGAGTACAGTACTATATCATGCGAAGACGTGGTTCACTCCCTATGGATGGGACATCCGCCCAAAGTAGCAGCAGCATGACAAAATCGGCGACGGTCAAGAAAACCGATCTAAAAGGGAAGAAGAGGCTCCGTCAAGGATCTTCCGAGGAGGAAGAAGAGGCACCCGATACAGTGAGCAGTCTAGCATACCAATTGGGTCTGATACTGATATCGTTGAAACAGCATTTAGGCCCAGGTTTGAATAAGTACATTGCGACCCATGAACAGGATCTAAGGCGAGTATACGAGGGACTGAATGCGCTTTCCGAGCTGTCCTCTCCAGACACAAAGACTTCCCAAGCTACCCAAACGGACCCTATTGCGGGTGACGATTACATGGAGTATATTTTGACCAGCGATTTGAGTGATAAAGAACTCATTGAGCTCCTCCCTAAAAGGTGGCCTAATTCACTTAGGGGCAAGCTAAAGTTGGTTACTGACCTTCCACCTGAAGTCAAACACACTTGTACTCTTAGAGATTTAAGGAGAGTAGGTGAGCAGGATATGGGCAACAAACTCGCAGCTGGTGACATCATAAAAGACGAAATAACTCTAATAGGAGACCAAACCATTGAAGAAAAGAAGAAGAAATTTAAGATACATTATGACTCGGGAGCCCCGGAAAAGGAAACCCTTTCTTGTTTATTGAAGGCATTCAAAAAGATAGCTACACAGTCACCAAATTCAGCGTACATACTGCCTTCGGGCAGTATGGGAAATTTTGCCAAGAAGATCATATCCTATATCTTCAGAGCAAGGGAAACACCTGTATATGTGTTAACTCTCCAAGGGGATGATGAGACCAGGTAACAATCAAATCCCGATAAAGAAGGCTACTCCACCGGCGGAGCAAAGCCGAACAGTGATTGTTAAGGCAGAAGGAAAAACGTACGCGGAGCTCCTCCGGTCCATGAAGGATGCTGTCACCAGCGAGGAGGCAAATAACGTCATCTCATTGCGAAAGGGCCGTAACGAGGAGCTCCACGTTAGGATACAGGGTGCAGAGAAAGCGGAACAATTTACATCTATCCTGAGGGACAAGGCTGCCGACCTTCACGTTGATATAAAAAGCAGAGCTGGAAGGAGAACTGTTGTGCACATCCGAGATGTCGAGCATGACACAACAGAGCAAGAGGTTATGGCCGCCATTATAAATCGCGTGGTTTCTAGCGAGGAAGTCAAGATAACATCCATGAGGAAAGGTTTTGGCGAGACACAAAATATTACGGTCTTGACCTCTTACAGAGCGGCATGCAAACTGGTCGAGGAAAGAATAAGAATCGGATGGATTAGTTGCCGGGCGTACATCCGGGAAGATGAAGACAGGTGCTACCGTTGTTGGGGCACGGGCCATAGAAGGCACGAATGTAAGGGCCCAGATAGGCTCGATTTGTGCTTCAACTGCGGTAGCAGAGGTCACAAGACAGCGGATTGTCTTGAACCTAAGCAATGCCTCGATTGTAAGAGCGATGAACACAGGACTGGAGCATGGTAATGTAAGAAAAAATTGCATGATTAGGACTATGTTAGCGAATGCCAATAGGAGTATTCTCGCTCACGACTTAATTAGTCGCGTTGTTGCAGACAAGAACGTAGACCTCCTTGTGGTCACCGAACCCAATAAATATGAAGCTGCCAAACTTGGATGGACTGTTGATATGTCGGGAGATGTTGCCATTATGGACGTAAGTCATAGTATACAATGGAATTTCAAGTTTAGAGGTAGTGGCGTGGTGTCTGTTGAAACCGAAACAACTCTATTCGTGGTTGTGTACATTTCGCCCAACATTGCGATCGCGGACTTTACTAACTTCATCGACACTTTACAAGGTGTGATCTCCTGGAAACTGCCGGCTGCATCTGCATTAATGACAATACGCCCACGTACGTAGCGAGAGGTCATCGGTCGGTGCTTGACCTCACCATCCTGGACTGTAGGTGGAGGAGGAATCAGTACCAGTGGATGGTTCTCTCAGAAGATATAGCGAGCGATCACCGCGCCTCTATCTTGGATCTGAAAGACGTAGATTTCAGGCGTGAAGTGCACTCCCCCCCACCGAGATTCTCATCATTAGAAATAGAGCAAATCGTCAACAGGACTGCAAGTAGACTGTCTGATAGACATCAACAATCACCTGAGGCTTTATCTAATATAATAAAGCAGGAAATGGACAGAATGGCAGCTACCAATACAAGGAGGCGCTCCGTATATTGGTGGACTGCTGAAATTGAAGCAGTAAGACAAGAGCTCCAGTCCCTTAGGAGAAGGAAACAACGTATTCTTAGAAATAACAGAGAAGGGTACCAGGAAATAGCCAATAGATACCTTGAGGCAAGAAGAACGCTTAATAAGGCTATTAAGAGACGTAAAAAGGATTGCTGGATCAGGCTCTGCGAAGAGCTTGACAGCAATCCCTGGAGCCAGGCATATCGTATTGTGACCAAAAAGTTCGGGAGACGTATGCATATCCTCAATAAGACCAGTGTTGCAAGGGAGGTAACCAGGTTGTTCCCGCATACAGTGCCTGATATCGTGAGATCCACACCTTGCGACAATAGAAGATTCACCATGGAAGAGCTACAACTTGCGGCGAGGAGTTTGGCAACCAAAAAGAGCCCTGGCCCGGACAAGATTCCCGCGGCAGTGATCAAGGGGCTGGTTCAGAAGGCTCCCTGGGAGATGCTCGAGATTGCCAGCCACGGCATGGAGAACGGAGACTTCCCCGACTGCTGGAAGGAGGCCAGAGTGGTATTCCTACCTAAAGGCACCTCTTCGGAGGAAGATATAACCTATAGACCCCTGAGCCTCCTTAACATGATGGGGAAGCTAGTAGAAAAGATGCTGGCTGGCCGCATCATCAAAGAACTAGAAGAGGGAGCCGGAATCAGTCCTAACCAGTATGGGTTTATGCGGGGGCGATCCACCGTGCAGGCTATCTGCCGAATTTCGGGATGGGCCGACGAGGTGAAGAGAGGCACTTGGCGAACCAGGAGAATTCCACTGATGCTGTCACTAGACATAAAAAACGCGTTCGGGGCTATTGGTTGGGGTCACATTAATGACGCAATTGCGGCTAGGGGCCTCAGCCCGTACCTGCGTAGGCAAATTGAATGTTACTTGTCCAACAGAGGATGTCTGGTAGAAGCACAGGAAGAAACAGTACATTTTCAAATGCACGGTGGAGTTCCGCAGGGCTCTGTTCTGGGGCCGTTGTTGTGGCTGGTGATTATAGATGAACTCCTTCAGAAGGAGTTTCCTGTCGGCGTCCAGGTCCTGGCTTATGCAGATGACCTTGCAGTCCTCGTAGAGGGAAGGACGGTCTTGGAGGTGCGGGAGAGGGTGTATGCGGTCATCGACACTATACAGGAGTGGTTGAGGTCCAGGGGTCTGCAACTGTCTACGGAAAAATGCCGGTGTATTGCCTTTACGGGTAGAAGAGTGCTAGAACCGTTCAATATTTCCATCAACGGTCATGCTATAGAAGAAGCGAATAACATCAAGTACTTAGGAGTTATCCTCCAGAAAAACGGTAGATCCACCGAGCACATAGTCAATGTATGCAACAAGGCAGAAAGGATGATAAAAAACATTATAATGATAAACATCATTATGTCATCGCAGAATGCCCCTCGGGCCTCAAAGCGCCGTTTACTGGCGACCACCGTCGTGTCTTCGCTTATGTATGCCGTTCCGGCCTGGTGGCGCTCTATCGCCATCAGGCGACACAAAGAGAGACTGGCGAGGACGCACAGGTGTGTGCTCCTAAGTGTTGTGTCCGCATACAGGACAGTGTCCTATGCCACCCTGTGCGTGTTATCGGGTACACCTCCTATTGACCTAATCGCAAAAAAGAGGGTGGAGAGGGCACAAGGCAAGCCAGAACAAGAGGTCAGGGATGCCGTTTATAATATCTGGCAGGAAAGATGGTCGCAGGAAGCTGTGGGTCGATGGACGAGAACCCTCATCCCCAACATCAAGCCATGGTTGTCGAGCAGATTTGGTGAGGTTGATCATCACCTATCGCAGTTTTTTACAGGACATGGTTCCTTCAATAACTACCTGCACAAAATAGGCAAGAGAGAAGAGCCAATTTGCAACTACTGCAACGAGATAGATGATTCTGAGCACACCTTTTTTGAGTGCAATAGGTGGGACACACTTAGACATAGTAAGGCACTCACAGGTATAACTCCAGAGACAACAATAGACTACATGCTAAGAAGCGAGTCAAACTGGAATAATTTTGCTAGTTTTGTTAGACAAGTTGTTCTACAGAAATACTCCGATGAGAGAAGACAAGGTGTTGGCTAGAATAGGACTGGGTGGACAGCCTTGCTGGTGAGGTCCTGCATGCTGCGGTGTGTTGGCACTGATGAGCCACCAAGGAGTCCGCGGGTAACAGTCAGGTAACAGCACACTGAATACTGAAGGGACCCGGCGCCGCGTCGCGGCGAACTGGGTCTGGCGTGGTGTCCAAAAGGGCAATATTAATAAAGAACTCTCAAAAAGAGCTAACCGGTAGGCCGACCTGCCATGCCGGTAGGTGGGGAGGCCTATTTGAGTTTAAAGACACTCCCCTGGGCGGCGTAATACCAACTAGTCGCTAGCTCAGGGTAGCTGAGAGAAAAAAAAATAAAAATAAAATAATCAAAATGGATTAAGGGATGGCCAAAATGGATATTTCCGTTGAAATCTGAAACCGAAATTTAACGCGATTACTGTTCTTCCTTTAGTTCGTACAATGAAGTAAAAATGGACTAAATATAGGGCAATGAACAAAATTTGATAATTATATAATTTAACGAACTTATATTTTTTAAAAAAATGAAAGCAGCCGTTTATTATATTATAATTTTCATTAATAAGTAAATTTTGTCTTGTTAAACTCATTCATCATTAATATATTTGTATTTACAAAATACAATGTTAGTATCATGACCTGGACAAAAAAATTTAATTAATTTTCTATTTAATTGTGGTTCAAAAATAGATGTATATTAAAATATATATATGAATATATAACAGCTATTTACTCTTAGACTCCTAAAGTATGAAAGGATTCTTCGTTTATGAAATAAACATATTGAGAAAAGTTTGGCGTCTTGAAAAATTATGTACGAGTACAGACTTTCGCTAACATATTAAATATAATCCAAATAATTATAAGCCTTAGTATCTGCAAACTGAGATAATGGTGAAATAAATATGGAAAAAAGATAAATTTTAAGATTAAGAAATAAAAAAACAGTAATATTTATTTTATTATTTATTATATATATTATTTATAAATATATATTTATTTTATTAATAAATTATATATTGGATTGTTATGTTTGTATTACACATTTAAGAAAGTAAAATAACTAAGGAGATTTCTTCGAAGGAAAGATGTATGAAATATACGAAGAAAGAAAAATAATTATTGGAAACAAATGGAACGTATAGTAAAAAAAGGAAATTTTGGTGAAATGAATCTTAAATTCAATATATTAAAGATCCAGATGGAGGACAGATGTTTTGTTGGAGAAGAGGAAAGTAATACGGCAGGAATAAATAGAAGCACTGTGTAGAAAAGAAAGATTATCTGACAATGGACGTGAGGAGGAAATATAAATTCACAATGATTTCTTTGAGGAAACTAAATTCTGAATTTTACAAAATTCCAAAAGATTAAAACAGTAGGAATGCTGTATAAGTTATTATGCTGTTCCTAGATTACATAGTAGCCTTAATTCTACTTCCTGTTTTATCCAAGAAGGGCTTAATAAACAACACATACTAACATATATTACATAAATTATGTTGGAATGCCCTCAGGTTACGATAGAAGCATAAATTTGCCAGTATTGCTTTCTGGATTTTGTAAGGAAATTATACAATTGTAAGATATTAATTGTATGTATAATTAATATCTTAATTGCACATTTTTATTTTTTAATTAGGGAATTAGCCGGACTAATCTATAGGCTAGTAAATTGTAAAAATGGATCAACTGCCAGCTGATCCAAGCAATGATGGGACATCTCCTGGGCCTTAAGTAACAACTAAAAAAAAACGTGTACTGTTAGAGTGTTTAGTCAGGGACCCATGGAAATCATTTTGCAGAACAAAAATTAGAGATAATATTATCTCCAGTTTTACTGATGCCTCAGAAAGTGACTAAAACTGATATCACAGCCTCACAGCCTTCCGTGGATCCTTCCGCGGATCGCCTTCCGTGGCAGATAATCCCAGTGCTTTGGAAACAACGGGCATCACAATCCCCCAAAGGTACTCCTGATGAACTGTTATCGAATAGTTTTAATAATTTTATATTGGAGGATACGAAAAGTGCTATAAAACCTCCAACGATAGTGCTCTAAGGTATCAAGAATAAATGTTATACAGTTATGTGAGCTTACTGAAACAGCTGCAGGCAAGAATGATTACTACGTGCGTTTAATAGGTTCTAATCAAATTTGAGTTTGAAAGAAAGCTGAGTTTGAACGAAACGAAAGACACCTGGTGGGATGACCAAAGAAAATGCCAACCAAGAAATGTTAGATGAATGGCAAGACAGGTGGAGTGACTCGAGTAAAGGTCAATCTACAAGAAGGCTGATAGGCGAGATCAGACCGTGGTTCGGAACGGGGTTCGGTGAGCTGAGCTTTTGGCTCACCCAACTCTTGACCGGCCACGGGTCTTTCAGGGCTTAACTCCATGCAAGAAATAGAGCTGAAGCCCTGAATGTGTGTATTGTAATGAAAAAGACACTGCGGAACACGTCTTCTTCGAGTGCTGTAGATGGAGTAACGAGCCAGAGAATGCAAGGCAGTTACAGGTCAACTTAGAGTGGATAACGTGGTGCAAGTGATTCTAACGGGAGCACACAAATTTAACGTCGTTTCTAGTTATGTGACCAAGGTGTTGAAGAAAAAATAAGAAGAAGTGAAGGGGTTAAAAATAGCCCCTCGTGGAGTCACCATTCGTGTTCACATGGATGGGCCGTGACGCTGAAACGAAGGGACTCCGGTAACTCCTGAGCTCGCGAAGCGAGACACCACTGCTCGAAGACGAAGAGTTGGCAATATATATAATGAGTGAATATAATTCAAGGTGAGTAGTCAGTCTTTTAGTTGTCTAGCTTGTTGATTAAAATACACAGTTAATTAGTGAATTAGAAGATAAAATAGTCTGAGAAGTAATCCAGTGAAGTAAGAAGAAGTCAATTACTGGTGGCGGGAAGATGAGGAACAGCCCTCAGTGGAGTCGTCGTCTGTCCGTGCTTGCGCGGGTGGACGGCGGTGATGAAGCTGTGGTACTTCTAAGCCTCCCTGCTCTGACACTCCCAGGGTTGTGCTCTACTTAAATGCAAAACCGACCCCGTGGAGAGGAACGGTGAAGTAGGAGTTTTAGTCGCTAAGGTGTGGGGACACATAGGCTCTTAACAACATCTAGCCGAACCTGTGCGAGTCTGATACTCCCCCACTTGTGTGAGGGGTACGTAAACGGTATTTCTCCGCAATATCGATAACAAAAACAAAAAAATCAAATTTTATTACTCTCTCAGCACATTGAAAGTCCTGTGGAGTTACCTTGATGAGCGCCTTTCCCAGGTTGGATACGAAGTCGGGATTTCCTCAGGGCTCTATTCTGGGATCTATTCTGCATTCGATTTTCACATCAGACCTTCCCTCTCCCGATTACGTCACTGTCACATCGTTTACAGACGATACGACAATTCTAGCTGATAATGACGATCCGAATCAAGCCTTTGCTAAACTACAGAGTTAAACGAGATCAGCGCATGGCCGACGAAATGGAAAGTGAAGGTAAATCAGAACAAATCGAGCCATATAACATTTACAATGAGAAGGGGTGATTGTCCGCTGGTCCATCTGAATAGCGTCTACATACCTCATCCCTCATGGATCAGGAATGGTACCTTTGGTCTAAACTTGGATCGTAGTCTGACGTGAAAGGGTCACGTGTTAGAAAGGAGTAAACAGCTTAAAATCTAGTAAAGGGAACTAAAGTGGTTGCTGGATAGAAACTCAAGCTATCGTTATCTAATAAACTGTTCATCTATTGAATTATCCTTAAATCCATCTGAAAGTATGGAATCAACCTATGGGATACGACGAGTAACAGCAATATTGAGATAATTCAATGATTACAAAATAAATTGGTGAGGACCATAACAGAGGCGCCATGGTTTGTTAAGGGTAGAGAAATTCATGACTATCTAGGATAACCTTCTGTTTACGAAGAGATCTAAAAATATTAAATCGTAGAACAAGCAGACGTTAGACAAACATATAAATTGTCTGGCAGTAAATCTATTGGACAATAGTGATGACATCAGGCAACTAAAACGTCAAAAACGGAACCTAGGAATGGGAGCACAGGATGTTTCTGTCAGTGTTTTAGTGAACGTCCTTTTGATAGACTACGAATTATAGTTCTATTTTTATATACTTCTATTTACCGACGAATATTTATTTTATCTATTTTGTTGTTTTCATGTTTGGTGTTGATGACAATGTTATTATCTTTATTTGTTTTATTTTATACCTATAATTTATTTCCAGTGCTATGTGTTAAGTAATGAACTTTGCTTAGACCACTAATACAAGTGTTTTTCCTATGAAGTGTTGGTTGTTTGTATGCTTTAATGAGGGGTTTCGTTGGGAACTTCACTTTACGTGATTATCATGAATCAAATTTACATAATGTTCCCTATGAGGTATCAATTGTAATGGTAGAAAGATAGACAAAAAAAAACAAAGATTTTAATATTCGCTGATGAAATAATCATTTTGGCTAAAACTAAGAACGAGTTGAAAGAGGTAATGAATGATACTGATTCAATCTCATGGGACAAATTCAATTTGAAAGTAAAATAGTTAAAAGAAGTAATGAAATGGAATAAAAACGTAAATAAGTTGTGTTAATATGCATGAATACTATATATCAGAAATTTATAATTTTATATTTAGTTAACAAAAGTGCAAAGGACGGAAAAATTGAAGAATATATTAAAAAGCACACTTGCAAATGCCAGGAGTATTAATTCTGAAAATAATTATGCTGGTATTAAATGTAAATTTAGGAATCAAAAAGGATTCTTTAACATTACATTTATGTAATGTTGAAGAGTTTTGATACGGTGAAACATGGACAATTCCAAAACCAAAAAAATTATGTGGACAACACATGACTTCCTTGTACTTCTATTAAATTACATTTACAACTTTTTTTAAATGAAAAGTACATAAAATTTTATTTCCTTAAAAACTTCTGATATTTTTTTAATTTTAATTTTTTTTTTGTTATTGAATTATTATTCATCGAAAGTTTTTTTTTTTAAATGAGGGGTTAATAACTTCTGTAAATCAATATATTTCAATTAAAAAAATAAAAAATAAAAAATAAAAATAGGAGATGAAGTCTGATTCGAACCGATGTGCCTTCCTCTAAAACCCAAATATTTCATTAATTAAAATTCTATTTGGCTATAACTCTGGAACCAATGAATATAAGTACCACTTATGTATATCGTTGAAAATCTCACAATAAGGGCTTATTACTTCAGTTAAAAAAAAGTCTAAAATCCAATTTTTTTGGATTTTGGAATTTTTGGACACTTTTAGTCCAGTCGATTGCAATCAAAAGGGTAGGTGCACAATTGCATGTTACAACAGTCCTAAATCAAAAATTTCTACATCCTACGACTAATAGTTTTTTAGTTATGCGAGATGCAGACGTACAGATGTCACACCGAAACTAGTCAAAATGGATTCAGGGATGGTCAAAATGGATATTTCCATAGAAATCTTGAAACCGAAATTTTTCGCGATCATAATCCTTTACTTCGTACAACAAGGAAGTAAAAACAGAATTGCCTCTTATTAATAAGTCTTTTTGATAAATTGATACAAGTGAATGTTGAGAATGTTAGGTTGAAACAATATGAAATGAAAAGCTCGTAAAAATGAAAGAGTTTTTTAGAAAGAAATGTAGAAGGTTAAAGCTTTAAAGGTATTATTAGAATACGTTCAAATAAGGATGATATACAGTAGAATGAAATTCATAACGTAATGTGCATTGCCTAATATATCTCTCTTATACTGATATAGAATAGAAATAAATGAATTACATCAATGGAGACACAAGACGAGTTTTTATTTCATCTTTTAAAAGACATAATAGAGTTCAATTTTTAGTTTTTACCGATACATTTTTATCCCGATCTCAATTTTGACTAAGACATCCTCTTCAACCAACACATCTACTTTTTTTACTTTCATTTTAAGATTTATTTTTATTCAGTTTTATAATTTTTATTTTAACATTATTTTTATTTATTATTATCTAATTTTGTTTTAATTTTCATTATCTTTTTTCAAAAAATAAATTATAACTTTTTGTTTCTTATATTAGGTTTTCCCTAAATGATATTAATCGTATTACTTTTCAATGAATAAATTTAGCGTCTATTTTCTTTAATATGAGAGATTCAAACAAAAAGTAATCAGTTGGTTGTTGTAAACTATCAATGAAATGGTTCTTGAGGTAGAAGTAGTGAAAGCCAATTAAGTAAAGTCCGTTTCCACTTTAACCATCTCTAACTGGACTCGCATTGAGAAGTTATAATATTAAATATTTATTACTCTCAAGGGATAGAATTATTAGTGTTATAGTATGAAATCAACTAAGAAAATACTTATATATATATATATATATATATATATATATATATATATATATATATATATATTAAAATTCAAAACAAAGGAACAAATAGGAAAATTTTTATTATACCAATTTACGAGTCTGACTGAAATAAAATTATGTTACTTTATGCAATAAAAGTAGATACAACATAAATATAACGCTAAATTATCTGTCCAATTTTTTCATTTATTGCCGAATACAAGTTTATTTATTTGTTACTTAAAATAAAAGTTAATTATAAATGTCTGAATGAACTAACTAAACAATACTTATTCATTTATTACGCAAGTAAAAATTTTATTTCCCAGACATTAGATTTTTAATTGAGAACATTTTTTAATATAAATACCTTATTTACCCAATTCATTTAAAGTTCATATAACCCAAGTAAAATATGTCGATTCTTATGTATAAATATTTTTTTAATTTTTCCTAATCAATTAAAATAAGCTTAAATTCGTCGCATTAATATTCCGTGAAACTATGGAAAATATTAATATCTACTTTGAAAGAAATAAGTAAATATACGCAGACACATTCCATCAATCCTAAAAATATGATAAAACTTTTTAATTCCAATGTAAAAAATTTTCATGTATACAGATCATGAAAAATATGTACAAAGAAAAAAGTAGAAAGTTGAATTTTACTAATAAATAACTTGAACAACTGAATTGAACTTGATTTTAAAAAATAATTTCTTTCTTATATAATATGAATTTGCGATTTATTACACCCACTTAACACTTTACTTACAGATATACAAAGTATTAATAAATTCCACATTTTTGAAAAGAAATAAAACAGCATAGAGAAACCCGCAAACATCATTTACTACAGAAAATGAAATTCTATGCCTAGATGTGCATTTCAACTATGTAACGGTATTATTTAGTTCTTGAAAAGGAATAGATTAAAATATATTGTCGCGTGTTCGCGATTCGACAAGGATATTGAGATTCCAACAAACAAAATTTTTTTATAAATACAATGTATTACTCTAAAAACATAAAACAAAATAAATAACAATGATTAAAATAATAAAAATAACAACAATAACTGTAAATATGTGTAACATCCAAAACAGTAATTCAAATAAAAAGACAAAATTTATTTAATGACAAATTAATACAAAAATACCATCCAATTTACTAACAATTTTATAATGACTAATAATAGAAACTAATATTGCATTAACAAGATAATAGAAAAGTTTAAAATTAATACAGTTCACTTTCTCCAAGTACTATTTACGTTTACTGTATTTTAAAAAACTTTATGAATGAATATAATATTTCAGCTTCACTACTGTGTACCAATAACTTACCGAACAACTTCTTGTATTCAACCACTGTCCACAGCGGAATATTTGTGACGAATACTCTTCTTTTTTTTCTTTTTTTTTTTGTTCATCTGTGTTTCCCCCCTGGAGCCAGACCTGCAATTAAGCATAAACACAGTTCCAGGGGGGACGTCATCGCCTCAAACTACCTCGTCAGGAACTAAGGTAATCCCCTACCAGATCAACGGTCTTACATTCCCCCTGCCACGCCTCAAACGGCAAACCCCCGAAGGGATTCCCACTGGGACTACGGTCTTAATATTCCCACCATGTAGAACCTCAGGCAGTCTCCGTTCAATTATCGAAGATGTGATAGCTAAGTATCCTACTCTTCCCATGAATACTCTTCACTCGTTGTTACCAAACGTACCTCTGTGCAAAGTGATCACAGAGAATGAATTTTAATACATTCCCTTTCTCCCACCTCACATTCACTCACTGTTGCCAACTTTACAGAGACGAGTTTCCCGCACCATTTATACCGAAAATTGATATGTGCGTATATACGCATATATAAAATCTCGGTACAGGCCTTGGGATCTGTCATCCAGTTACGCTTTTAAACTATTGTTTGAAAAAATAAACAGTAGTTGAACGTTACTGAGTGGGGGTTTAAAACTCTGAGATTTAATTACTGACGGTGTTATTTTATTTGTCTTTTTCAGTATTTTTCAATTTTTTTTCATTTTCTTTGGGGGGGTTGAGAATGAAATTGAATTACTGACCTGACGGTGTTGTTTTTTAGTATTTTTCAATTTTTTTTCATTTTCCTTTTTTTACGAAAGATGTACCATATTAGCTGCCTTGGTCACTTTGTCGCTTGGTTGTCTTCACCATAAAGAACCTCCCTTTAAGAAACTTTTACCGGATTAGCTGCCTTAATGAGTATTATCGTTAGATCCCCCTCACCATACTGAAATTTGATATTTGCGAATGTACGCACCTATCAAATCTCCGTAAAGGCCTTGGGACCTGTACATCCAGTAACGCTTTTGTGTTTTTTTTAGTAACATGTTGCAACTATTAAAAATAGTAGAACGAGATAGACCGTTGACAGTCGCTTTTCGTATATGGCAGATCCACGAGTATCCGGCTCTACCACTTACAAACGTATACTCGTGGACGGTAAAAACGTGTACACAAGTGGAGAACCCCAGATACATTATATTCGGATTGTAGACTGAAAGAAAAGACAAAAACACTATCCATTTTTCGATATATACGGGTTGAAAAACATACGTCTCTACTTGAATTCACAATACTACCCGTACGACAATTTACAAGGCGACGTGAATATGATGTACGAAATGTTCGCCAGATTTCGCTCGTGTTATTACAACAAAGAAGAAGATGAGTGTCCAGCTTACAGTTTGAACGACTTCCAAACGGAAGTACCGTTGATTGTAATCGATTATTCGAAACAGAACGAATCGCTTAAAACGGGAACCGTATACGTACGTATTGATTTTGAAACCAAAGACAATATACAGGCCAACACAGCTGCGTACTGTCTCATTATTCACGACACCATTGTCACGCACACTCTGCTTACAGGAATAGTGAAAAAAGTTTTGTAATGATGATGAACTTTGAACAAGAAGAACAGAAGAAGAAAAATATAATTCCACGAAGGTGGTCATTATGGTGGTGGTTTAAACGATGGTTGATAAACGTATGCACATTCAAAGCGGGCATTGTTAATAGAATTATTTTAACACTATTATCGAGCATCAACAACAACAATAAACCCACCACCACGTTTAACCCGGTAAGGTGTACAATTGCTTTTTCAGCGGGTAACAGCAACATTGCTCCGATAATTTTGTGTAATTCTTCAGAGGTAGAAAAAAGATTTTTTACAATAAAAACACTAAAGAAAAGAAAGAAGAAGAACCTATCGTTAATAGTTTAACGGTGACCGCTGTGGTGACAACAAAACCGTTTAACAACGTTACCAATATCTTATTGGTGGCAACAACAACATCGTTACCATTTGGTAACTTAACCAATTCCTCCTTCTTCTCCTCATTGCCTAAGAAAAGGTTAACTACTTTAGATGATTATGATTTAGAAATGTTTACGATGGTTATAGAGAAGGAGTAGGAGGACATAAAAACCTTCAAGAGTTCTACTGTTAACAATATGCTTGATATTATAAAGAAGTAATCGATTATTATTTAAAAGGCGGTGAAAATCCCCCCCCCCCACTCTACCGCAGCTTTTGTGATGTAAAAAAGGTCTATGAAGAACGTGTTAGACCTCATTCGCAGTTTAGCGTTCATCAGGTAAGGAGTTATCGAATATCACGGCTTCCTTGGCAATCGCGGTGAGTTTATAGTTAAAGAACTTGCCGTTGTCAGCGAAGGATTCTATACGATTATTCATTTTCGTTCACCGTACCCAAGGTCAGAGTTGAAATCCAAATACCGAAGGATGGCCTCTTGATTAGAGAGAAACTTTCACAAAATAGATTGGGATTATGGTGACGCTATATTCAACGACGATGTTATGAAGGCGTTCTGTTCACAGTTCGCAACAATATAAACCAAGGGACTGGAGAAAGCGGAATTTTGCGTCGATTTCATAACGATGTTCGGATGATACCAGAAAACTCACCGAAGCCGACTTCGAATTACATCGTAAATAGTCCATACCATAACCATCTCAATGTGAGCGGAAAATGCGCTTTACAAACCGGTTGTTTCTACATGGAGTGGTTACGGTTATGTAAAAAGCCGTTGGATCTGGTCAGAGAAGCGGATCGCTTTCTTTCGTTTGAAAAGACAAACGCAGAACACAAAGAAGAATTGGCCAAGAACGGTTTCTACTATTCTTTCACTGACTTGTGCATAAGATGTTGTTGGTGCAACGAACCAATTAACTCACACAATTCACCATAATATAAGAACTGCATCAAGGAGAACATTCCGCTTTCATTTGAGTCAATTGTACCACGAAAACGACTACTGCTGTAGAACTCATTCTGCTGCAAGATGTTAATGTGTGGCTAGAGGTCTCAATTATAGTTGCAGCCATCCATTTTGTAAAAAAAAATAAAAAGAAGTTTAAAAAAAGATTAAAACAAGATAAAAAATAAAAAAATAGTATCCAAGCATTGGTATATCTTAAACCCTCGTTCAGTACTGTATAAAAATAATTCACGCACACAAAACAATAAATGAAAGGTCCCAAGTCCTGTGCTGCGATCTGGTGGTTCTCTCTAACAGATCGTATCGTGATGGAGGTGTAAGATGTTTGGTCTTAGTCTCAGTCATCAAGATGGATCGGACGGAGAAGCATGTTCTGTTGGTTAAAACACATTTAAATGTGTCTAAATTCATAACGTTGGTTTGATTGGTAGGCTAAATTTTAAAGCGGGAGTAACATTTACGAATGAATCGAAAAATTTAATACTACATGGGTTTTTGTGGTACAAGTTGGTAGCGTTATCTTGCGATATAACAGCTTATATAGAACAACATAGGAGGAGAAGAAGAAGCAGTTAATTTTGAAAAACGATAAAGACGAATTTTGTATCGGTATCAATTTAAAATCCATTTTCGGAAAATGGTAAGTTTATATACACGATAATATGGGTACGCGAATTCATTTTACATTTGTAGAGTGGAAACATTTAATGGAAGTGATGCCAATGTTTTCTAATTACTTGGATAATATAAATCGTGATGGCGTACCTGAATATACAAAATCACTCTTGTTGTTGGACGACAATGAAAACGCTTCTTCCCCTCCAACAGTTCTTAGTACACTTTGGACAGAGCTGTTGCGAGATGAAGTAAAACTGTTGGTTATAGGTAAAAAATAAACTGTGAATATATTTAGTAAGGTTTACGATGGATCGCCAGGGTCGCAGTGTAGCGATGAGCGTAGATTTATCATCATCGATGTGGTTGATTAGATATTACCCACTATATCATGTAAGAACTTTAAAACATCTGATTAAGATTGTGACTAAACTTTCCTGCACGCTTTAAATATAAATATAAATGTTGATCGGTTCAATACGGTTAGAGTAATTTTCAATTATAATGCCACCTACGATGAAATTCACAATCGTTTGCAAGAATACCTCGACGGTGGTTTGAAGATCGATACTGTCGATGGTTTGTGTAGACGTTTGGGTATTAATAATCGTGCAAAATAATTCAAATTATCACTTTCTCTTCAACGTCTTTCTCTTCAACGTCAGCGCGATGTGACAACACATCGCGCTGACGTTAAAGAACTTATATTGACATTGAAAAATATTGGTTTGCGTATTGTTGAATGTAATAATAACAATTCAAAGGAATTCCAACACATATTTGCTGATTTTCTCTTTACAACACAACGAATTAAACGATGTTGTTTAGAAAAAGGAGTTAATTCGACCATACCTCAACAACCAATTGTAAGGGGCGTTCGGGTGAGAGGGGTATATCCTACAAGTGGTGTGTGACAGTTGTTAATCAGATAAAATGGTCGTCTGTCGAGGAAGAAGAAATAAACCGTCGTCGATGTTTACTGAACTGGTTAAAGAATTGAGGTGGATCGCTCCACGCGTATGCAAACATTGCTTTATGATGCTAGTCACCAATTCTTACAGATTTTGTTATTACGCTGTCGATTGTGAAAAATTAAACTATTGCGGACGTGGACTACCCGAGTACATGTGTTCGTGTGGACTGTTTATCGAAAACGTGAAAAAAGTTGAGATCGATGGTGAACGAAAAATACTATGAAGTGTTGTGGGAAAAACCGTATGCGTGTAGACTTATCGGGGGAAACGAACTTTATCAGTTATTTTGTGAAATTTCTGAATGTTGTGGAGGGGAGAAAGAAGTCAATAAATAAATATCTAGTCTCCAAGTGGATCGCGTCACTTTAGAACATTTCGTGTAAGAGAATGGAGTCATATCAGTCATAAATACTTTTAATGATGAAAGTTACACGTCAAAACTGACGCGTAAGAAATTAACTGATCTGCGAGTCGGTCTCAACTACAGGTTATGGGATATGAAGAAGATATTTACAAAATACGGCGAATTTCGTATTTGTGTCATCTTGTACGAGTACACCAGCAATGTTGATGACTTGTTGCGATCGACATCTTACTTTCGGCTTTATTTACCAAAAAATACACTAATAGATTCACGGAAGAAGAATTGAAAATCGTTAGACATCATCCGATGAAGCTGACTTATTATGGTTTTAAAGATTTTAAAAAGTTTGTAAAATAGCAGCATGAGTGTTTTGTAGGCTTACTGAGGAGAGATTTCACTCTAAAAAAATCTCAACGCGCCATGGTTGTTACCTCTTGGGTGGTGTGGAAATGCAACGGTTTTTAAGATAAATTGTTTTCACTTTCTCTCAACCTCTAACGACTTAAACGTACCTTTACCTAGAGGAATTTAGACCCTAAAGTGATAAAATATTTTATCATGGTTTATTCTAAAAATCTGACGACAACGAGGAAGTTGTCGACGTCGTGGTTGTTGTTGACCACGATTGTTATTTGTTCTTAATCTTTCAATATACCACCCGATTTCATCTACAATAGGATTTAGATTCTCCTTAATTTTACACTCTACCTTATATACAATAAAATCTTCATTAGTGTACAGATCCATTTTACAAAGTGTGATGGGTAAAGTCTTTTAATTTTATTTATACATAAGCATCAGCTGACTGCTAATTAATTTTTTATCAACAGGATGATGTGGTTTTGACCGAAATACTTATTTAACTCAGTACAACCGGATGTGGTGGCTTTAACGAACGCTAATTAATTTTTTTTATCGACAGGATGTTGCGGTTTTAGACCGATACAGAGTTATTTATAACCTTGTGATTTTGACAAGCGTTAATTAACATTTATCTGAACAGGATTTTGTAGTCTTATAATATATTAGGTTATGTTAAAAAAAGGTATATATAAAGAGGTCTCTTTAGCAGAACCAACTCGAATGGAAAGATTATTTCATCATAATCTGCGTTGCGTCAATAGCATGATTTTAAAATATTTAACACCTCTCGACATTGCGACTTTATATGATGTTTTAAGAACTGATTTCGTGTATCATCGTTTAACATCAATGACTCACCGAGAATGGTTAAATATTTTGTATTTCTCTAACGAACTTAGCGTCGAATTTTTTAGAATCTTCCGCGATTTTATTGACTGGGACTTGATATACTGTGATAGATACGTGTCGAACTATGGTTTCTTAGAATTTATGGGAGAAATATAATCGTCGATGATGAGGGACGGCATCATCCATCATTGGAATTGTAGGGGTGACGCTCTTTGTGATTTTCATTTTACTGAATTGCATCCATCATTGGAATTGTAGGGGTGACACTCTTTGTGATTTTCATTTTACTGGATCAATTTACCTAAAAACAACTACAGATATTACATTCAGTTGAAACAGTGAAAACATCCTATAGTATGGAGAGATTATTCCATCACAATCTTCATTGTATCAACAGCGTAATTTTAAAATATTTATCACCCTTTGAAATTGCGAATTTATATGATGTCTTGAGAACCGATTTACTGTATCATCGCGTAATATCAATGTCGCGTAAAGAGTGGTTTAAAATTTTCTATTTCTCTTACAACTTAAGCGATGAATTTTTTATAATCTTTCGCCACTATATTGACTGGAAATTAGTAGATTGTGAATGATATGTAACAGACGTTGGTTATCTTGGAACTCATGGATGAAATCCATGAATGAAATGAATAGGTGAAATCCGGTACTGCGTCCTGATTTGCTGGTGGCGCAGTATTCCTATTTCCGTACTACTTTGAATATCAATGATCATGATTACAATCCACACCGTTGAAAAGCTCTCAATGAGAGCTATTACTAAAGTTAAGAAAAGTTCAAAATTTATCTTTTTTGGATTTTGGGCTTTTTGGACACTTTTGGTTTAGTCGATTGCAATCAAAAAGGAGAGGTGCACAGTTAGATGTTACAACAGTCCTAAATCCAAAATTTCAACATCCTACGGCTAATCGTATTTGAATTATGCGAGATACGTACGTACAGACGTCACGCTGAAACTAGTCAAAATGGATTCAGGGATGGTCAAATTGAATATTTTCGTTGAAATTTGAAAACCGAAATTTTTCGCGATCACAATACTTCCTTTACTTCGTACAAGAGTGTAAAAAAAATCAACTGAGCTATATTTTGAGTTCCCTCTTCGCCTTTTCGTGAGAAATTAATTGTATTATAATCAAATCACTATTATATTTCATTTTTCCCTCGGTTTCATACTTTTTTCCATTTAATGGATTTTATTACATCAAACATTTTTGTACTGTTTTTGTCTAATTTTAATAAGGACTACGTAAATATTTTTTTAAATTATTATCTCCATAAAACAATGCTAATAAGCTATTAATTCTTTGATTCCGTTCTGTATTCTTTGTTTTTTTTTTCGCCTATCTATATAACAAAAATATTCAATTAATTGTTATGTCGTTAAGCAATCTTTTTAAAAGATTAATGATTTCAAAAATATCACCTGTATAATACGCCTTGTCTTAGCTAATACGCCATACATTTGACTATATTTTTCTGAAAACAAGATTTACGACAAAAGCATATCTGAGTTTTCTATTGTTGCGCAGAATATTCAAACGTTATTTAAATTTCAATCGTTATTATAATCCACTTATCTCTAGATCGAAATATAAGTGAGCAAGTGCTCTCATATTCTAACATTAAGGATTATTTATTCGTTTTCTCTGTAATCATGCGTAAAATTAAAATTTAGGAATTCGTACTTTTGGAAAAACACTAGTTTTCGTTTCCGTTGTAGCCACTTTCCTTGACTTTTCCGTTGCTTTATCCTTGGCTTCCAACCTGGCACTAACCCTTTTCAGCAACAAAAAATATTTTATTAGTTTTCGTTATTCTTATTTGGCAGAAACCTATAAAAAATACTGTTACACCGTATATTAATTAATATAACTACTGACATCAATGTATAACAATCGGTTTCGGACACCAACAAAAAATTTCGTCCGCAAAGAATTCAGTACATTCCTCGCACAATTCCTTTGCTGCAGAGCACAAACGACTAAGCAAACTATTGACCCGTACATAAATCGTACAATTCGTACATAAATCGATTGCTATTCTGTCATACCTAATATCGGCTACGTAATTAAATACTGTCTCGTTGAACTATCAGAAACGGTAAAACTCTTCTACTAAGAAATGCTCAAAACTAAGACCGTCCAGCCTGGCACCAGTCAAGACACCGGCATTAATAAATTTGAATTACACAGAGTAAGCTATCACCTTCTTATGCGCAAGATATTCTCCAGCTATTTCCATGCGTCCATTGACCGAAATTCTGACTGAAAATCAAGGTCTAGCAAGCAGTGAGCAAGCCACCCGTACACACGGATCAGCTTCCAGGGAAAAAATTGGGTTACATCAATAGCAAAGTATAATTGTCAGGATGGACCTTACCAGAAATCCATTAGAAGGTGTTTAGACAATACCGGTCACCTCTAGCTTGATGAAATCACCGGCTCTATTCGCTTCACACAAGAGGCAGATCTCTTCACCGAAAAGTAACCGATCACAGGGAACTAGTTCAGCCTCGACTGCTTGTTTTATTCCTGTAAAGAAAAAAAAACAGAAATCAAAATCAGTTTTAGACACAAAAAACCCCTAAAGAACAAAGATATCATCAGGGGAATATTAAAATACCCGCCTAATCTATATAGAATACTGCCAACCCCTCGAGTCCAAATATTTATCGGCTAACACAGGAATGAGAATCTGGATAGACCGGGATGTCTAGATATCAGCAAGTAAGAGAAATAATTGCAAAGTAAGTACATATTAAATTTTATTGATGCCAAGTGACTTTTAAAAATAAACCCTCCAATTGTTTTTAAAATTACTTATAAATTATACTGAGTTATAAATGTTCTTAATTCCATTAAGGATTGATAAAAAAGGCAAATTAGTGGCAAGTTGTTCTTCGAAACGGAAACAAGCAAGCTGTATTTAATATTAAAATGAATGTTATAAAATGATGCAATATTTTAGCTCCTGTAAGCATGAATCATCATGTAGATTGATATTTAGAAAATTAACTGTTAGTTCATCCTTGCCTTTATATTTACTAATGTAAAAATAACGAAAAAGAATAGTCACATATTTAAGAAAAAAAATAATAATAATAACAATTTCCACCTCCATAAAACCAGACAATCGAATTGTTTTCGAGTAAAAAACACTGCTTCGGCTTACGAGAAAGTAAAGCTAGAGTTACACAATACTTCGGTTTATTCGTTGCCTTCCGTTACCATTTTTATTAATTACCACACCATTTAAAAAATATTTCTACCAATTTATTTAAAATACAATTATATGATTTCTTTAACAGAAAATATATTATTTAAGTTTTTTTATTACTGAAGAATTTTTAAATCCTAAATTTTTTGCGCCCTGTATACCTGCTTAATAATTTTCAATAACGTCTTCTGAATTGTAAATTATTTTGTAGTCATTTTTATTTCTAATATATTCAGTATTTATTTTAAAATTATTTCCTGTATTTACATTTAAAAAATTAAAAATCATGTGTATCTTTTATTTTATAATTAATTTTACCGTCAGTTAATTGTTTCTTATTTCGTCCATACCTCCGTCTGTTTATTTATTCAATTTTATTCACCTAACTTCATTTTTTTAAAAATAATATTAAAAAAAATTGTTTTAATTCTGCAATATATTATTCATAATTTTCAAGTAGATATTTTTTAGTATCCCATCATTAAATTTTCAAACACTTTACAAAATGATCAATGAACTATTTATATACTACTTATCCGGTAGTTGTTAAGAGGATTTTGCATCAAGAATATTTTCGTATACCTAGAAGCGTAGTCGCAAAATGCCGACCTATAAGAAATATAGAATACCGTAGAAATATATAATTATAATCATCTTCCTCAAAAATCAAAATAGTTACCGAACATTTTTCTATGAAAAACACGTGTGGCACCGTTTAGTGTTCCTCCCCTCCTGAAACCTGAATATTAATGATAACCAGTGAAAACTTTAAATAAGATTTATATGAATCAATAGATGAGAGCCGAGCTTTTTTATTCCTACTCGACTAAGCGCATTCACTAGGTGCACCAAAAACAATTGAGAAATTTGTTGAAGGCATATTGTTAGAAGCAAGCGTTTACTTGGGCCCAAATTGCAAGCTTATTGAACATTCTACAACATTGTGGTTTTAATACATCATTCGCTAAATCATAATAAAAGGTTCATATTACTAAATTTGCTTTCCAAATTACAATCGCTTCTATTTCATGAAAGTTTATAAAATGACCAAGATCTTTGTGACTTCTTTAACATATTTTCTGCTTCTAAATGAGAAAGAACCCTTTTAGGTTTGAAGGACTTCAAATAAATGTTCAATAAATGATATACGTTTTCAATGAAGAAATGGAAATTTAATACTAATCTCAAAAATCAAAACTCGTAATCTTCTGATATTATTTAGCCCAATTATTTTTATTGTTTTTTATAGAATCAGATGACCATAAATCCCCATTTCAACAATATAAAATTTTATAGAACTTTTCTCGTTCTTCTAATTAAAATGTTTTGAAATGCTTCAGCCTTTTCTATCCTATTTTCATATAGGTAAATTTTATTTATTTATTTCAGATTAAATAAAGATTTATTTAATCTGAAAAGAATGTTTTAGTTATAAAAGAAAGAACTTTTCTAGGGATTATTTTTTACGGTAAAACTTATTAAATTCACTATAAATTAATAAGAATTACTGAATAATTAAAAAATTTGTACAAATATTTAAAAATTACTACTACATAGATAGTTAGACTTTTCTGAGCTAACAGGGAAAGTGCAGCCTGTTTTGTACAGTTAGTTCGTACTTGTAATTACAACTGTACAATTAAATTTACAGTATTTGATTAACAGTTAAATAAGATTTGATACAAAAATTTCTCATACTATCTGAAGAGTATATAACATTTAAGTTAGTTATTTCACGTAAAGGTTTTGATTTTAATAAATCTTGCTCCGGTCAAAGAACTGTATTTAAGCTCTTGAACTGAAAACAGTCTGAAACAGAACAGCTACAAACACTTTCTCTAGTTTTCCTCTTTTGCCCTTATGCTCTCTCATCCCTTCTACAGTAGCTAGCTTTTTTCATTCCCTCCCGTTCCGTTCGACTCGTACTTTTTCTCTGAAGCAGAGAGAACCTTAAGGTCCTAACTTTACCTCCGAATAAAGATATCCATTCATTCTCTCCGTTTTTCTATCGATATACTGTATTTTTATCGCTCACTTACTCATTTTACTTCTTCTTCCTTCGCCTTCTTTAAGAGATAAACAGGATAGATAACAGAATATATTAAGGGAAATAAAATTCACGGAAAAGGATCGGCAAATCCTTAAAAGGTAGTGATAATGAATGCAAGCTGTGATAATTTTACAGTGCAAAGCAGTAAACGTGTTAAAATAATGAACTGACAAAATTAAAATTAATAGCAAAGCAAGAGACTACAGACTACTTCACTAAGCGCTTAATCTGCAGACAAAGTAACTAAAATAATGAATGTTTGACTCTTTACGACCTTTTTAATTACCAGTCCTAAAACCGTTATCTTTAGAAAGAACAAAAAACAAGTTTTATATTATAAATATGAAAATTATTCCCTAAGAAATTAAAAATTATACATATTGATAAAATTGTATACTAGTAGGTGGTATTTATTTTTCGGAATAAAAAATAATCCCTTTTTTTACACAGGGTAAAAAAAAATTTTTAAATATATAAATAATATTTAAAAAATATTTATTTCAATTTAAGATATCGGATTACTCCAAAGCGGTTCTAGTCTGATTTAGACCCTAGATGGTTCTAACCTCTAATTAGCAACCGTAATCGAATATTATATTCGAAATTTAATTTTTGGAATATTATTTTTCAAATCATCTCCACGAAAAAATAATCAGGTTATAATTCTTATTACGCTGGTCCCACGAGTGTTAGCCATACCAGCATATTTCTTAATAGTTGTAAAATATCGAAGATGATCTTCACTCTTGTAACATTGTATTAAACGACGTAATTTTATTTTATTATTAATTATGTATTTATAATACTGAAAGGAAAATTTAAGGGTAACTTAACATTTTCTGCTGACGCATTATCCTAATTCGTTTTTACACCAGAATAAAATTTGTAATGGTAAACGTCGAAAATATTAAATGGCAAATAACTAATCTTTACTCATTTCTCTTCCCAATTCTGGGCATCCTGGAACAATGGTTATCCGGTTATAGCCATTTTCCGAATAATACCGACTTAAATTTTTAATTATTTTTAAAATTAAAACAATCGGCAACTTCGTTTTAATAAACAGAATAATAAAATATGTGTAATAATGAAAAACAACATCATTACGTCGCAAATGGTTTGATATTTGAATGCAATTAAATAATGAGAATGGCACGCTTTCACAATAACATGATTTATCGGCGGAGTCTACAATTACTGCACATTAGGCTGCACTAAGTACAGTAACACCTCTCCTCCGGTTAAACTCCCCATCAACTTCCCTTCACTACTACTTTAGATATCAACTTCCCTTTACTACTATGTTTAAGGAACCAAGGATTTTTCTACATCTTACTCTCTATTTTTTCATCCTGTATACGAAAAATATCTTTTTGGACTCTGAAACTAAACATTACGACGTTTTGTGTCACTAATTTCCCTTGTCCGGATAATAAAGCGATAAAGCATTGCTAACAACTACTATATACTACTATAAAGTGATAAACAGCAGTAGCACCTACTATCAACATTAAAAGTGTCAACATTACAGAAATATGTCAAAATTTATTTACCGTACAATAATTTTACTTTTTTCGAAATAATAACTGGACAACATATTCTATTGTTTAAAATTACAATTACAACGAATCGATTATCGTTTAGATCATAAATTCAGATATTCACTTGCAGACTCAATTTTCGGAATTCCAAGAATATACAAATTGAATTTTCAATAAAATGATATCTTAATTTATGTATTTTATTATCGTTCTATAAGCTACTGTATTTCCAGGAAATACTTATTTTGTATGACAAATAATCAGTACGGGCTGACTGGAAATAGCAAAGTCAATTTTGTAATATGCTCATAATAGGAGTTTTATTAAAGAAATAAATAATTCCAAATAGATTAAAAAAATGAAATAGTTCATTGCAGACTGTAAATTTGTGTTGTACAGTACTAAGTCATCCGGTAAATAATAAAATTATGCTGTGATTTTTTTAGAGTGAATTAAATTTGACAGTTTTGATTTTTTTTTTACTTTAAAGCAAAATTACATTACTGTATTTCCCATTCCCAATAGTTGCGTTTACAAATATTCTTGTTCTGGGTCTATGCTTCTCAGACTTCCTAAGGAATTAGGGATAAGTAACTTAATGTTTTTAAAAGTCGGTTAGAAAAATTTGGATGTAGATATTCTATTGCTTTTAAAATGCTATCGAGGCAAGAAAATGCAGGAAAAATCTGTAAATGAATGCATTAATCGCTTGTACAACGTGCTCTTGACCTACTCACCTGAAATTGTTTGGAATGCAGATGAAACAGAACTTTTATATCAAGGTTTGCCGGAAAACGGTTGTTTTTGGAAAGTGAAAATGAAACTTTTACCGTAGAAAAGTTGTAAAAGAACTGCCAACTTCAGAGGTAAGCTTAATTTATGCTGTATTATTAGACTTTCAAACTGAAAACTGGGAAATTGCGTAATTTCATTAGAATTTATACAATTTTTATTACATTGTACGAAGTTTGTTTTTAAAGAAATTTCTATTAAAATTTTGATCTATTAAATCCATTTACTGTATGTTTAAAGTTCAGTACAGCAAATCTCAACACATACTTTATTTTACAATTATTGTACAGTAAACTATAGAAGTGTTTTTTTCTTCTTTTATCTGTTGTAAAATACCGTCCTGATCAATTTTTTAACAAAAGTAGCTGCTGACAATGGTTGTAAACACGAAGAGAAAGAAATTGAAATTAAACGAAATAATCCTTCTTTTACTAATTACCTAAAATCACTTTAAGCGTTGGAAGAGTTAAAAACGTTTATAAATTTAAAAATGTTTTTTATGGCTTAAACTAAATAAATTAATTAGTAACGCACACCGAAGAACAGATTTTAAAAATAAAATGCTCTAATAGACGTGTATAATAGACCCGCTGTAATAGACCCTTTTCAAACGGCAATGATTTTACGAAAAAAGGTACAAACTTTAAATTATTTTACGTACTTTTATAGTTAAATTATTTCAGTATTATTTATCATTTTTTTCAGACTTAGTTTTTTAAATAATGTAGTCTAATTTTTTTTAAATTTCTTGTAATTAAGAAATTATTGATCAGTTTGTATTGATATTTTCAATGTGTCACTAATACATTTTCATTAAAATCTTAACTTTAATTTAGTTAAACTGAGATATTATTCATCAAAGTTTAAGAAGGCCAACTGACGCCCAAATGGGAATGGTTTGCTGGACCATTAGGAGAAACGAAGATTACCAGCACAAACACATACAATACGGCGACTGCTACTCCAGTTTAAAACAAAATGGTTTCGAACCATCCAAAATTCACGGAGATAGAGCAATTTTTTCACACTCCGCCGATTTGAAGTTACGAATTCAGCTTTATTCTTGCGCATCTGCCGCGAACCACTTTCCCATCCATTACTACCGCACGAGCACGCTCTATTTTTCGCTCATTTCTTCGAAGACGTTTAAACAAGTTTTACGTTAATTTTTGGTCTAAAACTTTTCACCATTTGAAAGTACAAATGTTGAAGAATAGATTGAACTTGAAATGGTCACGAAAAAGTTCTTAAAAGCCAAAATAATTACAATAACCTGAAGAGTCTCTTTATAAACAAATTACAATATCTCAGCAACGAATAAACCAATTTTTTTGTGTAACCGCTCGCTGAATTCGTAATTTTCAAGAACTTTTAAAACAATAAAAATAATAAAACGGTTATTTTTGCAATAAATATTGGTTTTGCAAAAAACGGCCATTTTTTAACGGGTTTTCAGCTTTTTTCAGTAACTAATTAACGATATTCAAGGTTTAAGGGCTTAAATTATAGGTACTACAAATGCCTACAACTTTTATTCATAACGTTTTCGCCTTGGAAGTTTAGCTTGGCCTACAAAATTGAAAAACCGATTTTCACCACCTTTTAACGGCCGCCATTTTGTCCAGTCATATATAAACAGTTATACTTACCCTAATCTACAACCTCCATGTACTTTCCTAAAGTCCACTAATTTTTTAGCAAAAAAATTTCTATTGACTGGACAGTAAGGCTACTTTGATTTTAGTTATTTTAGTTAGTTATTATTTCTTTAAACGGATACTTTCATTTAGTGAACACTCCACCTACCCGGGTCAGAAGCAATATTTAGTTCACCACAAGTATCAAGGTAAGGGATGTTTTACTTTATCTGTAAGAGAGAATAAAAAACCCCTTCTTTTTCAGAAAAAGAGCAGAGGAAAACTGTGGAAGTTTGCCCAGGGTTGAATAAAGACAATGAGATGAATAGGAAGTTCACGGCCCAACCTAATAATTATGATGGTTCATATTCCTTATAGTTAGGATAATTCTCCTAATAATTAGGAGTATTATTTCCTCCACCTGCTGTTCCATAATTTTAAGGTCCGCGTCCTTCTGTGACCTTGTAGCTATCACCGGGCAGCTCCGTTTAACATCCCAGTAAACTTACAGGGCCCGGATCTTGTTGCAAGATAACATCCGCTGGTTGCAGACCGTAATAATAATTTCTGTAAAGTAGGTGAAGATTGAGAAGCTTCATCAGGCTGGTTTACCCTGATTCAGATTACCAGAGTGTAAAAATGTGTCACATCTCAGAGGAAGAACTGCCATAACAAACAAGAATGACGAGGCGAAGGATATATATGTATTTTGGAGGATCTGGTTCTCCAGGTGGTGCGTCACTTCGTCAGCCAGATACAATTCACTGGAGGAGAACACATGCTTTATCCTGTCGAGTTCCTACACTCCTTTCATCCCTAGGGCCTTCTTCTACAATATCTCAAGGCAAGAAACCCATCGTGTTGCCGTAGAACTTGTTCTACGGCAACCTGCTAAGACTGTGCAATAGAACCAGTCTGCAGGTGAAGGCTCTCCATAGCATTGTTATAGAAGTAGTTATCTTTATAGGATGCGAACAGAAGGAAATAATCTTCATTCTTCAGATATGTTTGATACCATAGAACTACCGATTTCAATTCAAACTTGATCCCAGTACAGATATTTCTAACGATAAACAAAGCCCAAAGGCAGTCGTTCAAGTCGGTCTTGCATATCAACTGTTTCTTTCAAAATCAGCTGTATGTAGATGCAACAAAGTCAACTCTACTGACAGTCTGAACAAAAAGAGACAAGAGAACAAAAAGTAAATGTCATTTAGAAAAAGTCTTATGAAAGGAAACACTCTAACTAGTTTATATACTGTATCTTTTTATTTATTCTGCTTTGTTTATTTTGAAAGTTTTTTGGATCAATTCTATGAAGTTTTTCCAACAAACTTTGTTCCTTAATTATTATTTTAGCTAATTAATTCAAATTAATTTATTAATTATGTGAATTATTGAAATTCACAGATAAATCACCATACATTTAAATTTTATAGCAAAGCACGGGATATTAATAGTTTAATTAACAGGTATAATAGATGGGTGTCGAGTAATGCGTCTAGGTTATTTATGTGGTTACTCCAATACATTTCTTTTAAAAGCAACTACTACATTCTACATTAACAACGAAAGCAAGAACTATAACATTAGGAAGCGGTTTTTTCATATAAGATTAATTTTTAGTGGCAATATTAATATTAATGCATTTTGTATAATACACTACAAAAAAAAGGTGTGCATGTACGCGTGTGTGTGAGTGTGTGTGTGTGTGTGTGTGTGTGTGTGTGTGTGTGTGTGTGTGTGTGTGTGTGTGTGTGTGTGGTGTATGTGTTTAGTACACAAAAGCACTAATTTTGCTTCAGTAGTTTAATTTCATGAATAATTCATGAAATGGACATATCTGTAAAATTAGAGCAGCATACAGGAAGGAAGAAATGGACTCTACATAAGTAGCCTAATCCCAGCAGTATTAATGGAGATCTCTCAAAAATTAAAATCTCTTCTATTATTTTTATTTATTTATTTTTATTTTTTTATATCACCATTAATATACCACAATTTCTGTTAATAAACTGCACGCAAAAATTGTATTTTTTCTGAAATTATAAGAGAACACAGACTGAAATTTTAATCTTTAATAGGCCTACTAAATTACAAACAACTTTGAAAAACGTGTAAAAAGTTTGAAATCTACATTATCATTCACTGCTGATGATGAGAAAGACATTCTTTCTGATCTAAATCATCGATATATAAATTTATTTCAAATATTATGAATGGATTGCATTCAGTAAACAAAAATATATTAGGAAAACTCTTCTGTAATAAATACACACTTATATTTTCTTACATTATAATATCTAAGAGAGGACATTTTTTTCTTTTTGATTCCTTTTTTAAAGCTAAATAAAACAGCGAATAGGAAATACGTAGCTCAGTTAGAAAAAGATCGCCCCTACTTCCTTTCTTCCTAAGTATAGGATTCAATAACGTGATTTTTTTTTATTATGCATAAAATAACAGAAAGACTCAATACAAGAACAAACAAAGCAAAATAAGTTCGCGTTTGTTGCATGTTTCCATGTTTCTAGTTATTTATATTTAACCTCTCTAGCACTTATTTTAATAAAATGGTGCAATAAGTAGTACGTTACTATATTTAATTTTTTTTTATTATAATTGTAATAGGAAAGAATCGGCAATCCAAATAATCTGATTGAAATTAATTATTTTTTTTTTATTTAATGTTAATCCTCTATCCTTGATAAAGGATAAAGAGGAAATCCTCTATGATTTTATTTAAGGTTGAACATATTATTTAAAATATTGAATATCTATTAGCATTGTACTTCATTTTTTCATTGCACAGAACCCAAAATTTTGCATTACACAATACGCTATAAACATTAAGCGATAAATATGATAAACATTAAAGCATACGAAAATTTCTTTTAATAATTATCCATATGTTATATGCAAACGGAATATTTCTTAGTATGCATTATAAATAGGAAATTTAATTATAATACCGGGCTATTTTTAACCTAGATTCCACTCTATCAGATTTTTCTTTTACTTACTCAACGAAGCTGAATTCGTATTGTTTTTACACGACTGCCAAAAAAGAAGGGTTATGTAATTATTAGTGTATGTATATGTATGCATGTTTAGCGGTTGAGAGTGATTGGTGGTAAAGAATATGAAGAGGCTGCCAGGAGTTTTGTCAATGCAAGACGCATTCTGAACTACGAGATTAAAAAGTCAAAAGAGATAAAATAGCGGGAGTTATGTGGTGAACTCGACGTGGATCCGTGGGGGTAGGCCTATCGGATTGAAGAGGTTTGGTAGGCGATTACCCGCTCTCACGGAAAAGTCTGTTTCTAGACAGATATCTAGACTCTTCAATAGGGAGAAGAGTGACTTAACCGAAATCGTAGAATGTGATCGTAAGAGATTCACGCAGGAGGATGTAGTCAAAGCTATTCATCTGCTGTGTGATCGCAAGAGCCCCGGACCTGATGTATTACCGGCCGCGGTCTTAAAAGGTCTAGCAAGTTAAGTGCCCTGGGAGTTGACCGACATTGCTAATTTCGCTCTTGAGACCAAAAGCTTTCCCAAGTGTTGGAAGGATTCAAGGTTAGTCTTCCTTCCGAAATCTGCCGAAACGTGCCTAATGTTGATTTTTAGAGCACTTAAAAACACGGGGATGCCGTGGAAAGAATGCTACGTCTCGTATGATTCATAAGCTTAATGTGGGCGCTGGCTTTCATAAAAGTCAGTACGGCTTCTGGAAAGGATGGTCCACGGTGCAGGCTCTTCAGAAAGTTGTTAGCTGGGCTGTTATGGAAAGAAGAAACACCTGGAGGACCAGGAAAATACCAACGATCATTATACTGAATGTATACAATGCGTTCGGGCCTGTTACCTGGGATTCAGTAATGGCAGCGCTTGTGAGGAATGGAATTAGTCCCTATCAAGAAGACAAATAGCAGAGTACTTGACTGAGAGGTGGGTTGAGGCCGACACAATGGGAGGTAAATTAAGATTCCAAGTCTTTGGCGGCGTCAGGGGTCAGTCCTGGGCCCCCTATTATGGTTATTGGTGTACGATGGGATTCTTAACTTTCCCATTCCGATAGATACCCAATTAGTGGCGTATGCCGACGATTTCATAGTCCTGGTGAGTGGGAGGACGGAAGCGATATAGAAAAACGTGGCAATATACAGTTAACTAGTATTAGTAACTGGATGATGGTTAATCTAGGGCTTGCTCCACGGAAATGTATGTTTACCACGTTAACGGGGAGAAGACGTATTGGCGGACTAGACCTGAAACTGGGTGACCAATCGTTGCAATTTAGTGAAAATATTAAGTATTTAATGCATTATACTGTTAAATATTACATATACAGTTTCAAATGACGTAGTCTGTTTGCTAGATTCAGCCCCCCAATTTAGCTGCAAGTGAAAGAACGAATGAAGCGATATGAAGGTATGGGGAAACGTGATGCAATGGATGTTATGAGAAATTCCTGAAAAATGAAATGGATGACAGGTAGAGGTTTTAATTGGATCAAGTGGCTAATTACAAACATGAACTAGGCTAAATAGGGGTCATGGCGAAATGAATTTCTTCATGACACAAATGTTAACTTTCATGGTCATGGGACTTTCGAGTATTATTTGCATAGGTTCGGCAGACGTAGTTCCCCCTGCTGCATGTATTGTAGTAGAGTGAATACTGCGGAACATACTATCTTCGAGTTTGAGGAATGGCGCGTTTTATGTAGGCAGGCTGGCCTGGATGGGCTCCAGCCAGAGACTTTAATACCTTTTATTTTGATATCAGATGAAAATTGGAGGGCTTTTAATTCGTTTGCCACTTAATTGTTACACAACAAAGACGAGGAGGGGCGCCGGCGTGGATTTTAGAGTTAGGGAAGGGCGGATAGCCCCGGTCGTGAGGGCTGGCATGCCGAGGTGTGTCGGTTACGATGATCAACCGGGAACTCCAGGGTCCTTTGGCTGGGATGGGACAGAATAAAAGACCCAGATTCGGCTGCTGGGTTGGGGGACTGGGGGCGACTTGGTGAAGCCCGGTTCTCCCTGCTCAGTGGTTAGAGGCGTGAGGCATTAAAGAGTATAGACCAAAACCTGGTCTTCGGGGAGGGGCCGGGAACGACATAGTCGGTTCCGGTACACCTCTTCTCGGAGATTAGAGGCAGGCGATAAAAACGATCCACCGGGGAGTGGGCTGAATTGCCATGCCGGACTTACTACTAGTAGGTGGGGAGGCCCTCTTAGAGTTGAAGGACGCTTTCCGCTCTCCTTTCTTTATTTTTCCTGTTTAGCCTCCGGCACCGTTCAGATAATAATTCAGAGGATGAATCAGAATAATATGTATGAGTGTAAATGAAGTGTAGTCTTGTACAGTCTCAGTTCAACCATTCCTGAGATGTGTGGTTAATTGAAACACAACCACCAAAGAACACCGGTATCCACGATCTAGTATTCAAATTCGTGTAAAAATAAATCACTTTACTAGGACTTGAACACTGGAACTCTCGACTTCCAAATCAGCTCATTTGGGAAGACGCCAACCCGGTGGGTTTCTCCGCTCTCCTGGCCTGAGCTTTACTTGATTGTATGTCCGGCCCAGAAGAGTAAGGGATAATGAAAAAAAAAAATTAAAAAATATATGCACGTTTGTTCCACTGGTAAAGCACCTAATGGCTAGTTACGGAGGGGAGGCATGGCGGTCGGACTTGTCACATGGTGGATGTCTCCCCTCGAGGTCAAGATGTCCCTCTGCTTGTAGATATGTTTAATGACATATGTGTTGATGTGGAACAGTTCGTCAGTAACACGACAAATGTTAGAGAGAAAAGTACCAATTATATACAGTCTCCTCTTCGTAATCTGCGGTTCTTGCACTTTCTGACTGTAAAGAGAAACAACCGGCTGCAGGGTACATAGGTTTTAGAGCTGGGATGGGCGAGTGGGGGAGAGTTGATTCTCCACCGACGCCATTGTCAACTAGAAGGAAGCTAGTTTCCGATGTTGTTCGGGCTCCTTTGAAAGCAAAAGTACTATTGATTGATAAGCCGGTTGGTGTAATACCTGCGGTATTTAAAGGTGATGTTGTTAAGAAGTAGGAGGCAAGGAAGCAAGCATTACGGATTGTCAGCGTCAAATTAAACGGGTGTAAGGATCGTGACGAACGATAACAAGACAGAGAGGAATATTCTGTAGAACGAGGCGGTGAATCAGTATAATATTGTCATGTGTTCGCTGCTCGATCAGGAGGGTACTGAAGGATTGACAATTGAAAATTTTTTTACAATTACAATTTATTAATTTAAGAGCATCAATAAAATGAGACAAATCAATAATAAAAATGACAATAAGAATAATAAATGACAGTAATAAACAAATCAGAATAATAATAATGGCAACAGCAAAAAATAAAAATAGTAGTAAACAAATAACAATCATAGTAATCACAACCGCAATAATAATAATAATAATAATAACTTACAGTGATTACATACAAAACAGAATTTAAAGTAATAGTTAGGATTTATTTACAGGTAGTTAAATATAATCCAGTCCCATTGATTGACAAAAGACATTAGCATGAAGGCTAGTCTTAACACTTTTATCCACTAGTCGTGTACTAAAAACAGTAGTACAGTAGATAAGACAAATATAAAGTTCTTTAACGGCAAATACCTTTTTTGTTCACAAATAAAACTACCCTAATAATTTATGAATGAAATATAGTACATTATCTTTTTCACTTATAATGTAAGTGTATCTCACCGAACCATTTCTTGTTTTCGTGTACTGGCATTACTCGTGACGTTAATTGCATCAAACTCGCACTAGAAATTCCCTTCTTCACTGAACTCCTCGCAGAATACTCTCGCTTCAAACTCGCATGATAACTCCTTGCTTAGAACTCTATCGTAGCACTCTCTCGCAGACTCTGCTCGAAGACTGACATCTTGCAGAACTGATTTCCAGATTAACATCTCGCAGAACTGATTGTCAACTGGTCTTCCCCGGAGTATTTACACTCCTATTTTCTTTACCTGCAGGAACAGATCCCAGTTGAGCGTGAGAACGATCGACAGAGCCCTTTCTTTCCCATGCACCTCTAACCTGGATCCGATAAATCTTCTCACAGAATAACATCTGTTTAGGTGTGTCAGCAGGCAGTATTACAAAAGACGATTGATAAATGGACCTGTTACATTTACTGAAAGGGTTTCTCTTAACCCTTTTCTGGATTCCTCCCATTATTGCATTTTCTACTACTTTCTTTTTAATTCACAGGAATCCGTTACATCGGTCACTTTACAATATTAAGTCTGTTACTGTTAAGTCACTGCGATCTCGTATGATAGTATATGACGTTCCGCAAGAGTTGGGTAAGGAAGTTTTTATGGATGCTGTTCGTGTCCAAAACACCAAATAAACATCGGTGAATTCAAAAGCCTTTTTAAGATCATATTTCGTGCTGGAAGAAGAGACAGTGCTGATGTTATTACGTTATTGAATAGGACAACAAATTGCAGAGGTTATTTGTTGAGAAAGGTCGAATTTTTGTGGACTTCACATCATGTAGGATCAAAAATTATATTAAAGTGAGTCGGTGCTACCGTTGTTTTAGGTTGAGGCATGTGGCAAAGAAAAGGGGTTGTGCTCCTTTTATGGGAAAGAGGGCTATCATGTTAAAAAATGCTTTATCAAAAAGGAAGGGGGCTCACCCCACGTGTCCTGATTGTTCCCATGTTGGAAACCGGCCGGGTTCGACTGCCGATCCGATGAGTGTCCTGCGTACAAGCGTACGCGGGACATCCTTTGTCGCCGAATAGATGCATAAATTTTTGTTCCTCGTTTCGTCTTGGTTAGTTTAGGTATTTGATTGTTTTAATGTTCTTTGAGTTTTGTTTTAGTTTTCTTTGAAGTTGTTTAATGTTTTACGTATATGATTATGTTCGAGATTATTTAAAACTTTTTCTGGTTTACGGGTTTATTTACAGTTTGTGTTTATGTATTCTAGTCTGATCTTGTTTCGCTTTAGTGTCTATGTTCGGAATATGTACATTTTTATCTTTGTGTTTATGTTTTGGTTTATTCCTTGTAGGTTATTTAGTGTAAGTATTAGTAATTTTTTGTGTTCTTTATAATAGTTTTATTGTTTATTTTATTGACGTCGATTGGTTTTGTCAGTTTAAGTGTTTGTTATTTACGGTGTTTTACAGGTTAATGTGAATGTTTCTCTTTGTGAATTAGTTTTTGGTTAGTGCTCTTCTAATAGTTTGTTTATGTTTTTAGTTTTTGTTTATGTGTCAGGTTTTTTATGTTCAGGTGTAGGTATATTTTTATTTTGTGGTTTTGGTTGTAGAATCGTAGTGTTAGTGGTTTTTTTTTACTTTTCTTTATGTTTTGTGTTTAGTTAGAATTTGTTTTTATTAATTCTCGATCAGTGTTGCATGTTGGGCTTGCCTCTTTTACCGTTTTCGGGTAGGTAGAGTTATTCAGATCTATCGGTGTGGTCTTCCTTAGGACTATTAGCTAGGTTTAATTACGTTAGTGTAGTACTTCGATGGGAATGTCATTTGTGGCATTCGCATCGATGGCATCCTGACAGAGGCAATTGAAACTGAAAGATGTGTGATGCTGAAATATTGAAGAGGACCTCCAGTAAAGCTCCTAAGAACCAGGTTCGGAGGAGGTGGAGTGATGACCGCAACCGCCATGGAGGGTTCTTCCCCTGCAGGATCAGGACGTCCCTCGGCTTCTATTCTTTATCACTTCTTATTGTAATTCATTTATGATCGGCTCATCGATTTTCTTTTAAATTTAGTGCAAAAGTTTATTACGTCATTAGTTAAAATTTCGGCAAATATTCATAAAAAAAATTGTAAAAATCCTCATGACCCACTTTGAGAGACCGATTGAAGGCGGATGTCTGGTTAATACACCTCATTATTAGAATCTAAAATCAAAAGATGTAAACATTTAGGAAACATAAAATTTTCACATTTTAAATAACTTATTAATATTAAATTATTAAAAATTACCGATATTGATACGTGCATTTACAACTCAATGAAAAAATGGGAAATAAGTTTTAGCTGCTAGTTATGCATGATCACATAGATTACCTTAATTCTCTGCGGAACTATCTATTATGAAATATATATATTAATTAGTTAGATCGTATTATAGAGTAACGACCTTTAATCTTGAAGTTTAAGTTTCTTTCAAAAGACAATAGTGGGCTAAAATATAAAAGACTTATAATGCTGTATTGTAGTTCTTAAATTTCACCAAAAAAAAATATAAAAAATAATAGAATAAAAAACTAAAATTAATTAAATAAATATAAATAAAACAAAATAATTGTAGTTGTTCTTAAATTTCACAATAATAAAGTTTTAGTAATACAACAATTCAGTATTTTTTAAAAATATTGTGCTAAAATCATTCTCAGAGGATGCAACAAGTTATCATCTTCATTTATCTGTTCTTTAATATTTTCTTTGTATTTGGTAATGAGGTGTTTATCGCACACACCGCGTTAGCAATCTCTTTTAAATATTCCAATCCACTTGAAAGAAGACTATTTAAAAAAGTAATCAGTGGAAATACGTAGTAGTCAGGTTGAGCGATGTTTTTTGAGTAACCTCGTTTCATCTCTGAGAGTAATACACTGATAGCTAGACTTAAACTGGCAAGAATGTTCGCATTGAATGAACTTGTCGGACTCATGGTAGCATCGTCCAGGAATTAGTAGGCGGTTGTTGAGTGGGCTGACATGGTCAGGGTCAAACTAGGAATTCTAAAAGATGCCAGAAGAAGAGAGATGGCCCACTGATGTGGTACCGGATCAGAAGGTAGGCTGCCTGCGGAGTGCCTGGGAGGTCCTTATTTACTGGGATCGTCCTAGGGCAAGTATGGAGGTAGCACTCCATGCTGATGGCCCAGGGCGTAGCAACGGCATCTAGCTAATATAGCAGAGAAGATTACGCTACGCTTCCTGAAGCGTACAGCCTTACGGCTGTACCGGGTTGAAGGATGGTAGGGTGGAGGTTTAGCCGGTATGCACAGCCATATACGCGCTTCACGTAACACCTACCGGAAGCTGTTACAAGTACGAGGCGCTTATTATAAGTGTATGTAAGTGGATTCTTCCACCTCAATTAAAAAAAGAAAAAGATACTTTGTATCAATACGGTCATCCGACACAATCAATTGTGTTGAATTTTGGTCATTACTGACTGTACTAATAACTAACCAGTAATAAACTGGTGCTTCCAGTTCGACTAATATTGTAGCCACAGTGAAAAATATTTTTACTGGTTTTTTTTCCGGATTATGCTTCGATATTAAGTATTTAATATTTTTCTGATTATGATGGATAACTCATCAAAAATATTCAGATGTGATATTTTTTTAACAGCATTAATAAAAGAGAAAAATAGGTAATATAATTTTGTGATTTGTAATTAATTGATTACGGTATTGTTTTTGAGGTAAAGCTGATATCGGTGGTATAACCGAACCAAAACTCAAACCACTTAGTACACAAATGTGATGGATAATCTGAAAAATTCAAGACAAGGCATAAATAATTGGACCGAATATTTAATTATATTTTCGTAATATCTCTATATGAAATCGATAGAAGAGCTACCTAATTTTGAAGGAACCATTTTAATTAAATGGTCACTTTTTAAAGCCCTTTAAAATGGATTACAAAACGACACTACTGACGAGATTTGGATGTGATATTTATTTTATAAATTAAATAAATTATTTACTTATAGAAGTCGACATCAAAATAAAAACGAAAGCGAACATTAATTTCTTCACACCAACAAAAAGCTACGACCATAGTCTTTAAATCAATATACGAATCAACTAAGATTGTGTCATCATTATACAATTACACGCACTGGTGTCGACAGTGACGTTATAAATATTATCGGTAAATTTTACTTAAAAAATTTACTGCGAAGTCAAATTCTACCAGAATTTTGAATAAATTGCACTATTGAATTGTATCTAATTAATTATTTTGTGTTACTATTTTAATCTATTATGTGAGTTATTATATTTTCAATACTTATTGGGCACCTACCCATTTTAGTAAATATATGACAAGTGAGCGGTTGGGACACGTAAGCCGGTGGTGTATGGCACCGTGCTTAGTACGCTCACGCTGTTAGGGAAGCTCTAGGAGCTGTTTAGGACATTGGTCGCTGAACTGTTTCGAGACTCAGTAGCCGTTTGTGGCACGGACATTCGGTCTTATGCTTTAGGGCGACCGAATGGGGTGATGGCGGAAGAAATGCCAAGCAAACCAATTTTCAATACTTATTTATTCATAACCACAACTATAGGCAACTCTTATAAACGTAAAATAAGAAAATGGAATTGGCAAGTGCTTTTTCTGTTTAAGCAAGAAGGGGAAAGTGTGAGGGAAAATGTTTCCTGAGTGTATATATACTTATTTATTTATCTTAATAGGTTTTGCGGGTAAATTTTTAACCCTTAAACTTGATTAAAGACAATTTAATTGTTTTTAATAGGATACTATAAATAGCTATATAGATAATTAAAATGAGTAAGCGTAGGACGATACGCCAAATATGGGATTGAGTTTAATGAGTAGTTAAACAAAAAGAGATAGATGGTTAATCTGTATACAGTTGCTGTTGATGATATAAATTTTACTGCCTGGTTACTAAATTTGTAACGGCAACGGTTCCACGACGCACTCCTGAAAGTGACATACATGCTCACTAAAGAATTATAATCACTCTATTTTAGATAAACTAAGAAACTGGTGGGGTCTAGTGGTTTCCATTATTCTCTTATTTAAAACGAATATACTACAACAAACCGCTATGATGAGCTTACCCAAACGTAAATAATATTCAGTCTTAAAAGTAAGTCAGTTCCTAAAGAAAGTGTCACTAATTATTATTTGTTTCACTAGTTTAAAAAAAAGTAAAAAGTACACTTCCGTAAATACGATATTTTTTTTATTCAGTAACTTATTCTACTGCAATTTTAACAATGATGATAGTTTAATTCAGAAACATAATGCCCTTCTAGAAATTGATCTTTTCAAAATGGTGTCAAATTAATAAACACTACATTACAGATTGTTAAAGTGTACTAATCGATATTATACAAATGACGTTTTAATTTATAAGACAAAAAGAAATGGAAAGGGTCACAGAAATCCATTTTAGGTCTATTTCCAAAATTAAATCGCATTTCATCACGCACAGGGGACCCATTTCTTATTAAAATGGCATAGCAGCAGAACGGTCGGTATATACGTACCGTACGATCGTTCGCTCATCAAAGTGAGAGAATTTAGGGAATAAAGTAGGGAATTTCCGTGCCAAAAATTTCTCTTCATTACATATTAAGTGTATAACCTGCTTGCAATCCACTACCCGCCCGTTAGTACTAGCCCATCCATCGTTTCCGATAGAAGCGAGTAAAATCTTTCAGTTTGCCAAATTTCGCTCTACCCCTTCGAATGTTCCGAATTAAATCGACAAAGAAGTTTCTGAAAACTTCATCTTCTTCTCCACCCCCCCCCCCACCCTTTTTAGTACTAATATGGCCTAAAATATTATCATTTCATTTAAATTAACTGTAATTTAACATCATTTTCAAACACTATTAAAATAAAATCGAAAGAGTAAAGAAAACCAAACAAGGTTTAATTTAAAACTTAATTTTCTTTGGAAAATTGTTGAGTAATATCAAAAGAAACGACAAGAATATTTCCAATATAAATAATTCAAAAAGAGTTCATTAACTAATTAAAAAGTAATTTATAACTCCTTTTAACCATAAAAGTTATTTTTTCGTTTTCCTTTCGTGTATAATAATTATAAAATAAAATATTCGTATCTGCACAGTAAACGAGTGAAAGACGACACAACTCTTCTTAGAACTCTTTAGATACCTTAGAATTCTTTAATACACTCTTCCTTCTTAAGTTTTTAATTATTTTTTAAAAGATAAATTACTTCAATCCATGCAATAATTTATTATTTCTTTTTTTTACAAATATATATTTGCATTGTCTCTAATCAGAGGTGTACTTTGTCGGGAATGGACGAACAAATGTTCGTCCAATCACTTTGTGTTTTGTGCAAACCTCCTCCATAACCTAAATAATAATTCTGAGATCGAAGTAAATGAGTTAACTCCTGGCTAGTTTGGTCCAGAATAAATTTCCTTAACTTACATGTAATATTTTTATCAAAATTCAGGAATAATTTTCACTGTCTTTCTTCCTAGCTCCTGGTTTTTGCGCCATTTTACCTAACAATACTCTGAGAATTAAAGAACTACTTGTACTTATCATTTACTCTAGTATAAAATCAGTCTAAGAGTAGATGGTAGCGAACACGCATACTGAATTAAACACATATACCCATATATATCATTTCTCAGAAAACATAAAAGATTCTGCTTGGGGAAAAGATTTACCTGCAGTTTCTCTTAAGTATTGTTTATGATCATTATTACCGCTGCTATCTAAGTGCTGCCTTGCCAAATTATCCCATTATAACAGTTCATGGCTTGTCGCATACTAGTTACTAAAACACTGCTTTCACCGCTTATGAGGAAGAGATAGAATAAGATATTAAATATACTTGTATGTGTTTGTATTAGTGAAAGGAAGTAAGTTATATATAACTTACTTCCTATGTTCCTACGATCCAGTCAGGCATCTACAGTGCTGCTACGTTTGACCCCATTTATTCCTTCCTCCACTTAATTTTGAATAATAGAAATAATTTTTAAATCTAACCCTTCTTTTGTATTAAGACTACATTTCAATTTAAACCTACCTTCATACACAGCAAGACAATTTCCATTTCCATGTTTCAACGGATACCAAAAGGGTTTTTTGCTTAAAAGAAACCATGTTTGAAGAATGTATTTATTTGTCATACAAAATTAAACATGAAATTTGTATATGCTATATATTTATTTAAAAAGTAAATATATAAATCAATAAGTAAACATCTTGATCTGTATATGAATATCCTGGTTTCAGGTTTAATCAGAACTATTCCATTTTGTACTAGATTTATCATTTCAAGTATTCACAAACTTCTTAAAACAAAAAATTGTTTTCTTCTTGCGTAATTTCTTTAAGATATCTATAGTTTAAAACCGATAATACAAATCAAAATATTTTTTTTCCTAAGGAAAACAAAGTAATAGACTGATTCCAAATATTATGAATAAGAGATACCCAATCCCCCAAGATCAATGATTCAAATCCTTCCTCCTTGTTATTTTATTGTCAAAAAACTATTACTATATGTAATAGTATATTACATATATAGGTACTTTATATTTGTTACTATATGGTGAACAAAACTTACTAGATATGACTTGAATTGCCTTATTTACAGCAGACACTTCTCATTAATAATCATGTCAATAATTTAGTTAAGATGAATTTGATAAAAAATGGATGATTAGATCTTAATATTTCCTTTTACTCTACATGTATTAAAATGAGTAAAAACCATTGGTAAATCAAATAAAAAATTAATTATATTACACTGTACAGGAATTGCAACATTAATTAGTTTAAAACTTTAATGAACTTTTAATATGCTTACTCATGATGGTTTTAATATTACAGTGTTGTAATTTGTCAATATACGAGTATACATCAATAATTTTTCATTATTCTTGATATTATTATTGAAATATGAGCAATTTTAAAATACAATTATTATTGTAAATAACTATACAACATTAAAATTTTTAAATTTATACTTTACACAATATCTTACAATTAGATTTCATAACTTTTACAATAAAATTAGCATAAAAATTGAACTATTTACCAAATGCCAATAGAAAATAGGTACTACATTAGGCAAACCTGATACAACAGATACCACCAAAATTATTACACATAAAAATTTTATAAATGTGTTTGTCATGGTGAATAATCATATAACAATATATTTATATAAAGCTTTGTGAAAATTCAAATAATTCATCAGCATACTGACCACTGTGCCAAAAAACCTCAAATAAAAACAAAAAAATAACCACCAAACACAGTAACAGAACCAAAAAACTAATACCAAAATCGACTTTCGCCGTATCCGCATCAACAATGGCTACAAAATTCCAAAATTACATCTAGCAAAAACAAACAAAAAATAAATAAAAACTAAAAATTTAGAAAAATATGAACCCTAATAACCACAAAACTTGAACATAACTCAGTGCCAAATGGTATGATAATATTTATTTATTTATTTTTAATTGTTTTGTTTTTGTTTGATGTAATTTTGGAATTTTGTTCTAATTGATGATGCGGGATCTCGCAAAAGTCGATTGGTTATTAGTTTTTTAGGTTCTGTTACTGTGTTTGGTGGTTATTTTTTTATTTATTTATTTATTTTTTGTTATTTGAAATATATATATATATATATATAATATAATATCGCTCACGCAATTAGGTTAGCTCTCGGAGCTAGTTAGGACACTGGTCGCTAAACTGATTCGAGGCTCAGTAGCCGTATGTGGCACAGGCATTCGGTATTATGCTTTAGGGCTACCGAATTGGGTGGTGGTGGGAGAAATGCCATGCAAATCAAACTCTCCTGAACTTGCTGCTCGCATTGCAGACTGGAAAGTCTGGGAAGGCTACACGGCCAGCGGTCACCAAGCGATCTTTATGACGATCGCTGAAAACCCGAGCTGGTAGTGGTGGACTACATATATTCACGGGCTGGAGCACCAGGGACTTCGACTCTGGTGTTTTTACCGAACGGTTTGACCTACGTGTAGTACGTCAGGTCTCTATGGCGAAGGGGAAAGGCCACATGTCTCGCCGATTGTCTTGAAGCCTGCGAAGTCCTCTCACGTAAGTATGTCTGCAGGAGTTGTCTGCTGCATATTGGTGGACTACCGATGTAGCAAGCAAGCGAGAAGAATGCTACCGCGCTAGGAGGCGTATGACAATGACGTACTTGCTTTCGATGGAAGTTGTATACGCTGAGCTGTAAAAGAAATACAGGAGAGAGCTTGCTAAACTCATCATACAGTAAAAGAGAAAATGTTGGACTCAACTAATCGAGGAGGTGGAGAACGACCCATGGGGGAGGCCCTATGCGGTTCTAGTGAAGAAAGCAGTAAGACCCAGAGCTACAGTTATAGGCCTCTGGCCCGGATCTTCTGCCTAATATGGTTATCATGGAAATATGGTTATCGGACTGAGCCAGAGCGTTTTTAGAGACATACAACGCCTGTCTAAAGAGACACGTTTTACTGACAGATGAAAGCGTCAGTGACTGGTGCTAGTTCCTAAACCGGGGAGGGATTTGGCACTTTCCTCCTTGTACCGGCCGCAGGCGATGATCGATGCGCTAGCGAAGGTGCTGGAACGTATGTTTCAGCAAAGAATAGTTAGTTAGAGAATAGTTAGGAAGAGCTGGGCTGGGTCTCTGAGAATCAGAATGGATTTCGCAAGGGTAAGTCCGCCCTCGATGCTGTGGCTGCTGTCTGCGACTTAGCGGGAAGAGTCTTGAGGAGAGGTAATGGTAGGATCTGCGTCCTAGTTACAATGGACGTACGAAACGAGTTTAATTGCATCCGCCACTCAGCAATAATGGGAGCAATGGAAGACCTACGTGTCCCTTCTTACCTGCGACGGATGGTGCGAAATTACCTAATCGGACCTCAGATGATCTTTACATGATGAGTACGTTGAGAAGAACCTCGATAGAAGGGTGCCGCAGGGGTCGGTCCACGGACCGACCCTCTGGAACATGGCTTATAATGGAGTGTTTCGGGTTGTTTTTCCACAACCGGTTACATTATTTGGCTACGCTGATAAAGCGTTGCTAGTGGAGGTGGAAACAAGGTACGAGTCTGTAGGCAAGATAACCGAGTCGTATACAAGGATTAGTGAGTGGATGGCTAGGGTAGGACTGGAGTTGGCACCTGAAAAGACGGAAGTGGTGGTGATCTCTGTCGCCAGGAGGAGGCCAACTTTACGTCTGATCCTTGGTAGCAGAGAAATTGTGTCTCAGGAGGCCACAAAATACTTGGGAATCTGGGTTGACTTCAGAATAAGATTTAGTATTCACGTACTCGGTGCTTGTGAGAAGGCGGAGAAAACGAGGAGGCTTATTGCTAGCCTACTCCCGAATACAAGAGGACCCACTCAACATAGGAAGAAACTGTTTACTGGTGTGGTCTATTGTGTTAACTCAAAAACCAACGTGCCATAGGTCCTCCAGCACCACCCCCTGATGTCCCCAATAAGGCGGTGAGTCCACACCATTCATGGCCCGATTCCACAGCACCTGCCATGTTTGTATGATCTCTTGTTCTAGTTCTTCAGCAGAATGCTTCCTTTTCTCTAATGGGAATGTTTTCAGTTCCCTAGTTCTGCTACACCTCATTATCAAGTCTACAGGCGGGAATCCAGTAATCACCTCAACCGCCTCCCTGGACACCGTCCTATAGGCGTCCGCTACTCTGATGCAGCACCTCCTGTGGATGGATTCCAATATACCCTTGTACTTGGCAAATCTAACAACGCCCGTCCACAACTCGGCGCCATAGCAGGGCTGAATAGACTACACCAGTAAGCAGTTTCCTCCTACGTGGGGTGGGCACTCTTGTATTCGGGAGTAGGCTTGTTAGATTTGCCAAGTATAGGGGTATATTGGAATCCATTCACAAGGAGAGTGGATGGATTGTCAAGGAGGTGGAGAGCTGATTCTCAGTGACTTCTACATGGACTTTTTCTGCTCCCGAGATACAATCGTCCAAGTAGAAATCACGTTGGAGAATCAAAGCTGCTTCGGGATGTTTATCTGTTTCTTCCATGGGCAGTTGCTGCCAAGGTTGGTGATGTCATCGTTAAAGCCCATCAGGGTTTGGAATGGGGCGGGGTGGTGTGGAGACTGGAAGCGTCACAAGGCGGGTGTCTTCCCTACGGGGTTGGAATGTTACTGTATGTGTGACTTACTGCACCTGCCTTCGGTTACTTGACTTATAAACTTAAAATAAAAAGATTGATCGCTAACGGAAACGGCGTTTCCGGTAACGCGAATATATATTATGTATGATGAGTTTGTAGAAAAAAAATTTTGCCGTATTAGAAAGGCTTATAAGCGTTGGAGGTTTTTCCAAATTTTTTAAATTTGAGACCCAAATATCATGGGAGCTTTTTAAGCATTAAAATTCCCAAATTTCGAATAAAAATTTTTATTAATTTAAAGGCATCCTTAACTCTTATGGTGAAAATTTACGAAAAAGTGTTTTTTTAAATAAGTGATCCCTAACAAAGAAAATTTTGTTTAAAAGGAAACTTTTATTTAAGTAATAAAAAAAATTGCTTCCAATTTCGGTCCTGGAATATAGTGTAGGTACGAAGAATTTTAATTTTAATACCCCTTTAAGTGAGGAAGAAAAATACCAAAAGTTTTTTTTAATAATACGAATCATAAGATTTAGTTAAATACAATATATATTATTTTTTAGTAGTGCGGAATAATAAATTTTGAGAAAAACGTTTCTAAAAGTATTCATATTTCAATTAACTTCAACAAATTTACTTAACTAAAGTTCTCTTAATGTAACCCCCCTTCAGTAGACCCCCTTCAGTAGAAGCTAAAGTAAGAAAAAGAAGATTTTCTCAAAATTTTCTAAATTTTAGGTCCAGGGTCTAAAATATAAAAAATGTAAACATATCTTGATCGCTCTGTTTATGAAATTGATTTGTCGATTTTTCGGTTTTAAGTAAAAGATTTGCTTTAATAAAGTTTCTGTAAAATGCCTCTGAAGAAAAACGAAACGGGTTTTTGCACGATTAAAGAAACGAATTTTGAAAAAAAAAATTAAAATGATCAATGCTCCTCCATTTTTTTGGAAATATTTCCAGCCAAATTTGAAGAAAATTGGTTCCGTCAATTATGAGTTATAAGGCCTAGAGCAGTCCGACACATATACATATGTTTTTGGTCTAGAGGAACTAGTTGGACCTAAAACGTAGAGATTTGCACAAAAAAAAAGGATACCTAATTTTTTATTATATAGGTATTCCAAGTAAGTTAACTTGGAAACGAATACGGGTAACGTAATTCCTTCCAGTTCAAAGGTTGCTGAAAATCAGCCCGAAGCTGGGATATATATACACAAAAAGATATTTTGCCAAATTTCAGTTATTTTATCAACAGGTTTTCAAGATATTAAAAAAGAAATTTAGAAATACTGTTGGATATCCTCCCACTTTTAAATCCTACCGACTTTATGAAGTTTTAAAACTATCAACTATTAAAACTATAAAGCTTAAGAAATAAACAATATCGAAAAGTGCCCCTCCTTTTTTTAATTATTGCCATCAATGCCCATATGTAGAAATTTTGTTCAGCCATTTTCGAAGAATTTATCTATATCCAAAAGTTGTCCAAAGTTTGGTAACTTTCTTCTGGACTAGTGAGTCTTGGAACGTTGACATTTGCAAAAACCGCGATATCTAATGTTTTGGTGATCGGTATAATTTTCGTTTACAGTTATGCTGCTGCATCAGTAACAGACCTACAGCCAGAAAAGTGAAAAAAGTTTGAAGTCAATTAAATTTTGAAATATAATAAAAACTTTTAAAAAAGTACTACTTACGGCATTTTCTTCCAACAAACAAAACACAAAGTTAAAATATATAATAACATTTACAACAGCAAATAATAATCTCATTTTGGAATACTTCATGCAATTTCACGCAAAATATTAAAACTTATTATTAAATACTAAAATAATATTTTCATATGCAGAAAATAAAAAAAGTCAAGCCTTTGTGTTAAAATAAGATTGCAGAGTTACTATGATGATTACAATCATAAAACATAATGATTCAATATAAAAAAATATAATTTTGTCAATCATATCCTGAATTAAAATTAATATGAATTTTCACTGATATGTTTAATATATACATATATATATATATATATATATATATATATATATATATATATACTGGTCAAAATTACAGGATATAGTGAAATTCTAAAAAACAGAATGAAGTTTGTTAAAACAACGACAATATCTATCAACAACACCAGTTAGCATCATTCCACCACCTTTCCTATATTCGGATTCAAACATCGGTAATTTTTTTTTGGGGGGTATATATATTTTCATAAATTTGGATTTCTAAGAAGTTTGTGCCTTTTATACAGGAGGAAAGTAGTATTTTTTTTTTTTAGAAAAAACGTTTTTAAAGTAAATATAAATTCTATTGACTGTTACAGTAGACCTACTGTAAGAATCAATAGAAATATAATAAAATTTAAAGAAAACCGCAGATTAATCGGCGTGTATGTCGTATTGAAAATACACCCTATTTTTCTCCGGAAAAAAGTAAAGGGAAGTACGCTTAAATTAGTTCAGGCGTACAGCCTTTACTTTTTTAGGAAGTCCTGACTAGGACTTTAATAGTCCTGTCCAGTTTAGTGCAGTGCATTCCTTCCCGCCTCGGTTACGGAAGTCCAGTCTAATCTAAAAGAAACCAAATCAGTCATTCCATTTAGTTTTTTGTTTTGTTTCCATGGTTATACAACAATACGTAAAAATTCAATTCTATTTTAATCAAATAATTGAAAATTAAATTTTATTAAATAGCTCAAATGGTAACTACCACGAATAATTACTTCTAAGTAAAGGAAAAATAAAATTCCGAATTTATCATTAAATGTTTTAAAGATTACGTTTTAAATTTTTTGCGTACATTACAGATCTGTAAATAAATGTAATTTTGACATTATCAGGATGTGCCTGGGGCTACTTATAAAAAAAGGATCATCAAAACAGCTAGTTTTCCGTTAGTTTTAAATAAATTACGCGCTTTAAAAAAGATTAATGGAAAATATAAAATATTAAAAAATATATAAATATAAAATTTTATAAGTAGCCTCAGGCACATCCCAAATTAATGTGAAACAATAATTGGCTAGCATAGTAGTATTTCCCTAAACGTTCACCGTGTTCGTCATTTACATCTTCGAGGTTGTCCGGGAAAAAATCCAGATGTGATTGAAGGAAATTTATTTTCAAACACATATTACATCCCATTGCTCTGTATGAATTATGAATTTGATTCACAATTCATGGTAATTGATTTTGTTTGCCGAGAAAACTTTTGCAAACGCCTGTAAATGAAGCATTTATTGAAGAAAATCAAGCTTGAGGTATTGAAAATACCAATTAATATTTTTTTAATTTATTGTGATATTTTTTATCTCAAAATTTGATTACAACACTCTTTTAATCAAGGTGGAAGGAGAAATTATTAAAGAGAGAATTTCATACCTTTCAAGACGTACTAGAATTGAAGCAAGACGACAGGTTCTTGTGAACACCGACCCAAAAAGGTCAAACCTAAACAGGGAAAACGCTAGGAGACAGTGTTACAACAAAACGTTCAAATCTTTTAAAAGAAATAATTTTTATGGCTATTCAAAATTTAACTTATAACAATGTCTATTGTTATAATTCAAATCATTTTTTTTTTTCTTAATGAATGTCATTCTGCCATTGTATGAAACATTTGCTTTAGAAAACTATGCTCTTGTACATCTGTATAGGAGAATTGATTGTAAATCAAAGAAAAAATCCAAGGTATGAAAACAATTATTCCGCGTTTAATCTGCAGTTGAACAAAAATGTTATTTTGTCTACTGCAGTATGTCATACCATTGATATTCACGGTAATTCTCATGCATCTTGAATCCTAGTGGATTCAGGCAGTCAAGATCATTAATTGGATTGTATGCACTACTGAAAATACATCAATTTTTTATAGAAATCACAAGGAAATTAGGTTCTAAATTGGTTAGACGGCTCCCCTGCTTGTATAGGGAGCAGACAAAGATGGCGATATTATTCCTTTTCTGTGTTGTGGACTGAGATTCTCAGTGATGGGGTTCACAGGTTCACATTATGGGCGATACAGTTGGCGACAAATAATTTAAGAAGAAAGCCCAGGTCCGGATGAGATGCCGGGGTCGGTAATGTTAGAGTGCCATTCTTGGGCCCTGTTCGAGGTGCTGAACGTGGCTCTTGGAAGGGAAGACTTCCCCTTCAACTGCAAAGTTACAAGGTTAGTCCTGGTCCCTAAATCCGGAAACCGGATGCAGTAAAATGTCTTATTAATTCAATAGGAAAACTGTACGAACGGGTGATTGCTAGACGGATACTGGAGGAGGTAGAGCTCTCCGGTGGTTTCTCAATCAGTACGGCTTCATCCAGAGGCGCTTTACTGTCGATGCTACTAACTATGTGATGCGATGGGCTGCGAACAAGGCCGCTGGAACAAGGAATAAGAAATTCCCCTGTTAATTTTCCTGAACATACGACGGAACACATTAATAGCGTTCCTTGGTGTGATGTGCGGTATTGGATGCGCTGCGAGCAAAAGATGTGAGCAGATACTAATTGGCAGTCATCAACAGGTATCTGCACTAACGAACTCTACTGGTGGATATAGAGTAAGGACGGGAAGACTTATGTATGTTCGGTGGCGTCCTACAGGGTTCGGTCCTCGAGCCAATACTTTGGAATGCGAACGGCCTTCTGCGCATGGAGTTACCGGGGGAGTTCCAAGATGGTCGCATACGCCGACGATTTGATCGAGAAAATCGTGGCTGCAGATACAGAGGACCGAGTTGAGTTGGCCAACGAAGCTATAAGGAGAGTCAGTGGCTGGCTCAGAGAAAGGGGGATGGAGCTGGCTCCCAGTAAGACGGCGGTGTTTCCGATGATTGGCTGACGGAAATTGGGGAATATGGCTGTTGTAGACTGACAAAAAATAAAGGTACTTGAGCTTGGACTTTATTTGCAAAAGTTTTTTCGGCAAACAAAAATCCGACAATTAATTGTTAATCAACTTCTTACTTCATACAAAGCTATGATGTAATAGTCTTTGAAAATACATTTCCTCCACTCACATCAGGATTTTTTCCCGGACAACCTCTTACATTTACTTGTACGGGAAACACTAAACGTTTGCACCAAAATATTTCGGGGATGGTAAGCCACTATAAATAAAAATTGAATACTTACATGTTAATCGATTACTGTTGGACATTAATTTGGGATATTATAAAATTATAATTAGGCTATTAAATTATTAAATTAAATTAATTATTATTAGGCTATTTATAAAAAGCAATTCAAGAAATGGTATTACTTAGAGAAACATTAAAAACGTTTTTGTTCTTCAGTGTAATTAATAATCAATATATGTTTTATCTACACATGAATCTTTTACATGTAATATTCCAGATAACATATGAATTTATAGTATTGTAAATTATAGTATACACATAAATTATCCTATATTTAATTTTATATTACAAATACACTTTAGCAACAGTGAAATGTAAAAATAAGATTTATATAAATATGTAATATATATAGTTCATCCATTATAGATGGATGAAGCGGTTACTCTATGAAAATCCATCAACACAAAAGAAAGTAAAGTACTAAAAGTACTTATATATAAATATATATATATATATATACAAAAATAATATAAAACTGCAGGTACATTATGATTTAGTGTTTTGTTAATCTGGTTAATCAAGATTAACCAGATTAGCACTTAATCTTTAGTGGAATGAGATGCTCGCCAATGAACATTTCAGTACGTCAAGATATATGCACTTGTTGCAAAGAAAAATATTGTTAATAAAGTAACATATACATCCGAGCTCTATGATTCATTTTTATTTATTTTTGTATTATGTACGAACGATGTGAACATTTGAAAACTATCGATTCTATAATTTAACTATAAGCGATCCATATGATTAATTTTTTTTTATGATAAATTTAAAACTCATTTATTATTTCATGTTATTAGCTGTAACTTTTCTTTAATCATATTGTACATTGGGATTTTTGACAGGCAAGTCTTTTCTTACTTAAGTAAAGCATATAAATCAGTAAAGGGTGTAATTTAAAATGGTAAGTTAAATATAAATACATTAATTATAATACTCTTTGTACATGTACACAATTTTAAACTTAATGTGAGATGTATCAACAAAGAGAAAATCTATCTAAATGTGTTACAAATCCAATATAAATAAAAGATATATTATCAGCGTAACAAGAACTTTTGAAGGTCTAACATTTTAACATAAATACAAAAGCAGTATAAGGCAAATAATTTTAGCTGTTATTCAAAATTTAATTGTAACCAATGTCTAATTTGTAATTATTATTTAAATTGTAAGGAAGAATTTCTGGAACATCACAATTGTAGTTTCAATTGTTTGTAAAGGTTATTCAGTAGATAATGGTTATTCTTTTAGTGTATGTGAGATTTCCTCTCAAAAACACTATTATTCATTATATAAATGATATTTATAAATAATATTTATTCTAAAAAGTCTGAAAATAATTACTTATCATTAAAATTGCAGTCAAACAAAAACAATTTTATCTACCGCATTATGTATTACCAATGATGTACATGGCAATACTCATACATAACGAGTTTTACTACACGCGAATGAATGATTAGAACTTCCACTTTATAGTGTTGTATTGACATTACATTCTTTACATATGAACTTTTCATTCCAATTGCAAATGCTGTTTTAGCAGAAACAACAGATAGAATACCAACATCTGATTTTTGGAGATCCTGAATTTAACAAATAAAATTGACATCCTTATTGGAGCAAAATTTTACTTTAATTTTATTTTACCTAGGACAGATTTATTCTTAGTGGTTGCTTGACTGCACTTGATAATGTAATTAATTATAATTAATATAATAAAATATTAATTATCTTTAATTCTTTTTTTCACATCATGTTGTGAATAAAGAACTACACCTTTTACTGTGCCATTGGTGTGTAACCCTGTCAATCGGGACAAATTGGCAGCATTTTATATATTTTCCAAATTTTTTTTTTTAGGGGTGGGAATACATAAGAAAGGTTTTTCTAAAAATATTCATGTTATATTAAGCGAAACATTTGCTGAAATAAATATTTCTACACTTCCTTAATTTTTTTTCACCCCTTCGTTAAAGGCTAAAACAAAAAAAAAGATGCTGTTTAAAACTTTTCTACATTTTATGTCTTTATTAGTCTAATTTAAAAAAAAGTAATACTTTAATACTTAAAAAATTAACTTTTCTTGATTGCTCTTTACATGAAGTAAAAATGTATAAATTATATATTTACATGAACTAAAAAAATTTAAACCAAAGGGTATGAAGCAAAAAACAATTGACTTATTTGACATATTAACCTCCAAGGACCCATATATAAAAATATTTCAGCCAAATTTTAAGAAAATTGGTTCGGTCAATCTTGAAATTATACCAAAAGAAGTGCGATACACATTTACATACATACATATTTTAAATATACATGCTATTTTAAAAATACATGCATGTATTTTTAAAAAGTGTTATGAGGAAATAAAAGAAAATTAAAATTAAAGGAAAATTAAAAATTTCAATTGAGTCCAGAAAGTCATGGCTTTTGCAAGTCATGGCTTGTGAAAAAAATCTACCCTCATTTCTGATCCAGTGTTTTTATCATAAAAAAGGACATTTCCCCCAGCGCGAACCACAGTTTTAATAATTCTATTTCTAGACTTTGAAAGTTAATGATTTTAATTATTAAAATTATGTGCATGCCCAGTTATGGTACACGTGGGCTGTACAAGGCTATAACTGAATTTAGTAGCTGTCAGGCCCTTGTGTACCAAGGCCTGGACACAAAGAATGGATGATTTTAATTTTTTTAATTTTAGTATTACTTATAATAAGGTGAAAGGGCTTGCCATGGGATCAAAAATGTCTGCCAGAATTGCCAAGTGGTGATCCCATGGCAAGCCCTTTCTCCTGTTATATACCTGGTTCATTACATTAAATATACAGTGAATTATTTCAGTTTTTGTGTAATTTAGGTTTATTTATATTTTCGTTAACATATCAACTCCATTAAAAGATAATCAAATCGAACAATTTTTATTTAGAAATTCTGCCAGTGAATCAATGACCTTTTTAGGGATAATTCTGACAATGATCCAGTTTATTGTGAAAGCAGTGCTAATGAATATCCTCCAAAGAAAAGAAAAATAGGTCTTGATACTGTCTACCAGGATGATGCTGAGTGCACTGAATTTGAGATCGCCACAGGAGAAGTCAGTCATTTGGAATTGCCCTACAGGCAATAAAAATGATTTTCTGTTTGATAAGCAGCCAGGCATTAATTATGACTATTTCTAAAATATCAGATGATATGCCACTCAAATTTTGAATTCCTTGACAATGCGTTATTGACAAGTACTGTTGATGAAACTAATTATGTATGTCTTTAACTCTTTTGGTACACTGCAGGATAATATAAAAGAAGAAATGAAAGTATTTTTGGGTTTTACTCTGGATGAGATTAGATAGGAAACCCAGAATTCCAAAAATTTTCTGGTCACACTTTTTCTATTGCTTGTGGAATGCCTAGAAATTGCTTTGATACTCTGATGAGTATGAGCTCTGTTGGGGGCACAATTCACAAAATTACATCTCTTCTGAAAAATTCTGGCAGGCATTTTTATGAATTAATTTCACTATGAATCATGTATGAAACATGTATAGGAAGCCAACCCAACACTAATTCTTTAACTTAACCTAAACACTAATTCTTTTCATTCATGGAATTAGAAAATAAACACTTCATTAATTTACAGAGCAATTTATCTCAAACATAATACAATAACATTAAATATTAAATACATTGCGCATCAAATGGTTTAAAATGTGAAGATTGCAAATTACGATGTATTGGTATGACCAATCTTTTTTAATTAGAATATTTTGGAAATATCATCCAACTTGAAAAAATCTGTATTTAATCAAACTTACCAATTTGTGATATGTTCAAGCTTTCTTCAACTTCAACTTCTTTAACTTCAGAGATAGTATCTCTGATGTAACCTCATCAGTTTACGCGCGCATTATGTAAAACTAGCAACCATAAATTATATCTGTGTTATAAATTTTTAAGTTAAAATTGTTAATGAAAGGAAAAATTTTGTATTTCAAGAAAAATTATGTCTTAATTGTATAAGTAAACAGTATATTGCGAAAAAGTGTCAAAGCAATCGTAAATGTAAAAATTGCTCACGATAGCATCATACGCTAATTCATTTAGATAAAACGCTGCAAAAGCCAGCAATGAAATCTTCTAAGCCGAATCAAGCTCCTTCGACTAGTAGTTCATATTGTACTTTAAAATCAGAACCTAACAAGTCTGTTTTACCTGCAACAGCTGTAATTAATGTAAAAGATAAAAAAGGTAATTTCATCCAAGCCAGGGTCTTGATTCTGCTTCAATGATTTCATTCTGTACTGAAAGGTTTGCTGTTAAACTTCGACTTCAAACCAAACCTGTTTCAATGCCGATATCAGGTATTAGTAATATAGTTACTAAATCTAAGCTATGTTTGATTTAAATATTAATTCTAGGTATGGAAACTTTAATTTTAATTTTAAATGTCATGTACTGCCATCTATTACAGGTTTGTTACCTAATGATTTTGTAAACGTAACTGACTGGGAAATCCTTCTCACTTTTTTCTCGCCGATCCTTATTTTAATATTCCTGGGCAAATCGATATTCTCCTAGGAGCTCAATACTATCTTTTTCTACTTAAGCCTGTTCAATTGACTCATAATTCCAATCATACCATACTTCAAGAAACTCGTCTTGGTTTCGTAGTTTCTGGTCAAATCCCTACTAAACCTAGTAAGCGGAAAAACAATTCATACTCAATATCACTTCTTGTTAGTAATGAACAGCTTTCCTCTCAAATAGAGTCATTCTAGAGATCTGAAAAGGTGGAAAATCGTTTACCGACTAAGGAGGAATCTTTCTGCGAGAAACATTTCGTTGAAAATACCTTTCGTGATGACAAGGCAGATTTGTTGGATTTCTTCCTCGTAAGGAAAACTGTGCCATAGGAGATTCTTATGAAAATGCAAGGCTTCGTTTCAATTTGTTACATCATAGATTCCAGAAAAACGCTAAACTTAAGGAAGATTACTTCCATTTCATGAAGGGATATCAAGTATTATATCACATGCAACCTGTAGGTTCATCGCAGTCTAAGGTTCCATCTGAAACCTTTTATTTGCTTACCACGCTCTATAGGCAGTATTTTGTGAATCTTCCACCACTCCCAAAACTAGAGTAGTACTTGATGGTAGTGCGAAGACTTCCAGTGGCCAATCACTCAATTCAATTCTTGCTACGGGTCCAGTAGTACAACAGGATTTTTTTTCGATTATAATTCGTTTTAGAACTCACAGTTACGTGATATCTGGAGATATTCCTAAAATGTATCGACAAATTCACATCAATCCTCGAGATTTTCCATTGCAAAGAATCCTCTGGTATGATAATGACAAATCATTAATTATTCTACATACAATTTACAAACAGTTACTTACGGTTTAGCACCTTCAAGTTTTCTAGCAACTAAATGTTTAATTGAAATTTTAAATCAAAATGAAGCCTCCTTTTCTCAAGCTTGCCGATCAACCAAGCAAGATTTTTATGTCGATGATTTGCTCACTGGTTGTGACAACATCGATCAGTTAAAAGAATTATACCATGATGTCTCATTATTGCTTAACAGATACGGATTTTGCTGCATAAATGTCATTCAAACGTGCCTGATATGTTTGACAATTCTAATTCCTTCATCAAATTAGACAAGGATGAAAATATCAAGACACTTGGGTTATATTGGAATCCTCAAGAGGATAACTTCATTTATCAAATCAAACCAAAGAATAATAACACTTCTTACACCTAACGTTCCGTTTTGTCAATTATTTCTTCACTGTTCGATCCCTTGGGTCTACTTGCTCCTACAATCGTTCCATATAAAGTGTTCATCCAAGAGTTATGGTGCGCTAACCTTTAATGGGATGAAGTTCTTCTCGCTCCGCTAGCTGAAAAAGTGGAATTCTCTGTATTCCCAACTCAAATCGTCAAGTAATTTTAAGATTCCTAGATTAGTTAAAATTAGTTTAAGTAAGAGTTATCAATTGCACGAATTTTGTGATGCAAGTCGTAACACATATGGTGCTTGTCTTTTTATCAGATCTGTTGATAGCAATGAACGCGTTGGAATCCACTTATTATATTCAAAGTCTAGAGTTGCGCCAGTCAAGCAAATCTCTATTCCAAGGTTGGAGCTGAATCCAGATTACCAGATCCTGATTTCTCAGGCATTAATGTAAATAAGCTCGTTAGGTGGCAGCTTATACAAAAATTACTAAAGGACTTTTGGAAAGCATGGTCTAATGATTACTTACATTCTCTGCAACAGAGAAATAAATGCAAAATTTCAAATACCAAAATTTGTGTTGGTAATGTAGTTATAATTAAGGAAAATAACCTTCCTCCACTGATGTGGAAATTAGGAGTAATTGTTCAAGTACATCCAGGTAAGGATGGACTTGTTAGATTAGCATATGTAAAAACCTATAATACAATAATAAAAAGAACCATTAACAAATTGATTATTCTTACAAATTTAAATGATTGTGATGATATGAGTCAATCCCAATGCAATTAATAATACTTATTTAACATCATCTTAACATAATTGTTCATTCGTTAATTTATTTTGCTTTCAATTTTTGCTCTTATCAACATTGTATCATTGAATTAACTTTAATTTAAAACTTATATCTAATTAATTTTATGTATCACGCTTTATTTCTGTGTTAAGTTAATTTATAACGTTATAAAATTATAATTGGTGTGCGGTATGTTTTGTTCCACTTGTGCCATCGCAGATGCTGCTACCTAGTGAGGGCTAGGGCTCTCCAGCAAGCTATGATCATACGATTGTCACACCATGTTCTATGTCATAATACTGCAAGGAGTGGTCATTATGATGAAGTGACCTTCTATTCATTCAACGCCAGAATCTGAACCAGAATGGTCGTGTTGTACATTCAGTCTGGATCACATGTTCAGATGAACACTTATTTTAGTTGTATATTTATATGTTATTAAGTTTAATTATATGTATTATGTTATATGTTAAATGTTCAATTATATGTTATCTAAATGTCAAGATGGCAAGATATTAAATAACAATTCAATAAGCAATAAGGTGTTGTTTCAATTCATCACCTATGCATCTACAGTTCATACTCGCTCTAAAACCTACCATAAAGGTTTTATGGTCCTCCACATCGCTACAGATCTAACAATAATTTAATATTTATGTAGCCATTTTATTAAAAAAACCTTGTAGTGATAAATAATGTGGATGGAAGACAATTAACAGAAAAGAATTTACTTCATAGAACATCAATCTAAACAGTCAGCTGACCGGATAACTGCTAACATATAGAGTTTATGATGTTTTTAATGTAAACAAATTACTTGTTTGCACGAATCATAATTGCAGCATGAGAAAGAACAATAGCTGTCATGACTGTAATTTCCCTTCTTCAAACCAAATCTGCTGTTAAAATTATGATCACAGGAGAGAGGTTATGGGTAACTAATTTATTACAAGACAGATCAAAATTTGCCAGTAAAATTTTCTTCTGTAAAAATATCTTTTCTGCAATTTCACTCATAATACTACTTAAAATATTAATTTATTACTTATAGAATATTATTTAAAACTGACATATCTTATTAGCAGATTGAATGCATGTAAATGAACATAACATTATTTATCAGTAACAGCTTACCACTTTGCCACATCATCCATATTATGAAGTGTTATCATAATCCATGTATTTCAATATTTGTAAATATTTAAACTGTTCACACATTATCTTTGATTTTGCATCTTCCTTTTTCTGAACATATAATTCATTTTAAGTTCTTCTTTTGTTTTACTATAACATTTCCACTGGCCGCTGTGTTATCTAAGATTCTATTAGCAAGATAACTAGATGTAGAAGTTATAGTTTCTTATTTTTATATCTTACTTATAAAATAAAACTTAATACAACTATCTTATTTACAGCCATAATCCTGTAAAATAATTAAATATTATTATTTTAATTTTGTATCAGTAAAATTTATTCAAATTTATAAAATCACAAAAAGGATTTCTCCCACTGAAATATTTGTAAATATTATTAACTCACTAACATTGGTCATTGGATTACTACATCTCCATCAGAAATCTTCACTTTAATTTTAGTTGTTTTAGTATTTTTAAATATTGTTTCTCGAGGTTTATAAAGAGCTTATTGGAAACTTAATTAGAATGTCATACAGTTTTATGTTACCTTCTATAATTTACTATAAATAAAATTTTAGAGTGTTTATACACTTTAATATAGTGCCATTTTTAATGTAATGCCATTTTAGCTACTATTAAAAACAAACTTGTTACAATCATGTGCAAATTAATGTGAACTAGAGTACATTTTCAAAAATAATCAAATTTATTACTTATAAAGAATGTACAGTATTTATTACAGTAATTTTAGTATTTAATATGTCCTCCTAGCTCTTTAATAAACATTTCAGTTCTTTTAGGCACTGAATCTATAAGTTTTTTTACATATTTCTTTAATTTCTTGACTGTGAAACCACACCTTTATCACAACATAAATCATCTTCTCTTCGGTAGTGTAGTCCGTTTTTCTCAGTCTTTTCTATACAGTGCCCACAAATTTTCAATTGGGTTCAGGTCTGTTGAATTTCCAGGGCAGTCCAAACACTGAATCCCTTTTTGAGACATGAAAAGCTTAACTTTCTTTAATGAATTGCAGAGAGGACCCAAAATCTTGTTGAAAAACAGCATTTTTAACTTCAGGTTAATCTGCAAGTTTTTTAAGTTCTGGTAGAGCCTATTTTCCAAAAATGGTATGTATTTTTCACTGTTCATCATCCCAGAGATGGGTACTAAAGTTTTAGGTCCAAAGTAGCATCCCCAAAACATATTCTTTAAAGGACGCTTTACAACTTGTTTGATGTGTTTTGACAAAATCTGCTTGCTCATCATTGCTTTTTCGCACATGTGCCCTGAACTAGAAAATGACTCTCATCAGAGAAAAGTATTTTTCCCCAAGTATCATCACTCGAGTTTTTGTCTCAAAGAAGCTGTTTTTCCTTCATGACATCCATAAGAAGTTGTTTTCTTCGTGCCTTGCGACCACTTTCCAAAAGTCTTCTGGATACAATAGAATTGATAGAATTGTGTATTTTCACAGCAACTGATTCTAGCTCTTTTTGTAACTCAAAAATATTTTTCTGAAAATTAATTTTACTTATTCTACTTTAAATATCATCATATTTTAATGGGGTTTTACATTTTCTTCCACAGCAACCTTTTTGTTGGGGTCAAATTGTACCCATCCCAAGACTTTGTCTAATTATCTTGTTAACTACAGCTAGACTAACTTTACAGTCTGTTGCTATCTGTCTTTGAGTCATATAAGTATGTTGATTGAGTGTTATTGTCTTGCTTTATTTCTTAGAAGTTAAATCAATATTGCTACTTTTCCTATTAATGAAATCACAAGAAGATCACTTAGATTAGAAGAAACCAAAATAAAATAGATAAATAACACACATAACCTCTCAACACAAAGAAGATATTTTCAGGCAATACTTGAAATGGATGGAAACAGCTTTACTACGTGTGGAATGAGTGTTACAACATAGCTAATTAAAAATTACCTCTTGTTCACATTAATTTGCACAAGACTAGCTGCTGATAAAATCCTCTAAGTTCAGGGAATGTTTATGAAAGGGACGTGCTCAGATATTAGTACTCTGCTAAGCGCAAATCTAAATATTGCTTCGCAGTATCTCAATGGTGTTTGCATGCTATTTTGCACTTCCCCAAAACCTTCCGATGTATGTTTACTGTTCTCTGAATTCACTAAACTACACCCATGGTTTAGTGGTTTAGTTAGAACTCAACTGTTCCAATCATGATCACTTTAAATGCTCACCATGAATGGAATGAATGATAAATCATTCTTAATGACGATGGCATCCATTATTGTCCGAAAGATCTACATATCTAGTGTTATACACATCTGGCGTTATTTTTCCATTTCATAAATATGATTTTGTTAGCTTCCATTAAAAAAAGTCAGAGTTTTTAGAGTTGATCGTTACTACAATGCTGATTTGCATGTTGCTCCCATATAGTTGCTTGAGTCATCAGCAGTAGGCACAATTACATCCAATTGCCACTCACCATTTGATTGAGGAAGATAAAACAAAATTGCCTTTATAAATTATGTATAAATTCTGAAACCATTTTTTTACTTTTGTACAGTCAAACTGCAGATTTTTTTATAAAAACCAAATTTTATGGCTCATTAATACACATGTATCAATTTTAGCTTTCTTATTTCAACAGATAAATGAAAACTATTATGTGATCATTTTGAACGAAACAGATCTATTAAAGTGGGAGTTGAACTAAGATACTTCTGATACATTTCATTAACTTTTTAGAAATGAAGAATGATTTGAAAAAAAAATCTTCTTTTCACATTGATTGAAGTTTGATACAGAAATTAATTAACTGGTAGGAGTAATGCAGCAAGACACAAATTAAAAGTCTTTTAGATGTTGGTCTCATACAGAGACCCCATGAAGCTGTACCCCAATGCTCAAACTAGCAATTTTGAGGAATTGTGTATTATAAATTCATTAATTTATAAAAAAAAGCATGGTTGACTACATTCCAAGCCCATTGTCATATCACTTTCCTACCATTTAGCAGATTGGAGAGGTGATTGGATTGAAGTGCTCTGCATGTAAATTTTGGGTAATTTACTAATGGAAACTAGTTACAGAACTGCAATACTTACTAGTTGGAGGAAATTACATAAGCGTACTTAAATCAATACTTTGACTCATAAAGTTTTGCTAACAAGTGAGTTCAGTTTCAAACGGTCATGGCAAGGACATAAAGGAGGATTTGATCACAACATGGTTTAATTTAATCACTAAAAAAAAATTTTACTGTTCAAATTTACTGATTTTTAATTAAAAAAAAATAGTCAAATTTACTTTTTAAAAGAATTGTTTCTATTTTCTTTCTTCAATCAATATAATGTATAGAATATTATGTATAGAATTTTAATTTCACAACCAAGTTTGCACGATAAATGTATACATACTTCTATCTACGTCCCACAATATCGAATTCGGCCTAAATGGGACCTGGCTGATGCAAGACGAAGAAAATGGCGAAAGTGAAGAAGAGTCTATAAAACCTACATTCACCGACCGTCCTTCTCGCTAGCAGTGCGACTTCCTCTGGTGAAGGGAATGCACTACATCTTCCAATAACTAGGATCTCATCAGGTGCATTCCTACTAGACCGAAAGGCACTAGCTCCAACAGGCCTTCAGTGGACTAAAGGAGAAACCGCAACGGAAGAAAGATGCAAATACATTGCTAGTCTTCCAAGGATAGTCCAAGTAATGATATTACTATGGGTATTCTAAATGTAAGAAAGACGCAGCAGGAATGAACTGTTGTCCAGGTTCTGCGATTAATATGGGGCCATGTATCCTCCGTTATCCTTGCGTTCCATTCCGTATTCTTCCATCAATACTAAAGAATAAAATAGCGAAAGTATACTGAAACAGGAAAATTCGGATAAAAATTGGTTCTTGCAATAGAATACAAATAAATTAAAAAAATATAATAAATTATTTAGCAGAAATTTTCATATAAATGGGAAAAGTATCATATATTATTAAAATTAGCCACAAAATGCATTCCGATATGAGATGATGCTCTAAAACAAATGCAGTTAAGGCACTTTTTGATCAATTGAGGACCTTGTCTCAGTCTTGAGAAATATGAAAGACGACGATTTTTTTACTGACTTGCATTCACTTTCTAGATAGCTATACGTACAATAATAAGTTTCTTATATTTTTGAATTTCCGATGATGAATCGCCGAGTTTAGATTTAATTAAAATGTATTGCAGCGTTGTAGATGCTATAATAATATAACTCGAAGAAAATAACTGAACTATATAACTGCATTTGACAGATTGCAAGAGTTTTTCTTTTAACAGGGAAAGGCTTAATTTCATCATCAATAGAAGAAAATGGAAATCTATTGTCTGCAGCATACCTAGAAATAAACAAAAAATAATTTCAGAAATTAATTAAAATATTTTAAATACCAAACAAAAAATTTATTGGAAAATAGAGATCCGAGCACTATTTATCATATGGATATTTTGAATATACTGAATGTGTGGGATTTAGAAGAATCATATTAAAGTATTTTACAAGCTATACACGTATTTCTGACAATGCCAGCGACAATAGCCACACCCGAAAGAAGTTTTAACAAATTAATAATAATCAAAAAATATTTGAGATCTGCAACTAATCAAGATCGTACTTTAGATTTAAGCCTTTTGTCAATAAAACATAAATTAGTGAGCGATTTGAAATTTGACGATAACATTAATGATTCCGCTAATTCAAAAGCGAGAAATATAAAACAACAGATGCATTTTTTGATTTAAATTTTAAGTATAAATAGTTAAATTAATACCCACGAAAAAACGTTATGTTTTATTGTAAATTTATGTTTTACATTTTTATTGTTTTAAAGCTTCATTTGTTCAATTTAATTTATTGCAATAAATAATTTTCATAATAAAATTATTTCTTTGTATTTGCCATTAAGCTATTTAAATAAAAAGACATAAAGGGGCATCATTTATACTCAACAATCTTGGATTAAAAAAAACAATTCAGCATATAAAGTACTACATAGAACATCTACTCCCCTTTCAGTTACAAATTTCATGTTGACCAGTGTTATTACCTCATAATGAAATACACCACATTTTTTAATTTATATCCACCCCCTCAAATCATTCAACTGTAAAATGTCCAGTACGCTCATTGTTCTTTGTAAAAAATATGTATCCCTTCAGTACTTATGTAAGCCTAGATATCTTTCAGCCCTTACCTGTAGAAAAAAAATACTAAAATTTATATTTTATTTAACATTTATAAGTACACGTGTAAAGAAAATAAATTAATGGAATGGCTGCATTTGTTTTTATTTAAAAGTTTTTCTATACGTGGATCTGTGTTAAAAACATACAAAAGAAAATTATTTTCAAGTGATAAAAGGCGATTCCTAAGTTTAGTTTTTAGCGCCACCATAGACGAAAACCCCTTTTCACTGCGGTAAGACGTGGCGAAAGGAATTAATATTAATATTCTCAGTGCCTCTATGACTAAATTTCTACATTAACTTAGACCAAAATGTATCTAAATCTTCAAATATGAATTGTAGTTGTAGCGTTTTATCGGCAGATATTTCGATGAGCTGGCCGCCATTCTCAAGTGGTAACTTATTAACTGCAACAACGTTTTGCCTAAATGGATTCAGTATCCATCTAGTCCCGGAAGAACTTCGTGATACATCAAAAGTTCTATGTAAGAGATAGATTCAGAATTAATTGACCAGTTTAAAATGGAACCTTGAAATTTAACACATTTGAACTTATATATCATAATATTTTCCTTTTCCCTTTTGGTCCTGAATGAATTCTGAAAAAATTCCTATCCAAAATTAAATTAGAATGCATAAAATGCATTAGTAAAGAGAAATGTGTAGGATTTTAACTTATCACAATCTGGTAAGAAATTGATGTGTGAAATGAATCCAAGTTTCGCCCATGTACTCATTTATATTTATTATTATTAAACAGGAGCATATATTAAAATTATAACAGGAGCAATATAATATAATTCAGGGTACTTTTCCCGTTATCTGATATATGGGGTTTTTCCTAATAAAGTGAGATTTATTTAAATACTTGTATATTTACATTTTTAACATGAATTTACATTTTAACACTTTTTAACACAATTTAACACTTTTTTCATTAAAATTGAATTAAATGTAACTGAATATACATGAATTAAACAGTTCATGTAACGAAATTGTAGTTTATGAAAATAAACCAGTTCATTTTTTCAATATTAACAAAATGAAACTAAAGCTCTCACCTTAAGCAGCAAAATCTTATTAAATAAATTGTGCTGAATATTACGTTGACAACACGTCAACTCCGCCAAGTATAAAATCAATCATTTCCTTGCAGGTGCGAGCTGATTCTTATTTCGATTCTTTGCCTATCTACACATGCATTCAATTATCTGGATGAGTGCCCTCGTTTGAAGATCAGCTAAATTTTCTGATGATTCACAGACAAATGTAATTTTTCAGAGGTTGCCATACGATGCCCATTCGTCTGAAATAGCAAGAGTCTGCTCTTATGCAATAAGTTAGCAGCGGTAGCATAAAGTCAGCACTTCTACCCGGTATTGCGTCCATGAAGCACTCCGTTTTTCTACAAAACCCACTGCTGATGTAGTACTGACTGACTGATTGATTCTTCAGTTTTGAAAACATCTTCTATTTTGACAGTCATGCCAGGCCCGCCGATTTGTACTGGATTGTTCATTAAGTTATGAGCGCCTTTTACGTGTAGCTTCATCCTCGACTACCGTATTGTGGTTTATTTCTAATTCCTCCTAGCAAAATTTAACTGAGACCAAACCCTTAGACCAACAATAAATGAAAAAAAAAAATTGTTTGCAGAAAGGCAATTTTTGAACCAATCATAAATATTTCTTGCAGTAGAAGTTTGAACTCCCTACAGCCATCCCTCGAGCAAGTCCACCGATCCCGCGAGCCCATTTGTAAAATCATATCATGACCGTTTGACTTATACGAAAATTATGGAGAATGCCATACTTCTGTAACAATGCGACAGCATAATTTTCATTTGTAATTTGTTAACGCGTACAAAATTCATGTTGACTGACTGAACTACCGAATTCATCCAAATCATTTCATCCGATTAGGAGATACCCAGCTTCTGAAATTTTTCAATGTTAAAATTGGGTAATTTGGTTAGAAATAGTCATGAAACACCAAAATCTGCAAAAGCCCAGTCATACAAAATTTGAGCCGATTAGCGCACATTTTTCTTTTACAGTACAATACAGTTTGTACAGCAATTCAATATATTAGGTGGGAAAGTAAAAAATTTATAAACAATTTTTTTTATATTTAAAAAACTCAAATTTTATATTATGAAAATTGCTTTAAAAAAAAAATACTGTTTGACCAAAAACCCTAATGATAAAATAGTAACCAATTAAAAATGGCAATGGAAGCATAATTAATTTTTTATTATTATGAGTTAAAAACTAATTAATAAAACTAATTCTGCTTTTAGGTATGATAAACGGGATTTATAAAGAAGAGTCTGATATGACCTCTCTGTCTCTCTGATTGCTATTTTCATTACTACCTTCTCTAATGACCATTAATAAACATTCCTACCATTAATATATGTTCTAAACAAGTAATTAGCTGTAATATCTATTTTATCAATTTTTTTTTGGAGAATGTATCCCACATTTACTGTTTAGAAGTTGTGATCAAAATGAAATAATAATAGCGGGTTGTTAAAAGATTTCTTTTTTAGTGATTTAAGTATTAATAATGTGTATTTATTTTAAAACAAATTTGTACAGCAGGCTTGTGGTCGCATAAACATCTGCATTAAAAATTTGCTTGCAAGAAATTGTATCTTTGTAATACTTTCATTTTAATTAAAATAGCTTATAAAATACAGATATTTCTTTCTTTGGGTTTGGTTTTAATAGGTTTATTATCTGCATGCAATTTTTTTTTTTACAACAGATTAAAACACACTAAAGCCTGTAAGGTTGAACTAAAGTAATAGGATATGAACCTGTTTACTCATAATATTTGTTAAACAATAATTATTGATAAATGATTAGAAAACTGGTAATTGTCAGTAAACAATGAAATTTGAACAATTAGAATCATTCCAGTAATTATTAGAATGTTTCATTCCATGTTACGCATGAGTGAAGAGAGGCATTTTTCATAATGAAGAATTCAAAACGGAATTTCACTTTTTTAAATTAACATTCAATTGGAAAAATTTAGGTATAGTTTAGAGTTCAACAAATACAAAAACACTGCACAACTTGTATGTTAAAAATAATTAAATACATTCAATATTATGTTAAAAACAACTAAACCGCCTAACAAGTTTGTCTATTATTAACAAGTAACCACAATTTTACAACAGTGAATAGTATTCAAATTAATTTCAAAGCATACAATAATTAGTTTTGCCAACCTAATTTTTCAAAAGGTCTAAATCTATTGTATTAAAAACACCTGTTTTTAATCCTTACAAATTCATAACATTTTTCTGCGAAGTTTTGTTTTCAATAACTAAAGTTGATTTTTGGGGGGGTTTTTCATATAGAGATGTAATAGAGTTTATTACATCAATTTTTTCTAATTAAATTTTTTTAAAGTTTTGATAAAATTTATGTATTTATTGGTCACTTAACACACTTACTGTGCTACAAAAAAAAAAGAATTTTTCTGTTTTACATTAAATATCATGAGAAGTAGGGGAGATATATTTCTTAGACTTATTTTATTCGATTTATCAGGTTAAAAAACATGAGAAACCATAAAGTTTACCCCAACAAATTAGCCTTTCCATCTGAATCATACTGTATATTAATGAAATTTACTCTCAGTTACATTTGATAAAAAAATTGAGCACAAAACAAAAAAAAATAACCTACTAACTATGTGGCAAACCATTCTTTTTTTCAGAATACTGCATCATAAAAGACATTTTAACATAAATTAAATTTTCTAGGTGAAAAAAAAATAACAAACAAACACTCTTAGACAAAAACATTTGAATTAAATTTAACAATTATACATAAGATGTGATGGGATATTCATAAGTCAAGAAAACTGTTGACATAATGAATTTATCAAACTTCTCCTTTTTCACCTTATTGCATAATTTGGAAATAGACAGTCTATTTTTAAAACTGAGTTTTGATAATAAATAAAAAAAATATGAAGTGATTCCTTCGCATTAAAAAGTGCACAAACACCTTATCAAATGATGAACTGTGAGAAGAAATAAAGTTCAAATTCTGGAATCAGCAATCATAGTATAATAGTACAATTATTTCTTCATAAAATAAAGTAAAAAGTACTCTCATCTCCTATAAAAATATGACAATTTTTTTAGGAGGAGTATAGATTCTTCTATGTTGAATTTACTGTAATCAGATTGCTAGTTGTTCTAGAGAATTAATAAGTTGTTTAAAAGAGTGAATCCTGTACGACATAGACAACTAACTGTTATGATTATTTATTACAAAAATATAAATTGTTATTAACAATAAATATTCTTATTTTTGTTAAACTTTTTTTAAATTAACTATTGTGCGCCGTGAATTGTGTTTAATAGATAAACAAGATATTGGCAGTTTTTATGTAATTTTCAAGAGAATTATACTTTAGAGATAACATTTTTTTTTTATTTTAATTTTCTTCAGTAAAGCCCTTTGTTCATCTGCTAGGATCATTGTATACAGAATTCTTCACTTTCAGGCAGAAGGGTGTATCTGATTTATAGTTATTACACTTCTTTGAACAAAAATCTATTTTCTAAAATCTGCTTAATGTTTCTTTAACAAACATATATATTTGGGGATACTCATTACAGCTCTTAGTCATGAGACCTACTTTGTGCTCATCAGTCTGCCAATTTTTAATTCAATTTATTAATTGTTCAATCTGTTTTGTGAGGAAATACATATCTTTTTGCATGGGTACTTTAAATTTGGCCATTACATCCATCCAGTCTTAAGGCAAGAATTGAACTTTTTCTCTGTCATTTCCATGTTAGTAAAACCAGAATCATTTTTTAAATTCCTATTAAAAATATGTGGTTGATTGTTTCTGTCGGTGTATAAGTTACAATATACATCCAAATCTGAATAAAAAAAGCTGCATTGGTTACAATACCAATATATTACTGGTACTGTTGCGGTAACAATATATTTTATATTCTGAAATAACCTATTAATATACTTTAAAATGCATGATCATACTTCAGACAACCTCCCTATGCTATGTCTTTTGACCAAATAAACATAAAAAATGATTTGTTTGTTTAGCAATCATGAATAGCTAGACTGAAAGTGTACAACTGACATTTGCAATACTCAACATTAGTTTATAAATATGAAGCTGGAAGTACATCAAAAGTGAATAAGCTTTACTCATAGAAGTGACACATCCATTCAATTCACCACAGGGACTGGCACTATAGTGACCATCAGTACTGCCAGAAAAGGAATTGTTATTAATTCACCTTGAATCTACATGTTACTTGTGAATGGAGCTTTATACGAGTACGTATCACAAACATAAGAATGATTGGGAAAGTAGTAGGTGAAACAACAAATTAATGTATTCCTTTTTCTAATGAAGCAATGAATTATCTATACTGTCTCAGCACAACAGGGAAAAGTGTAAATACTAACCAATTTGTTAATAATGCATTAATATAAAATATATATGAGTAACTTCAGATGAAACTTCTATCCTCTTTATGTGAATCAGTTTTTTGAACAGGCATCTAAGATATAATACAAACCAAATGTTTGTTATGACATAGTATGAAAACAACTCATATATGGCAACGATTTAATTTAAAATGTGTAAAATTAACTTTTAAATGTTTTCTAATAATTTAGAAAATTTAATATTCAATTCCGATATCAACTTTAGACAGCCTTTAGAAAGCCAACTTTAGACTTTAGGTAGAATAATTCTTTAATTCTGTTAAATATTGGGTAAATTAAATAAAGATGTAGGAATTCTAAGAACTTTTTATGAATTAATATTTTTCCATTATTACTCAAAATATAGTTAGTAACAGTTTTAAACGGTTATAGTTACAACTATATCAAAAAAATTATAACAAAACTAAAATTAATAAAAAAAGAGCTATAACAAAAAATCAGTTTTGTATCAATTAGCATACCTTTCTACTGAATAAAAAGTAAGCTTCACTGACTTGTTAATTGTTTTGAAAGATTTTTTACAAACTTTAATAAATGCATTATTAATAATTTACACAATTAAACCACTTTTCTTCTAAGACGAATAATGTGAAAAATATAAAATGTTTATAAAGAATACTACAATTTTCTTTCTACTACAATCTCGATTTGCTGCTCAAGCAGCTAAAATCCAAAAATTATTCATTTGAATCTTATAAAATGGGATAAATCCATTCTATTATTTATTACCCTAACCGTAAGTGATTAAATCTGAAACTATCCAATCAATCTATGCTGAAAAACAAGAGTATTACTGTGTAAAGAAATTTTTGTATGTCTTTAGTCATTTGATGCAGCTCTTCAAGTTTCCTTATCTAGTCATTTCATTTCGGTATACCCCCTACATTCCTACATCCCTTACAATTTGTTTACCATATTCCAAATGTTACCTGCCTGCATAATTTTTCCCATTTACCTATCCCTCCAGTGTCAAAGTGACTGTTCCAGGAAGCCATAAGATGTGGCCTATAAGTCTGTCTCTTAACTGAATTCTTCAAAATACTTTTTTCTTCATCAACTTGCTGCTGCAACACCTTTTTATTTATCACTTTATCCAACCATCTGATTTTTAATATTCTCCTATAGAACCACATTTCAAAAGCTTCTAATCTTTTCTTGTCAGGTTCTCCGATCATCCAAGTTAAACGTCCATATAAAGCTATACTCCAAACATATACTTTCAAAAATGTTTTCCTGACGTTTAAATTAGGTTTTGATGTAAGCAAATTATATTCGCCTGTGCTATTCGGCATTTTATATCGCTTCTGCTTCATCCATTTTTGGTAATTCTACTTCCCAAATAACAAAATTCTTCTACCTCCGTAATCTTTTCTCTTCCTATTTTTATATTCAGTGGCCCATCTACTTTATTTCTACTACATTTCATTACTTTCATTTTGTTCTTGTTTATTTTCATACAGTAGTTCTTGTGTAGGACTTCATCCATGTCGTTCATTGTTTCTTCTAATTCTTCTTTACTCTCAGCTAAAAAGTACTACATCATCAGCAAATCATAGCGCCTTTATTTTTTCACCTTGCCCTTTACTCCAGATCTAAATTGTTCTTTAACATCATTAACTGCTAGTTCTATGTAAAGATTAAAAAGTAATAGGGATAGGTCATCCTTGTTGAACTCCATTTTTTTTACTACTTCTTTTTGATGGTCTTTGATTACTACTGTTGCAGTATGATTCCTGTAAATATTAGCAATTGTTTTTCTATCTCTATACTTGAACACTAAATCTTTTAAAAGCTGAACATTTTATTACAGTCTGTATTTCCAAATGCTTTTTCTAAGTCTATAAGTGCAACGTATGTTGGTTTGTTTTTCATTAATCTTCCTTCTATTATTAATCTGAGTGCTAAAATTGCTTTCCTAGTCCCTACACTTTCCTGAAACCAAATTGATCTTCACCTAACACTTCTTACACTCTCCTCTCAATTTTTATGTTAAAATTTTTAATGCATGAATAGTTAGTTAATTGTTCTGTATTTTTCTTTTTTATGTGCTCCTGCTTTCTTTGGTATCATAACCAGCAACATTCTTTTTGAAGTTTGACAGAACTTCCGCTTTTACATAAATATTACACACCAGTTTATATAATCTATCTATTGCTTCTTCACCTGTACTATGATGTAATTCTGCAGGTATCCCGTCTATCTTAGGAGCCTTTCTGCTATTCAAATCCTTTAATGCTCTATTAAATTCAGATCTCAGTATTCTATCTCGCTTTTCATCTCCTTCTTCCTCTATAACACTGGTTTCTAATTCATTTCCTCTATATAACACAATATATTCCACCCATCTATCTATCTCTTCTATTGAGTTAAAAAATCGGTGTGCCTTCTTTATTAACCACATTATTAGATTTTAACTTATGTACCACAAAATTCTCCTTAACTTTCCTGTATGCTCCATCTATTTACCAATGATCATTTCTCTTTCCACTTCTAAACACTTTTCTTTAATCCACTCTTCTTTCGCTAATTTGCACTTCCTGTTTATAGTATTTCTTCATTGTTAACAGTTAATTTTTCCTTTTTCATCACTAGCATTCTTATACTTTCTATGCTTACTCATCATCTGCAATATATCTTCTGTCATCCAAACCTTTTTACCAGTTCTCTTTGTTCAGCCTAAGTTTGCTTCTGCTGATTTAAGAATTTCCTTTTTAACATTCTCCCATTCTTCTTCCATATTTTCTACCTTATCTTTTCTATTCAGTCCTCTTGCAATGTCCTCCACAAAAATCTTCTTTACCTCCTCTTCCTCAAACTTCTCTAAATTCCACTGATTCACCTGACACCTTTTCTTCTGGTTTTTAAACCGCAATCTACATTTCTTTATCAATAAATTATGACTGCTAATGATGCCTGTTCCTGGATATACTTTGCAGTCGATGAGTTGATTTCTAAACCTTTTCTTAAACATGATATAATCTATCTGATACCTTGCACTATCACCTGGCTTTTTCCATGTGTATATTCTTCTATTATGATTTTTAGACTGGGAGTTGGCAATTACTAAATTATTCTTTGTGCAAAACTCAATAAGTTGGTACCCTCTTTCATTCCTTTTGCCCAGCCCATATTCACCCACGATATTTCCTTCCTTGCCGTTTCTGATGCTTGCATTCCAATCTCCAACTATTATTAAGTTTTCATCTCCTTTTATGTAATTAACTGCTTCATCAATTTCTTCATATACATACTCTATCTCATTGTCATCATGGGCGCTTATTGGCATGTAGATGTTAACAATCATTGTCCATTGTCGACTTAGGTTTTGATATTATCCTCATTACAATGATTCTATCGCTAAACTTTTTGAGATATTCTACTCTCTGCCCTATCTTCTTGAAACCTTTTCCTCCTCTTGAAACCTACTATTGCCAGCCTTTTATTTGATGCTGAAATAGTTATTCTAAAATCATCTAACCAAACGTTTTTTCCTCTTCCCTTCAAACCTTGCTAATTCATACTATATCTACATTTAACCTACCCATCTCCCTCCTTAAATTTTCTTACCTACCAACCATTTTCAAACTTGCTCCTATTCATAGAATGTTATTTTTTAATTTTCTTATGACCCCATTCTAGTAGTCTCCACCAAGAGATCCAAATGGGGGACTAGTGTCCTCCAGAAAATTTTATCAAGGAAAGCGTCTCCATATTTGCTACATGAAAATGTAGAGAGCTACATTTTCTTGGAAAAAAAATACAGCTGTAGTTTTCCACTACTTTCAGCTGTGTACTATTCAGAAGACTGAGTGATGATGATATGGCTGTTTAAGTCTTCCTGACATACAGTAGCCTATAACAACTGAAAGAGCTGCTCCCCTCTTTCAGGAATCATTATTTAGTCTGGCTCTCAAACAGTTACCACTGCAATAAGGTTGCTTCTTTGGTCCAGCTATTCTATATCACTGACCACTTCAGCCCTCTTATCAGTAAGATCTCATGATTCATAGAGGAATAACATAAAGGTTGTTAAGCAGTAATTTCCACCAGCCTTCTGCATCCTATGCCATTGAATTTTTGGTTTATCCGCCTTCAGGAATGGTTTCCCATACTAAGGGAGAGAGTAATGAAATAACTATGCAAAAATTATTTTAAATAATATTCATTTACGTTGTGTTATTATCTTCTTGCAAATGACTATTTAACTCAAAAGATTTGAAAATACATTCTACGGACTGAATCTACATGCAATTCAAAATAGCAGATGTTGCAGGTATTGACTGAAAAGAAGGATTTAGGGCTGGCAAGGTGTTAGAAGAAGGAAACTTTCTTGGTTTATAAGACATTGTACTGGACTATGAACTGTTGAAAGGTTTAATACATACAATAAGAAATCAGCTAGAAATAGATCATGTGGTTGCAAACATTCATTAGTGGATTTTCAGATGAAGTTGAAAAAGGATACGGACTCTTAGAAAAAAAAACTAAAGACAAACACCATTCTACCAACTGTATCTCATAATTAAAATAAAATTTAACATTTTTCTGTTATAATTTTTCTTTTATGGAATAATATTTGTTTTAATAAATACATTTTGAAAATATTTTCTTCGTCGAAGTTTGAGCCTATTTTAAAGCAAGTATGTTTTTTTATTATTTATTACATACAAAAAAATTATTCTGTATTTTTAGAGCAATAATATTTTAGATATATACACATAATATACAAGGTTTAATCAAAGAATATCAAGAATAACAATAAAAAAAGTAAGGGACCGAGAACACTTAAAACATTCCATCTTCTACATCTTGAAATGAGAACCTAAATTTTACGTATATTCATATCAAAAAGGTAAACTTCCGCTACTTGTTTTTGGTCGCTAAGGTATAACTCTAAATACGTGTAAGCAGCTTCTTTGGTACTTTAGCTACTGTTTTTTTTTTAAAGTAAAAATGAGGAACTAAATAAATCAAATGCTTTATAGAGATTAACAAAAATTTAAATAGAATCTTTTTGTTACCTGCAGAATTTAAAATATTTTCCAAAAACTGACATGTGGATATCAGCAGGCAGGTTTTTCCTAAAGCCATGCTGAAAGTCTGTTAATACATTAGGCTTTTCAAGTAATGTTAAGTCAATTTTTCATAATTTTTTCAAATACTTTAGAAAATTCAGACAATAATTAAATTGTCTTATGATGTAGTAAATTAATTATCTTTGTTAATGTAAGTCTTAAGGCAGCAAGGTTGTTGAATGATTTATTAATTACATTTATAAGAAGGATAACAATATTATCTAAATAATAGCACCTACAACTTCTTTAAAATACTGAAAAAATTTCATCAATACCCACTGAATATTTACTCTTTATAATTAACGTTCATATTTTACTTTCTTAGGTATAAAGAGTAAATAAAAATACAGATTCATCAGCAAAACCATGCTAGATGAATGGCTTTGTTTGAAATAGATCAATAATATTGTTGTTGAAAATACTGAAGAATATATTATTAAATTCCTCTACTACCTGAGTAGAAAGGTAAGTCCTTTTATATTTTGGTAAAGTTATCTGACCTCTTTTATTTTCAAATCCCTTTAATAATAGTCTACATAGTTTCAGATTTATTGTTTGAATTAGATATTAAGTTACCATTATATCATCTTTCGGCAATACAAAAACTGTAGCGTAAATTTGTTAGTTCTAAACACCTAATGTATTTTCAATAAGGCTTTATTTTACTGTCTGGCTTCTGTGGACTCAAAAACGTTCATTCACCTAAAAGCACATTCATCAGTAATGTAATGTAATCATTAAACTACTTAGGATGGTAATCCAAACAGAAATTGTAAAGCTTAATCAAAGAGCATAATAAAACTAACAAAACAAAAAATTCAATGATTTTTCTACATTTACAGCAGAAAATTGAACTAAAATATTTTCCAGTGTAACTCTGTTACAAAAAAAACTCTGATTTTTTTAAATTCATATTTGAAGAAGTGATGTGTCATTTTGTTCTAAATAAAATTCTCTAGAATTTCCCTATTAAAAGAATTATTTGATTAAACTAATATTTAGAGAGATATTAAGAATTCAGAAATTCAGATGGCTGCCATTCTGAATAAGTGAAACACAATATTATTTTGTAGACACATTCAGATTAAACATATACACATAAATAAATAATAGAATATATATAATGTATTCTAGAAATATAATAAAATAGAATAAATATAGTAGAATATGTCAATATATTCTTTAAATATAAAGTTTTATTTAAAATAAAATGGGGAAACAGAAGGAAAACCACTTTCAGACAAAAATTTATACAAATTTGTTATCGTAATGTTCTGAATCAATCCTGAAAGTTATGCCATTTATTCAAGTCACACTCTTGTGAATGATTTATGTTATACATAATTTATGTTTCTATCCTTAACGTGTGTAATTAGTTATGAACATGCTACCATAATTTAATATTTCAGTAATTTAGAAATTGGTTCACTTTCAATAACTGATAATTTTCTGCAATTTTACAGCAACAGAGTAAATATTCACAATAGTAATAAAGTCCATTAAAACCACAAAATAAAGAAATCACATATGAAAGTAAGAAATGTTTAACACTTTATTTGAAAAAAATGAATAAAGAAAAAAAATATAAAACTTCAAAAAGCACTAAACAATTACATAAAAAAGAATTAAATAAATTTTTGTTTTACAGTTATAATCTCTACGTAGTATCCTAGATGAGTGAATCATCTAATCATCATTTTAACAATTTAATAATAACAATATATATATAATCATAAAAACAATGCTTTTATGATAAACCTGTACTATAATTTTTTTGGCAACAATTTTACCATTTATTTTTGACAGTACTTTCCTACAAAAATAATCACAATTTTATCATCTAATTTTTTAGTAATAATAAATAAAAAAGGATGATCTGCCATAAATTCTTTTTCTTGCACTGCACAGCACATCATGAGTTGAAACGCTGAAACAACAAAAACATATTTTTAAAGTACCTATCCCTTTAATAGGCAATTATAAAGGCTTTATTAAAATAAATCAGTAAATTCTATTAGAAAACTTGGTACTAATTTAGTATTTATCTACATAACAGACTCACTTATAATTTCATGGTATTACATATTTGTTTAACCATTTAATTTATTAAATTCCTATTAAAAAAAAAAATTAAAAATATTAACAATTATTTTAATAATTTTACTTATTTAAGAAAATATTATAGTAAACTTGTCTACAGTAGAGTAAATTTACTGATATCTTGTAAACTTACTTTGAATATGAAAAGCAAAATATTCCACACATTCTGATTATAATATTATATATATATATATATATATATATATATGTGTGTGTGTAAATGAGTATTACTACAAAATGGATATGCTACTTCATAGATAAAAAAGGATGCCCCAGTGTTTCCAAGGACAGATCAAAGGAAACAATATTAAAACCTTGAACAGAATATTATAAAAAAATAACAATCATAAAAACGAAGTACTTGAAAGTCCATTTAAAAAGTCCAGTTAAAAATAATGAACCATATGTTCACTATTTTTTAATTACTATATAATATTTTGTTTATACATTATATAAAATACATAATTATATATATAGTATACACATTATTATTATATAAGTTTGTATATACAAAAAAAAAATCTGGGGTTTTATTCAGCTAATTTGATAAGGGGGCTTGAGTGCTCAGTGATACAGAGTAGCCAGACTGAAGGTGCAACCATATCGGAGAAGTATCTGTTGAGAACCAGACTAAGGAATGATCCCTGAAAGAGGGCAGCAGCTCTTTTAGTAGTTGTTAAAGGGGTAGGTCAAGAGGCCTTATGTTGGCCTCCATGGTGCGAGTGGTAGCATCTTAGCCTTTCATCCAGAGGTCCCGGGTTTGAATCCCAGTGAGGCATGGCATTTTCACACATGCTACAAATCATTCATTTCATTCTCTGAAGCAATACCTAACAGTGGTCCCAGAGGTTAAAAAAAAATTAAAAAAATAAAAAAGTCAAGAGGTCTTAAATGGCCATAACAACTTAACTCAATCTTCTGATTACTGCACAGCTGAAAGCATTTGAAAACTACAGCTCCTTTTTTCCAAGAAAATGTAGCTCTCTGCATTTTCATCTGACGAAGATGCATGCACCTTCTTTGTTAAATATTCTGGAAGTAAACTAGTTCCCCATTCGGATCTCTGGCTGGGGACTACTAACGAAGGGGTCACCACAAAATTAAAAAATAACATTCTACGAGTCAGAGTGTGAAATGTTAGAAGTCTAAGAAAGGTCGGTAGGTTAAAGAGGGAAAGGGGATAGGTTAAATGTAGTACGAATTAGTGAGGTTCAGTGGGAAGAGGAAAATGACTTTTGGTCAGGTGATTTTAGAATAATTAACTCAGAGCATGAAATAAAGAGCAGGCAGGATTAGGTTTCGTAATGGTCAAGAAGATGGGAAAAAGAGTAGAATTTTTCAAAATGCATAGTGACAGAATCATTATAATAAGGATAAAATCAAAACCTAATCTGTAACAATTATTAACGTCTCATGCCTTCAAGTGCCCATGATGACGATAAGGTAGAGTGCTCATATATAGAAATTGATGACGCAATTAAACACATAAAAGGGGATGAAAATTTAATAATAGCTGGAGATTGGAATTCAAGCATTGGAAAAGGCAAGGGAGGAAATATTGTGGGTGAATATGGGCTGGGTAAAAGGAATGAAAGAAATAAATCACTCCAATTTATTAAGTTTTGTACAATGTATAATTTAGTAATTGCCAATACCCAGTTTAAAAATCATAATAGAAGAATATACACATGGACAAAGCCAGGCGATACTGCAAGATACATTATATCATGGTTAAACAAAGATTTAGAAATCAACTTGTCGATTGCAAAGTATATCCAGGAACAGACATTGATAGCAACCATAATTTAGTGATAAAGAAATGTAGACTGTGGTTTAAGAATATTTAAAATATTGTGTTAAAAAGGAAATTCTTAAATTAGCAGAAGCGAATTTGGGTTGAACAAAGCGAACTGGTAGAAAACTTTGGATATCAAAGGATAAATTGCAGCTGATAAATTACATATAAGAATGCTAATGATGAAGAAAGTAAAAGGAACTATTAACAATTAAGAAATACTGTAACAGGAAGTGCAAATTAGCAAAAGAAGAGTGTATAAAAGAAAAGTGTTCAGAGGTTGAAAGAGAAATGATCATTGATAAAATAAATGGAGCATACAGGAAAGTTAAGGAGAATTTTGTGGTACATAAGTTAAAATGTAATAATGTGTTATACGGAAATAGTACACCAATTTATAATGCGAAAGAAAAGGTTGATAGGTGGGTGGAATATATTGAAGATTAGACAGAGGAAATGAATTAGAAACTAGTGTTAGAGAGGAAGAAGATGACGTCAAAGAAGATGAAAAGGGAGATAAAATACTGAAATCTGAATTTAAGAGAGCATTTAAAGATATGAATGGTGGAAAGGCTCCTGGGATAGACAGGATACTTGCCAATTATCTGTGCAGTGCAAGTGAGACGATAAATAGATTATATTAACTGGTGTGTAATATTTAAGAAAAAGGGGAAGTTTTGTCAGACTTCAAAAAGGGTGTTCTTGTTATGATACCAAAGAAAGCAGAAGTAGATAAATATAAGAATACAGAACAATTAACTTCACTACATACATCCAAAATCTTAACTAGAATTCTGTACGGAAGAATTGAGAGCAGAGTGGAAGAAGAGTTAGGACCAATTTGGTTTCAGGAAAAGTGTAGAGACTAGGAAAGGAATTTGAGCACTCAGATTAATAATAGAAGCAAGATTAATGAAAAACAAACCAACATACATGGCACTTATAGACTTAGAAAAGGCATTTCAAAATACAGACTGTAATAAAATGTTCAGCATTTAAAAGATTTAGTGTTCAACTATAGAGATAGAAAAACAATTGCTAATATTTACAGGAATCATACTGCAACAGTAGTAATCGAAGACCATAAAAAAGATGCAGTAAAAAAATGGAGTTTGACAAGGATGTTCCCTACCCCTGTTACTTTTTAATTTTTACATAGAACTAGCAGTTAATGATGTTAAAGAACAATTTAGATCTGGAGTAAAGGGCAAGGTGAAAAAATAAAGGCGCTATGATTTGCTGATGATGTAGTAATTTTTAGCTGAGAGTAAAGAAGAATTAGAAGAAACAATGAACGGCATGGATGAAGTCCTACACAAGAACTACTGTATGAAAATAAACAAGAACAAAATGAAAGTAATGAAATGTAGTAGAAATAAAGTAGATGGGCCACTGAATATAAAAATAGGAAGAGAAAAGATTACGGAGGTAGAAGAATTTTGTTATTTGGGAAGTAGAATTACCAAAAATGGATGAAGCAGGAGCGATATAAAATGCCGAATAGCACAGGCGAATATAATTTGCTTACATCAAAACCTAATTTAAACGTCAGGAAAACATTTTTGAAAGTATATGTTTGGAGTATAGCTTTATATGGACGTGAAACTTGGATGATCGGAGAACCTGAGAAGAAAAGATTAGAAGCTTTTGAAATGTGGTTTTATAGGAGAATATTAAAAATCAGATGGTTGGATAAAGTGATAAATAAAGAGGCGTTGCAGCAGCAAGTTGATGAAGAAAAAAGCATTTTTGAAGAATTTACTTAAAAGAGACAGACTGATGGTTGGATAAAGTGATAAATAAAGAGGTGTTGCAGCAACAAGTTGATGAAGAAAAAAGCATTTTGAAGAATTTAGTTAAAAGAGACAGACTTATAGGCCACATCTTATGGCATCCTGGAACAGTTACTTTGACACTGGAGGGATAGGTAAATGGGAAAAATTATGCAGGCAGGTAACATTTGGAATATGGTAAACAAATTGTAAGGGATGTAGGATGTAGGGGGTATACCGAAATGAAATGACTAGATAAGGAAACTTGAAGAGCTGCATCAAATGACTGAAGACAAAAAAAAATTTCATTACTCAGTAATACTCTTGTTTTTCAGCATAGATTGATTGGATAGTACCAGATTTAATTACTTAGGGTTAGGGTAATAAATAATAGAATGGATTTATCCCGTTTTATAAGATTCAAATGAATAATTTTTGGATTTTAGCTGCTTGAGCAGCAAATCGAGATTGTAGTAGAAAGAAAATTGTAGTATTCTTTATAAACATTTTATATTTTTCACATTATTCGTCTTAGAAGAGAAGTGGTTTAATTGTGTAAATTATTAATAATGCATTTATTAAAGTTTGTAAAAAATCTTTCAAAACAATTAACAAGTCAGTGAAGCTTACTTTTTATTCAGTAGAAAGGTATGCTAATTGATACAAAACTGATTTTTTGTTATAGCTCTTTTTTTATTAATTTTAGTTTTGTTATAATTTTTTTGATATAGTTGTAACTATAACCGTTTAAAACTGTTACTAACTATATTTTGAGTAATAATGGAAAAATATTAATTCATAAAAAGTTCTTAGAATTCCTACATCTTTATTTAATTTACCCAATATTTAACAGAATTAAAGAATTATTCTACCTAAAGTCTAAAGTTGGCTTTCTAAAGGCTGTCTAAAGTTGATATCGGAATTGAATATTAAATTTTCTAAATTATTAGAAAACATTTAAAAGTTAATTTTACACATTTTAAATTAAATCGTTGCCATATATGAGTTGTTTTCATACTATGTCATAACAAACATTTGGTTTGTATTATATCTTAGATGCCTGTTCAAAAAACTGATTCACATAAAGAGGATAGAAGTTTCATCTGAAGTTACTCATATATATTTTATATTAATGCATTATTAACAAATTGGTTAGTATTTACACTTTTCCCTGTTGTGCTGAGACAGTATAGATAATTCATTGCTTCATTAAAAAAAGGAATACAGTAATTTGTTGTTTCACCTACTTACTACTTTCCCAATCGTTCTTATGTTTGTGATAAGTACTCGTATAAAGCTCCATACACAAGTAACATGTAGACACAAGGTGAATCAAGGAGTAGCGGCATTTTCACATGGATGCCATGAAATATTGTAAAAGCTTCATAATAAATTGAACCAAGACATTTATAATTATTAATTTAATGTTAACAAAGTAAAAAAAGAAGATACAAGAAAAATGAAGATACAAGAGTTTTATTTGTTTTTATCTCTTACTTACAAGTAGTAGTAATACTTTAACTTAGGGTAGGGTACATTGGAAAAATTTTAATTGAAAAAAGGTGCCGCAACTCAGAAAGGGCACCATGACTCAGAAAAGTTTGGGAACCACTGTAATAGGTGATTATTAATCTCTGATGAAAATACGCACATGAATATTATACATCTAATAATGATGGTTAGGATTACATTATTTTCATCAAGATTAATATTTTATTAAATTGCTAAGCTTTTAACTTTAAGATACTATAATTTGCACTATTTTTGAAAATACTAAAATGCAAATAATTACACCAACATATTTTAACAAGCTTAGCGTTTTATTCAAAGTAGAAAAATTTGTTTTTTTATTTTAGGGCAAATTAAATAAATTTTATTTCATGAAAAGTTTTTATCTGATAAAACATCCAGAAATCTCAGTATAAGGGTCCATATGATTAAAAAGCTGCATCTACCTGAAAAGCAAAATGTCCCAATTTTATCCAAATTAAATTACATGGTTAGAATCCATGCAATGAATGATCTTTTTCATTGTTGACATAGAATTTTCTATTCTTCTTCTTCTTACCTACCACAAGAAGCAACTCTGATAATGTAGTAACTGAATTTTTTATCAGTAAAAATGGCTGAAATAGATTGAATGCTTTACTTACATCATAAAATATTGAAAAAGAAATCTTAGTAATCTATGAATATGACTCATCACTGATTGACTATGGTTGATTAATAATAGTTCGTATCAAATAACTATCAGGTGGCTGAACATTTTAGAATAGATTTCAATTACCCTTTAAATCTCTATGTTTAGGATTGAGTCACCAGAGGATGTTCTTAAAGAAATAAAAAAGGCAGGAATAAAAACATTAAAATTTATATGGAGTCTGAAAGTAAGTCCAACATTAAAATGATTTACTGTACTCATCTACAGACAAATAATGAATATTGTTTGGTTATCAGTATTTTTAATGATAAACAATTTATATTCTTGTCATTTCCTGTTTAATCTACTTTTTATAAAATTATCAGATACAGTCATTTTTTGACAGTTCCATACATAATATTTTCTAGACATCTTTAAAATCAAGTAAAAAAAAAAATCAATATCTGTTAAGTAATTCTGTTGAATACTGTACTGTTACATCCTGTTTTAATGAAATTAATTATTATCTTTCTGATTTTTGTAGTCATAATGTCTGAAATTTTAAAAATTATAGCACCATTATATTCTGTTTTTCTAAATAAGTGGTTGTAATTATAATTTGATCTTTAATTTGATTTTTGCATCCACAAAGTTTATACCTATAGTTCTATTATTTACTTCCTTGAAAATGTATGTAGCTTCTGTTTCTAAAATGTTATATGTACATCCCAGATATGTAGCTGAAACATATAAACTCATAATTCATTGGGTTATAATACAATTTATTATTAAAATAAAAATAGCTTACATCTATGTTTGCTAATGACTTGCTAATCAAATTAACACTTCTATTAAAGTTTATTAGACATTTTCTATTATTATTGTCTGGTGTAGAGGTGTTTTGGAATGCATATGGATTTTTAATTTTTACTAAATAAATATTAGTGTTTTTCATTTGTAAATGTTTATTTTTTCTAATTTTCTAAAAGAATTTGAAATTTTTAAACACAATTTACTAACAAAATAGCATGTAACTTAATAAATAGAAATAATAACATTTTCAGCTTGAATTGCTGTCAGAAGTAAAGTCAAAATATTCCCTAATTCATTAGTAAACAAATTAGTCACTATCGTTGCCTCAGTAAAAATTATAGCTACCTTTACTTAGTTAATTTATTGGGATAATCCACTGAATCTTCTGATAACTTGTGTTCTTTTAGGTATACTGCCCCAGATATAGTTACTTCTGTGAAAATCTCTAAGCTATAAATTTTCTTATTTCATTATATATGACCAAATCACTACGTTGAACAATGTTAAGATGCATAATATGCTGTTTTAAAATTCGTTTAATATTAAGCTAACCAAGAAGTTTGGTTTATTTCATTTTTTCAATCTACCAATTCCTAAAAATTTTTTTTAATAAAATCCTTTTGTTTTGATACCTTATGAATTTACTTGGAAAAAATTAAATTGTAATTAAAAATTAATAAAGAAATGCACAAAGAATTCTTTATTAAAATATTATTAAACACACTGATGTAATAATCGAATAAATTTTTATAAAGCAGGCTATCTCACTGTTTACTATACATTTTTTTCATAAATATAATAACAACTACATATACTTTTAAAGATATTTTTCTATAAAAGCAATAAAAATTTATTTATTTTTTCATATACCCACTATTTTTTTTTTATTCTTTCGGTAAGAAATGAAGATATCAACTTGATTTTTGGTATGTAAATATATATTTTCATGTAAACATCTAAAAATCAACAAGTTCTCAAACATGTCTGAACGCACTACGCCTGCAACAGTCGACTCAAATAAAAAAAATAGTAGCCCAAAAATTTTATTACAAGACATTCACGTTTGGACAGTTGCTGACAAATAACACCAATTCGTGTGGATTTTCTGAGCATCGTACTTGACAATTATGGTGATTCATGATACCGAGAACATGAAATGTTGCTTCATCAGAAAATATAAAATGGATCGGGTAATTTTGTTTGGCAGAAACAATGTCTAATACAGTTGTTGAAAATTGAACTCTTCATGGCTTATTGTTGGGTTAATTTCATGAAGTAGATGCAGTTTATAAGCACAGTGCTTTTAAAAATGTTTAGTTGACAACTAAGACTATTCAACTAATGTTTTGGTCTTCATTGGAAAAGAGTTAAGTTCTTTCTGAGTTTTCGGCACTTACTTTAGACCTACCTGGTGAGTCTCATTTCAAAATGCTTCCTGTCTCCAAAAACTGTTCCCAGCACTTTAGTATGCTTTTGTCACTCACAGAAGTTCCACAATAAATTCGCTTATAATTTTTTTGTAGACTTTTACAGATTTTGTTTCTGCTAACCAGTATGTGCACTGTGCTTACTCTTATTGCAACAACATGGTATTGAAGCCCAGGCTTATAACAGCTTTGCCTATGTAACAATCTAACACAGCTGCTCTCTGACAGAGACCGTGTAAACTAAAACTTAATTGTTATCACTTCAAAACAGTGACAAACACTATCAAGTGCTGCCAAATAAAAACTACAATTGTTCTTAAAACTCTGAAATTCTTTTTCAAAAAATCAGTATTTATTTTGTAAAAAAAAGTATACATTCCAAAACACCTGTACACTCTAAAACAATAACAGAAATGTCTAATAAAAATTAACAGAGAAATATGAACTGGATTAATAAATCTTTATATTACTAAACATATATGTAAAATATTTTCATTTTAATAATAAATAATATTTACAAAAAATGCAATATGTAAGACAGTCATCTGTTTCAGCTATATGACTAGAATGTACATGAAAAATTTTAAAAACAAAAGTTGAAATTTATTCTGAAAAAGATTATAATTATAACCAGTATATTCAGAAAATCAGCATATAATAATAATCCTATCATTTTAAAAATTTCAGACATCTATGAAAAAATCTATCATATAAGCTATTATATTTGTATTTTGCAATTTCAGCAAGATTACTTGTAACTAATGTAAGGATTAAATTCGAATAGCTATTATATGGCATTTTAATGTACTTTATTCATAAATTTATTTTTCCTTATTTAATTATACCACATTTTATACAGTTTTTCAGTATACTCTCACTTTCTCTGTAATTCTTTTTATTTTACGATAAGCACAGCTTTGTTTTCATACAAAAAAAAAGTAATATGGTTTGGTTTTATGTTGTCCATTTGAAACAATTTAGATCAACTGTACTCATGTCATTATAAAACTTGAACTTAGTAGTCAGCCTATGGAACCTGCTCCACTAACATTCTACAATCCTTTTAGCATAACAAATTTATGATAAATTTATAATTACATAATTACAATAATAATTATTATAATTATTATAATTTAATTTCCTTTATGATAAATTTACAATTACATAATTATAATAATAATTATTATAATTTAATTTCCTTTATGATAAATTTATAATTACATCAACAAAAAGTTTTTCTATTTTTATTTTTAATTTGATATTATGCCAATCTATTGAGTCTTTTATAAAATTAAAACATTACACATTTTACAAAAATATAAATTAACAAAACCAACACAAAATCTACTATGGCTTAACATCATTATCCAAAGTGCTAAATTCTTAGTTTCCTTATCACCACTTTCACTCTTGCTGTCATTTTTCAAGGAAGTTATAAAACATTTTGTTCTATATCAATTATAAGTATACCAGTTCAATGTGGTTCAAGTCTCGGCTATATGGAGGTAATTGTAACACATCATGTTTGTTTTTCTTTACAAGTTCATCAAACAATTACATCTTGCATCTTTCTCTGTTTTTCTTAATTAAATCATACAGATGAGGTTTCAGTATAAAGTATGAGAATAGAATAGAGAGCATCTAGTTTTCTTGAACTGGATGTAGGTACTTATTTTTATTATATTGTGATATGACAAGTTATCTGTAATTATTAATGAATTTTAGAAAATATCTTTTTATTAATCTTCCGTTAGCCCTTTTTCAATAATTTGCTAAATTCATAGTCGTGATTCACCACATTAGGTCCTGCTTTCTAGATTAATAAAATATTTTGAATAAATCCCATTTTTCCTTCAGCAGTTATCATAATTTGTTGTCTTTAGAAATTGGCATTTTTAGTCCATTCCTGAAATATCATTCCTTTCAGTAGAAGAAGAAAATTTAGTAGAAGTATATGATGAAAAGATGTGTTTCAATGAGGTATACAATATACTTGTTACACTAAAAACAGAGTTTTTGACACATGAAAGTTTTATTGTGCTGCTAATGTAAGTTTTTATATGGTGTTCAAAAATGTAATCATAACGTTTCATCACTGATGGCTGTTATTACAGTTTTTGTATCATCAGCCATCACTGATTATTATTATTACATTTTTGTGAAATAACAGTTTTGAAGAACTGCTTTTTCAGAATTCTACATAATTTTTTAGGAATAACTAATATACATAAAAGACTATTTTAATTTCTAATAGTGCGTGGAATACAAACTTAACATTATGAAGGCAATTGCTATGTATGCACATACTTAGGTGAATTATTTATTTTACTCAAGGTTTATTTACTGTGAATCTGACATGTCAGCACATAGCAGTCTTATAAGTCATAAAATGAAAATTGCCACACACTATGACATTAAATTTATTAGCAATTTTCAAAAGAAATTTCAAATATTTCAAGTAGAAAAATTTCAAAATAACCAGAAGGAGATCTATAAACTACCGTCAACATCAATTTTAGAGTATGGCATTTAATTACATAGCAGTATCAAAAATTAATTCCATGAAAGTACAGTAACTTTCAACTTTATTTAAAAGATAGTCTTAAACAGAAATTGATTTGTACACGCAGTTCTGTAAAAAGCTTCAGCAATCTTTGAAATTACCTACCTTAAAAAAATGGCTTATAATGGTAAGAAAATATTATTCATGGATATCAAATATTAATATGAGAAATCTTAATATTAGTGTTGTTAAAAAATTTTTTATTTGAGTTTGATACTTTGAGTAGGTCAGGATTAGCTCGACTGCTGTTATATGTACTGATATTACTAGAATAGTATAGTAATTTTAGAAAAGCATTAATATTAATTATTATACTAGAAGTAAATGGAATTCTATCATGGGAGGTCTGCAGAGTGTAAGAGAAAAATCATTTCAAAGGCAGAAAAAATGATCCCCTCTGTCATTTATAAAAAATCCTTACTGAGAATTTCTAATGATACAGTTTTACCTAAAACTGTTTTGCCATATGAATTAAATTTAATAAATATGTATACACTATGACATGTGAAGGCAACATTTGGATCCATAAAGGAACACTGTGACATACAATTATCTCTCCTCGTTCATTTTTTAACATCGCATCCAAAAACTGTAACAGACCACAAAACTGTGGTTATTAGTGTTAAATAAATTTGTGATTTATTCATTGATCTGAGAATGAATATTGAACTGACAATCTCTTCTTTTTTTAAATCCATTAATAATATTAACATCTTTCACCAAATATGCTTCTTAACTGAATTTCAGAAATAAAATGTATTTTTACTGCAATACAGAAATAGCTAAGATTTATCTTTTAGTAAAATTTATTAGTTTGGGAATATTTCTACCATAACAGTAAACAATTTACTACATGTGTTGAGAAACGTACATAAATTTGTAGTAATATTTTGAATGCAGCCTGGGAAAACCTCATTAACTTTTCTATAAATAATTTAAAAAGTGAAATATTATAAAAATATATTACAACTTTTCTGAAAATAATTAAAAAACAAAAATAAATAAATATTCTTATGAAATATGAACAATTTAGTAAAAATTACCAATTGTAAATTCTTAACATTTATTTTGTAGGATCAAAAATGAAGCAAAAATTTAAAATTACTTCTGCATAGACTTTTGTTTCTTCAATAAAAGGTTCATGCTTGGCTATGTTATTACATTTAAACAGTACAAATAAGTACTACTTTTAAATATGTATGTAAAAAAAAAGTTTACTTTTCTGTAATTATTTACATGTTTTATTCCAGTTTAGTTTTGTTGCAACTGTAAAACTGTTTGTGAAAATAAAAACACATCACAAAAACCAATAAAATAATATTATCTTTACTGTCCCCTCATACAGCCCTACAACCATTCGATTCCTCTCACACGTGGTGCCATGAGACTGATGAGGTATATGATGGTGTCAGGGGAAACAGCAGAAATAACCAAATGTGTATATATTTATTTTTAAAAATAAGTAAATCTTACATTATATATTTTTTTAAGAAAATTTTATTAATATAAATTTCTGATACAAATTTTATTTGGTCTCACTGAATATACTGGTATTAATACATCTATGATTGTTACTCTCAGCAAATTTAAGAAAATTCTTCACAAAGTTAATATGGTCATAAGAGGTTATAAATGTTATAAATTTGTACAGACAAACAGCAGAGATATTAAGATACAAATAAAAAGAAAGGAATAGTAACAATAATTTATTATGAAAAACTTAATATGGTTATCCTGGTCATACTTTCTCAAATAAACATGCTACTTCAGAGAAAACTGATTTAATATTAAATCCTTAAAAACTTGTTTACACTACAGAAAAGGTTAACATCACTTTAGTACTTAAACTGCATGGTGTATAACAACAAAATCAGTATTTCCTATTTTCTAAAAATTTTCTAATTAGAAAAATATATTTTAATTTAATTTTGACAATATTTTCCAAAGAAAACAAAAAGATTTTTATTTTCTGAATATTTAGTGATTATGAATACAAAAGGATGATCTGCTTTGAACTCAACAGGCAATGGTTTATTTATTGCTGCATACAGCGCCACTACGAAAGCTGAAACAACATCAAAGAAGTTCATTTTAGGTAAAGATTTTACTTTGAGCTTTTGGTACATTGAACTTTAAATGATACAGAAAACTACTTTTCAAAAGTATTGAAAGATTTATAAAACCTAAGAAGTAACAGATTCAACAATTATTTATTAACAGGTTACGAAAATTAACTTACTAAATTAAGAAAAGCTGATCAAAAATGAACTACAGCAAAGAAAAAATATACATATTTTACCTAATTGAAAACTTTTAATATTACATTTTTTCAGTAAAAATCACCTTATTTATTTTTTTAATAAAATCTAACACAATTTACTTTATTATTCAATTTTTCAATAAAAATAATAAACACAAAAGAATGATCTCTGCTTTAAACCATTCTGCATCTCCTCATTAATTATTGTAAATTAAGAATAAATTAGACCACTAAAACAGTATAAAATAATTGTACATATAAAAATGAATGATAATTGTACATATAAAATGCCTGGGCTCTTGAAAATTTGGTTAACTAAAATATTTATATATGCAGGATCACACGAAAGTTGACTTTTGGTATTAGTTTTTTAGGTTTTTCTGTTACTGCATTTGGTGGTTAATTTGTTGTTGTTTGAGGTTAATTGGCACAATAGTCAGTATGTTGAACTATTTGAATTTTCAGAAAGTTACTATATACTCTTGTATATAAATATATATATATATATATTATTCCTGCCCCCCCCCACCTATCAAAAAAAGGCAATGATTAATTACTGTAGGAAATGTATTTCCAGTCTGGAGTATTTTAAAAACATTGGTTCTTCCATTTAGCCAATACATAAGCTTATAATGTTCTTGGCACAACAATTATTTAAAATTACTTAATTTTTTTATAATGCTCTTTTTATTTAATTAATGATCCCTAAAAATATTAATTAACTTTTTCTTATACACTACTGAGAAATATACCCTTTTTTAAATGTAATTATATGCACCTATGCAGATATTTTATTTTTTTCCCTATCATGTACAATGCAATTTGTTAAACTTGTGAATAATAAATAACCCTCCTAGTACAATGAAATGAGGATGACATGTACAACACATAATGAGGTAGTCTTGTACAGACTCAGGCCAACCAGACTCAGACTCAGGCCAACTGAAATGTGTGCTTAATTGAACCCCAACCATCAAAGTACACGGGTATCCACTATCTAGTATTCAAATTTGTATAAAAGCAATTAGCTTTTAGTGTAAATAAAAAATATATATTTGTAACTGGTTTTATTCTCATAAGCAAGTACTTTATAAAAAAGAAGGGCTTTTACAATTTCCAAAACGAAAGGAAAAAAAATATTTATACATACATGTCGTTTTTTCATTACAGCTATTATTCCTTGTGCAAATCCGTTTTACTTCTTTCACCTTTGTAATTTTGCTACCCAAGTTACAAAACTCTCCAACTTTTGATGTATGCAACTTTATTTAATTCCTCCTTATACTTTGTCACATTCTGTTACTCTTATTTATTTTCAAACTGAGTATTTCTTCTAGCAATATAACATGTTGTTCAGAATTTCTTTTAATTCACTTTAAAACACTTTATGTGCCAGACCTATGATGCAAGTTTTCAGTTCCAGCCAAACTGTTTATTTAGTTGCCAAATTATGTGTATCAGTTTATACATTCCTAAAGTTCAGTATGGACCATGTGTATCAAATTGATGCACAAGTTTTGTTAAAGTTGGGATAGTATCAATATTATACAAAGTAGCATTGATTTAAATTGGGCTATTTATTGTTCTGAGCAGCAGTAAAAGTTATATACCAATGGTTCATAAATTTTATGTTGGTAACCCTGGGAGTCAGCTGGTTTTTAGAGGGAAACATTTTAGTGGAACAAGGTTATGTGTAAATTGCTGTTTATTGGTGAGGTTACATTTTGTTTCAGAATGGATGAAATGAAAACAATTTCTGTAATCATCCTGACATTGAAAGTGACTTAAGTGAATTGTGTGATTTGAATGATCCTACTTTTAATGATAATAATGCTGAAAGTGAATCAAGTGATTTTGATAATTTAAATGAATTTTAACAGTAAAATTATATAATCAGTTACTAGACAAAAACAACAATTTATTACCTGATAATTATACTAGTACTGATTTTGAACTTGATAATAGCTATGTATTACCTGTATTCAATAATATTGATGTGAATGTACAAGATAATATCAATGATGATGAAGAACCACAAGAAAATAACTTTCATTAAATACCACAAGAAGAAAATAATGCTCAAGCAACTGCAATTCAGATACCTGATAAACAGCATTGGGGTCCAGTAAAAAGTGATATGCTTTAATTAGATTTCAATCCAAAAAATCCAACAGATATTAATTCAGTTGTTATTGAAAAACTGCAGCTAGGTAGATTCACTGATTTTGATTTTTTTTTATATTTTTGTTGATTACAAAATATTAGCTCTTCTTGAAAGAGAAACGAATTGCTTTGCTAAGCAGTAAAAGCTGTTTTGAATGAAACTAACCTTCACATTCGTGGCTTGCTCAATAGAAAGATACCAATAAAACTGAAATTCTTCCGTTTTTGGGCTAAAGATATGGATTGGGTTAGATAGTAAACCCAAATTATGTGATTACTGGTCAAACAATCCTCTATATGATAATACTGTGTGTAAAATAATGCCTTGTAACAGGTTTTAATTTATTGAGCATGATCCAAATATTTGATAATGAAAAAGTATCTATAAATAGATAGTTCTTTTAAAATATTCCCTATAATTGATTTGTTAAATGCCAAATTTGAATCAGCAGTCAGTCCAGTTGAATGGTTATGTATCGATGAAAGCATGATGCCTTTGCACAGTAAAATTTATTTTCGACAATATGTTCCAGGTAAAAGACACAAGTATGGTCTGAAGATTTTTAAATTATGTTTAAACAAAAGGTACATATGTAAGCTAAAGTTATACTGTGGTAAAGAAAGTACGCCTTCAACATTGCCAATTTCTCAAAAAGTGTGACTGATTTGACTACATCATTACTCGGGGAGGGTTGCAGTGTCTTCACTGACAATTATTACAAAAGTGTTTCCCTGGCCCATGCTGTGAATAAAAAAAGACTCATCTCATTGGCATTCTCTGACATAAAGGAGATTAAATCCTTCTACTGCTGTAGCAGCTAAGTTGAAGAGAGATGAAATGACCTGTAAGAAGAGTATAAGTAACGTTATCATTGAAAAGTGGCGAGACAAGAGTGAAGTAGTCTTTCTTACCACTCTCTTTTCCTGTTTAGCCTCCAGAACCATCGTAAGGTATTACTTTAGAGGATCAATGAGGATGATATAAATGAATGTAAATGAAGTGTAGCCTTGTACAGTCTCAGGTTTACCATTCCTGAGATGTGTAGTTAATTGAAACCCAACCACCAAAGAACACCAGTATCCCGATCTAAAATTCAAATCTGTATAAAAGTAACTGCCTTTAATAGGATATGAACCTTAGAACTCTCGACTTTGAAATCAGTTGATTTACGATGATGCGTTAATCACTACAACGGTGGTCTTGCCCAGTAATGAAAGATGTCCAAACAAAAAAGGGGTTGATGAACAATCCAACGGTAGCACTCGAATATAATGAAGCCAAATCATTTATTGATGTTTCTGATCATTTAGCTTCATATGCTACTCCGATTAGACACAGAATAAAGTGGTATCATAAAGTACTATTTGAGTAACTCCTTAATACATCTATAGTTAACGTTCTAGCATTTCATAAAATAAAAGAAGATAAATCCATGGACATTGTGCAGTTCGAGAGATTTTAGCTACTTACCTTAATTTCAAATTGGGTAATAAAAAGTAAAATTTACAGCTATGAGTAGATGCATTAGCTGAACATAAAGTGGTCGAACTGGAAAAAAGAAGAAATTGTATGACATGCTATGTTGCATTAACCAACAAGATCAGTTGAAAGCTAGCTGTCCAGAACACATCTCAAGTTTGACTTAAATGTTCACTGCGTGAAAAAAAGTTTATTTGCATGGAGTGCTTTTTTAAATCCCATACATCAACCAAAACGTAACTGTACCAGTTAGCAACCAGAGAACAGTTTGTTACATATTACACATTATTGTAAGAATATATTAATCATTTGAAAAATATTGCTATCAAAATCACTTCATATTATTATAAATAATGTTTTAGTAGTTGTAGATGAATTCATTAGTGTATCGTAAACAAAATAAAAACGAATTTATTAGTTTACTTGTAAATGGAACAGTTGGTTTTACATTGTTATTTTGACTAGATATTTTTGAAACCTTTTCCCATGGGCCATGGGTATATAACTGATATACACAATAAAACTTGACTGAAATTAGTTTTATGTATGTTAGAAGTACTAACCTTAAATAAAAATATTGATTTTTTCAGAAAAAATATCTGGGCCAAGGTGAAAATTATACCAAATTACAACTGGTCCAGTAGGGTCATTCATGTACATATCAATTTGATACCTATGGTCCAATCAGAAATATCACTATGTAACAAAATGATACATGTGGCGATTAGACATGGAATAAAGTGATACTGTAAGTAATTTGAGTTACTCCTTAACACATCTATAATTTATGCTCTGGCACTTTATAAAATAAAAGAAGATAAATTCCATGGACATTGTGCAGTTTCAAACGATTTTAGCTACTTATTTTCAAACTGAATAAAAGCAAAATTTACAACTGTAAATGCATCAGTTGATCATAAACTGATCCAACTAGAAAAAAGAGTAAGATATATATATAAATATTACACATCAGTTTGTATACTCTATCTATTGCTTCTTCACCAGCACACAGTAATTCTGCAGGTATCCTGTCTAACCCAGGAGCCTTTCTGCCATTCAAATCTTTTAATGCTCTCTTATATTCATATCACAGTATTTTATCTCTCTTTTCATCCTCTTCGACTTCCTCTTCTTCCTTTATAATAGCAGTTTCTAATTCATTTCCTCCATATAACTCTTCAATATATTTCACCCACCTATTGACCATTTCTTTTCTATTATAAATTGGTGTACCATCTTTGTTTAAAACATTATTAGATTTTAATTTATGTACCACAAAATTCTCCTTAACTTTACTGTATGATTTGTCTATTTGACCAATGATCATGTCTCTTTCCAGTTCTGAACACTTTTCTTTTGCTAATTTGCACTTCCTGTTTCAGTACTTCTTAATCTTCTATAGTGCTTTTTACTTTCTTCATCACTGGTATTCTTATACTTTCTACGTTCATCCATCAGCTCCAATATACCCTTTGATATCCAAGGTTTTCTACCAGTTCTCTTTTTTTCACCTAATTTCGCTTCTGCTGATTTAAGAATTTCTTTTTTAACATTCTCCCATTCTTCTTCCATATTTTCTACCTTATCTTTTCTATTCAGTCCTCTTGCAATGTCCTCCACAAAAATCTTCTTTACCTCCTCTTCCTCAAACTTCTCTAAATTCCACTGATTCACCTGACACCTTTTCTTCTGGTTTTTAAACCCCAATATACATTTCTTTATCAATAAATTATGACTGCTATTGATGCCTGTTCCTGGATATACTTTGCAGTCGATGAGTTGATTTCTAAACCTTTTCTTACACGTGATATAATCTATCTGATACCTTGCACTATCACCTGGCTTTTTCCATGTGTATATTCTTCTATTATGATTTTTAGACTGGGAGTTGGCAATTACTAAATTATTCTTTGTGCAAAACTCAATAAGTCAGTACCCTCTTTCATTCCTTTTCCTCAGCCTGTATTCACCCACAATATTTCCTTCCTTACCTTTTCTAATACTTTCATTCCTATCTCCAATTATTATTAAATTTTCATCTCCTTTTATGTGTTTAATTGCTTTGTCAATTTCTTCATATAAAACACTCTACCTCATCTTCATCATGGGTACTTGTAGGCATATAGACGTTAACAATCATTGTTGGCTTAGGTTTTGATTTTATCCTTATTACAATGATTCTATTTCTATGTATTTTGAAATACTCTACTCTCTTCCCTGTCTTCTTGTTCATTATGAAAGCTATGCCTGCCTGCCTGCCGTATATTTGTAGCCGAGTTAATTATTCTAAAATCACCTGACCAAAAGTCATGTTCCTCTTCCCACCGAAAATCCTACTACATCTACATTTAACTTATCCATTTTCCTCTTCAAATTTTCTAACCTACCAACCTTTCTTAGACTTCTAACATTCCATGCTCCGACTCGTAGAATGTTATTTTTTAATTTTGTGGTGACCCCTTCATTAGTAGTCCCCAGCCTGAGATCCGAATGGGGGACTAGTATACCTTGGGAATATTTTACCAAAGTGGGCGCCTCCATCTTTGTTACATGAAAATACAGTTATATTTTCTTGGAAAAAAAAACAGCTGTAGTTTTCTATTGCTTTCAGCTGTGCAGTAGTCACTCAGAAGATTGAATGATGTTGATATGGCCGTTTAAGTCCTGACCTACACCCTTAACAACTACTGAATGAGTTGCTGTCTTCTTTCAGGAATCATTCTTTAGTCTGGCTCTCAACAGATACCTCTCCGATATGGTTGCACCTTCGATCCAGCTACTCTGTATCACTGAGCACTCAAGCCCCATCACCATCAGCAAGATCTCATGATTCATAGAGGGAGATATAACTATTAATAATGTTAATCAGAGTAACCATGTTGATTTCATCAAATAATATCTTATTCACTTGAATATCAATAAAATTATTTAGTTTCATTTACATCAATGATAAAAAAAAATAAATAAATGAAAAAGCAATGAAGTTACCTAATTATTTAAAGATTTATCATCTATGTTTCTTATAGCCCTTTAATTGATCTATTAATGAAAGAATAACAGTAATAATAGGAATCTTAACCAAAAGAATTATAATACCATTTAACCTTTGATTACCTAGAACAATATAAATAGTACGATGAGATACATGTAAAAATAATACTAACCATCCAAAACACTACACCAATATTTTTAGCAACACAAATAACACAGGTCAATGGTAAAATTGTCCAGAATCTATCTAGTGATTTTAATAGATATTTTGACACTGAAAATTAGAAAAATATTTTTTGAAAATCCAATGCATAAAGTTTTTCATAATTTTTCTTTTTTTTTCTAACTACAGATGCTAGCCAATTATAAATGTTCATTTGGTAAAACTGTTGTTTAAATAAACAATAATTTTTTTATGTATGTGAATGCAATACGTTGATTTTCTGAATAAAAATATATATTAGATTTATGAAAACAAAGTTAAAAGCAGTAATAAATCTACAACATTACTATAAATACAGCCACTTTAAATTAAGTTCAGTACCTTTTTTACAACTGTGGTGTACAATTGTGCTATTGGTATTTGACAACTTCATACATTTAACTCATAATTTTTTCAATAGTACTCTTTTAAAGTATATAAAAAAAAATTATAATGTATATTAACATTTTACAAGTAATTTTATGTAACTTATATTTTTCTAATTTTTATTAAATTCAATTTTAATGGCATCAAGAGGCTACATCAATGCACCTGATTTTTTTGTTATATTTGTAGAAACTTTAACAGAATTACAAACATAATAACAGTAAAAAACATAACAGAATTCATAAAAAATTATATTTTGCATATTTTAGTGTGAAATTAGGTGACAGATAAATTTTGGGCTTCTCATAAGGTTTGTTCAGTGTATATTGAAGACATGAATTCGAGACTGGCAGGTGAGTGAATACTACCTAGTGAGTGATCACCAGGCCATCCTCATGCGTGTTACAGATGGAGGTTCTCTGGGGGCTGGAGACCAGTTCCCTGTGGCTGGAGTATGGAGTACCAGGGATGTGGACCCAAAAGAATTTGCAGAGACACTGGATCTCAGTGCGGTACGTGAGGTTGCTTTGGCAGAGGATGGGGTTGCATATCTGGTCAACTGCTTGGAAACAGCATGTTCTGCTCCTCCCTTGCAGGTATTGTTGGAAGAATCGTTCCCCAGTATATTGGTGGACAAAAGACATCACTCGAAAATGCAGGGAGTGCATTGGGGCTGGAAGGCTCATGCAGAGTATGCGTCTCTACTCAATAGGGCAGTTATACATGGCCTGATATAGAAGGTGCAAGAGCAAGCTCAATAAGCTTATTAGAAACTCTTTGTAATAAAGGTTATCAATCTGTGTGCTTAATTCTCGTACATGTTAACTCTTAATTCCCAACGTTTCCTCTTGTTTTTCTAAAAGCTACTACCTTTCCAATATTTTCTCAATCCTATTATACCTTTCTTCAGACTTTATTGCTTTCCACCGTCTGCTTTAACTTGCCACATGTAATTAACTTATATTTAACATGCAATTAAATACTTACAAATTGTTTATTCAAAATACAAAATTTGGAATCACTCATAGTCCTATTTTTTTCTCCAAAAATAAATACCTGTTTAAAAAATTATAACAGTTTAAACTTATGAAGGTATCATTTGTAAGAATTTAAACATAAAAAGGATTTTCATATAAAACATCTCAAAATTAACAACATATGCTTTTGCAAGTGAAATAAACTTATACATAATTATTCAGTATAGCAGAACAGTTCTGGAGAACAATGTATTTGGTTATTGAATTATGAAATCTAACTAATAAAATTGATGTTTAGATTTCGATTTGTTGCTGAAAGTGTTTCAGTAAGAAAAGACTATGTAACTTTTATGCCAAAAGAAGGAAGGGGTCATCGGAATAGAGTAGGAGTGATGATGAGGATTGAAGAAAAATATTCATGAGGAGGTAGGCAAACATGTGGGAGTTAACGACTGTCTGTGTATCAGACAATTTACTGCAGAAGGACTTACATCGCAGATTTCACTTACAGATCATCAGCTCACATACAGCCAAGATTCAAACATCTGAATTATATCAATCTTCTGGAGATTTGATACTGGAGCACCAGGCAGCCACCCAAATCAAGAAGCAGTATCGTATTAATGCCTTTAAGTATAAATGTATTAAGTACATTAATTCCTTAGGTGCAAGTGTTTATTTCTAGGTTCAATTGGTAGTTGCAATCATAACTCATATTAACTGAATAACTATTATCAAGAAGCATTGGTTTACAATAGTCAACCTCTTGAGTCAACGCCAACCATTCCACTTTAATAATGAATTCTGTAGAACAACTATTCCAGATTTAATAACGAATTTTAAGTTGTAATTGTATTTCAAACAAAAAAAGATAATAATAGATTTAGTGTTTATTTCTAGGTTCATTTGGTAGTCTGCAGTGATCACCTGCCTTCACTTGCCTGCTTTGTTTACTTTAATTTTTTCAATTAAAAGTAAAATTCCAGTAACTGGAATCATTTGACCATAGACTAGGACAGTGGTTTTCAAACTTTTCTGAATCATGGCACCACTTTTCAATTAAAAATTCTCCATGGCGTCCTACCCTAAGTAAAAGTATGACTATTCATAAGCAAGAGATAAAAATAAATAAAACTCATATACCTTCATTATTTTTTACTTTATTAACATTAAATTAATAATTATAAATGTCTTGGTTCAATTAATTATGAAGCTTTTACAATATTTTGTGGCGCCCCTGTGAAGAGGCTGTGGGTCCCCAGGGCGCTGCAGTGCACAGTTTGGGAATCACTAGATTAGGACATTTTACAGGCAGCTAGGACCTATTTACAACCCCTCTCTACAAAATTCAGTTTCCTAGAAGCAAATGTTCAAAAGTTATTTTATGAGTCATAGTTTTCATAGAGTACTTAGGACCAAGTACAATCACCCTGGAAAACTGAACTTTTCTAGGACTAGAAAAGTGGAGAGGTTTGTTTCTTGATTTGGGTGAGTGTTTGGTGCTCCAGTAACAAATTTCCAGAGTATTGATATAATTTAATGAAGTTTGAAAAATGAAATTAAAAATAAAATGATCTACGTATTTTTTGGGTAAACATGTACTTAATTGTTGAACATTAATTGTTGTACAATTATGAACATATCATGTTTTATATACCACATTCCAGAATTTTGTTATTAGACAAAATATTTCATCACTATATTAACAGTGGAACTTTGTATAATTTGATATCCAATTTTTTACTAGTAATATTACAACTTTATGTCCAGTTTTTTGTTAATAGCTTTGTTAAATAAGTTTGTTACATTATTAACGTATCAGGTAAATTTATTACAGTTGGTATTGTTGATTATTAATTTAGTAAAACATTAATTTAATGTTAATTATGAAGCCAATCAGAATTTCTTAACTGAAGGATAGTGAGGGGGCAAGGAAATCTCAGGCTTGATTTTGTTTTTTAACCACAACAAAAATACAAGATTTGAAAAAGAATGAGAAGAATATCAAAATATTTTTTTATTATCATAATAAAAAGCCAGGAAATAATTTAACCTTACATTTTTGAGTACTTGAGGTTTAATTACCCTTAAAAAATGACACTGACAGAAAACAAAAGTCTGAACACCATATATATAAATGATAATTTCAGGAGCTTGCAAGTATCTGAATGTGCAACAAAGCTCAAACTTTTCGTATCCTAACATTTTTACTGGCTCCTGCTTACCCAAGAAATACATCTCTTTCAGATAGAAATGATGTAATATTCCAAGTTTTCAATTTTGCAAGAAAGATTGTTGATGAAGAAGGAGGGCTAAATCTGAATCTCTTGAATAAGATTATGCTTTTTTTAATTTTCTTACGGTAAAACATCATTTTTAAAGTATGGTTGCAATATTGTAGTATTTACAAAAATAATGAGGCCAAGATTTCTTCATTTTTAAAAAAAAAAAAATAAGATACATGTACAGAAAATGAAATGTTCAAATAGTCCAATGGTTCCATTTAAGGGTTGAATGGATGCTCCAGAGGAACAAGAGGGTGTGAAACTTTTCTTTTCATATGATTTTTATTTTAAGGTAAAACACATCCTAAAAAGGAAAAATTTAATTTTCAAAATAAGTTTTTATTAACACTACATTGGGGGAGTTTCGAAGAGTTGATCTAAGTAGGTTACATGAGCATAAATTTTCTCAGGAGCTTAATTTTTCTGGAACCAGAGGTGCTAAGGTTTCTTAGTACCTCTGGTACCAAGAATCTAATTATATGTTTGGTGGAAACATAAAAAATGTTCCACTCATAAATAAGGCTTTATTACATAGAACTTCATCTATGTACTTGATTTATTTTTAACTAACAGATCACAGTTGTACTCACAATGATTTTGTTCATAATAAAATGCAAGTCAAAGAATTATCACTTAAGATAATAAACCTAATAATTTAAATTATTGATACTTGTAGTTTCTTTAATTATATCATTAAATCACTTGCGCTGACAATACATATGTATCATCTCTTGTTGTCTACTGCTTCCATTAATAGTACTTAACCAAAATAAAAGTCATTGATAATACAAGCAGATCATTAAACACCTATTGAAATTTATCTTTCCAAAATAGATGAGTATGTTAGCTGGCACACGCACATCTTGTATGTGTATGAATATATCAGGTGGCTTAAAATAATGTTTCCATGATTACTAATAAGAAAACACTTAATAAAAATTTTAAAAGATAAAAAATTTTTTTTAATTATATGTTCAATAAACATAAGAGTTTTAAAGTTGTACTTCATCTGCATTAGCGTTTAACCACTCAATTATACACTTTTCCTAGTAAAAATTTAATATATAGTTATAAAATAACCTTAGTTTTTAATCAATAGCTAAGGTTATTTGAATTTGAGAACCTGTTCAGGTTATTTGAATATGAAGATAATACCTTTGACAATTTCCCAAAATGAAAAACCAAACAAAAGTGTCAAATAAAACAAAAGTGTGGCCATTTAATCATTTAATTCGGCATTCTACCCTGTCAAAACACATTTCAATGAGATATCTCTTATTTATATATTTATACATAATATATAAATTAAATAAATTATAAATATATAATAAATGTATTTTTATATTTCTAATTTATATTAATTTATTATAATTATATTGTGTATTTATATATATATATATAAAAAACACAATGTGCATATGCAATGTGTATATTTATATTTTTTTTTTTTTACAGTTTACCATCAACAGTACAGAATTCAACAATGCCTCTTTACATTATGCTTATTTCTTTTTTAATTTTAAGAGTGCTTTCAAGGGTTTTCCTCATCGTCAGTTAATAAAAACTTAAAAATCACACGTTAAACTCAAAAACATTAAAATTGTCGCATATAAAAATATGTAGTCAAAAAATTAAAATTAAATATTTCAACCAGTCAGTCACACATACAGTACCGTATTCCAGTATACTACTGTACGTGTGGTTGGCTACATAAAATATTTTAATTTTTTGACTACATACTTTTATAATGTGACAATTTTAATTTCTCTGAGTTTAATGTGTGATTTTAAAAAGCTTTTATTAACTGATGATGAGGGAAACCCTCAAAAGCATTCTTAACATGAGAAAAACAATAATCATAAGGTAAGAGGCGTTGTTGAATTCTGTACTGTTGACAGAAATATATATATATATGTTGACAGATATATATCTTTGATAATATATATATATATGTATATAAATAATAATAAAATATATTATTATTATTTATCTGATAATCTCTAATTTGAAAAGTTATAAAAAGGTGTTCCCTGCTGCCATATATAGGATGGCCAGTGTCAAACACAGAATAGTTATAATAGACATTTCACAACATTTCAATATATAAATTATCTGCTATATTTCCATCGAACAAATAAGGTTCTGACACTATTTTTTGTGATCCCACAATAAACAAGAACTTCAGGTAGATTAAGTTTGACTTCATAATTATGCGAGTTTTCATCAAATCAATAACCATAATTACAATGGTTTACTAGGCTACTCAATTTGAAGCATGCTTCATCAAACCATAATGATGAACTAGAGAAAGAAGAGATAAATGATCTGCTTCACAACAAATTCTTCCCAAAATACCACCCTTCTTCCAATATCATACAAATCAATATTAATTCTTTATCTTTAACAGTGAAACTTCAACTAATTTAGAATCTTTCTCAAGCTCAATCACAGTAGTTCTAGCCTAAAGGAAGCCTTTCTGTTGACATTTGAGCTTTCTTTACTAACGTCTCTCCAAGAAGCTGTTTATTTTTTTTAATGCAACTACTAGTTCTAGGCGTTCCTGGTCATGGAATGTCACCAGAAATATTTTCAAATTTTATGTACAGCTTACGCAATGCAGATGATGATGGATCAGCAGGGGAGAATTAGATAGCTCAGATGGAATTTTTTCATTAATAGCAGCAATAGCTTTATTATTACACACAAAGCATAAAATTCTTCTTTTTTGCACTTAAAACAGATTTATTCTCATACATATACAAAAATTAAAATTTAAAAAATAATTGAACGGTACAGTAAATAAAGCAATTGGTTATTAAGACTGCTAAACTAAAATTTACCACTTCTGACAGATTTTATGAATGCAGAAGGGGAAACTGACTTTTAGCCCATTGTATACTTACAATCACAGAGTTAAGCAAGGAATAACTGTTTAAATCAATAGTTTTAAAATCTACTTTTTATAAACATTAAATGTGGCAAGAATGGGCACTCAATACAATTGTTCCATAAGAAAGATCAATCTAAAAAATAAATAGCCCATTTTCAATGGGTTTCCAACAGTTTCTTTGCAAGACATAATTGCAACTATATCAATGGCAACTGTACTTATGAAAAATAAAATGGTAAACACATTAAAACCAATTATTTGTTGTACTTTAAATTAATAACTTGAGAAAATTAAAAGAAATTCTTTCCTTTTAAAGTCTGATCACCACTATCAATCTTTTCTTCAGACAAAAAAATCAACTGGCTTATAGTTAAATCTATGTGATTTATTAATTTACATAGCTTTATTTTATATGGTTTGAAACACTTCTCTCATTGTTAAAGGAATACTCATCTTTAATCTAACTAAAAATTAAAATTATATGTGGAGATGTTGAGTACCACTAAAACTTTTAATGCTATGAGTAAAGATAGAGTTCATCTCAGTATGTATTTTTAAAATTATTATTTCATTTCTTTGTTTTAGCAATGTTCTTTTTTTTATAGTTATTTTATGTTTTTGTTTATGATCAGCAGTACATTTTGTTCAATAATTTTCTATGTACACTGCTGATAAAACACAAAGAGAGAAATAAGACAGTAATTATAACTATTTTAAAAGTAAAACATATACATTAAATTAATTATCAACCTACATCTGTTCAGTGAAAAATTTTAATCAACACTGAGAATGGTAATAGATAAAATTTTAGTGATCTCTTTCATAATTCTTCTTGTAAATGCACAAATTAATATTACTGAACTGGTATGCTATGGGTAGGAGATATATAATTTTCTTGCAAATATTGAACACGTGCAAAACAAGCTCGTTATTTATTTAATAATAATTTATTTTGTAGCAAACTAACCTCTTCTCCACAACACTTCGATTTCCTAACGATCAAAATCCATGTTCAATGTTAATAATTAAAGTAACATTATACAAAATGATCAGTTTTTAATAACAAACTGAACTACATTTAAAATTTTACCATTTTTTGGGGGGGGGGGTTAGTTTATCATTTATCTTTATTTCACAACCTTCAATTTTCAATTCCTTTTTTCAACATACCTTCAAAACCCACCACATAAGCCCCACAGGGAAAAGCTGAAAACAGATTAAAATGAATGGCTGAAGCCACATTTAACAAATAAGTTTCCAAGATCTATTCTATTTAACCAACCTAGAAACACTACGATGCACTTAGAACTATATTTAGAATTTAAATAACTAAAATGCCAGATGTTGCTATTATGATAGCAAATTCAGGATATTGGGTTTTAAATGCATTTTTTCTAAGCAGTTGTCATTTAAAATTAACAAAAAAAAGTAGTAATTTGAAGAAAAAATATCCTTAAAGTAACATAGCTTAGTTACTAAACTGAATTGCTTCTATAGTTAATTTAATCTCATTAAATTATTGTTGTAAATTTAATCAACAGATTATATTTACAAGTAAAGGAAATAGCAATTTTTCAGTACAAAAATTACTACTTTGCACAGCAGATATGACAATATATAAAAACAAAATTTACGTACCCCAAAAAATATATTTTGAATACTGAGTAATAAAAATGTTGTCAAATAAGAATTGATATAGCCCATTTGTTAATTTTTCAAGTTAAATCACGCTTAAATTGTCAATTCTGCCAAGATATTTATAAAGCAAGAAATGAACGTTACCTTATATTTTGAACAAAAATTTGGGAAAAACCTTTTGCATGATCATATTTTTTTGTCAAAGATCCATTCACAAACCCATAGCACTGTTGAAATTTTATAGGATCAAGAAAAATAGTTGCATAAATACAAACTCTCAGAATAATACTTATATCTACAGAAATTCACTAGATTACATATGAACAAAATCAGGAGAATACAAATTTTACTCTTTCATTACCACCAACATCACCAATAACAATCATCATAAATAAAAATCAAGTTCCACATTTCTTGTAAATGAACAAAATATCAGAAAAAATGACGATCCTGATGTAGAAAAAAAGAAGGACCATGATTCCCTTCACTAAAAGAATCTAAACTACAAAATTAAAGACTGGGAAGAATGATAATAAAATACTAACAAGTTATACCTAACATATGTTTACATATTAAAAAAGGATAATTTTCAATATAATAATAATTAAATAAATGCTGATGTTCTGAATAACTTAGTTATTTGGAAATAAATTTTCCAAAAAAAACAATATCATTATTAGTTAGCCATGACTTTGTAATGAAAAATATGAAAGGATGATCAGCTTTAAATTCTTCTCTCTGCCTTCTAACAAATGCTCGATTTGCTACCATACATCCTGAAATTAAATCAGTTAATAAATATATTAAATAATATATTAATAAATACATAATAATAATGTGTCATTATAAGGGTTGTTATATACTAAAAGTGATGTTAATATACTTAACAACTTTCTATTAGATATATTACTTATTAAATAAAACCACTTTATTTTATATTGAACAAATGCTTTTCTTTATGTACTTAAATGTATCATCAATACCTAACACAATTTCACAATTCATTACAAAACAAACTGAAAACAATACAGAAGCAGATGTTAAAAAGCTAATAATAAGCATCTTTTTAGAAACAAATACAACATTCTATCAATCACACTAATAATTTTCAAATATGTAAAACCCTACACAATTTTCTTCTGTATATCCTAATATAGTGGCAGCACATCTATTCAAGACTATCCCTTTGAATAAATTTCTGTCATGCAATTTTTTTGGTTTTTATATAATATGATTGGACTGCATAATTAAATTGCAGTAATAATATTAATGTAAAGAATAAATACTATTGAAACATAGGTTTTTTCGAATATCTGGGAAAAAGTAATTTGACTTTATTTTTCCACATTATGAAAATCTGTTAAAGCATTTTAATTTTAACAAATCAAAGATTATTTCTCAAAAATAATATACAATTATGTTCTACTTCTATATAAGTCTCATCTAAACCATTAAGTGTTCTGTTGTTGATTTGCATTAACTCAGTTTTTCATTTATTAGAATTTAATTTTTATTGTTTTAATGTGTAAATTATTACAGGATTTTCTTGTTTAACTGGATGCCCTACTCTTTGACATGTACACCATACAGAAACATTTTAGCTGTTCTGTTCTACAGTAGTCTGTTCTACAGACAACTTCACCTTCTCTCGTTTTGATCCACTGTAGATGTGGTTAAGAATGGCTGTAGGGGTAAAAGGAGCCAACACATAAAAATCATTATTATTATTTTGTGTTCTCGCCAGTTTATACATACTTAGAGAATAACTTGCTGGCCAGAGATTTGTTTTCTAAAGAGAAAAAAGTTATTATATTATTAATTTATATTAAATTGTTGAAGGTAAAATATATTAAAAATGTTTAGTTATATTAATAAGAACCCATAAATTCACCAACTGCTCTGCATATATTGAGTATTAGAGCCTTCTGGATGGATTTGTTTAGTGCCTCCAGTAATTCTTCCTTCCTTTGACATCACTGATGTTAGATAATACATTATTATTATTATTATTATTATTATTATTATTATTATTATTATCATTATCATTGGACTACTACATTATGTTCATACTCCACTATTATTATATCTACTGCTAAGTGCCCAATCATAACATCATCATTATTTTTCATTTTTATACTAATGTAATCCAATCAATTAGTGTTGTACTCACTGATTGCACATCACTCATGTGTTGCAACAAATTTATAATGAGAAAAAAGTTTAATGAAAATACATGCTTCTCCTTTCCAAGAATGTATACATCAAATAGCTCAAGATATATATATGAAAACATTAACATAATTAATTATTCACTCACTGGCAACCCTACCTATTTTTGCACTCTGATACACATATTAAACAATAGCTTTTGAATTTTATACAGTAGTCTTACAATAAAAATTTTCCAAAGTTCAACAACTTACGTTATTATCATGTTGAAAAAAAAGAATTGCCAATAGTAATACCTTTGTAAACTATCAATTGCTATTACAAATTTCATCATTTTGGTTATATTTAATTTTAACTGCCAACTTCTCAATTAAATTCCACTTAAGACATTAAAACACACTGCAGCATCGGCTAAGTTCATTCATAAAAGTATTTATAAATTTTAATTTATACATAATCAGTTAGAATTATTTAACATACATTATTGTAGACACACAGTTCTACAGAGAGACAATCAATTCAGTTTTGAGATTATAATACAAAAAAAAGTCACTATGTAATTAGCAAACAAATCCTACATCTCAATATGGTAAAAGATGTTCATGTTCAAATCCAATAGTTTTGTGATTGTACCTCTATTAATAAGGTGCTTATCAATTAGATAAGCACCTTAGTTTATTCATCATTATTATATTTCTTTCTCTCAAATGGGAAACCTTTCACTTGCTTCAAAATAGTTTTAATTTTTCTTCTTTAAAAAAGGATGATTGACTGATTTATATCATTATTTGTACACTAAATTAGAATAACTTTTTTAAGTGCTACTTCTGAACATACTACGCAAAGTTTAAACTTTACAGAGGTCTTTAAAAAAATCTATTTTCCAAAAGGAATGTTTTTTGCTGATAAATTGCTTTGTGGTTTAAAACTTACAACTTACAAGTTTATAATCTTTTATAATATTAATACGCATTATTCTTAAACATAATATTATCACACTGTACATAAATTACTAACATAATATTTGTATATTATTCATACATTTATAAATTATTATTAAATGTTACCTTAATTATTATATTGTTCTTTCTATTTACAAAAAAAAAAAACAGAATATTTGTTTCCAAATAATCAAGACAAACAAAAAAGAGAGAGAGAGAGATCAGTCAAGTCATAATATTGAAACTTCATTGATAACATTTTCAAAACCCAATGCAAACAATGCTTGGATATGAGATGCAGCACACAAGAGAAATGTGGCAAAAGGAAGACCATCTGTTCAACATGCCTGAAAATAACTAAAAGAGCTTAGAAAATCCAGAAATAAATATTTTAGCACTTCATTTCTCCTCTTCAGCACCAAGTGGGGCAAGCATATTGAGACAGCAGTTGTGATTACCCGTTTACTCCCAAGAATTCTCTCATAATACTTTGTTTTGCCTCAACACACTGCTCAGACAGGCTCTTATTGACTGCATCTAGGTCTACCTAGAAGACAAAATAGTCTTCTTTTTGCCCGATCTTAATAAGCGAGCACATTCAAGGTAACATAAGAATAGGTAGAAATTTTTCTTCTAAGTTCTGAAAGAGATTGTAATATAAATGCAAATTTAGTAAACAGTACAAAATTATAAAACAATGCCTATTACCAAAGTTAATCAACTCACTTTTTCATTCTCACAATTGTATGGTTACTCTGGTGACTTATTTGGTATGAGAGGCATACTATAATATAACAGGAGTACAAAATGTCATTCAAAGTGGCAGGTGCTGCCATGTTGTAGCATTATTCCCCCTACTATTAACAGTCCAAAACTCATTGACCGATGCTCTCTCATTTTCTGTCAGTCTCCATCGTTATGGAGTCAACTACACCTGTTATGTCAATGCATCTAAATCAATAGGCAATGATTGAATTTTTAAAAGCAGAAAAAGTGAATACTAGTGACATTTACTGTCACCTAATAGCCATTTATAGTTGTGAAACTATTGATCAAAATCCTGTGAACAGGCGTACAATAAAATGTTATGCATTAGAAACTGATAAAGCAAATACTAAGGACCTCACAGCAGTCTATCATTCTCTATGATTGATGAGAAACATCAAAAGAAGGTGGATAAATTGATTCAAAATAACAATCGTATTACACAATGCATCGTCACTCAGGTAAGGATAGAGAAAGATGAAAAAGATACATTATATAACTAGGCTAAATAGAATCTGTTGCAATTGATAACCACAAACTCACAGAATAGAATACAAAATAATGAATAGAATCTTGTGAACAGCTTCTAAAGCATTATCGTGACAAAGGAGATGACTTCCTTTCCAATACTGTGACAAAACAGGAGAAAAAACTTGAAAGTATCAACACAACGCAGAAGAAAAATGCAAAGCATGAAATCCCAGCACTATGGTATGGAAAAATCAAAAAAATTTAAAACACAATCCTCTGTAAAAAAATTTTCTTGACAGTGTTCTGGGATTCCAAACACATTTATGTAAGTGACTACCTGGAATATTAGTTAACTGTAAATTATATGCAATACAAAGAGACATTAAAACATCTGATGAAATGTGTGTCATGTTCAACAATGCATAGAGCCAATTATTATGTAAGATTATAATGCACAGCCACACACTTTGCATGCAACTGCCAAGGTTTTTGTGAAGTTGAAATTTGAACCTATTCCACACCCTCCATTCTCTCCAGATTTAACACTTTTTTTCTGCAATTAGAGGGAAAAGGTATTCATCTCATCATTGATGATGAACTGAAGGACGCAGTGAGGTCAGGAATCAAGTAAGTCTGTCATCATTTTTCATTGATGGAATGAGAAAATGGCTCACTTTTGGAAGAAATGTGTAGCTGAAAATTCTGAGTTTTTGTAGCAAATAAAATCATTTATGCCATATTTGTTTCATTTGACTATCACTTTTCATTTGTGAGTTATGAACGTCTATGTATTATAGTTCAGCCACTCCTGGTATGCTTAACTGAAGATCCTGTTCAATTTTTGATGCTGGTATGCTTAACTGAAGATCCTGATTCAATTTTTGATGAAGGTTTGTAACCTATTCACTGCTTCATCCTTTCATAATCATCCTCACACTGTCTGCACTTAGCAACTTGTACAATCAAACATAACCCTCCCCTCCAAAAAAAAGGCTAAAACCATGAGTACTCTCCCAAGAATATTTTATCTAATTTTATAATCTAGTAAATCATTTTTAATATAAATAGCATTCCTTTTTAAATTTTATAAATTATAAATTGTTTCATTTCAGTAACATTCTAGTCATCTTCTTAACAACTAAAATAATGTATTTTACAATTACTAGTAATGGCATACAATTGATATATAAACACTGAACTGATCCCAACAAATAAATCAGCAGACAATTAATAAAAATCAATATTGCTACACTGTAGGCATATGTAACTGTGAACTCAAAGAACAAATAAATCATGAGACATTCGTGAAAGTGATACGGCAATAATTTAAATAAAAATAAATGCTCTTAAATAAAAATAAATTCCATTCTTTTTTGTTCAATTATAGTTCTTATACCTTAAAACATTTTCCATTACTGTGTTATAATTTCTTCATTCTTAAAGAAAAAATATCTTCTTTTTTTATATAATTGTTATGTAGTAGTGTTAAATATACATTAGAGATAATTGATATCAAGACAGTGGTTGACTTTATCTCGTATACTGTGTATACTTGATAAAATTTCTGAATATAAACAATATATTTTAACAGAAATTTAATTAAGAAATAGAAAGTGTGAAATAAAATTTTATAATTGCTAAAGAAAAACGAAGTGCTTGATTAAAAAAATCTGAAAAATAAACTGAGGTCCATTGTCTTATTAATAATTGAATGCACTGTAGGGAGAAATATTGTTGATGTGTTGGCGATTCTGAAAATAGTTAGTACTGAATAAGAAAGATGATATTTAGTGTATCTTAAATAAAACAAATGAAATAGGAAAAAAGTGAAGAAAAAATTCTTGTTACACAGATGAACTGCCTTTAATTGGAAAACTGTATAAACCTTATAGGCAAAATGTACTTCCATCTGGTAAAAACATTTTACATTTAAAAATTTAACATAACTTTTCAAAGTTTTAACTTAGAAAATTATATAATATTCTTCATGAACTTAGCTTTCTTTAAATAAAAAGAACAAAAAATATAGTATTTCAAGAATAACATTATTTACTTTGATAAAACCTTTGGTAAATGCAGGACGAAAAAGTATTAAAATCCATTCCTGAATGAGTACAGTAACTAGCCTAAAACAACCTACCCAAAGGACTGCAGATTTGTTATTGTTTATATGGGCAGTAAAAAACAGGTTTTGTAAATAGTCATTTATGTTGCAAGCTAAGAAAATCAGTACTGATTACCACAAACAAACTCTTTGATTACTATATATTCTTATTATTGTAAGTAAGTAAGTACTGTAAGCCCAGGCCTGAAAAAAATTAAGAAAAAAAATTGTGACTTTTATAAGAATGTATTAAAAGTTTAATTAATGATATTTTTAACTATATTTATGAGATATACCTACTGATGCCATTGGGTATAATAATGCATCTTTACTAACAACCAACATTCCAAGATACAACACAAATGATCACTTTCACTACATCATTCATATGTTCATGCAAGTGAACATATGAGAGACATGTAAAGACAAAGCAATGCTATTTATAAACATCAATGCTTATTTTCTAAGATTTGAAAATACTGTAGTTCCAAACAAAAAAAAGCACAGAGGCACTGGCCTCCATGACGCAAGTAGTAGCATCTCGGCCTTTCATCCAGAGGTCCTGCATTCAAATCCCAGTCAGGCATAGCATTTTTCATACGCTACATTTCCATATCCCATGCACAAGCTTCAAGGTTATGTGGTGATATCAAGCAAAAAAATATATATAATAAATATATATATATAAGTCTATGTTTACAACACGTTGGCATTGTCAATATTATAAACTAGTTGATCTCTTTGAAAAAGCTGCCTATAAAATTCACCAAATAATCTAATACATGTCTAGCACTTTCTTCTCTTTCTTTCCTTTCAACACAGTAACCAAGCTATTATCTTTTTCTCTTCCATGTTTATTGTTTTCATACAAAATCAATCATTGTAATATGTAAAAACAGGAATATATGAGAAGAATGATCATAAGAAATCAAACTTTTTTCCCTAATTAAAACTCATAAAATTTGGAAAATGGATAACTAATTACAGAACTTCAACTAAATGAGAGGATAGCTCGAAAATGGGGCTGCATAAACTGAATAGTTTAATTTAGAAATAGGAGTAAGGAAAGGGTGCAGAGCTTAACCCCAGTTTAATATGTACAAGGCATATTCATAAAGTAAGGGTCATTTGGTCATTAAAAAAATTAATTTGTGAGAAAAGGTTAAACTTAGTTTTAGTTTATTACATATTTACTTCACTTTTCCACATAATCGCCATTCAGTTTTAAGCACTTATCATAACGCTAAACCAGTTTCTTTAACCCCTCTGCATAGAAGTTCGCCACCTGGGAATTGAACCAGTGAACAATAGCAGTCTTGAGTTCCTCGTCATTTTCAAACCGTTGTCCACCAAGCTACTTTTTCAAATGCAAGAAGAGGAAGTAGTCACTAGATGTAAGATTGGGATTATATAGAGGATGGCCAAAAGTTCCCAACAAAAATTTTAAATCTTCTTCTTGGTTAAGGCAGTGGTGTGAGGACGTGCGTTGTTGTGAAGGAGGATTACACTGAACGAATTTCCCGTGTCATCAGTTTTGCATTGCACGTCACAGTTTGGTGAGCATTTCGCAGTACACATCAGCTGTAATTGTTGATTCACGTTCCATGAAGTCAACCAAAATGATTTTGGGACGAAAAAGGTTTTTCATCCCAAAAAACTGTAGAAAACATTTTTCGACTAAAGTATGGGGATTGCTTAAACTTTTTCGGTTTTGGGTAACTTGAATTGCACCACTTGTTGTTTCGACTCTGTGTTGGTGTAGGATGTCCATGTTTCATCACCCGTAACAATGTGGGAAAACAAATCATCTCCATCTTGTCGATATCAGTCCAAAAATGCTCGTCCACAGCACATTCTTTGCTTTGTGTTGGTTGGTGAGAATTTTCAGTACCCACCTTGCACACAATTTGTGATATCCAAGCTTAAAGGTTCAACATGCGGAAATTCATCAGCCAGAGCACTAATCATCAATCGCCGATCACATCAGAGTTTTCGATTCACTTGTTCAGCGATTTCGTCAGTCTGAATACCGGGCCTACCACTCTGCTCTTCGTCATGCACATTTGTGCGGTAATTTTTTAAGTCTCGACACCAGTGTCCAACCTTTCCTTTACTCATTACTGTAGAATTTGTATGAATTTCAGCAGCTGAAAATCCTTTTGCACACAAAAATTGAATCACAGCACACACTTCACAACTGGCAGCAGAAACGATTATCGCAGACATTGTAATCTACATTCACCGGCAGGCAAACGACTACTCAATCAAAACATCTGCAGTAGCTTTGTAAATAGCCGATAGGTGGCCCTGCATGCGTGGAACTGTGTTCAGACCCGCTAATATTGAAATATAAGCCGATTATCCTTACTTTATGAATATACCTTGTATGTTTAAGATATGATTAAAAATTCCCTAAAAGAGTATGAATGGATCAACATTGGAGTAAAGAAAATAAATTTTAAGGCAAGATGGCATGTTTATGATATGAAATACAGAATCTACAGTAGATGATTTAAAAAAAAAATTAAGACAGAATATAGAATGAAAATGAACATTTAGTAAACAAAAGTAATGAGGATAGAAAATAATTTGCCAATGCATTACTACAAAAGTAATGGAACAAACAAAACAGTACAAGTATTTATTTATTACATTAATAGATGATTTTTTTAAAAAATGAAATAAAATAAAGAATACACACCACACTAAGAAAATTTTTAATATAAAGAAATAATTATTTTGTAGTCAGATGGTGTGACATTCAAGGAAGAACCCTGTGAAGTGACACATTTGGAGCATATTTCTGTATGGACATGGAACATGAACACCAATAAAGAGGGAAAAGAGAGGATGGAAACAATTGAAAAATTAACAATAAGGAGAAAGAACACGGGATAGAAGTTTAGTCACAACAATTCAGAGTAGTAAAAATAATTGGTTGGGACAATCATAAATTGTGAGAGGAAAAGGATTGATTGAAACAGTACTAAAAGGATCAGTAGAAGGTGTAAAGAAGATGTTGGAAAATAATAAAAAATTACAGTTAATCTGGAAGGAAATTGGAACTATCAGGAACTAAAAATATTATCATAATATACAAAAGAATTGAGACGGATAAACTATAAGACTATAAGCAGGTTAGTAAAATAATAATTATGATGAAAAATATGTTCACAAAAATACAAATGTAAATAAAATGATATTAATATGAAGGAGACTCTATGAAACTAGCATGTGCATGCATATATGCACACATGCACATGATAAAAATAATAAATTATCAAAATACAAAATATGTACATATAGTGTATTGATTCTGTATAGTATTCCAACTATTTGTAAGTCTGAGTATACTCAATATTCTTCTAGCTCATATCAATTTACTTTTTCCACTACCTGGCAGTCATATCCCCTTCTCTTGACACTACACCTAATTCCTTTTGAAATTTCTCTGAAGTACCCTTAGAGTTTTTTTTCAACTACTTTCTCCATCCACTTTTAGTGACCTCTCCCCACTCAATTCTCTAACATGGCCTTACAACCACTATACCAGTCTTCAAACTATCTTCCTCATACTCAAGAGCCTCTCTACCATCTACATTTCTCACTCTCTTTCCTTGTTTTTCCTTTTACTGCTATGAGGAGAATTTAATCTCTCTTGCCTACATTCTGTTCCAGTCCTTTTCTATCATCATCCATCATTCTGCTCCATGTTACTATATATGAATAACTGTAGATAACCGTAGCCTTCTCTAGTACCTTACATTCCATACTCATGTTTAATAGCTTGATACAGCTTTCTTCCTTTCAACAACTATCTTAAAATCTCATGTAATTACTATATCCTATGAGATCACACTTCCCAGATATCTGAGAAATTTTTAACCTTCTGTAGAGGCTCCCCATTCAAAATTATACTGCCTCTAACTACATTTTTTTCAAAAAAACTATTATTTCACTTTTTCCTATTTATCTTTATTTCACAATTCTTCACTGCCTTATTCCAAGTATAAAGTTGGATCTGCACCCACTTTATTTACCCACAGATGATCATTTTTCAATGCCACCTATAAAAATTATCTATTATTATCCTTTTCCCCTATCATTCTTTTAACTAGCTTCATTCCATGTATAATATTAAACAGTGCTGGAAATACAAAATCAGTTGAACATAGTCAAAACTTCCAACATAGTAAAAAGAACTCCTTGCACATTGAACCTATGCGATACAATAACTTGAAAATTATTAGTGCTATTAAACTCAAGATGGAAGAAATAATACTAGGATTGGTGAGCAAGGTCAGCACAAATTGCAGTTCATATCCACACGTTTATAAGATATGAAATCTCTGGTTGTAGTGTAATTTCTGACAGATTTCATGATTTTACACCACATCCTTGTTAGCTGTAATAATCAATTTGAAGTAGTACTGATTTCTATAGTTGGCAGCTACTAATAAATGATGTCAGCAAGCGATGAATCTGCAACTGATGTTCTTGAACTTTGAATAACTACTGGAAATATGACTTTGGATATTAACATTTTACCTTGTTTCATACCCTTCAATTTCCAGGATGCTATTCCATGAACTGTTGAGTGCTCATCAGATTCTATGGGATTTACCATTACCCTTTATGCAGTAATACAGGTAATTCAATATTACAATTTTTTAAAATCATTATTTCTTAAAACATTTCCCAGTTTGGAAAAGATATAAATATAAGCCTTAAACACTCTGGGGTACATTTAAATAAAAAATTATCTTTTTATGAACACTTTTTATTTTAAAGTAAATCTTCCAATAAAAATTATAAATTTACGATTTGACAAAATATTCTTTGAAATTAAAAATATAAAAGGATGATCAGCCATAAATGTGTTAATAGGTTCAAATGAACGGTTTGAAATCATTTCTTCTGAAATTAAATCAGTAAAAATACAGAAAAATTAAATACTTATTATAGTTTATTAATTTTTTTTTTTTAGAAACATATTTCTATTTAAGTCAATCTATATTTTTGTACCTTAATAACAAAATATTAATAAGCAGAAAAACAACAAAGTAAATACATTTATCTACATTTTCATACATCCATAACAAAATATTTATAAGTAGCAAAACATCATAGTAAATACCATATAGTAAGTCAAATATTAATAAAGTCTGATTAAAATTGTATTTCATTCTTATACTTGAACCCACTGTCATTTTCATTCTTGGTATTTCACACAAGCCAATGATTTGATCTCTATATTCACCTACTGCCGAGTAGAGAATGCTTGAATTGTGGTTGTAATTTTAACCTAACTTAAAGAAGATTGTAGTATTTTTTGAGTAGACAACTAGTTTGAAACTGCCTCATTAAAAAGAATCTAATGGAGTTACATCTAACAGATTCAGTGACCATGAACTGACCTAAATATTTTAACATGAACAAATTGACAACTAAATTATAATTAAATATTATTAATTACAACAGTTAAATTAATAAAATTAATTTATTCAAGTTAAGTCAGCTGTATTGTGTTTCCTTGTTTTATCTTTTTTGGAAACATATAGAAGTGTTTTATTATAAATTTATTAAATTACTGCCTAATCCGGATTAAAAAAATATGTACACTGAATTCACAAAATTATTATAACAATATGTCCATCCCTCAACTGTAGCATCGTATAATTTAACTAATCTGTTTTTCAGGTTGATAAATGAAAAGGTTTCTTCCTTAAAAAAAAAATTGGTTTTATTACAAAGCTGTTAAAGATGATTAACTATAATTTGTTTATTGATTTAATTATGTTTTAGCAATTTAAATTAGGAATTTAATTTCACTACTTTTTTCATAGAACACAAAACAGAGTAGAATTATCAGAATTTCAAATAGCTCTAATGAAATACAGCACCCTCTGATCCTATAGTACTTTTAACAGTCCCAAAGAAGTGGTAGCATTCATTTTGGAATCAACGCTCTGGATAAACATAGGCTGAACATAATTTCAAACAATCTCAACTTAGCAGTTGGGCTAAGCATTGTCAACATAGAGAATCAGCTTGATTGATTTATTAAAATTAATAGCGAATGCGACAAAGTACAAAAAAAAGAAAGTATTTCATAAAAACTTTAATAAATGCCCTGTTATATAATGTTTACTACACTGTTTTACTGTACTTAAGAGCATGAATTTCAGGATAACTGTATGAAGGTGAAATGAAAACATTTGTTAATACTTCATTGTCAGTCAATATTTCTTTAAAACAATAATACAAAAACTTAAAAAATAAAATAAAAATTAAGCATGATAATCTAAAATAAACAGATGTTATAAATAAAAATAAATAAAACAGAAAATTTTGAAAATACCAGTAACTTAAATAAACTATAAAAATTAGTTTTCCAGCAAAATTAAAGCCACATCAGATACTACTTTTTATCAAAAAAATAAATTCTCCAATGTGCTACAAAGTTTCAACAAGTAATAAATAAAAAAAAATCATCCAAAAAAAATCAGTAAATTTTATAAGAAAATTTTTAATCTTAAAAATGTTAGTAAAAAAATGTCCATAAATAAAAAGTTACCGTAATGTAGAAATCAAAAAGCATTAAAATACAAAATTTAGTTAATTATTCCAGTAAAAAACTTTATCCATAAGAAAAATCTGAAGAACTGAAATACTGTTTTAAAAAACATTAAAAGATGCAAGCAGAAAGTGGAGAAGAATAATAGAATGGTCATTATTACAGACTTACAGTTTGGTCAGTATTACAAACAAATACATTGAAAAACCTGAAGCAGAAGCTCTTTTTACAATCTCAACATTGTAAACAATTCCCACATCTCATCAAATCACCAACAAAACATAACCAATACAGCTTTTTCTTTTTTTTAATTGCAAAATTTCAATTTTCAAAGTTTTCTTTCAAGTTCTCAAGACTTTTCTTAACTAGGACAAAATACTGCAAGAAGGTGATACAGTGGTTGCACTGACTGTAGAACATTTGATTAAGTTTATTTGTAATTAACTATTTGTTTAATTTATTTACATTAGTCGCAGTTTACAACTACTCTCTGAATAGAATAGGTTCTCAATAAAAAAAAAGAAAATATATTATATATATATATTTTAATTTCATATGAATTTGAAAAATTATGGGGTACTGATGCCTAAACTAACAATCCAATTATACACACTCAACTAACAAATACTGTTCTATTTGCTGAGATGGGTGTATGTCTTCCTATAGTTAAAATAATCCTCTAAAGTTGCAGTTTATGATTCAAAAAATAATGATGTTCCTTGGTCAGTTCATTTATGAAAATCTAATTAAACTAAAATACAATGAGGAAGAACTAGTTTGCAATTCAGTACATATAAATAAAATATATGGAAAAAATGACATTAACTTCAATATGAAAAGAAACATTTTTTTCATTGGTAGTGCTATTACAATCCTACTAAAAAAAAATCTTTATGCAATTTACAATGGCAATTTAACAAAGAGACATTTTTTTATATAAGTAATATTTTTTTACAAGACATTCTAGTCTTGAAAAAACTGGATATCCTCCAGTAACACTTTATGTAATGCACATAAAATCTATATCGTAAAATATAAAGTATTTTATTTTTTTACTTTGGAATTTAAGGATAGGTCAAAAGAAATAAAGGTTATTGTCATTAACAGTAAATGGATGTAAATAATTATTTACATCAGCATGTTGGAGGAAAGTACAAGAGATTGGTTGTCTAGTGGTGGATTACAAAGACATTGAAGAAATCAGGTTACACATTTTTATGTATGCTCCCTGGCATATCTTTTTGCACAACATATAGACGATGATTGGAATTCAGGAAGTTCTCCTAACAATGATAAATTAAAACAGTTTTATGATTCTTTCACTGATTTCACTGATTAATGACTGGAGAACCTCAATTTTTCAATGTGTGAATTCACATAATGATGTTTGTGACAAAACCAACATCACAAAACCAAAAAATTGTAGAAGGATGTAGTAAAAAAGGACATCCTTCAATCCACTGTTTAATAAGAAATTTAAAGAGGAGTATGCTGTTTTACTATTTAACCAATAGAAATTACTTTAGAATTTAGAAATTAAAACTGGACAAGTATATAGAAAAAAATTACATGAATGATGAAAAAGTTAAAGATTTTAAAAAGTTTAGCTTTAATTATTAAAATACAATATAATTTAAAATTTGTGTAATATTTTCTAAGTATATGACTTTTCTTTGTTAAAAGTGGATAATACTTTACTATACAGATTTTTTTTTAATTAAGAGCTAATACTTAGAATTTATAGTCCTATCTAAACACAAATTATATTAATGCAAGTATCCGCCCCACCTTTAGTTTTTCTAAGTACACAAAACTAGTATCATTATAATAAAGTACAAAAGTTCCTTACATACAATAGTTAGAAAATTGTTACTTTATATTACGAGGCTCAGGTAATAAATTTTACACACTAGCGTGCTACACGGAGACAAAAGATACTATCTAACATTAAATAGCATATGATAGCTAATTCCCCTCTACAAACCTGCGATAATGCATTGAATTCAGTGAACCGGTTTGTTTTCAGTAGCAGTTAAAATGGAGCCGAGTAATGCCAATATGTACGCACAGTTAAAACAGTGCGCAGTGATCAAACTTTTTAACACCAGAAAATGTGAATCCTAAGAATAATTTTCATTATTTAAAAGTGGTTTATGGTACTGAAACTGTTCACAGGAGTACTGTGAATAGGTGAGCGTTGAAATTTCACGAATCTGAAGCTGGTAAAGCGACAATTGAGGACGCACCTCACAGTGGATGACCAGTTTCTGTGACTGATTAGAAACATCAAAAAGTAGTAGAGAATTTGCTTCAAAGTGACCAGCAAATCACTCAGCAATGTATCTCTATTCAGTTAGGCATATCTAAAGAACAAGTACGCCATATTATCGAGCAATTAGGTTACCATAAAATCTGTGCACAATGGGTACTGTGCAAATTCTCTGATGGCTCTCTGCAAGCTGTAGTTTGAGCCTAATCCGCATCCATCATAATCGTTGGATTTCGCTCCGTGCAACTTCCACTTCTTCCCTCATCTCAAGAGGAATCTCAAAGGTAACCATCATTACACCACCAATGATGGGATGAAGGGAAGCTGTGGCCACTGGATCCAAGAAAGACTGCCAGAATTTTTCAGTACGGAATGCAAAAACTTGTCACGCATTGGGAAAAGTGTATCAATGTAAATGAGGATTATATTGAAAAATAAATAGTGCACTATGTAGCTAAGGTATTGCACTTTTATTCATTCTTTATTTCATTCCCACGCTACGCATATATGTGTAAAATTTATCATCAGTTGAACCTCATATAATTGAAAATAAACATCATTTAGAAAATTCAGCCAGGAGAAAGTAATAAAATAAAGACCAGCTGCTAAACTCTGGAAATTTTTTTTTCTTAAAAATACAATTTGGGATTTAATAGACTACAAAAAAATGAAAAATATTTTCTTAAATTCTTTATAATTTTTATACTGTAATTCAATATGCTTAAAAGAATAAATCACATTTTTAACATTATACTCTGTAATTTTGAACAGCAAATTAAAATAATTGTTAAAATTAAGAAAAACAGATACTACACTACAGCAAGTAGGCTGTAATGGAAATTACAAGAAATTGGTTATAATAAATATAAAAGCATAAATTGCTTGGAAGTTGCAGAATTCAGTTGCATTTCAAATTTTAAGGTTTGCAACCAACATAATTACCAATAAAAGTAATCAAAGCATCTGTTTGAGTATTAATGACAATCATGAACAAAAATGGATGATCTGCTTTAAATTCCTTTTTTTCAACAGGATGAATACTCATTTTCAACATTATCCGTACTTCTGTAACAGCACATTTTAATCATATCTTTTATTTTTAATTTCAACCCAATTTTTTAAATACATAGAAAGAAAAACACTCAATAAAACCACATAATAAACTAATGCACAATTAAATTTGTCTGTTATCTTTTACAACATATAATTATTATTAGTGAAAAAAAAAAAAATAATCACAGATTTTGAATCTATATTATCTTACATTCATTTGAGTAGTCATTACTTCACTTACACAACCAATTGCTTAATATAACCCAAGTAAAACATACAAAGAGTACATGCAACACCACAATAAATATTCAATAGTTATTATAAAAAACACAAATTTCAAAAATTTAGTTTTACAAAAAACCAGTGAGCGAGTAAAACAAATTTTCAAAAATTTTGTTTTGAAAGATCTATGAGTGAGTGAATAGCGTAATTGTCTGATTGATGAAATCGTTCTGATTTCAGTTATTATAACACTGAATTTAAAAACTGAACAGATTTCAAGAAAAAAAAATTACTCTTGAAAATTTACACAAACTGTGCTTTTGATGACATTTATCAGTAGATGAGTAAATAAATTATAAATAGCTAGAATTTTTTAACTAGGAATCCAAAGCTGACAAGATGAAGTATATTTTACAAACTGCAGAAGATTTACTTTCACATATTCTAAGCTTGACCTACCTACAATTCACATTTTATGATTACCTAATATCATTTACAATATTTGATGTATTAAAATTAATTTTCATTAGTTTACCTATACAAATTACTTACACTTCTCTTAAATAAATACAAATACTGTTTTTTAAATTTCATGCATGTATAGTTGGTGGTAGTATATCAATACGACATGATATCGATATATGAAATTAGTACCTGTTGATATATAGTATTTTAAGTTGTTGGTTACTGTCGTATGTTGTAATAGTTGTAAGAAAAATGTCTTGTTCACTTGGTCAGTAATGAAAGTTAATAATTACAGATGCTGATATTCATTGTTCATTACATTTTATAAACATTTCATTGTTACATTAATGGTAATGGTAATATTTCACTACAGACTTATTAAATGAATTTATATAATGGTAGTTGGTTTTATTTAATATGATTAACTCAACTAAAATATTAGATAAAATGAAAAGAAACTCGGAATCTGAGAATTAAAAAAATGGCTTCAAATAAAGGAGTATAGTAAATAAGTTTTATACAGTTTAGGTATAATAAAATATTTTAGCTTTCAGGAAAAAGCTTTAAAAATTGTGTCCACATTAAAAATTTATATCATTTTAGATTTAAAAGTTATTTATTTGCAACTAATAGTACCTTCAGAAATTTTGTTTTCTTTTGATTTAATATACTTTATTTTCAGATAATGATAGTTATCACTCAGAAATAAAAAAAATGTAAAAATCTAGCATAGTACTGATTTAAGAATCATCAATAATCAGTTCTCTGAGTAAATTATAAAAGAAATGATATTTAACTTTTTAAATAAATTTTAACTGACATCAATTACTACTATCAGTCGACAATAAATGCTAAACATATGCAGGAAGACTACATATAATGCTGTTTAACTAACAAGAGCAGTTTACAATCTTACCCAGAATCATTGGGGTTAATTACATGCTATAAATATTCACCAAATAAGGTTGAAGCTAATGAAAGGGAAATTGATTGAACATGAAAACCTGAAAGTTCCTATCAAATCATGCATGTTCAAGCTATTATCATCAGAAATGTTAAAAGAGTTTTAAAAATTGATAATCTTTTGAAAGGTAATAAGACAATGTCATATCTCTTATTACTCTTTAGATCAAAATTAATAATAATCAGTCATTGATTATTATTCTTATTACATTATTATTATTATTATTATTATTATTATTATTATTATTATTATTAGTAGTAGTAGTAGTAAACTCGAAACAAACAAATATAAAATAAATTAACTACAAGAATATAAATGATTACTTTTTTCATAAATTAATAAATATACTAATTTGTAAGAAAAATCTGTTTCAATGAAAATGATTATGAATCCCGTATTCAAACTTACAGTTTAAAAATAAATCACAACAGACCATCAATTAAATTTTAAAATAAAAATATTTAAAAAAAAAAATGTACACAATACATCTTAATGAACTTCACTAAATTTCAGAGTTACAAAATTACATGCATACATAAATCCACATAACTGAACAAATATCACGAAAACATATAAGATCAAAAGTAACAAGTGAAAAGCTATACTATTTTCCCCCCAAACTCTAACCAGAGAGTTGAGTTGAATTGAGAATATGCAAGAAATAAAAATATAGCTCTGTGGCTGTTGCTGGATCAGTTATCGGGTTCCACCCCTGGCGATGGGGTACGCTCGCCAACTATGTTTGGTGGGTATTGGGGAAATAAAATACTCACAGTGGACAAAAATTAGTGAAGTTGTATAACAGCTCTGAAAACGGAGGGGGATGACATTCCTAATGGTAGATGGGGCAGATGATGCTAAGGATATGACCTGAATAAAATTCAGGATAGATAGATAGATCTCTATAAGCTGAAGAAAAAGCGATCTATCTAGGAGAACGAACTCTTATAAGAAAATCTCCTGGTGTTCCAAGTTGGGGGTTAGACATAGGATTAACAACCCTAACCCATAAAAAATATCTTATGAAACCCAACAAAAAGCAGATGCTTGCATCTGTTGCGAGCTCTGTCATTCTCTACGCTGTACCAGATGCGCATTATGGAAGAAGATCGCGATACGCCATATAGAAAGCCTTCAGAGGACCTTGGCAATAGGTGTAACCTGCGCTTTTAGAACAGATTCCACCGAGGCTGTGTTGGTCATTTCGTCAACTCTGGCTGCTGGAGCTGTTGGTGGAAGAAGCGACCGACAGAGCACAAGGAAAGCCAAAGGAATTGGCACGAAAGGAGCTACTAGTTAAATGGCAAAGAAGGTGATTGGCAGCTGATACAGGGGAATGGACGAAGAGACTAATCCTGTGCTTGAAACCATGGTTGGGCAGGAGACATGGGGAGGTAGTGTCATTTGAGATAACCAAGTTCCTGTTTGGCCATGCGTGCTTTAACAGATACATTTTTGAATGGAAAAGAAGGAGAGTGGATTTGTGTCTGTACTGCAGGGCTCCAGATACAGCTGAACATACTATTTTTGTATGTTCAAGGTGGGAGGCAAGGTAGGAGAGAAGTTTCAGCCACAAGAGGGATGGTTTCTCCTGACAATATTACTGCTGCTGTTACATAACAAGCGACTGGGATTTAAGCCGCCACATGGTGATTGCATAATGTAAAGTGCAAGAGGAAGAGGAAGTAGAGGATCTTCCTGAAGAAAACATTGGATAGAGTAAGGCCGGGTGGATAGCCCCGTTCAGGAAGGGTGGGATGCCTCAGTGTCCCATCTTCGATGAGTGAACGGGAAGACTCCTGGGGTCCGTAGGTGGGTTTAAATAGGGCCGTAGATGTGGTTTGGGAACCCATTCAGGGAACTCCAAATTAGAGGCACGGCAACTGAAAGACCGAGTCCCAGCTCCTTTTGGGGCTGTCGGGAACATCATAGCCAGGCCTGGCATGACCGCGCGAGAAGTTAAGAGGCAACTGGCACCCCCAAGGCTAAGTAATACAGGAAAGTGGGTCCAGCCCTGGCGGAAAGAAAAAAAAAAAGATTGATCATGTGATTGTATCAACATGACAAACATCATCCATTATTGTTATATGATCAATGCGTGGTCCGAATTGTGACTGACCATTTTATGGAAGAACATATACGAGAAAAAAAAAATGTTATGTGCGTTAATCACAAGGGGAGGAAACTGAATGTGGAGTCGCTGAAGTTTTAAGTTTTTGAGGAAAAGTATGGCAAGGGGGACTATCTCTTTGCCATTGTGTGGTATCGGTTGATTACAAACATCGATATGGCCTGGGAAGAAATGAAGAACTATACGATACAGATATTGAAGAATGAATTGTGAGAGAGCACAGAGGAGAAGAACAGCGATAGGTTCAGTAAAGAATGCAGAGTGGCAGTAAACAGAAAGAACAAAGAAGGAGCAGATATTATGTTGTACAGGGATACAAGGTATAGGAGAAAAATCTATAAGGAATTAAGAAGAGCTGCTAATACAGAAGGAAAAAAGAGAATGGCAGCAAAAGTACATCAAAGGCATAGAGAAGATGGCTATGCAAAATAATAGTGGACAGATGTATAGGAAGATTAAGGCATTGGAGTGGGTTTAACAAGCTAGACTTAATCTGTATAAAGATGGGAATGGACAGACGATGAGTGAAGAGATTAGGATACTGGAAAGGTAGGTTGAATTTTATGAAGAAAAGCTCAATAACGAAGTGGAAGCAATGCATAAAACAGATAGCATACTGTCGGTAAGAGCCAATTGTAGAATCTTCTAGTATCCAGGAAGTTAAATGTAATAAAGTGCCAGCAAGTGTAGTCTCTGACAGAGGTCAGAGACTACTGCAATCTCTGTCCCAACGTTTGTACTCCACCTAACATTTAAATATGGGATCAAGAAAAGTTGCCAACCAATTGGAAAATGGGAATTATTTGTCCCATTTTTTAAAAAAGAAGATGGATTAAATTGTGATAGCTGCAGAGGTATAACAGGTAAGAACATAACCTGTTATAACATTGTGTACAAGATATTCACCTCAGTTGTTTTGCAAAGGTTGACAGTCTATGCTGAAGAAATAATAAGTGAATCACAATGTGATCTAAAAGAGATGAGACATCCCTATGGGTTTATGAAGAATTGTGGGGCCTTTAAGAACTGAGGATGGGTGGCGTATAATGGATAATGAAGAGATAACTCGCTATATCGGTAAAGAGAATTTAGTGCGACACATCAAGACTTGCAGGATAAGATGGTTGGGGGATGTGGCAAGGATGGACAGGGATAGAATGCCTAGCAACATCCTCAGAGGGTAAATGTTTGTAACAAGAAGATGAGGAAGGCCTAGGCGAAGGTGGATGGAGGATGTACAGAGTGGTCTCAGAATCCTGAGCTAAGACAGTGGTGGATAGAAGTAAAAGACAGAGATGTTTGGAGGTGCATCATAGAGGAGGCCAAGGTTCACATTGAACTATAGCACCAGCAAAAGAAATAAGAAGATTGCTTGTTTCGATTTTTGGGTAATGGGAATTTATGCTAAGGTATGGAAAAATGCTAAGATAAGCATGCACACATAAGCTGAGCTTAATACAAAATGAGATATGTTGGCAAAATTTTCAGAAAATTGATCCCAAAAAACTATCTACCCCACTCCTTTGATATATTGACCACAAAATTTTATCCACAAATTGCCCCAAATACATGCACCTCTGTACAAAACTCCATCAAAATCAGTTTATCAAGTTAATTTATTTAATATTATTTTATTTTACTTAATGTAAACTGAATTCTATTATTATTTTTGTAATATTATTCATTCAACTGATTTGATTCATTCAGTTCAAACTCAGCTCACACAATGATAGAGACTCACAGTTCACAGTTCATTACAGTTTGCGCTTAAACCAGCAAATATCCACTATTACATATTTTTTTTTTCATGATTTTTTTGAGATGAAATATCTCTAAAAACCTTCCCAGTTATGCCAAGAAACATTGGTAAAAATTTGCTTGCAACTGATCAAATGTTTTCTTGTTTATTCCAAACAAACTAAAACCTTCTTCCTCTTTATACAATAGTATAAATTAAACTTCAAATACACCAACACATGTACATAACCTATGTACATAGGAACATTACCCTCCACTTTCTTTTTTTTTTGCAATCCCTGGGTCATGAAATTTTTTTTTAATTTTTTCTATTGATTTTCCAATATAAAAATTTCATAAAAGAATCATGACAAACTCAGATTAACTAAATTCAGAACTGAAATATTAATTTAAGAACAATTCTCTCTGAATAGTTTTTTAGGAAGTTACATTCAATAGTAAAGACTTTTTTGGCTTTTAAAAAAATCACAGTTTTCTAAATAAAAATATTCTTAACAGGCAAGAATAACTATGAAATAATTATCATATCTATTCAAAAATAAAAGAGAAGAATTTCAAAATAAAATTTACCTACAGAGACTTACGAGTTTATAAATCCATAATTCAATTCAATTCAATTTATTTGCACCTTTTATAATAAATTTAGAAAGAAAAAACCATAATACACATAAAATAATTAAATACAGAATACAGAAAAATAAACACATAAAGCAATATGGGCACTGCCAGCAAAGTGAAACGCTTGTGCGCTAGCAATGAGTATAATTTAGTCAAAGTACAAAAAAAGTGTGAATCTACAAATAAAATTAAGTAAAATAAAAGTAAAGCAAACAATAATAAAATAAATCTTAAATTATTTTAAATAATTTAAAATAATCCTAATATTTTAATTATAAAAACCATATGACGATATCATTTAGTACAATAGTGAAAAAACATAAACATAATAACCTTAGCAAAGTAAAGAGAAAATATTGTTATGCTTAATCCACTCTATAATTTGTTTAGTCAAATATCTGGTAATATTAATGGTAATAAACTGCACAGGATGAGAGTAATTAAATTGTTAATAATGTAGAAAAAAAGTCTTCTACACACAGTTAGATCAATGCAGGGAACAACATAACTGTAGGGCTAACGTAAATTATATAAAGTAGTATGTGGAAAAAAAATTTATTCTTATTTATAAAAATTATTAAATTCTTCAGATTGAATAGTATCAACAGTTAAAACATTAAAATCATCACAACGTTTATTGCTGGGATTTCGTGGTGGTCTACAAAGTGCTGCTTTAATAAGGCTCTTTAGTATTATATTTTATTGATATGCACATCAAAAGCACAGGTTTGTCCCTGGCTCCTGCATGGACTGGAATGAGGATGCATTCCCCTTGTTAGGTGACCTAAATTGGTTGAATTATTTGGGTGTAGGTCTGAATTTCTATGTTGTGCAAGACATAATTTTGATTGGTATGAGTGTAGCACTGATTTAACTTTAAATTCATTCGTTTTCTGAGGGATTCAGTCAAATCTGGACTAGGCACAGGGTTTACGCTTCTGCAGTTTTGATCAATTAGTTTGAGGGAATCATGTTAGACTGATGTGAAGATGTCCATTTCAGGTCTAAGTGAAGATGAAATTTGATATATATTTTACTGATGCAAATGTCTGCTGAGGCATTTACGTCAGTGGCATCCCGACCAAGGCCTGGCTGATGACTGTGAGATGTAATCAGTTAGAAGGTCTAAATACAACCTCCGGTAAGGCCTCTCAGGGCTCAGAATGGAGGGGATGGTGTGGCAACCAGTAACGTCACAAGGTGGGTGTCTTCCCGCTACGGGGTTGGGGCCACCCCAAACTCTTACTCCATACTGGAGAACAGATTGAGCATACGCAAAACAGATAGTCTTAATGATGTTAACATCTTTATTTATGAGTATCCAAATATTCCTGATTCACCTTCACCAATTTTTATAACAAAATTTAGATTATACTTAATTTCTGAAATTTAATTTGTATCAAAACCAATTACTGATATGAATTAAATCTTAAATCTTATACATTGGTTGTGTGATCTGATTTTAAGCAACACACACAATCTTTGGTATCAAAAGTAAAAAAAATTAAAAATTAATATACACTTTTTCATGAATAACTTCAATTTTGGTTAAGTTACTTTCTTGATTTTATTTTTATTTTGTAAAGGAATGTGTCATGAGTGACCTGTTATATCACAGGTAGGTATTTTACAGTGGTCCCCGGACCTACCATACCAATGTAGAGTCTTTTGCTAACAGTTTTTCTATGGTTTTTAGGTAATGTGAATATGTTGGAAGAGTCTGTGGATGATAATTCTGAAAGTAGATAGTTTATGTTAGACAAGTCAGTAATGTGAATGAAGATCTGTCATATTTGGTTTCCAGTTCATTTTGAAGTTACTTTTAGTGATTGTAAGATCAAAATGTCATTTCTTTACTGTGTTCTCCTTTTTTTAATGTAAAGTCTATTCATGGTGATTATACATGTTAACAGTGGTTTACATTAACCAGTGTTATGTTGGTAACACATGACATCATCCGGATATTAAGCCAGAACACTATCTTGCTAGCAAGGCTCAAACAAGTCTAACTCTGCTATCAATTTATGTGATCAGTTTATAGACTAGCTCACTCACACATTTAACATTAGTTAACATAACTCTACACATACGCATGTGGTAGGGGGAGTCAGGAACTGTTAAATTTTATTTTTTTACATTTAGGGATTAGTGGGGGCTAACATTTTAAGAACTACTACTACTCTATATTAAACATCATCAACAATAGAAACATACATTTTTTTAACACATTTTGAAAACTCAGACTGTTGCCCTTTAAATTTTGATTTGTTGTTTTGTTGATTGTTGCAACCTAAGATATTTTATTTTAATCATATATATATGATTAAAAAAATATATATAAAAATTAAAAAAAATAGTCACCTCCACATAAATATTCAACAGCTAGCATTACTAAATGCAGTAGCAGTTGGTTTCAAATTTTTTTGTAATAGTAAAAATGAATGATTTATTCTTATCACAAAGTTACATCAACATACCAAAAATACATTATTTCTATTTTTTTTACTGAGCCAATGGGAAAACAATTATATACAATTTAAGATTAATACAATATTTCAAACTAAATCAATATAAAAACTAACAACAAAAGCAAATGAAAATTTACTACAAAAACAAATGAAAATATAATTTGTTTTTCTATGGTATATTGAAACACTGAAATTAAGGTTGTGCTATAAGACCAATCGAAGAGGGAAGACAGCATTGAAGATAATGAGAGAACTTAATCAGGAGGAATTGGCGAGAAAAAAATGTGAAATAAACAAGCAGTGGAAAAGATGAGAAATGATAAAAGATAGAAAAATGTCAACCTCAACCTACCAGTACAATAGAACCTGATTAAATAAGTAAAATGCAAACAGAAATCCTAACTTTTTTGCTTCTTAAAAACTGGGAAATTTCCTGAAAGACTATAAAAAAAATACTTTTTCACTTTGTCCTTTCTAAAAACCTTTTCAAATTTAGATAAAATTTTTTTACATTAGATGATAATACAACTTTAAAATCAATGAAAGCAAGCAAGCTAATACAAAGAAAAGAAGGTTGTGTAAATTACCTTCTAATGAAACATAATTATTTATGTTCCCATAATAAAAAATGTTATTAAACAAAACACAATCATCCATTTTAGAAAAAAGTAAAAAGATTACTTAAACCAAAAAAAATAATAACTTCACAAGTAAAGTTTTTTCCTAAACATCATCATTAGACCATGGAAATATAGATTGGACTGACAAAAGAGTTTCAGTTGAAATTTCCTCTATAAAAAATATTTGTTCAACAGAAGTACTGACTTAAATAAGACTACCATCATCACTAGATAGTGCTGACCTAACCCATAATTTAGGTGTAGAACTGGGCATAAATCTGCAGATATGCTACTGATCTGAATGAATTTAACTTAGATAACTGAAAAATTCTGAATCCATACCTAATTATATAAAGTTAAGAATTTAGCCGTGGAAGTAATTAACCAGAAACCTAACAAACCTTCTGGGAGTTACTGGAAGACGATTTTTCCCCCACGAACATAATCGTAACCAGATTATGGAACTTCTTGGTTTTAAGACCCAAGACCCCCAAAGTTAGTGCGGGTGAATTTTAATAGTTTTTTTTTTTTTTTTGAGGTGAGATGGATATACCTTTCAACTCACATCTGTCTACTCCAGCGAAGACCCTTATGAACTGTAAGTGAAGCTGGAAGTCCTGTATGACGAGCTTGTCGGGAGAATCATGGACATTACTAAGACAATCCGCAGTCACATCAGCAAGAACACTAAATGTGAACTGAAACAGCCGATGTGGAGCTGTAGAGACTTGTGACTCAAGCTGGTTGCACTTAAGCGGAAATTGGGAGACACTGACCATGTCAACAGGTCGCATCCTTCAACATTTGTCCCAACACAGACCAATAAGAAGGTTGATGCTTCAGAAATTTGAACTCTGCTCAAGGAGGGAGTCCCTGAAGACGAAGTTGCCTGGCTAGTGTCAAGGAGATGTTTATCAGGACACTTAAGTTAAAGAGCCGATGTTCTCTGTCAATGATGGAGACATTGTTCTGATCCACAATTTGGCCATTGGGGATACTAGATACACCAAGAGGGTCAAGAATAGATCCCAATAACTTAAGAAACTCCTCAAAGGAGAGAAGGTTAAATTGAGGCACTTGATTAGAGTGAACAACAACGGATTGGTCCTGATTGGCGAATGCAATGCAGCAGGGCAGAGAGAAGGGTTGTTGTCCATATCAAGGACATTGACTCCTGTACTAATGAGGTTACGATAATGGCTAGTATTGGTAGGGTGGTTGGACTAAATGAGAGTAGTAAGTTATCATCGGTTAGACCAGCTTTTGGCAATACTACAAACACATCATAATTCTTTTGCCAGGATGGCCACAGCTGTTACTGAAAAGTCTAGAATTCGGATTGACTGGGTTGTCTTAAGAGAGGAGGTAGAGAAGGAGTATAGTTTCAAGTGCTGGAGCCAAGCCATGCTGCTGCAGCTACATGTCAGGGCCCTGAACAATCCAGGCTGGGTTACAATTGTGGCAAAAGCAGGCCATAGGAAAGAAATGTGTCCCGTCAGCCTATGTGTGCCTTGTGTGGTGGGGAGGAGCACAGCTTATGCAGCAAGGCCTGCAAAATAGGAAGATTAACTGCAACCACAGCTGCATGTCGGTGGATGCTTGTTAGGAAGTGACCACCAGGAAAGATGTAAACCTGGTCATGGCATCAAAACCCAACATCTTTCCAATCGAGAGCAGGAGTTGGTTTAACAACACGCGGAAGGATGCTGCCAACCGTAATTTTAAGGAGGGTATACCACTGCTACATAGCGATGGTGGTGAGGGTTTTCTTTGGGTTGATGTAGTACAAGTGGTCTTCTTTGGCTGCTACTGCTTGCCCAACATCAACACCTCTGACTTCGGTGTGTTCACCGACAATCTGTTTGCTGAAATCAGGAGGCTTTGAAGCTATATGGACACAGTTTAATGCTGGTGACTTTAATGCAAGTCTAAGGCTTGGGAAGGTTCAGTTAACAGCCTCAGGGGCTTTGGATTAAATGACTTGTTGAGCCTGGCAGGATTGGTTGGTCTGAACAATGGCTGTCTAGGAAGACAGCCATTGTTCAGACCAACCAATCCTGCCAGGAAACATTCCTATGTTTCTTTGAAACATAGGAATGTTTCAAAGAAATAATGGTTGTACGTATGATTGATCTGACTCTCGTCAGTGCTAGCCATACCAGGAGGATCAACTTTTGGGAGGTCTCTGATGAGATCTTACTAAGCTATCACTGTGTTGTATTATGTTATTCACGATGGATGCTGTGGTCTCGGTAGCAAGTGGATGACGATATCCTTAGATGATTACATTAGACTCTGGGAATTAATCACGGCCATGTTAGACGGGAAGGATGAAATGAAGCCAGTTGTCCTTGTAGAGGCAGTCACGGAAATCTGTGCAACCGGAGGAGTTTCTATCAGGAAACAAACCCCGGGCCAAGCTGGTTTACTGGCGGTCGGCTTAACTTGCCAAACTAAGGAAGGCTTGATGGTCAGCATGCTGGCGATTCCAGAGAATGAAAAGTGGGACGGACCTGGATAAGAGGGAACTAACGAGTTTGTTTCATCAATTCAAGGAGGTATAAGTTGGCTATCATGAAGTCCAAGAGGCAGCTGTGTAGGGAGATCAACGGAAATGTCTGGGGTCGTGGATACCTGATGGTTGCAAAGAAATTTGAGCGGAAGCTCAAATCCCTAAACCTGGCACGATTTGGGAATGACTGCTACCCTGTGGAGGGTGGGGGGATAGGGCATCATCTTAGTGTTCTTCTAGACCAGTGGCAGTCTAGATGACATAAATCTGACAAGGGAAGATAGACAGACATACAGGCTAATTAAACGTGTCGCACCATGGGTTAGTAAGGAATTTGGAGAGATAGACCATTTCCTTACTCAGTTTCTGTTGGGTAATTCAGGTTGTATCTGCACACCAGGGAGCACAACAAAGACAACTTGTTCGTCTTGTGGCCCCCTTGATGATGTCAAGTACATGATTTTTGTATGCATTAGGTGGACAATCCATGGGCGCGGTGTGCGACAGCAATGGACTCACTAGACACAAACAACATAGTCGTTATCACGTTCACCAGCATCAAGTGGAATGCAGTCTCCGAGATATTAAGGAGTATCATTGAGGGGAAGGGAGCTGGGCATGCAACCCAGCTGGGGACAGCCTGCAGGGATGGAGAGCAACCATCTGCGTCAGTTAGATTACATTAGGCTCAATTAGATTAGATTAGACCAGGTTGAGTTAATCGCGGATGCAGATGTATGTGTTCAGTTGATACCTGTGGGACTCCGTTGAGTCCCTTGCTGCCCCCTTTCTCATAGACAATCATGCGACTCCTACCAAAGACTGTGTTGTGCTTATGTTGGATCCAGTGTTTGCATGTTGCAGAGGGGAAATAGTTTTAGTCAGCAAGAGCCCGACACTATCATCCATGCAGGCAGATGGTGCTGTTAGCGATTTCCCCTCCTCAAATGTAAAAAAAAAAAGAGAGAGAAGCCAATAAAAAGACTTTGTTAAACATAAAATTAGATAAGTAAAATATCTTACATAAAGACTTCAACATCAACTCCTGGTACTTCTATTATTTATAGCAACAAATTTAAAACATTTTTAAAGCTAGTTTACAAATCATCATTAACTCATTTTTAATTTACAGAAAATAATAAGAGGAAATGCACGAAATGAGACAAAAATTTTAAATGAACTTCTTTATTAGTTGTATATATTCACCATAATTTAAACAATGTAGTTGTTTAAAACTGCATATAATAGTACAAAATTAATAAAATTATAAAAATACTTGTAGAAGTAATAAGAATTTTAACAAAAGTTTTCTTCAAATTATAAAAACTTATGCAATTAAAAACTAATGCTTAAACAAAATAAATGCAATAATTAGCACCACTAAAATTCTTAACCAATATTAATAAACCATTTTATAAGTAATGTTATTGGTTTGTTGACATCAATTAAATATTTTGACACAAAACTTAACCCTGAATTGGACTCTGGATATTTGCTCAATGTATATTTTTCAATACATAAGAAATCATATTTTTATATTAATGATAATTTTAATTATTATATTTGATGTTTAATTTATAAAAGGATGAAAATAACTGAAGTCAAAACTTTCAGTACAGAAAAGTATTATTCTCCAAAAATAAAATAAAATATATTCTTTAATAAAATAAAAATTACAGTAAAATGTAATTTTCCATCAACAATATTCACTTCATTATGTCAGAACTAAGGAGGACTTACGGCTCAACTGATCCACTGGCTCAGCTGATAGAATGGGACAGGTCACAAAATTTTTTATACACTTGATCATTTGAATGTCTCAACTATGTTAAGAGTTCAACTTAATCCAGTTAAATGAAATCACTAACAAATCTCATCCTGATTTGTTAGTAATAAATTCTGTCTCTAAAAGCCAGCAGGACACCACATCAAATAATGAATATGTAATTGGTTATTTCAGAGTTTACCTGAAACAATGGTTGGGGACCTAAAATCAGAAGATTTGAGGCCTTGACCAGAATATTTGACTTTTTAACTTGAGCTAGAAAGCTAAAGCTTCCTTTATAATAAAGTTCTGACAGTAAACACACTTAAAAAAAAAGAATTAATTACTCTTAAATCTGAACAAGGAAAACATGTTATTTTCAATTAATAAAAAATTCACACTCGTGCTTGCACGCACAAACACTCACATTCTCTCTCTATAAAAATTAAAAGAACAATACTTACAAAAAAAATAATAAACATAAGTTATGGCAGAAAATAAAACAATCATAACAACACAATTCTATCATTTCAAAAATATTAACAGGAGTCATAAAGTAATACTGAATTAAATAAATGAAACAAAAGTTAAATTGTAACATGTGATTAAGTAACACATTCAATGAGTATCCTTATTCTTGAAAACTCAAATTTAATATAAACCTTTTATCACAGATGAGGATTTGTTTATATTTTATTAAACGCACAAAAAGCAACAAGTCAACAAAAGCCACATGTAAAGAAAATTAAGCCAAAAAAAAACAACAAAAAAAATTTATTGAGTTATAAAGTAAGCAAATACAGTGAAATCAGGTTAACTGTACATTAAGTTATTGTAGCCATTTTATCTGTAAATTATGAAAGGACAAAACAAACTTAACCAGTAATTAAAATGTTATTTACTTAGTTGGAGCACAAGCCACTTCATTACGCTGTAATTATTTTATTTGAACCCCAAAAATTGCAATCATTATTCCATTTTTTCTTGCATGAGTGAAAACATGTAGTTTCACATCTTAAATTTTATTATCTCTACACAACTAAAGCATTTCTATCTGCACTGTAATGATTTACCATTTCTTGTTCACTGTACTGCATATTTAGTTAAATTTACATGTCCCATAGGTTGGAATAAATTACTAGTTTTATGATCCAGAACTACTCAAAACCACCTAGTCTGGCTAATGAAAGAAAACAAAATCCCCCCCATATCCAAGGTATGATTATAAATAAAAACTCTGGTGTTTTAATACCAACTTCCTCAGTAGAAGTACAATGAATTTTACGCATCCAGGATGACAATAAGCAAACCCATGAAACTAAAGAAATAATGACTAACCACTCAAAAAAATCATGTTTGACAATCAGCTACTAAAAATGATTCTTAGGGCAAAATATTCGGCATTTTAACAATCCTAAGTAAATAAGTTTTTTAATGTATTATGCTGGTGTTCCATAAACAGAAATGAAAGCAACAATTTTCCATGATGAGAACATTAAATAAGTTAAACAGTATAAGAATGGATAACTTTCACAATTGTCATCATTATAGTTTCATTATTGTCATCATTACAATTTTATTTTATTAAAGAAACTCTATTCATTAAAATTTTAGTTATCATTAACTTTAAAGTTTTTAATAGAAATACATGGTTATTTTTTCATCTCAAACTTAGACAGAACTTTAATTCCAACAATTTGACTGGGCTGAATTTATTATTTATGTTAAGCTGATAAAAATGCATTTATAACTATTTTCTTACTACATATTGATTTTCTATTAACTGTTGCAATAATGAAATTAATTTTGAAGTAAATGAACTTTCTTATTATCTTTTGTTTAATTTTGAACAATACAGATTTACTTTATTTTGCAGTGGTGTTTATACTCAATATTTCACACTATTCAGGCACACACTTTTATAAATAATTTTGTAGGTATACTAGCTGACCTGAATCCACTACTGTTATATGTTATAAAACACAGAAACAGTTACAAAAAGAATTTAATTTCTTCTTTTTTTTAGCTAGCACTTTCAGAAATACAGTATAGACCTCTCTTTATCAATTTAGCAATTACAGTACAAATTATATACATTAAAAACAACTTCAATAAGAATGACAGAACTAAAAACTATCTGCACTGATGAAGAATGAACTACATGATTTACATAGAAAGTACACCTAACAAAAAGCAAAGTTTATTAATAAAAAGTTAATAATTAAATTTACAACTCAAAATACAATGCATATTTTTAATGGACAAATTCACAAACTATTAAAATTAATGCTAATGTTACACATATTTAATAAAACGTAGACAATCTACAATGATTCTATTAAAAAAACAATTATGTAAGGGATAACTCTCTCCTACTTATTATTTTTTTTAAATATCTATTAACACATAAAAAGAGACAATTTAAATCACATTTAATAAAATTATAATGAAAAACAAAGTCTAAGATGCTAAATAACTTTCTTAACAAAAAAAAAATTGATGAGAATAGCTAAGATGGTTAAACAAATTAAATCAAGATATACAGAACAATAAACTTTACTACAAAATCTATAAAAACCATATCATATAATGTAAAATGTAACAATTAAAGATTCATAAGGCACTTTGGTAAAGCATGGAACTCATCACCTTAAACATCCTAAGAAATCTTATAAGAAAAAATTATACAAATAACATTTTACTTATTTATGGGCTTCTCAGTAAAGGAATTTCAGTTTTGTGATTCTTATTTTTAACAAGTACAAGCTGACATATAAAAAATAATACAATATATTAAACGCAACTGAATTAAGAATATAATAGTGCTCTAGTTCAATTTAAACAGACAAGATAATACGTGTGAAATGCCTCTTTTGGATGATTAATTGATTTAAGCTTATCTTGTATTTTTTTAACTGGTCCTTTACTTTTTTTTTATGTTAGAATAATAAACTTTTTTTTTACATACTGATAGAATTATAAATTAATTTTTTAGAGTAGCTGTAAGTATTTGTGCCAACTACAGTTACCAGTAAAGAAAGATGAATTTTAGAGTGTATGGAAAATGCAAAGCTTACTCAGGATTCAAACTCAAATTATCAAAATGAAAACCCATATCTTTCACTCAAGGAGGTCAGCAATTATCTAAAAATTACACAAAACAAAAAACTCCTTTCAAACCAAAATAACAAATTTTCATGAATTCAGATAACTTGAATATGACAAGGATTCATCTTTCGCACCAAATGAATCAACTATCTATTCTAGAATAGTTTTATGGCTTTATTAAAAACTATTAGACAAAAAATGTAACAAACCCTAAACAACATTTATATCTTAATGTTCAAAATTATATAAGGAAACAGTAAAAGTTTTGGAATGAATAGTTGACTAATCTCTTACACTTTGCAGAAAATAATTAATGGGACATAAAAATTACGAACTGTACAGGAAAGTTTCACTATATATTTTTTTAAATATCTTAATTTCTAGAAAACATTTGTTTCACAACTAACAAATTGTAAAAAGTTTTGTTTTTGTCTTATATTTTCACTTAAAAAAAATGCTGTATCAATTTTATATTCCTAATATTAATAAAGTTTTAATTATAAATAGATTTTATATAAAACAGCTTTAAGAAATTTTCATTGTTCTTTGGGAAAAGTTTTTTTAAATATTCAGTTTACAATTTTTTTTTTTTTTAGTACACAATATTATTTAATATCAAATACAATTCTGTATCACAACTTCAAAAAAAAAAAAAAATATTGTGAAAGTAAGTGCATCAGAAGGGCAGATGATTCTTGGTTTTAGTTAAAAAATAAAGGATGTTGCACTGCTGTAAAAATGTTTGAAAATAATATTGCATCTGGTGTTTTTATTTTATTTCATGTTATATTAGTATTATGTGTTCAAAATGATTAAAACTTCAAAACTGATTTTTTTTTTGACACCACTCGCTTTCCTTCGTAATAGATCACAATCTGGAATATTGTGGAACTAGCTTAATATGTGGAATATTGTGGAATACTTAGAAAAACTAGCTTCTTTTTTAATTTGAGTTGAGTTTTATTTTTTACAGACTTTTCTAAGAAAAGTATGGTATTACTTTTGGTTGCATGGTGAGAGTGAGGGTGAAAATAGATTTTCTTTACAATTTGAGGCAAGAGGAATACAAAAATATCATTCACTTAAATTAGGGTTTCCTTATATGATTATTTTTTTTTAAAGCAATTCTTTTAATAACCATACTCCTCTGTACCAATATAATTTAATTTATATTTAATAGATCAACCCTAAGTACAGAATAATTCAATTTAATTGTTATTATTTGTATTTAATTGTTCTGTACTTAGGGTTATCTATTAAATATAAATGAATATATATATATATATATATATATATATATATGTATGGATGTGTATAACATTTTTTAGCTTGAAAATCTCCAAAACTACTTAATCAATGTCACTGAAATTTAAATATACTATAGTAGTGTATCTGAAGTTGTGCATATGAAAATATGATGAAGGTTGGATGAGTTGTTCTTGAGTTGGCTCAATTTAAGGCCAAAAAAAATCTTTTTTGTTGTCCGTTACCACTGAATTAAATCATGCACTTAAACTAATGATTTCATGAAAAATACCATTTAAATAATAATAATAATCAAATATGCTAGTTCACAGCAAATTTAGTTTTACTGAAACTATGTTTTACCAAGCTTTTCCTAAAATACTTTTTACTACTTTTTTTTCTTTCTAATTCTAAATATTCAGATAACACTGAAAAACACATAATTTTTATTTCTTAATGTATGATACGTGAATTCAATCTGTATGTTAATGTTGAAAACGAATATGAACTCACCAACGAATCTTTCTATCACCCATCATTTTTGAAAAAATTTGAAATTTTCATTAAAGGATTTTTTTCAATTTTCATTATATAGTTAGCATTTTAAGTTCCTACATTGTATTTTGTTATCTCATGTTTTATTGTTTAAATTTGTTAACATAATTTGTATGCTACAAATAAACAATACTAGACAAAGAGTTAAATCATAACATAGTTACATATTACGACGTCATATCTAATACAGAAAGGTGAACATTCTGGACAAAATTAATCATGTCTGTGCAGGTCAAAACATGTAGCTGAAAACACAGCTGCGTTGTTTATATTAAGCACTGGATTTAGGAATGAATTAAGTTTGTTCAGCCTTATTGCTGTCATACGTTTGTTAACAATACAGTGTCATAATGTCTTGAATTGTGTAAATGATGTGGTGAGTTTAGTATAAAATCAAAGAGAAAAAACATTACACCTTTAATTAAAAAAATATATCATTTGTACTTTAAGTGTAAAATTGGTGATCAGGATAAGATGTGGGCTCCTCATACAGTATGCACTAATTGTTCTACATATTTACGAGGGTAGCTGAAAGGTACACGGAAGGCTTTGCCATTTGGTGTGAACCAAAGGAGCATGTAACTGATTGTTACTTTTGTTTAACAAATATGTCTGGAATTTCTAAAAAATCTAAACATACTGTAAAATATCCTTCATTGCAATCTGCAATCAGGCCTGTACCTCACAATGGAATTATTACAGTTCCTGCGCCACCTGTGAATGTATGTTTTGAAAGCAGCGATGAAGAATCAGGCAGTACTGAAGAAGACAACAATGATTTTGATTCTGAATTATCTTCCAATGAGGCACACCTTATACCACAAGGTGAATTAAATGACATGGTTAGGGATTTAAATTTATCAAAAAATCAAGCTAATAACTGTTAGGATCAAAACTGCAAAATTGATATTACTTAAAAATTTCAGGCTTTCAAAGCCGACAAAAAGAACTTTCTCAGTACTTTATTGATGAAAATAATTTGGTGTAGTGCACAAATACTGATGAGCTTATGTTGCACTTGGGACAAGTTCATAACCCTGAGGACTGGCGCCTTTTCATAGATTCATCCAAGTATAGTTTAAAAGTGGTTTGCTACACAATGGTAACAATTATCCTTCGATACCAATCGCTTATGGTATTAATTTGAAAGACATATGATGTGATGAGACGTTCTTGAAAAAATAAATTATAAAAAACATGGCTGGAACATATGTTGAACATATATTGAAAATTATAGCTATTTTGTTAGGTACACTAAGTACATCTGTTTTCTTTGCGAATTGAACAGCCGAGCTAGGGATAAACATAATGTTACCAAAGAGTGGAAGAAACAAGAAAACTTAACTCCAAATGGGAAAAATATTATTCATGAGCCCTTAATTGAACCCAAAAAAATATTTTTACCCCCTCTTCGTATCAAGCTAGGACTAATGAAAAATTGTTAAAAGTAATGAAGTAATAGCCCGGATTTTTGTACATCAGATAAAAAAATGCATGAAGTGAAGGAAAAATTAATGAAGGAACATTTGTTGGTCCTCAAATAAGAGGATTGATCAAAGATGATGTATTTAACTCAATGTAAAATAATGTAGAAAGTACAGCTTGGGCTGCATTTAAAGAGGTTTGCAAAAAACCTGTTTTCTGTTTTTCTGTTTTCTCAGCAAACAGAAATCCGACAATTAACATGATACTGTTAATCAATTTCTTACTTATGCAGAGCCTATGGGATGTAATAAGTCTTTGAAAATACTTTCCTCCACTCGCATCTGGATATTTTCCCAGACAACCTCAGAGAGATAAGTGACGAACACGGTGAACATTTCCACCAAGACATTTCGGTGATGAATAGCAGCTATAAAAGGAAATGGAATACTAACATGCTAGCCGATTACTGTTGGACATTAATTTGGGATGTGCCTGAGGCTATTTATAAAAGAAAAGCATCAGCAAAATCATTCTAACACAGGTATGGCTAGGCAAAATTATAAATTTTACAAATTTTAACTATATTTTACCTTAATTATTTTTGAAGTTATATCTATCAGTGTAATTTTGCATTTTTCTCTGTACTATTTTTGTTATACTTTAAAAATTATGATTATTGTTAAAATAATTAGCTTTATATTTGATGTAAACTTAAATGAAGCTGGAGTTTTCATGAAAGCATTAGTTTAAGAGCATGATTTAATAGTGTATAATAGTAGAACAAAAACCCTGTCTTTAGCTCTAACACTGGTTCCTGTAAACCAATTCACTTGAAAATCCGTAGAGCTTTATTCCCAATAGGTTTACATCACTCCACCAAGTTTAGTCAAAATTGGTTACGATTTCCATATAGTAGAGCAGACAAAAAATCTTATACATACATATGTATGTAAACATGACCAGGTTCAGTAGCGATTTCCAATTTTTTTTTTTTGAAATCCACTAAAAACTGTGATTTATTAGATTGGCAACATTAATTATTATTCAACAAGATAGTAATAAAAAGAAATCACTTATAATGAATTCTAAATAAATAGATATTACAAAAGAAATTAATTATTTCTCAAAAGAACAACGTTGAAAGCAGTAGATCAATTTATATGTAATAATTAAATATTTATTTTACTTTTTAATCATTAAATGTCTGAAATTTGCCTTTGTAATAAATATCTCCTCAATATTAAAAATGTTTCAACAAATAAATAAATGCATGCTTTGTGGCCAACACACTGTCATCCTTCATTGAACTGAACATTTTGCATAGGCAAAAATATTCTGCAAGCTGTACAGACAGGGTTAAGGAATAAATTATAACCAACAATACAAAGAAAAAAAATTTTATAAAGTATTGGTTGCTTATAACATATGAGGAAAAGTGTGGAAAAATAAAACTAGATAAAATAGATTCAGTTGGACTGATCTAAATTAAGTAGCACCAGTTTTGTAAGAGATACTAGACTATTTCTTATGAGGCATGAATATCATGAAAATTTGTCAAAAAATTATTCAATACTAATGAATTTAATGAGATTTACAATTAATGAGTAATTAATTACCTTCAAAATTCTGAACTAACTTAAATTACAGCAATACAACTAGATTTATAGAACATCAAAGATGATTGAATCAAGATAAAAATTAGAGACACAATTCATTAATGTTATTTACACCACAATAAGGCTTGTTTATAAAAAAAAGTAATAAATAAATAAAAAATAAATATTTCCCATTAAAATTCATCATGAACTTTATTCCCTCCACCATCATTTAATGATAAATTGGGTTTTACTACATGACCAATAAATAAACAAGAGCCTGTTGAATGAGATAATATAAATAAAAAAGGATGATCTGCACAGAAGTCTGGTGGTATTGATCGCTTCCTCCTATTAACAGCTGCAACAGAGAAAGACAAGAAGCGTGCAAAGCAATGGCAGTTTTATAAACAAAAAAATACAGTATAAAATAAAACTGTAAAAAAGTACAAATAAGGTAGTGTGGATCATCATTATATTCCTATGATTGTTATGTATGTTAAATATCATAACCACAATGGTTGTACAACCTGGACATGACAAAGTTATTCCTAAAAAAATAAACAGTGCCTAATGCAAGGCTTACTAAGAATAATGAAGAATGAATTATGAACATATTGCTTCATGTAAGCATGGTGAAATGCAGCCAATATTCAGCTTTACAAGTTACAGATTCACCCTATAGGTTGACTGTATAATGAATATAATTACTCTCAAAGAAAGAGCCTGCTTAGTACCTCAATAGCTTTACAAGCATCACAGCCATAAAAACTGTGATAGATAACATAAAGTAACAAATAAATGTACCACTTTCTAAAAGAAATAATAAACACATACATTAAAATCCTATTCTAGATTTAAATGGAATATATTTCACATCTAATCCTATAAACAAAGAAATAATAATTTTAATAATGTTCCTCTATAAATTCGTATCTGAATACAGCTTGTAAATTCCTTCAGCTTGTCAGCTGAAGGATTTCAATACTACCAAAATTATTTTAAAAGAATGAAGATAAGTTAATTGCACTGAAATGTATGAAATCCAGGCTTGTATTACATGAAATCACAGCTACGACAACAGTTACTACAACAATACTGTAGATCATGATCCTGAGAAAGTTTATCAGCAATTAAAATTGATGGAATACAAATGTAAATTTAAAAAATTGAAGAAAAAATAAAACAATGCAATAATGACATATAAACACTAATAAAATCCACCTAATCAAGTAATAAAGTTTGATGTTCCAAAATTTAAGAAACTTTTAAGGTAAACATTTTTCAGTCTACCTACAGAGTAGTAGGTACAGAGTAACAGTTCAAAAAAAAGAACTGGATTCTTCTCCCAGTTTTGCCAACCATCCTGTGGTATTTAAAAAGATAAACCTGGTTATTTAACATGAAAATAAAAAGAAAAAACATTGAAGTTACAATTTTTTAAAATCTGAAACAAATGAATAATGTTAAACTACATAAAAATCACTAATACAGATAAATCAAGTCAAATGAACATCATCAGACCAATATGATAAAAGATTACTAATCTGAAGGCAAAAGAAGAAACCCTACCTTACATGACCGGATAAAATTCGAAAATATAATGCAGATAAGGATGAGATCAGCTAACATTAGAAATTTGTTTTTTGTAGATGATTGTAATTGTAAATTATACAAAGAAATAATTTAGAAAAAAATAAATAAAACAATGCAGTAAAAAATAAAACACTGCAATAATGACATATAAACACTAATAAAATCCACCTAATCAAGTAATAAAGTTCAATCAAGTAATAAATATACATCTACTATAACAAGGAACTTCACAAGTTATGAAAATAACTTACACTCAATATTTAATATAAATGGATAACTATAATTTATAGTTTTGTCTATTCTAACAGTAAACAATAATAAAAAAAAGAAGGAATTTGGTATAGGCATGATCTTAGTTCAATAAAACAATATCATTAAAAAAAATTCAACTATCTGAAAATAACAGAATAGTGGTTAAGAATGAGTGAGTAATAACTTTAATATTGTAAAAACCAGCATAATTCTATAAATAAAATTTACCCACCCATTAAAATTTTATTCCACACATAATTTATATACAGAACTGACAACTTATCATATCTGCAAAATAATTAAAACAATATAAATTTGTTTTACATACTAACTGAAACAAAAGAATGGAAGCTATCAAGAATGAACCAAATTAATAAACTAACAACAAAAATTAGTATACATCAAACTATACTGTATTCAGTTAGCTTATAGAATGAAGAATAAAATGAGTTCATCATAATTCTGTTGAGTCATGTCCTGCGCATCAGTGCCAATTCACAACATGGCCAGAGTAATATACGACAATAGTCACAGTATAATGTCATACAGTAATGGTGTAATTAAATGTTGATGTAAAGTTATGTCTTCTCAATTCTATTAAAACCCTTTCATCTTTTCATACCTTTCAAGAGTGATCTTTTCATACAATCTTTTATTCTCTTGTTCAATTTTTGTGTTTCTCTTACTAATTTATTTACTTTAAAGTTAACATAATGCAGGACTTTTAAGTTAATTGAAATGTGAGTGTAGTGTATTCCTAGTTTTGTGTTTGTACAACTTCAGTTATACCATTATTTTGCCATCATGTCTGAGACCAATTCAGCTGATAAAGTGCACAATTATTGGTATGCCCTCTAAAAGAAGGCCAGGAAAAAAGCCATAAGTTGTGCAGAAAAGTACATCATTTTAAATTTTTAAAAAAGCAAATTACACAGTAATCCAATGGCACTGACTTCAGATATCATTAATAAAACTGCTTACATAAGTGGAAGTTGTGCTGCTTCATTATATAAAGTGATTTGTGAGTATAAATCTACTAATGAATTACGGTCTCCTAAGAAAACAAAACCATACATGTCAATTGAAGAAAGGATTGGCAATTTTGATAAAAATGATTCGTAAAATCATACATGAATTTTATTTTTGAAATGAACTGTCTACAGCAGACAAAGTGTTACTAGTTGTAAATAACAATAACCATCTACCAGATTTCCAAAGAACAACTTTTTATAAACTGTTAAAAAGAATGAATTTTAAATATGAAAAGCGATTCCGGGAAAGTGCTTTAATAGACAGGGATGTTAATATTATATGGTGAAGACATTACCTTACTGAAATAAAGAAAACAAGGAAAGAAGGCAGTAGAATATATTATATGGATGAAACTTGGGTCAACAAAGGCCACATGAAAAGTTTTGTTTGGAAAGATAAAGCTGTAAATTTGTCAAAAGAAGCCTTTCTGTGTGGCTCATCAACCAGAAATAAGGTTTCATTGGGTAAAGGTAGGTGCCTAATAATTACACATATTGGCAGTGATACTGGGTTTGTCAATGATAGTCTCTCGATTTCTGAATCTAAATCTACAGAGACTATCAAAACAAGATGAACTGGTTCTGAAAGTGTTACTAGTTGTAAATAACAATAACCATCTACCAGATTTCCAAAGAACAACTTTTTATAAACTGTTAAAAAGAATGAATTTTAAATATGAAAAGCGATTCCGGGAAAGTGCTTTAATAGACAGGGATGTTAATATTATATGGTGAAGACATTACCTTACTGAAATAAAGAAAACAAGGAAAGAAGGCAGTAGAATATATTATATGGATGAAACTTGGGTCAACAAAGGCCACATGAAAAGTTTTGTTTGGAAAGATAAAGCTGTAAATTTGTCAAAAGAAGCCTTTCTGTGTGGCTTATCAACCAGAAATAAGGTTTCATTGGGTAAAGGTAGGTGCCTAATAATTACACATATTGGCAGTGATACTGGGTTTGTCAATGATAGTCTCTCGATTTCTGAATCTAAATCTACAGAAACTATCAAAACAAGATGAACTGGTTCTGATGGTCTTTTCAGAAATTGTTTAGCAATGCATTACCTCTTCTGGAAGATAATTCAGTTACTGACTTAGACAACACCCTTTATCATGCATGTAAAAAGGAAAATATTCCAACTGTGTCTTGGAAAAAGAATGATATCAAAATGTGACTTAGTTCAAAAGGAGTGATTTTTGAAGAGGATGAACTTAAGGTCCTATTATCGCAAAGAGTTTCGCATATTAAAAATAATTTTAATGTTTATAAAAGTGATGTGCTAGCTAGATCCAGTGGTAAAACCATGCATAAATTACCTCTCTATAATTTTAATATTCAATCCAACTGAGTTAATTTGAGGACACCAAATCAAACGTTACATAGTGTAAGAAAAGATTACTTTTAAAATATCTGAAGTTAAAATTTTGTTTCAAAGTCATCGATAAAATTGGCCAGCAGGAATGGAAAACTAAATGCATGATTAAATGTATTAAACATGTAACCGACACTGTTGAATCAACTTATTGGGAATTGGATAATACAATGTAAAACATAATTGTACCTCTCATTGTATCTCTTAATATAGCACTAGGATGTCTCACTATCAGATGAAGATAACTGAATTGAATTTATTATCATAGAAATCTAACCTAAAATATTAGTGAACGTTTACTGTTAGTGGACAATAGACAATTTCATAACTCTTAAAAAACTCAAGTAAACTGTGTAACAATAAGCAATTTTAATAAATATAATACTCATGGGTTGTCAGATGTGCCATACAAGGTATGAAATATTTATTGATAATTTAACATGTCTTAATTTATTTAAATTTAAAATATATGTATAATTTTTGTAAAATATAACAGCACGTGATTACAGAATATTAACATCGGGTAGTTTCTAGCGTATGGATTTACAGGAGATGCTTGTGAATTGGCCTCCTGAACACTCTTACGCAAAAACTGTTTATTTTAACTCTAAGCTAACTGAATTGGGTATAGTCATAATTATGATAATGATAATAATAACAAAGCATTATTTATAAACAAAAGAGTTAAAAACTGAATAAAATTAACAGACCACATAATGGTAATGGTAAAGATTCATAAATCGCTATAAATTCCTTATTATTCCACAACAATCAATAAATCAGTAACCAATTAAACAAAAAATAACAACATTTTAAAAAATTGAGTTCTTTGAAATATAATTGAGTTTTTTATATCAGTATAATATAATTTTCTCTTTACCTGGAGATCTAATTTAACATGCAAGTTAAAATTATACCCACGTATTTGGTCGAGAGTAAACAATATTCATGAATACTAAGGTTTTATTTTACAGATTCAGATAACAAAAAAATTGTTATAACAGAAGTATTTCACATATACTAAATAATGTATTAGCAATAATCAAAAGAAGTATACATGGTTGCAAATATGAAAAATAAAACAAAACATGAATAAACACTCCATAATAAGAACAAATGTGAATATTAGCGAATTATATTATCTATTTTATGACTTAAAATAACTGGAAAGTAGAAAAAGTTTAATCTGCTACAGTTGAAAAACATTAATTTACATGATGCAAATACATCATTTTTCGGTGAGCCATGTGTAACTCTGGAAAGATATTTATCACAAAAAACAAGTAAAAAATCTATGTAAAAAGAGTAAACTGATCTTTTTCAGGTGGCTCTATCCAATGGTTAATACACTCCTTCAAAAAAAAAAAGTAATTCCTTTCATCAATAATAACTCTCTGAAATCTAGTCAGCTATTTTAAAATTATCACTGGTATACATGAATGCTCATATAATCCAGGCATACTTAAACAAACAAAGAAATTAATCAAACACCAAGATGAAAATGGTGACATGAAAGCTTACAATGCTTTATCAACAATAAAATTATTAAAATAAAAACTTGAACTTTCATAATTAGACAAATTAATGTGAAATTACAAAAAAAAATTCTCAGGATTTAGCATTCTTGCTGTTTTTTTTAGCTTTTAAAGTGAAATATTACAGAGGCAGTAATTATTCAGTACTTGCTTCACCATTTTACACCCTGCTCAGACTTGTAGGACTTTTCAATTTTACTGTACCCTATCCTTCAAATTATAATGTGATTGTAATTTACAATTACAGAAATAACAAAATAATTAGTCAAATTGCTTCATTCTTTCAGTATAAACAATTTTCTGTGTAAAAAAAATCACTACTGCACATACAGATACACTACCTAGTGGTAACTGGGCAAATAATAAAACATATGTGACAACTAATTTCACTAAGCATAAATTGATGCCTTATGTTATTCAGTGTCATATTGTCTATAAATTCAAAAATAGTAGGATATGTTTCTTTCATTTGTAACATAATTAATTCATAAAAGTTACAACAGACTTAAAACAAATTCAACCAAGAATTAATATGAGTTTTAAAAAACCTACTGAAAAAAACCATACAGTTAGTTGAACTTTTACATGTTTCAATATACCAGGTCATATTTTTGCAAAACTGATCTGAATAACATACTGAAATTCATGAATAATCATCAAGTTTGAGCAAAACTTAAACTGCGATATACTTTAAAAATTACAGTATTACTTCACAATTTTTGTTAAATAAAAAAGGTGATTCCAAAACCCACATAGACTAGAGGTACATACTAAAAAATATAACATCACTGTAGTTGCATTTCCTTAACAATGTTGCCCCAACTTCAACAATTATCACTGATCTAAAAGAACATGCCGTTGAAAAGTGCAGTTTCATTTGAAAATTATCAATAAATAAGCATAATCCAAGACATGTTTTTTTGCCAAGAAATTTTTCTTGACAAAAATGTCTATTTGTAAATACAAACAACTTTAAAACATCAAACGTCTAAATACTGCATTTCTTGCAACAAATTTACATAACTGTTTTCTATTTTTTTAAAACTGATCAACTACTGTGACAACAGATTTATAACAAAAAGCCTATCTGTATGTGTACAAATATATATATATATATATTTGCATTTTACACTTAATAAGGCATATGACCGTGCATAGTGTAAAAATAACAATTCATCTATCTTGCTAAAAGGCAGATTCCTCCTATAAACCATTTTTTTTTAAAATGAAAAGTTGCATCAAAAATAAATAATGGGTATTTATAAAGCACGGCCAAAAAATCATATTAAAAACTGGAATAGTGCTTACTGCACGTATCAATAATCAGAATTATAACAAATAAATGTTTTTATATTTTATATTGTTATTATTTAAGCATTTTATAAGTACACAATATATATTATGAAAGCACCTATCATCACCAACAATGCATGGTTTTTAACAACAATTCATTAAAGTTTGTGCATTTAAAAAGCAGAAAGTGTGAATAACTTTTTTTTAGTCAACTATGAGTAATTTTTCTTTCAAAATGAATGATGAAATAGATCACAATTTAGTTGTACCAGAAGTGAATACAGTGGAATCCACAAATAATGAGCTCACTTGTAATGAGAACTTGGTTGTAACAAACAAAATTCTGGGATTTGCTTGGTTGTCTACCTTATTAATGATAAATTAACTTGTTTTTAGCGAGATATCGACACATCATAAACTTGGTTATTATGAGCATTTTAATTTTTTTAAATACTGTAATTCAAAAAAAGTTAAGTAACAACCACATAAACTCAACACAAGGGAGATTCCATTTCTTCATTTACGAAACATACAATTACGATTTATACATAAAGACTGTGAGATTTTATCTTAGGCTTGTTCAGGTCAGGTCTAAAAAGTGAACAAAAGGTTTATAACAGGACATTGTACAGTATGTACAATTCAAGTATGTACAGTACAAGTTCCATAGCAGTATTACAAAGGCTGGTGGTTATTTTAATTACTTGGGTTTTTCTGTTTGCAAAATTCCAGAAAACACTGGAGCCAAACAATAATCCATCAATACTGCCCAAACAGATTCATCGAACTCTGTAGCGCATTTTAAACAATTTAAATGACAGTCTGAAGAGGGGCGTGGTTAAAAATAAATTTTACCTGTCCTACACCCACTGGTAAATTCAGTAGTCATAATTTTCAGTTTAAAAATATGGTACTGTACCATAGAATCGTTACACAAACAGTATTGTGTTAAAGTGATCAATCGAATACCCAGCAGCCAAATACAGTACAGTAATACTGCAGTCGCATCAGTGAATGTATTTTCATTTTAGCATTTCTAACTCCAATTGATGAATGATTTTGGGTGTCAAAAGGAAACAACAGTACATGAGCGATAAAATCCATATTATCCAAGAACTGGAACAAGACCTATCAAATTCAGATGTTTGCAAAAAACATGAACTTTCTTCATCCACAGTTTCAACAGCATGGAGGAGTCGCGAGAAACTTACGAGTACTTTTGAAAAAAATCACACGCAAGCAAAAAAACTCAGGCTATGTGACAAAGACAACTTAGATAGCACCCTCTTATTATGGTTTAAAATGAAAAGAAGTGAAAATGCACCATCAGTGGTCCAGTTTTAAAAATACAGGCTGAAAAATTCACTATAAATCTCGGCTACATAGATTTCGTTTGTAGCAATGGATGGACAGACTGTTTTGAAAACAGACATCAGATTGTTTCTTAAAAAATTAATGGGGAACAGCATAGACACTTCAATTGCAAGCAATTGGGTGAATGATAATTGGCTAGTTATTAAATTGGATTACAATGAAGGGCATTTTTAATGACGATGAAACTAGCTTGTTTTATAAATTAACCCTCGACAAAACTTTAAGATTTAAAGGTGAAAAATGTATTTGTGGGAAACAGTCTAAGGTCAGGCTTATGATTTTGTTATACTCAAATCCAACTGGGATAAAAAACACAAACTTTTAGTAATAGGGAAATCAAGAAATCCAAGATGTTTTAAGAACGTAAAAAACTTTCCATCAATTACGTGTCAATTCTACAGCATGGATGACCTTCAATGATTTTCAAACAAAGAAATTCATAAAAGGAATTTGGGATTGCAAAAAAAAACAGAAAAATTTTATTATTGATCGATAATTTCCCTGCTCATCCGTCACTGAATAACTTAAAAAATCTTGTGTTTTTACCGCCTAATGCCACAGCGAAACTGCAGTCGGTGGATCAGGGGGTTATTCGCAGTTTTAAAGTTCTTTATAGGTGGTTAATGCATTTAAAAATTATTGAGAACATGGACAAAAAAAAATTCCAAATGACTTTTTTAGACGCTATCAGATCTATGAAGCAAGCTTGGTGTAATGTATCAAGCTACAATTCAAAACAGTTTTAAAAAATCTGTTCTCATTAGACACCATATTTCAGCAGAAGATAACCATGATGAAGACGATATATCACTCTCAGTATGGATTCAAACTCTTAACTCGACAAAAAAATTAGCCTTTCAAGAATACTCAACAGATAACTAGGCAACAGTCGATGACAGCATACATATTATAGAAATTTTGAATGATGAAGACATTATTATGAGGTAACTCATAGTTGTGCAGGTGATAGCGAAGCTGAAACTGAAAGCGAAGATGAATCTACTACTTTCCTAGTCGTATCAATGATTGACACCAAAGAATGTTTCAAAAAATTAAAAAAGTTTAGCGAGATTAATAAGGTAAGTGATGAATTTGTGGAGTACTTGAATAAACTAAAAAACTGTTTTGATGATTACCAGGTATAAGATTATTAAACAAACAAAAATAAATGATTATTTTAAGATAATTATGTAGTTTGTATGCAAAGTTAAGTTTTGATGTATTCCGTTAGAATGAAGAAAGAATAGTTGAATGATTTTTAGATTTAATAAATACAGTTTGTACACAAAAACGTGACAGAAATTTTTGTGTGGTGTTCATTTGTTACTTTCCTCGATGATTTTGGTAATTTTTACTGCACATTTCTTACCATTTTTCTTTGCTAATTCATTAAACGCTAATAGTTTTGGTTAAAAGTAAAACATCTCTAAAAATTGCATTACATCTAAATTTTTTTGTTAGTCTATAATACAAAAACATTGATATTTTATAATAAAACAACTTCTTCTTAGATATACAGTATATTTTTGTATTATAATAGATGACAGTGTAAAAATTAACAGTTACACAGTGACAACTCAGAAGTACCAAGCACTCAGCTGTAACAAGCAAATTTGATTGACCCCTTGAATCTCGTTATAACCAAGTTTTACAGTATTAGGCTCAAAAAAGGTTTTAGTGGCAGAAGAGATTACTATGATCTGGAGAAAGTAAGGGAACAGGTTACAATATAGGAAATGGAAAAAGTGATGCTAGAAAAAATGAGAACGAGAGATAAACCAAATAATGGAGATTCTAAGTGGATGAAAATTAGAAGAGTTTAAAGAAAACAGCAAAAGAGATGATATAGTGTTTAAAAGCAGGAATAGAAAATGAAAAGAGTGGGTTAAAAGTGAAATGTTAGAAAAGATGAATGAAAGGAGAAAGTGGAAAAGATACAAATAAAAGAAGGTAGAAGGAAATAAAGAAGGTTGAATAATGAACTAACAAGGGAAACTGAGAAAGTTAAGGAAAATTGGCTCAACGAAAAATGTACAGCAATAGAAAATTTTGAAAAAGAAGGGAGGTATATGTTAATGTATAAGAAGCTTCAGAAATAGTTGTTTTAAAGAGATACAAGGGAAGAAAATGTGTCAGATAGAGGCAAAAGATGGGGAAGCATTTATTGAGAAGATGGAAGAATAAATTGCATATTTATATGCATTAGAAGAAAAGCCTACAGATATGGGAGTGGAAAAAGAGTACAAAGTTCTTGAAGATCAAAAAGAGTACCGCTATATATGAAAAAGTGAAACAAATCAGGAAATTAAAATGATGAGAAAAGGAAAAGCTGAGGGATATTATGACATACTGACTGCACTGTTCAAAGTGCTAGGAAAGACAGGAGAATTATTATAACTAGATCCATGCAATTGAATACTTGAAGAAAGAAAGTGGCCGAAGGACTTCCAGGATATAATAATTGTATCAATAGAAAAGAAAAGAAATACAAGTGTTAAGAATGATTTGCCTAATACAATATACTAGATGGCAGCTTTGAGGAAAGAACAAAATAGGTCTAGAAGAGGTGTTGGAACAAGGGCTGCTAAGAGTAATAGGTCACAGATACATGGAAAGGAGGCAGAGAGTGTATGTTGCATTTGTCAATCTAGAAAAGGTGTTTGACATTGTTAGATGGAATAAATTACTGTTAATTTTGAAAAAGAAGAGAGGTGCCTAATAAAAGAGCTGTACTATTACCAGAGAATAAAAATGAGGGTAAAAGACGAAATGACGGGAAGAATAGAGACTAGAAGGGGAGTTAGGGAGGGATGCTGCATTCACCAACACTGTTTAGTATATATGTTTAGTATATACCTGGAAGAAATAAGTAAATGCTGTCTGAATGTAAAAAGAAGAATAAAGATCAGGGAAAGAAGAATAGAATGTACACATTTTGCTGATGACATGGCAGTACTGGCAGATAGTCCAAGTAAATTAAATGAAATGCTTAATGACTTAAATGAAGCATGCAAAATTCAGGGTATGAGGATCGACAAAATGTATGTTATTAGGTGGAAAAAAGGAGAGGATTGAGATTAAGATAGGAAAATGAAGTTTTAGAGCAGGTGAAGAAATTTCAGTACTTAGGGAGCTTTAAAACTTGTAGAGATTAAAACAAGAATATCAAGAAGTAAGCAGGCATTTAATAAGAAGGGAAGACTGCTGTGTGGAAATTTAAACTTAGCATTAAGGAAGAGATTAACGAGATGTTTTATTTGGAATGTGATGCTACATGGAGCTGAAATGTGGATGATAAGAAAGGCAAACAAAAAACAAATTGAGGCTTTTGAGATGTGGTGCAAAATGATAAATGTCAGGTGGCAAGACCATGTAACAAATGAGGAAGTATTAAGGAGAACTGGAGAGAACAGGAAAATGCTTAAATGTGATTGAATATAGAAGAAGGAACTGGCTAGAACATTGTATGAGAAGGTGGTTTATTAATGTATGCGATAGAAGGCTAGGTGAATGGAAGAGAAGGAAAAGGAAGAAAGAGATTTCAAATGATGGATGGAATTATGGAAAAGGGAAAATATGGTGAAACAAAGAGGTTAGCAAAGGGCAGAATAAGGAGCAGAGCAGCAGCCGTGACAAAACCTGCCCTAATGGCATACACTATGAATGAATGAATGAATAGTATAAGTAACAACTATAAATATTATAAAAATGAATAAAGATGAGTTCAGTTAAATACCTTAAAATACATACTAACTGTTACAAAAAATACATATTATCACTTCATATTGCTAAGAAAACTGATTTAAAACTGAAATTTTTAAAAAACCTTTTTTAAACTAACTTATTTTCATGATCTACATACTCAAAAAAAAATTTTTCAGAAATGCAAATCACATAAATTTAATTGAACAGAAACTGTAATGCAAAACTGGAAATATAAGCAGCAGTTAACACAAAACAGTAACAACTCTGGACACTTAAAATAAAACTGAAAAAATGACATTTTTATAACTACAGACAATGTTTTAATACACACACACACAAAATTTAACAAAAGGAACAAACAAAAGATAGATAAATGAGATCAAACCCATATACAAATTAACCCCAAAAAATAAAACACAAATGGATGCTTATGAAGCTAAAAGAATTAAAATTTAAACATTAAAAAGCTGTGAATCTCCGTACATAAAACAAAAGTAATACATTTAAATTTCAAGTATATATTTAATTAAATCAAACATATCTGTAACAAGATAACTAACTATAAGAGTACTGAAACTAATATTTCTAGATTAACTATTTCTAGATTAAAAACTGTTTCTCAGATTTGCTTAATTAATTCCAAATGTACATCTTCAATAAATATGTTAATTAAAATAACATTTTTTATCTAAGCATATTCTAAACACAGAAATCAATATAAATTTAATACGTACGAAGCAATCATAAACAAATAGATTTTAAAAAACAACTCAGCCTAAAAACAAAAACAGAATTGCTACATAAAAAGATGAATATGAAGAAAAGATTAACAGACATTTGTCTTTTTTCTTTTATCTGTAACTGAACAAAAAATTTAATTTTACTTTATAAAAATCATACTTACACTGAGAGTTTTAAGTATACTACATAAAATTATACTCGGCAAAACAGAGAAACTAACTATCTATGAAACTCATGTATGGAAGCCTTAGTCTTAACAAACTTGACTTAAAAATCAACAATCATAAAAAAATTAGTAAAAGCATAATAAAAAATGCAACACAAATGCATAATCTCATAACAAAAAACAGCACAAACAAAAGCATCACAATATGATTCCAATGGCGTAGCTGTAAATAAATAAGATTTATAATAACAAGATTTACTAATTTACAAATTTATGTATCAAAAAGATTAATAAAAATATTAACACTATCAAATAAAACTTGAAGTAATTCAGGAAGCAAATATATTAATATTTAAAAAGTAATTAATATTATATATTACAAAATTAATCCAGATATATTAAATAGCCTAAAAGATGTTTTAATTGTCATTAGCTGGCAATTCTTCTTTTCTTAAAAAAGAGAAGAATTCACTTGTAACTTTTTGTAGGGGGATTTTCCTCAAGAGAAGTCAGCTACAGTGAATGAAGTCTCTTGGTCATATAGCCCTCTATCTGTTGTTTGTTACTGCTCATTTTACCAGTTATTTATTTCTGAATGAAAACATTGTTTATTAATACAAAAAATATTTTTGTTTTTATTTAATTTATCCCTTAAACCCCACCGCACTTTTACAATCACCACAAGGTCATTGCCCATTTTATAAAATAATTTAATTTCAGTTTCCTTTTAAAAATAATATCACTATGAACACATGGTTTTACATTAAAAAGGTCTCAACTTAAACAAGCTAATGTCTGTCTAAATTAGCTCAAGGTATACATTAGAGATGCAAATATCAATGTCTACATGAGAAATACAAAACAGATTTTGCCTTTTACTTAAAAGTAATAAAATTTTTAATTATACCCTACCCAACAAATACTGTTTTATATGAGGATTCCTGAGATGAAATAATGTGGATTATAGTAATCTCTCTAATACTGATTATTCCTGAAAAAGAGAAAATGTGAAATGAAGAAAATTAAGGTGAAAAGAAGAATTTCCACTTAACTATAGAAAACTGAAACAGGAATCTTAAACAATTCTTTTTCTGAGTAATCAACATTGTCAGAAGATGAAAATCAAACATTATTACTCATTAAAATATATGAGCAGCTTATTAATGAAGATACCAGTTACATATTTGTAAATTATAGTAACCATCATGCTAAATTGTTTAAAAATCAACTAAGTAACACTTCCAATAATTAAGAGGAGAAAACAAATTTTTTCCAAGAAAATGGGCAGGAAAATTTCTAGTATCCCCATGTGCTGACTACTCTTTTAAAAGAATGGTTCATAAATTTCTGAAAATGTTTCACTAAAACCAAGTGATAGTAAAATAACCTTAAATTATTGCATCTAAACATCAATCTTAAGTAATTTAGAATTTGTAAAAAATGGTCAAACATTTTGAAAAACGTTTCCAGGTACTTTAAGCATTTAAATTTATTATCCTTAATTTTTGTTTAAATAAACAAAAAGAGTATCACCAACATTAAAAAATAATATGTCCTTGTTTAATATTATGCAAACCTACTTTCAAATAGCTACCAAAATATTTTCTTTTAATGTGAGATAACCAATATTTGCATGCTTGGACAGTCTAAACTAATTCATAATATTTTCATATAATTATAAGAAAATCCATCTATACTAACATAAAACATTAAACCCAGCATTTTAGTTTTTTATATGAAGACTCACTGTTTTTTTATATGTAAAATTGCTAATAATAGATGGAGATGAATATCTTGAAAAAAATATGGAATACTATCCATTGCTTTTTTATTTGTAATTAATGGGTCTAATTTCAATGCATGTTTTACATGTTTCTTCTCAAGTTTATAAAAAACCATTAATGAGCAATAATTAAATAAATTTTTATAAAAATAATTCTCTTTTTTCTGACAGAAAATCAAAATAATATATTAATTTAATAAATAATTTTCATAAATTCATTAATATAAAATAATATTGTTTATATGATACAAAACAGAGATGAGTAGCAAAGCCAGTTTACTACAAACTAAAAAATGAATTTACTTTTAAAATGATATAGATAAAAAAAAAATTCAATGGGTTGAAGAAGCTGGTAAGGATAGATCAGAAAAAGATAGAGCCAGGCAAGCCTAACACAATACAGATGAATGGAAAAGATAAACAAAAATAAAATTATTATATAGCATTTTTAAATACAGAATTTCAACTAAGAAAAAATCTACAACAGATTTCATTTGTCTGGTAAACTAGCAAAAAAAATCTGGAAAAAACTATCCATGGTTAGACCATGCAAAACATGGCATTAAGTTAGATTTATTTATTTATTAATTCATGACAATCCACGCCACAACAAATGCTGTTGGGCTTGACAGCATATTCCAATTACACATCTTATAAAAAAAGAATCTTGAAATGAAAATATTTTATGTGTTTTATACTAAAAAAATCCATCAGTCAACAATAAATTTAAAAGAAAAACCACTTCCTGAATTAAAATCAAATTTAAAGCAGAACACATACAGCAAAACTTCTATCACACAAGTACTCTCTGATATAAAGACAATACCCATAATTAACTGAAACGATATTATAAATTTATGCTATAACTCTTGTCTCAGCCTCCTTTTTTCTAACTTGTAGTTCTTTCGTAAATGTGATAAAATTACCTCAGTAAACAGGTAAAAAAACAATTATTTCATATAATCATGGATAAAACTATGAAGAGCTTCTATAATAAATGTACTATATTTAAAAAATAAGCAGAATAAGTTACAGGATACTTTAAAAACATGTCTTAATTTTTTTTTTTAATTAATATAAGATTACAAAAAAAATCAGTAATTAGTCAACGTTCTTTCTTTTTCTCAGTACTTTGTATTATGAAGCACTGTCTACAGCACAATTGTTTAATTTTATTAAAAGCTGGGAATAGTATTAATATAACTCATACCAATCCGTACATTTTGTGATATTAAGGTAAGTTATTTATGTAGCATCACAGTAGCATAAAGTAATCATTTTCTTGGAAAACTCAGTAATTGTGCTGCAAGCAAATCTTGAATAAAAACTTTATAAATTAAATAAAATATATGTTGTAAATGAATTAACTAAAAATCCAAAATTTTTACAGTCAATAACTTTGATTAAGCTAATGATAAATTAAATATATGACATATTTAATAGAATAAAAAACTAGCATATGTTGCTTTAAATTTAAATATTAAAAGTTTCATACAGAACAACGCAATTAAAACCAGCCAAAGAAAGTGCTTGATTTGGTGGCTACTTAATTTAACATTCTATATTATAATAGATTAAAATCATTTTTTTGAAACATGGCTAATAAGGTATGCTTTAAGTTTATTGATACTTCATTAATGAAGTATTCATAATCACTGTTAAAAGTGAAATACTGGGTGTACAAAAAGCAATATTGGGTTTTTAATTTGTTATAATATCTCTACAATGAGATATACAGTGTTGATTAAGGTAAAAATCAAAGAGGAAAAAGGACAATTTTAGCTGTGCATGTGGGCATAGATTGACTTCCTACCTTTCTACTTGACAGTACCACTAGCAAAGATAGCAATTAATGAACAGAAATCCTTCTGTGTTTTGCAGTTATGTGAATCTGCAGTTATAGTTTAACATGAGATTTTTAGAACATTTAATGGTGACCCTCGACCAGGAAGGCCTTTGACTTCAATTGACGACATCAACATTTAGAAAACCAACGATCTGGTGCATGCAAATCACTCAAGAGAACTCGCAGATGAGGTTAGCTTCTCAACTGGATCACGCCATGACATTCTGACTAAAAAATTGAACATGTATCGAATTGCAGCAAAGTTTGTTCTTCGTTTGATGATCGTCAATGTTGAATTTTTGTCTCAAAGTGAAACAGTGCATACTATCAAGGCGTTTTTCAACGGTTACGTGAAAAAATCCACAAAAAAGACCAGAGTTGTGGTGAGACAACTTGTGGTTCCTTCACCACAAAAATACGCCCATACACTCAGCTTGTAATGTCCACATATCTGGGGATCAGAAAACTTCAATGAATATTTTACAATGCAAAAGGGACTATCCAAAATTAAATTTTTCTGTCCAATATCCCAATGACAATTTTATGGATTGCTCTTTTTTGCTGAAGTAAACATAACAGGAGTTGCTTATTTGGATATGCTACACACATAGCTCTTTCCTTAACTACAAGACAGACCAGAGGATTTAATTGGGCAAAAGATGGAGCACTTCCTCATTGACATAACTCTGTACACGACTGGGTGAATGACATAATCCCCAACCACTGGATTGGTCGGCATGGACCCAATGACAGAGCTTGTATGGGTGGCCAAGGTCACCTGATCTGATATCCGTGTGATTTTTTCCTTTGAGATTTCATAAAGAATCTTGTGAATGTGTCTCCACCAGCTACTGATCTACTCAATTTCAGGCATAGGATTAAAGCAGCTGTTGCTTCCATTACTCCAAGAATGGGGCAAACACTCCAATCTGATGAATAAGTGCCACGTGACAAAGGTGCTCACACTGAACACTTGCAGAAAAAAACTATAAGTTACTCTTTAATTTAATTTGTGATTCATTACAGTTAAATCAATCTTAAGATATATATATTAAATAGCTTTAAACCCTGGTATGCTTTTTTGTACAACCTGTATTGTGACCTATGAGCAAGAAAAATGATTTCCCATGATTAGCTATAGCAAGTTTTTATTCACATTTCAGTGTTACTATACAGTAGAGCTGCCATTTTTCATGTTTATCCAATCTTTGTTACTGTTTCTATTTGGGTTTTCATGGGCTAATTTTATACCTTTAATCTTTGGATAAAATATGCCTTATTCAACAGAATACTGTACACCTTTAAATAAGCTTTATCTAATCTATCTATTAAGTTATTTAAATTAAACTCAAAGAAAGAATAAAGGAAAAATACTCTGGTTTAAGTTCCCAGCAATGTCTACAACATAAAATTTAGTGAAAAAATGTAGTCTGACAGGTTCTGTTACAAATTTAAAAAAATAAAGAAGTTTTGTTCATATCCCAGAGATCATGAACATCATGGTTGTTAACATTTTCTTTTGAGTTACATGGAGTGCCAATAAGTCAACACAGTATTTGTCACAACTGACAGGTATCGCGTGGAGATCTTATCAATAAGTACTACTACTACTACATAAATTAAAATTAAAGCCCTACCATGTAGTTGTACTTTGGTACAAAAAATTAAGTATTATGTTAAGACAACTTTGTAAGTGTGTCTGTTGTCTGTTTTACTGTTGAGGTAAAACATTTTTTGAATGGCTTCTAGGCAGCACTTAACAAGAAGTATTAGATCCTTTTATTTTGCTCTTCAGATGAGGCATAGTTTCATTTAACATGTAAGCTCCAAAATACATAACACTAGTCTACAGTAAATCCTCATAAATTCAAATGAAACCTCTTCTTAACCTTAAGATTAGTGTTTGGTTATTGGGGACGCAAATCACTGGACTGATATTCTTTATACTGTGTACTTTCATTTGCCCTCCAACTGACCCATGGTGAACTAATGAACAGTTATTTTCAAAAAGATGGAGTCCCTTATTAATCAACGAGACAACCTCGAGCTCATATACATGTTCTCTCAGGGGAAAGGACCATTAGTAAACATTAATGGTCCATTTGTTCACCAGATTTAACATCTTGTCATTTTATCTAATGGGATCAATGAAAGGAAAGGTCTATAAAAATAATAAACAATCTCAAAGAGTTAAAGAATGCTATTAAACACAAGATTGCTAGCATTTCACAAAAAGTACTAAGGAAGGTGTTTCTTAACATGATACACTACGCATAAATGCAAGCTAAAATACATATTATATATAGCATGTACATGCTAAGGGAGGACATTTTTTTTTAATTCTGCCGAAGGTGATTTTGAACACAATCTTTGAAGATGCAAGTATAAAAAATACATTTGTACATATTTCATAAGACAAATTAGATTTTATTATTCACTTGCCTATTTTATATTTCAAACTTACATAATTTGAATAAAATAAAATTTTTAATAAAAAATAAATACAATTATTCTTTATTTTTTTAATAAAACTGAATAAATAAAAACAAATATTGTTAATAAAAAAATTATGAATCAAAATAAAAATAATTTCAGTCATTAACGTTATTTAATAAAAAGTTATGTAAACTTTTAGTCAAAACTTGCATATATATGCTAAATTAAACACTACCAACAAAGTTTAGTAGTTTCAGGCAGATTTTAAATATAACACTTGGTATTAACATATTCTGCTCATTTTTCTTTTCTTTTTTAAATTTCTGGATAATATAACTGTCAATAGATAGCAAGAGCAGTAAACATTTTCATCATTTTACTTCTTTAATTTGCCTTGATGAGTAATAAAAATAAATGAAATGTACGTGGAAAGCAGTTCTCTCAGGGATATATAACACAAACATTAGCTGTATGGATTTAAAATTGACTAATGTCACAAAGATGGACAGATATGATACATGGAAAGCTGTTAGAAGAAGTTTTGCTGTATGTGAGAACTAAAGTTATAAAAGCACAGGCTTTATTGTTTGAAATTTACTTCAGGCATTCATTCTCAAATAATTTACAAAGTCATTGTCATTAAAACACATAAAAATCTATAATTACAAAGAAAACCAAAGTTAATAAATTAAATGCACCTAAGATGAAATATTAAAATAATATTAAAGATGAAAAATCAATTCAATTTGTAACATCTGTAACATCACCAAAGAAAGTTCACTGAATACGTAGCGCCTTAAAATATTACATCACTATAAACTTGCTAAGTTAAAACTCCATCATGTTAAACTATACTTCAACCATTTATAACATTTAATTTTATAATCATAACAGTCACTTAATTTTCTGAGGTACAACGTAATTGTCTAATGCACACTACTGTACCAGAGAAGAAACAATTAACTTTATAAAGTCAAATTAATATTAATATAAGAAATGAAACATACCATTGAGTCTGCAATTAATGTACAAATATACAGGTATGTAGCTACCTATTTCAAATAATAAAATAAATACATACAGTGCAAAATAAATTTATATTAAATAACGGTTGAAAGTTTTACAATGTTGGTAAAGAGAATACTGAACAGACTATGTAACATATTAATCATAAAATAATGAATGCAAAAATGTAATTTCAAACAATAAATAATAACAAACAATCTAATAAATAGTCCTGAAAAATTCAAATGTAAGCTTAAGCTCTCATTATTTCAAGAAATATAAGTTGACTAACCTGTAGCTGCTGCAGCTTCCGTTCCTTTCTCATCAACTTTAATGAAAGCCTTTTGGACAACCTCACTGACAGTAAGTGGCTTGTCAGAAATACCAGAAAAATTTGCATCACGAAATATATTTTTAACACCAAGCTGTAACAAAACGTTCAATTTACAATTTTTGTTGAATTACTAATTTTTTTAAATTAAAATTAACAAGAACCTCAAATCACATGAAAAATCAAAACCATATTCAAGACTAGAATTTTATCAATTTTATTCACATAAAAAAAAAATAAAATATTTACAGTTACCGAAGAAAGGAAATGCATCTTTTACTGGCTGGCTATAGACATTTTGTATACCCAAAAAGATTGGTTTTTTTTTTTTAATAAATAAAATAAATGGAAATTTAAGATTGTTTAATGTGGCAGAACATTCCATTTTTAACATAAAGTGATAAATACTGAAATTAATATAGAAGTACTTGAATTTTGAACGTTAACAAAAATAAAGATAGTAACAGATTAGAACAATAAGAAAATTAATATATTACACAATTTATATTCCAACATTAATGATACACCAGTAAGAGTTTATGAGCAGAAAGATTCATTAAATTAGTACAATTCTAAAAGAAATTAGTAATTGTCATTTTGAATTAAGATTTTTTCCCATTTAAAGATCTAAAAAATAAAAAAATTCACATACAATCCCACATATATAAAAAAATATTCTGTAACCTCTACTAAAATGTTAGAATATACAAACCAATTGGGTGGCCATGGCAGGTTAATAATCTCAGTTATAATAACAATCAAAACTGAAGATGATCTGCATATCAAAATACATATTAAAAGCAGTGAATTCTGTTTCGGTGTTTGTTTCTCCATCATTTGGCTGATTAACTTAATATTGATAATCATATTAAAGTAAAGGAGATCCTACGTTTCAATTATATACAAATATGTATATTTTTTTTAATCTTTAATATGCAGTTCATGACTGATGATGCAGGATACTGCAAAAGTACTTTCATAATAAAATTTAGATAATATAAATCTTATCTCAATATTCTGCACTAGGTGATTTATATTACAAAACTTACAATATATATATATATTATAAGTTTTGTGCCTTAAGAAAGACATATTTTAAGGAATCATTTTTTTAAATATTTAACAAAAAAAACAAATAAATTTAAATAATCTGTGAAAAAAAATGCTTAATTCCAATGTTCCCAAATCCAAAAAAAAATCTATTTTTGTCAGACGAACATTTCTGCATATGTACATGTGTATGTTGGCCTCTACTTGGTCTTATAACTATGTACTTCTTTGACTGTTTTTTTTCAAACTTGGTAGACCTACTACCAAGTTACTACCTCTGGGGGGAAAAATGTAAAATAAACAATGTAAAGCTAGCAATGAATTGTCGGCTTTTACTTCATTTAGGAAATTCACGAATTCCATTTTATTTGGGTAAATGAAATTTTCTCATCGAGGGCTTTCTTTGTTCATTTTGATATACAGAATCTTAATATGAACATCCAAGAACTTTTTTTGTTGCACTCTGAAAATCTATGCTTTATATAAAATCAAGTGTCCTGACTGACTGAATCAATGCATTGACAAACTAAATAAACAAAGTTTAAATAAAATAAATAATTAGCAAAGTTAATTATTTATTTTCTGACTTGCTATTAAAAATATAGCATGGCTATTTTAAGAAATAAATGAAATATTTACTTATTTTGCTAAATAGGATAAATTATTTAGGAGTAAAAAAAAAAAATTAGTTTTTATGAATTCTGTAAAAATTCCTTCTCAATAAGTGTTTACTTTAATATAAATATTAAACACTGGGCAAATTACCAGAATTATATGCACTGGTGAATCACATGTGTTACCTTTATTACTCTAATTTACATTGTTCTATTACATTATATAAATCTAACAATTTTAACAGTTTGTGTTTTTCAATTAATTCTAGTATAATAAACGTTAAATGATTAATCTAATTTACAAAAATCCAAGTTTAAAATAATTAAGATCTGCAGACCGCAATAAGTAATTTACAGGTATTGTTACACAAATTAAAAAAATTCAATCAATTTTGATTTTTTTTTATAAAGGTAAATGGAATACTAATGAATATGAGGCACCTAGAAAAAACTGAGTATTAATTTTAATATATTCCCAAATGATTAACATTTATTTATGAAAAAACATCAAAATAATTTTACAAAAATAAATAAAATCAATCTCAAAAAATGGCATTGGTAGATGTAATATAATATTATTTTAACACTGTACACAGATATCCATGCAGTGTGGCAATCCTTCACTAACTTTTTAAGCGTTAGAAAAAGAGAAATGCAATAAGCAAATGCTACTACCTCAGAACCATCTATTTGTCAATATGAGATCTCTACGTCAGGTGTACTATAAACCTATTTTGAAACTAGCTGTAAAAACCAATTTCGATTTTCTTCAGAGGCAAATTAGAGAAAACTTCAATAAAGAAAATTTGTTACCTACAACACACATATACATAATCCAAAAAAACTTTTTCAACAAACCTCACTCTTAAATTTTTTTCACCTCCCCACTTAAAATTGAAATATTTTTTTATTCTTTTGCTCTACTTCTCTTTAGTTTAAACAGTTTTCAAAAAATTTTTGAAAGTCTGTACTTTGTATATAGAGCTATAAATAAATGTCTATAATGTTTTATAATTAAAGGCCCTAGACCAAAAATATAGAAAAATGTTGTTGAAGATTTTCTTTGACTTATTTTATTAAAATAAAATAAAGCCTTTATTAAAGGCAGGTGTTAGACCCAGACAAAACTTTACTTAAGTAAATTTGTTAAGCTTAACCCTAAACCCGACGCATATTTTTAGAAAAACATTTCTTAAAATTCATTCCCCACTTCTAAAAAATACATATTCTGTTTTTTTTTCATTCTAACTTTTTTAATTTTTATTATTAATAACTGGAAAAATCATGCAATACTTTGCCAGCTATTTTTTAATCCATAAAAACTCATGAAACAAAAAAGTAATAATAATATGTTATTCTTTACAAAATCATATTATTTGAATTAATATTTATTACATATTTTTTTAACAGCTTAACTAGATATTCTACAAATAAATATTTTCTGAGCAAATGGTCTATAAAATTAAACAGCTTCATAATGTTTTATTAAATTTTGGGTCTTACACAGGCTGTCTGTACCTCCTACATTTGGCCTTTGGTTATACACTTCAACAGATAACTTTTATTTCTAAATCATAAAATATGCTTTATATATAATTTTTTATAACAAATAAATAATTTTGATGCGGTTTTTTTTTTAATAACGTGGCAACTTATTGTAATTTACAACACAGTGGATTCTTTTAATTAGATACAGTAAAAATGTACTATACCAGAATAAAATGACACTGGTCCAAAAACACAGATATTTGCATCTTCCCAGAGGGTTCAAAAATAAAATTCCAATAGTAATAGTTTCTGGGCTGACATTATGAAATATCATTTTAAGTTAATTTCATGAATTTTAAAAGCAATTTTATAATAAAACATTTAACCAATTAAATACAACATCAACATGGATGTAAGTCTGAAAATTAAATAAATTTATAAATATGTACTTAGTAACAGAATAAGTTAACACAATTAACACTAAAAATTAACAGAAGTAAAAAATCAAACAACTGGGTTGCCAATAACCTACAAATGAGGATTTTGTTACATGCAATATATATTATAATCAGGAGATGGGATCAAAATGCATCATTCAAATCATACAAGGTCTGTAAATAAAGTAATGAGACTAGTTTTTTTGGCAGCTAAAGTGGCAACACTGTAAAGTTACTTGTAAATATATGGTTATATGAACAACTGATTTATATTAGGTATTAATATTTTTAGTCTACTGTTGCCACATGAAACAAACTTTTTGTGAAATGAGTTTTTGTTATGCGTTACAAAAATGAGTGATACTTTATGAGCAACATTGTGCAATCAAGTTTGATGTTAAACTCGGTGAGAATGATACTGAAACTTTTTCAAAATTGAAAAGGGCATATATATGGAGGAGATGATACTCTGTCATGAACCATAGTTTTTAGGTGGTTTAAGTCATTTTCAGATGGCTAGAATCAGTTGCGGATGATCCACGCTCTAGAAAACCGTTAACGCCAAAATATAACGACACTGTTGAGCGAATCAGAGATTTGATACAGTACGACCGACGATTAACTGTCAGAATGTTTGCAGAACAACTGAATTTGAACCATACCACAGTCCATCAAATTTTGACAAACGAATTGGACATGAAAAAAGTTTCTGCAATATTGGTCCCAAAAAACCTCACTGTTGAATAGAAAAACAGGGTGGAAGTGTGCCGCAATCTTCTACAGTGAACTGAAACTGACCCGATTTTCTAAAAGTAATGGAGATGAATCTTGGATATTTGAGTATGACCCAGAAACAAAACACCAAAGCAAGGAGTGGCACACTTCAAACTCAACACGTCCCAAAAAACCAAAAATAAGCAAATCAAAAATCAAAGCCATGCTAATTCAAAACAATGTTTCTTTGATAGTAATGGCATTGTCCATAAGGAGTTTTTGCCTACAGGACAGACTGTAAATCAATATGTTTACCGAGAAATTCTTGAAAGACTGCAAACAATATTTGCCCACACATGAAGCCACCCCCATCAAAGACAACTGGATGCTGCATCATGACAATGAACCTTGTCATACTGCACTCCCAATTAATGAGTTTTTGGCAAAGAAAAACATTCCTATAGTTCCTCAACTACCTTATTTACCTGACTTGAGTCCCTGCAACTTTTTCCTGTTTCCGACTTTAAAAATCACCTCAACGGACACCATTTTGGATCAGTAGAAAACATTTTTTTTAAAAATGTAACCAAAGGATATTCTGGTTTCTGAGTTCCAACACTGCTATGAAGAGTGGGAAAACCGTTTCAAACGTTGCATGGGTTCCCAAAGGAACTATTTCAAAGGTGATAGAATCCATGTATAATTGGATTGTAAATAAAAAGGTTTTCCAAACCAGTCTCATTACTTTATTTCTACAAAAGTAATAAAGTACGTGCAAAATATTATGTACAAGTGAATAAGATAAAATCACACAGCTGACGCTTAATTTTCATTATAAATTAAAAAAGAAGTTATAAGTCATTGTTTACTAAAGATATAGTAAAAAAATTTTGAAAATAGTCCTAAAAGATATACAATCCTCAGCTTGAACAGCAGCAAACAATGATTTTCACGACTCATATGTGTAGTGTCACTGTGTCATTCTTTATTCACTACAAATATGTGTTATACAGGTTTTCTGATGATATGCATAGGCACACTTGCAACAACATGCTTATCTAAAAATTGACTATTAACTGTAAGACAGCATCAAATTCTGGTAAACTTAAGAAAGCTGAGATTTGTTTATGATCCAGACAACTGACAGCAACAAAGCTATGAGCCTGGCAAGGTTTTTTGAGAGGCAGACAAGCTTCATAAAGGGCAGAAGATGAAAGGAGATTGAAGAAAGGTCAGGATGACCTTATAAAAGCATATCCCAAAAATATAAACCAAAATGGGCACTTTATGACTGAGGGTCATGGAACCATCATAAAGGAAATTTCTATCATCAACAAGTCACTTGCAATAGTATTATTATTACTACTCACTGTTCCTGATACAATTGTGCCCTAGCTTCTCAGCTCTGAGGAGAAGAAAGGAAGCATCAATCAAATTCAATCTAAATCTTAATTAGCAAGCATAGGTTGACCCTAAGTTTATGTTACAGGACATTAGTAACAAAAATAGGTCTACAATTACAACCCGGATATTAAGGAGCGGCCATTGGAGGAGCTCTCACTTGCCAAGATAGGGAATGAAGTGAGGAGTATGACCAAAAGCACGCTCACTTTTTTTTTTTACATTCATAAGATTCTACACTGTAAATTCATCACTAAAAGTTAGATTCTGTATCCAATATCTATTGTAACATTCCAAGGCATCTGACAAAGGTCAAGTGATACAAGAATAATTAAATGCCTGAATATAATATGCTCCCTTCCAGGCAGTTTCCTCAAAATATGAGTTTATTTCTGCATGCAATAGCAACATGGCTCTTATTCCACAACCCAACATGGCTCTTATTCCACAACCTAACACCCAATGGATATGGCCCCTTCATCTTTCAATTCCCCAAAAAAAGGCTGAAACTTAAGTTTAAAGCTATCTTTTAACACCACACTGGAAATTCTAATGTGAGTCGCAAATAGTGCCTGACATCCTTCAAGAATAGCACTTTGTCAAAGCTTTCCAACAATGAGAGAATGTTCAGGAGCAGGGTTACACTGCACAAGGATATGTGATAACAAATCTATATCAGGTAAACATTTTTAAACATATTTTGTGAATTTAGAATTTTGTGCCACATCTTAAAATGTGTCTTGTTTTATGTTAATCAACATTTATAATGTAAAAAAAAATGCAGAGTTCAACAGTGGCAACAATGATTATCTATTAGAAAACAATAGTAGTTACGTAAGGTTTGGAGATTGCATTTTATTAAATATGGTAGTTAATAAAAATAAATTAAAGATGAACTAAATCATCACCAGTAACTGCATGCAATAATAATAAAGACAATAAAATTAGAAATAAATATTTTATTGGAAATGGAATGGAATATTTATGGGATTTTAAAGGGATCAGAATTGTTTTTTACAACATAAGTACAAGCATATGAAATCATTAAGTTACTTTTTCCAGCCTTCTTCCTCACCTCTCAACTCGCTTTGTTTTCTGCTTACAACATGGCAAATTCAGAGTCCATATGACACTCATGATATTATCAGAAGGAAATTTTCATCTGGCAATTTAAAAATTACTGAAGCAATCCAAAATCATTTCTGATAGTGATGTAGTTTATCTAATATCATTCACAAACAATGCTAATAATTCCATCACATTAAAATGAAGGGGGTGCCTGAAAATAATATCGTTTCAGCAAACTTCTCACAAGCTGTATTCAAAAAACAAAATTTACATCTTGTTCCTATTAGTTTATTTCTCCACCAATTCTTAGATTACCAAACAATTCTCTAGACATAGACTAAGAAAACAGTTCTCCATGGAAACAACCCTCTTAACAAATCTTCTCAGTGTAAAATAACAAAATGAAACATTTATGAAAAATAATTTGACTTTGATCAATGATTCCTCAACTTTAAAGTTCCTCAACAAGGAACTGTTCCATATTATCTGTGAAACCTTTCTATATAGGAAAGGTGTCATAAAATCGATAAAATGAACAAGCAATGTAAAGAGGATCCTTTATTTTAATTTCCTTCAATAAAATAATTACACTTAGATTTTAATGTACACTTTTCACATATTCAGCACAGTGCAGGAAAAATGATCTATTCACTAAGCCTGAGCTGTAACAACCATAATAAATTTATATGACATTAACATGTCACCAAATATGTTGAAGTAGCTTTTTTCACAATTTACCTCCACATCATACCATAATTTAGGAAGTAGTATTTTACGTTTATTTGAAAAAAATTATTAAGAAAATAACAAATTGGCAAAATTAAAAAAATAATTATTAATACAAGACTTGTCTTCCACTTAAACAATTTACACAGTTTCAACTTAAAAGAGGCTGCATCATTCATTAGTTTATATTAAATGCATATTTTTGTTAAAATGCATATATTGGTGTTAGATGGGTAAAATATTGTGGAAGATGTTGGTATGACTGGAGCTGGAAAGGGGAGGACTGTTTATTGCCTGCACATTTGAGTATTGCCAATCTATGTCAAGCATTGGCTTTTCAACAAGGTTGTTGTTGTTTGTTAAAATGTGATTAACTATTGAAGAATGTGTATTTGTGATGGAAACTTATCTAGACGAAATCTCTGCTGTGTGTCAGCGAAAGTTCAGGGAGAAATTTGAAAAAGAAGAATCTGTGAAAAGCATTTTCGTAAGTTAGCTAAAAAAAATTTTGTGAAATAAGTTTAGTGTTAGTCCAGAAATGGCCAGACACAGGTCAGTTTTAACGAAGCATATCATACAGGACATTAAAACAGCAGTTACAAGGCCTCATAAACTTTGCAGAGACTAAGCCAGTAAAAACCGTTTCACTAGGTTCAGCCCACACTGCAGTGAGGAGAATGCTTAAATATTATCTGTATCAAATGCAGGTTTTCCATGAGTTAACTAATGCTGATTATGCTAAAAGGGTTTACTATTGTCAATGGTTCAACAACTTCATTAGAGGCAACACACTTCATTAGAGGCACTGGCATTTTAGATGGCAGTGTAGATGAAAGCGTTTTTAGATGAAATGGCATTTTAGATGAAAGTGTTTTTCATAGATGAAGTGTGGTTTCATCTTAGCGTATATATTAATAGTTGGAACTACCGAATCTGGGGTAATGAAAATCCCTCATATTTTCTTTGAATCTCCCATACATAGAGAAAATAGGTGTATGGTATGCAGTTTCAAGTAGACGAATAATAGGAATCTTGTTTTTTAAAAAAAAAAGCAGATGCTGCCATCTACCAAACAACTGTTTAACAATTCATAGCTTTATTGCAAGAAGATGAGCGCGACTGCTGGTTGCAACATAACAGCACCACTTGCCATAGAGATGCCATGGAGATTCTATAGGATTTTGTCAGTGGAAGAATCATTTCTAAACGATTGTGGTCACCAAGATCCACTGATCTAACTAGTCCAAACTTATTTCTGTGGGGGTTACTTAAAAGAAACAGTTTATAGGAGCAACTCACAACACTGTAGGAATTGAAGACAAACATTACTAATGCCATCCAGGAAATAGACAGCGTACAGCTAGCAAGAGTTACCAGGAATATGATCAACAAATGAGCCAGAAATATATTTTTATAAAAAACAAAGGTAAACTTTGAATAATCTTAAGAAATACAGAAACCATCAGGATAAAATGAACTAACTTTGCAAAAAGTTAAAAACTGCCAGTACAAGATATACAGGACTACTTTAACAATAACATTGAAAAAATCTTTCTACATGATAGCACAACATAAACTAACCCAAGCCAGCTGCCTGAGTTCAAGTAACAGCAATAAAAAATATCATTGACATTTAATAATTCAACATGTCATCAGTTCCTTGGCAGAGTTCAGTATGACACGTTAATGAATAGGATTTAAATTGTTAAAAAATGCTTTTGTTTTTTACTATAACACACTTCAGCATATGTAGATGTGAACCATAATTTTAATGTAATTATAAATTTGTCTCAAGCTTACATAGGTAAGCACTTTTGTTAAAAATCTGAATGCCAAGCATATATTGGTACAGTCTAATTGAACTAAAAATAAATATAGAATCCATAATAATAAGTAAATATGTTCCAATTGATTTCCTGCAGTTTTACGTAATTGTACAGCTTTGGCAACCTAATAAAAACTAAAATACAATGTTTAGTACATTTTTTAATTAACAGAATACAACTGTAATTATACATAAGAATTTGTGATTAAGCACAAAACATCTGGTTCCAATTCATCTTTATGTCATAATCTAAGCCAAATGTGGGGCAAATATGCATACAGTCCATGTTTCTAGTTAATCCATACTAAGGTAAATATATAATATAAAAAAACACAAGAGAATAGATTTAGATACTTTTATGGCAATATTAAAATGCTTTAAATAATTTTTTATAAAATTGATTGTACAGAAAAATGTATATTTATTATTTCTACTAATGACAGGAAAATTGATTTATAATGAATATTTGATATTTGTCAGCAATTTTTTTTTCATGTTTAAGTAGCAATATTAATTATAAAAAATAATTATTAATTTAAAAGAAATATATTTTCAAAAAATTTGATCACAGAAATTTTCCTTGTTACTGAAAGACTGCCAATGACACATATGCATTATACCTACATGTAAATTAATCAGCCATTCTGTAAGTGAATGGTTCCAGCCAATACCACTTAGTAATATTTGACTAATAAATTATTGAAAGCAGATATAATAAAATATGAATAGTTAAACTTTACCATTAAACATTACCATGAAAATTTAAACATTACCATTACTTCTGCAGTAGGTAGCAGTAGGTATTACCATTGCTACCTACTGCTAGAATATTAGATTCGTATTCCTATGAAAATATGATCTATACACATCCAACTTAAAAATTTAGTTTTAAATTTCCTCTTCCAGAAATAGACCAACATCATCATCAAGAATGAAAAATTATAAAAAATAACTTCTATGATCTTTCAATGAGGAATTGATATACCACATCAGCACACTACAGCTTATTAACCACTCCAGCCACAGCAGTCAACATTTGAATAAAGAAATGACATCCAAAAGACCTATATTTGATCAATTTTAACATTTTTCTTATGGTTTTTGATGGAACAAGTAAAAAATATTGAAAGTTAAAGGTGGAAAAATATTAAACTGACAATAATAAAACAAGTTTTACTGAATTGAAGTTCTTATTCAATCTAGTAAACATTAGATAAAATATTTGTAATTATTTTATTCCTCACTTAAGTCACACGTAAAATTGTATGATTATCACCTTAAGCTATTTACTGGGTGTTTTGTACACATAGTTATCAGTGTATTAGCAATATCATGTTTTTCTTTTGAGTTTTGTAATTGTAGTGAACTATAAAACTGTTGAATTCCATGTTTTTTGCAATATTTTTATTTAGTTAAATTACCTTAAATCGATGTCAAATAGAACTGATTTTTTTGTACATTATAATTTTATTTATTAATTTAAAAATGATTATTCAATAGTGGAAAACTTAGATGATCAATTTAGTATTAATTACAGTGATATTAAAATAATGGATCCTACATTCATAAAGACTGGTATGTCCAATAACAACAACAGAAAAAAATAAAAAATGAATAACAAAAACCAGCCATAAGAGAATCTCAAAGATTATAAGCACAGTTAAAAATAATGAAAGGCTACTTTCAGTGTAAAATTGGTGATCAGGATAAAACGTGGGCTCCTCATATGCACTAATTGTTCTGTATCTTTAAGAGGATGCCTGAAAGGTACACAGAAGGCTACATTTGGTGTGCTTTGGCATGAACCAAAGTATCATGTAACCTATTGTTACTTCTGTTTAACAAGTGTGTCTGGAATTTCTAAACAATCTAAACATACTGTAAAGTATTACTTTACAATACTGTAAGTATTACTCAATGCAATCTGCAATCAGTCCTGTAGCTCACAGTGAAATTATTCCAGTTCCTGAGCCCCCTGTGAATGGATATTTCAAAAGCAGCGATGAAGAATCAGTCAGTAATGAAGAAGACAACTATGTTACTGATTTTGAATTATCTTCCAATAAGCCACATCTTATATCACAAGATGAATTAAATGACTTTGTTAGAGATTTCAATTTATCAAGCTTAACTGTTATGATCAACCGCAAGGCTGAAATTTACTTCAAAAAAATACAAAAATTTTGGGCTTACGAAGCTGACAAAAAGAACTTTCTCAGTACTTTACTCATGAAAATAATTTGGTCTATTGCTCATATATTGATGAGCTTATGTTGCACTTAGGACAAGTTCATAAACCTGAGGACTGGCACCTTTTCATAGATTCATCCAAGTATAGTTTAAAAGTGATTCTGCTACACAATGATAACAAATATCCTTCGACACCAATCGCTTACACATGCAGTTTGGCTAACTAAGTACATGTGTTTTCTTTGAGAGTGGGCAGCCAAGCTAGGGATAAACATTATGTTACCAAAGAGTGGAAAAAACGAGACAACATAACTCCAAATGGTAAAAATATTATTCATGAGTCCTTAGTTGAACCCAAAAAAATATTTTTACCCCGTCACCATATCAATCTAGGACTAATGAAAAGTTTTGTAAAAGCAATGCAGAAGGATAGTCTCAGATTTTGGTACATCAGGCACAAATTTCTAAATGTAAGTGAAGGAAAAATTAAAGAAGGAATATATTTGTTGGTCCACAAAGAAGAGAGTTGGTCAGAGATGATACATTTAACTCAATGTTAAATAATGTAGAAGTGCAGATTGGACTTCATTTAAAGACATTTGCAAAAATTTTCTCAGCAAACAAAACTCTGACAATTACCACAATATTGTTAATCAACTTCTTACTTCATGGAGCAATGGGATGTAATATGTGTTTGAAAATACATTTCCTTCATTCACAACAGGATTTTTTCCCGGGCAACCTCGGAAACATAAGTGACGAGCACAGTGAGCATTTTCACCAAGACATTTCATTGATGGAAAGCCGCTATAAAAGTTAATAGAATACTAACATGCTGGCTGATTACTGTTGGACATTAATTTGGAATGCGCCTGAGGTTATTTATAAAAGAAAAGCATCAGCAAAATCATTCTAACACAGGTATGGCCAGGAAAAATTATAAATTTTCAGATTTTAACTATATTTTCCCCTAATTTTTTTTTGAAGCGTAATTTATTTAAAACTAAGGGTGATAGAAAAATTATATTTACAGATCTGTAATATACCCAAAAAAGCAATTCAACAAATGGCACACTTAGAGAAACATTAATAATTTTTTTTTTTTGCCCATCAATGTAGTTTTTTAGTTATGATTTTTACCGTAAACCCTTACAATCATAAAAATAGGTGTGCATACTGAACAGAAATGGCTGCCACAGGTAAACTGCTTAAATAAAAAATTAAAAAAAAAAATAGTTTAAAGGTCCTAAGACATTTAGGAAACAAGTGGGTAATTTCAATTTTTTTGAATTGGTCAAGCAACCACCATTGGGTCACTTCAAATGGATTGACCCATAATGTAATTTGGTCAGTCTTAAAACAATACTATAAAAAAAATAATGCTATAAAATATAACACACTTCTATTTAAGTCTTGCAGCTTATAAGTTTTCTTAACTTCATCCCAAAAAATTCTCAACTTCAATTAACAAAATGATAAAAAAAATCACTACAATTGGCTGAGCGGTTCCTAAATTTTTGGTGAACATTCATGAATAAAATCACACGCATGTATACATGCACACACATACATATTCAGACTTACTTTTAAATATAAAATATAACTTACTGTTTCTAAGATATCTTTCAGATCTAGTGTTTTTTCTAACTCAAATTTTGGCAAAGATACAATAACTTCACATCTATCTAAATTTTTTAGTTCATCAGCTAGATTTAATGTACTCAAGGTCTCTTCCATTTTTGCCAGACCAGTAATTTCATTTGGCAAAATAATGAACATGCTGAAATCATGACCCTGAAATAAAAGTTAAATTATATACATACTTCACATCAAATTACATAATTAAATATACAATAAATACAGAATCATTACATTATATTTTCACATGCAGCACAAACCTTGCATATGATAAATATGCAAGGTTTGTTTCTAACAATGCTATCTAACGCATTGTTAGATAGCAGTTACATAAAATAAGTCTGTAAATATCAAGGGGTTCAAAAATAAAGTTTTTTATATAAAAGATTTATTTATTCTACACAAGCAGTAATAAGACCTTTAATTAACCCCTGAACAATTCTTTATTTTAGCGGAAAATTATATTATTATAATATAATTTTTTGTTTTCATTAAACCTTTGTCATTTTGCTCTTTTTACTTCCTTGTATGAAGTAAAGGAAGTATTGCGATTGCAAAAAATTTCGGTTTTTCAGATTTCAACAGAAATATCCATTCTGACCATCCCTGAATCCATTTTGATTAGTTCCGGTGTGATGTCTGTACATCACACATGTGTATCTCACATATCTCAAAAATATTAGCCATAGGATGTTGAAATTTTGGATTTAGGACTGTTGTAAAATCTAGTTGTGCACCTCCCCTTCTGATTGCAATCGACTGAAACAAAAGTGTCCAAAAACCCCCAAAATCCAAAACAATTTGGATTTTGAACTTTTTCTTAATTGCAGTAATAAGCCCTCATTGAGAGCTTTTTACTGTCCAATTAATAAAAGATTTGTAATGATAGATTTCTTTTTAAATAAATAGAATACTGGCTTATTTAGCACATCTATTTACTACCTTTTTATTGATTTTTTTCACTTATTTTTTTATTATTTAGCACATAAAAAATTCCCTGTAATATTACGTATCACTACTCTACCCTTTCAATTAAAATAATTTGATTGTCCCCCCCCCCCCCCACCGACATTGATCCTCTTGAGTGGTAGTATTGTACCAAAAAATAAATAATTTTGAGGTAAAACCATTACTAAATTTCATTTCTCTATTAAAAAATAAAATTAAATTACGTGGTTGAAAAATTATTTAAGGGACCTGTACTTTATTAGCAACTTCTACACTCACAATGTTCATTTCAAGCAGACCATCACTGGCATCTATGAACAACATAACATTTTACATTGGAAATCTTTCCTATTTTTTTTTTTGAAAATATAATATTAATTGAATTTCTGATTTTTCATTCATTTTTTAAAGATGCCAGAAATATTTTTTAAATAACAACCTCCACATTTTGTGATATTTTTGGATTAAAAATATAATTTAAAAATTTTTTATCTTGATAATTTTTACAAAAATTAACATTAAATGTTTGATCTACACTACAACTCTGATAGTGATCTACAAAAGACTTAAAATTAATAAGTAACTTGAGTTAAATATCAATAATTGGCTGGTAAAATGTATTACTTAATAGATATGGGTAGAGAAATTCATATCTTAAATGCTTCTTTATAATCCTAAATTAATAATGTAATAGAATATCTATTACATTAATATGTAATAGCAGGGATTTTTTCAAATCCCTGCTTATCTTAATTATCAAACTAATCTTTTCATAAAAGATGCAATAACAACTAGTACACATGAAATAAAGATTAAGAAAAAAACCACTATTTTATTATAAAAACACAACATGTCAAAACAGTTAATTACATTTACATTAATTAATACATACAATAAATACATTTATTTTATTTATTTAAAAGAAAAAAAAAATCAAAATATTTTATAAGAAAACAAATAAAAGAAAAAGCCGAAAGAAAATGAATTTATAATAACTTAAAATTAAATTTAAATTAATTTTAAATTTTAATTTCTAAGAATTTATAATATATGTCTAAAAAGTTCACCACTGTAAATAAAGGGATTCATTCTTCTGTACGTGTTATTCACAATATTTAACACAATATATTGTAAATCTCGGATCTAGGCGGCCATGCATATGGTCTGTTTTTTTTTTACAAAAAATATATATATCTAACAAAAGCAGATTTTAAATATATATATATATATATATATATATATATATATATATATTACATTTTTTTTAAATTAAATATAACAAATTCTGGTAACAAAATGCTGTTCAAACTGCACTAAAAAATAAATAATTGACAAACCACAAAAATTATTAGATTTTTAAATCAACAAATATCATCACTTAATAGATTACAATTAATAACTTCTAAACAGAATAATACCTCTTATTTAGAAAACTAAAGTGGACATGTACTCCTGAAATAATCAAATTAGAATATCACAAATGCTACATAAAGCTCATTACTAACAGAAATAAGCAGCTGATTTGTTGCCCTCTTTATATCATAATTGAATTTTTATACATTATTTAGAACTTTGTTTACATTTATGTACTTATTTCTAAATACAAACATACGTGTGCTACAACTTTATTGATTAAATAATTGACAAACTACAAAAATTATTACATTTTTAAATCACTTTATTGATTAAATATCAATAAAGTGAGAAGTACGGTAGTTAAAACATGAAATTATTTTTATTTAACGCAAGTTACAAAATAACTACAGTCTATTGTGTATTCCTATCAGAACTGTACAAGAACATACCTTATTTTTTTTTAATTAGTCTCCGAGAACACTGTTAGGTATTAATTCAGAGGATGAGATTAAATGGCAATTTTATAGCATGTGAAAGTGCCATGCCTGTCCAGGATTTGAACCCGGGACCTCCAGATGAAAGGCTGAGATGCTACTACTCTTGGCACGGAGGCCAGAAAAAAATACTATTACCTAACACGATCTACTAAACATTTACAAAAAGCGTTTTTGAATTTTTATTATTTTTTTTAAAGCAGCTTATATATAAGTTGGGAATTCTAATAACAACTTTTTCCATTAAGTAATGAGTTTTACTTATTACTTAATGAGTAATGAGTTTTACTATTCTTTCAGAGAACTTTTATGAGACTTTACCTGATAAGGAAGTTCCAAAATTTTAGCTTTTAAAACAGGATGTTCAGCGTAACGTAGCTTTTCGGTCATATGCATCATATCAACGTCAACTGTATCCTTTTCATTAATATAAAATTTTTCAGGACTTGTGGCTTGAACACGAAATGGAAATTTCCAATCAGCCTTAAAATGTATAGCGTTAATGAGAAGCATGACTGTATCAGGTGTTATAAAATCTAAAACAATAAAAATTGAATAAATTATTGAGAATTCTACAGTAAAAGCATAAAAGATTCAAAAGATCACAGGTTATACTTGTTCAGTAATCATTAACAAAGAGATAGATAAATAATTACTAACAAAAATGACCATGGACACACCAAATTAAGAGCAAATTTAAGTAAAGTTACTGGTTTTCATAAAAGTACTTTTCAAATCGTATGATATTTCTATCATACGTTAAGACTTAAGAGCTGTCATGATCAACTTAGTTTAAAATGAGTTACAATTAAAGCCAACTATCTAATCATTATAAGAGTTGTTTGGAAAGTTCTCAACTTTATGCAGAGGTGGCGCAAATGTCACCAAATACTATATTTGTCAAGTATGATCCTTAAATGGGATGCTGCAAAGTTTCAGATACTTGTGTTTAGTTGCTTATTTACATCAACAGAATAAACAAATAAGTTTTGATATTTCTGGAAAATGGATGAAATTGCAGTTCAAGCTGTTACAAACTACTTAGTTTTAAAAGGTTTAACCCCAAAGGACATAAAAAGTAGATTCTACATTAAAGGATTCTTCTCCTTCCTTTTTGACGGTATAAAAATGGATTACTGAATCTGAAAGTGGTCATAAATCCATTCAAAATGATGAATGCTCAAGACACCCAAAAACCGCAATGACTGATGAAATCATCACAAAAATCCACAATGCCATAATAAATTATCACCAACTGAAGGTAAGCAAGCTTGCTGAGATTACAAACATACATGGATACACCATGTCCAATAATCTGACATGTTTTGTAAATGAAAAAGCTTTCTATTCAATGGATGCCACATTTGTTAACAGTCAACCAAAAACACATTTGACTGAACACTTAAGGAAGTTTACTCTTATTTAAAAGTGATGCAACTGAGGTTCTCTTATTTAAAATGCAATCGAGTTACTCTTATTAAAAGTGATGCAATTGAAATTCTTTGACATTTTGTTACAATAGATGAATCATAGATTCAACACTGTACACAATACCAAAGAATAGTCCCAACAGCAGGTGGGGCCAGGTAAAGGTGTGCAAAAGAAAACTAAAATGGTTCCATCTGCAGGAACAGTAATGACTATGTTTATTGCGATTCTCAAGGTGCACTGGTCCATCAAGGAGTATCACACTCCATTACTGGACCAAGTGACGGGCGCTATTCAGGTTAAATGTTGACATCTGATCAAAAAGAAAGTGCTATTTCATCACGATAATGAGTGTGCACACAAGTCTTGGGTTGTCGCTGTAAAATTCCATGACCTACTGTGTAGCCTGGATAATAATCTTTATTACTGGATAATAAATGATGTAGCCTGCGAACTGGGTAAAATGTATTTCCTCAGAAAAAATTATTTAACAAATTTTAAATAACATACCTTCAGTAATCAAATCCTTTATTTTATGATTAGTCTTCTTTTCAACCCAATCATTAATAAGTAATCTTGCACTACTACTCTCTTTTATAAAATCAACTGGCTCAGCATCAGCTTTAAAATAAGTAAGTGCATTTTTGTTAAACTCTTCTTTCACACCAAAAGTCTTTTCTACAAATATTCTTGTTGCAATATGTAACACAGGATCCTTTAAATTCAAACAGACAAAAGAAATTGCAGTCAACTAAGTAAACAAGAAAAAGATGTTAAATTAATTTTAGATAATGAAAATAACTATGACTAATTTAAAAATACCATGAATAATATTAAACTATCATTAACATATCAACATTAATAACAGAAATCCTTCAACGAACATTAATGTCAACATCAACAGTAACGTAACATTATTATTCATCAACAGTAATATCAATGAAAGAACTTTTAGAATCACATCAGTTACAATTGTAACTGATTAATTCCTTTTATGCCTTGTATGCCTTTTAGAATCAAACTATATAGAAAGCTGATATCTAAAGAAAGGACAGATGAAAGAATGATCCCACAAAAGCCAGCAACCCTTCAATAAATTCTGAGATCACGTACTTTATCAAGGTTGATATAACCTGAAAGTAGTGAAGAATGCACATATATTTTCCAAACAACGGACTTCCTCAATTCTCTTCTATTTAAATATAATCCTGATAAAATAAAATATTGGGTATCGGCCCAAATACTGTCAGATGGTTTAACAAATTGAAATTCTGTATGTATTTATATATGTAATATTTTTCTAATATAATTAATTTTTTGGCATATTTATTAATTTTTAATATTTTTAAATGTGTCAATATCAGAATCATTTGTTTATTGTTTATTAGATGGTCTGACTTATTAGATAAACTTAATTTATTATTTTTCTTAATTCCTATAATGTTCAAGACTAGTTTTAATAGGTCTATTTGTCTTTTCTATATAAATACCACCATGATCATTATTGTGATTTAATTTAACCCTTTCCAAGCTGGGTGGCATAATGATGTTTGTCATGCAGAACATATCTTTATCAAGATAAATTTTGAAGAATGTTGTATTTTTTTTTTTAATGAAAATCAACTTGCATCATGAGTGTTGTCAAAAATAAATAAAACATTAATAGGACTCACATTATTCATAAAAATGGAATTTAAATATTTTGAGCCTCATACAAACTACCAGACCAATTCATATTTACAAGTAAATTAAGTACCTACCCACAAACAAAATTGAGACTACCACATCAAACAGATTGAACAAAGACAATTAAAACACAACACTAACATTACTTCACAAAGTAGCAAAGCGTATTAGAATACCCACAAAACAAGGATATAAAGTTTCCAACATAACCTAAACTTCACGTACAATAACACACAATCAATAGTACAGTCAAAATACCTTTTTTATTGCTGTCGAAACTTCATAACAATTGATTATAAGGGAAGAAATACTTTATCTGACCTCTATTGGTGATTTCAGTAAGTACAATTTACTATATGAAGTATAATGTGGAAATGCGCAGATAGCTGGTTCAACACAGAACACAGTTGCAGTTATAACCATAAACAGCTCACTCAGCAATAACTGTACATAGCTCAGGAAGAGATAATTCTATAAATTCCATATAGATTGTTTATTTTATTATTATTTTTGTTTTTTAAATGTTTTATTATGTGGTTATTAGGTTTATATGCTGGTTTAAATATTTCTCCTCCTGTATGAATCATGAGACCTTGCCGTTGGTAAGGGGGCTTGAGTGCTCAGGGATACAGAGTACCTGAACCGAAGGTGCAACCATATCGGAGAGGTATCTGTTGAGAGCCAGACTAAGGAATGATTCCTGAAAGAGGCCAGCAGCTCTTTCAGTAGTTGTTAGGGGCGTGAGTCAGAATGATTTAAACGGCCATATCAACATCACTCAGTCCTCTGAGTACTGCGCAGCTGAAAGCATGGAAAACTACAGCTGCTTTTTTTCCAAGAAAATGTGGCTCTCTGCATTTTCATATAGCAATGATGGAGGCGCCTTCCTTGGTAAAATATTCCGGAGGTAAACTAGTTCCCCTTTCGGATCTCCGGGTGGGGACTACTAAGGAAGGGGTCACCAAAAAATTAAAAAATAACATTCTAAGAGTCGGAGCGTGGAATGTTAGAAGTTTAAAAAAGGTTGGTAGGCTAGAAAATTTAAAAAGGGAAATGGATAGGATAAATGTGGATGTAGTAGGAATTAGTGATGTTCGGTGGGAAGAGGAAGGCGACTTTTGGTCAGGTGATTTTAGAATAATTAACTCAGCTTCAAATAATGGGCAGGCAGGAGTAGGTTGCATAATGAACAAGAAGATAGGGAAGAGAGTAGAGTATTTCAAAATGCATAGCAATAGAATCATTGTAATAAGGATAAAATCAAAACCTAAACCAAAAACGATTGTTAACGTTGTTAACAATCAGCCGCTTGTTATGCCTACAAGCGCCCATGATGATGATGATGAGGTAGAGTGTGTATACGAAGAGATTGATGAAGCAATTAAACACGTAAAAGGAGATGAAAATTTAATAATAGTTGGAGATTGGAATGCAAGCATTGGAAAAGGCAAGGAAGGAAATATAGTGGGTGAATACGGGCTGGGCAAAAGGAATGAAAGAGGGGACTGACTTATAGAGTTTTGCACGAAGTATAATTTAGTAATTGCCAACACCCAATTTAAAAATCATAATAGAAGAATATACACTTGGAAAAAGCCAGGCGATACTGTAAGGTATCAGATAGATTATATAATGGTTAAGCAAAGATTTAGAAATCAACTCGTTGACTGCAAAACTTACCCTGGAGCAGACATTGATAGCGACCATAATTTGGTGATAATGAAATGTAGATTGGGGTTGAAAAACCTGAAGAAAAGGTGTCAGATGAATCGGTGGAATTTAGAGAAGCTTGAGGAAGAGGAGGTAAAGAAGATTTTTGAGGAGGACATCGCAAGAGGTCTGAGTAAAAAAGATAAGGTAGAAAATGTAGAAGTAGAATGGGAGAATGTTAAAAAGGAAATTCTTAAATCAGCAGAAGCTGATTTAAACTTAGGCGGAATAAAGAGAACTGGTAGAAAACCTTGGGTTTCAGACTATATATTGCAGCTGATGGATGAACGTAAAAAAAAATAAGAATGCTAGTGATGAAGAAAGTAAAAGGAACTATCGGCAATTAAGAAATGCTATAAACAGGAAGTGCAAACTGGCGAAAGAAGAGTGGATTAAAGAAAAGTGTTCAGAAGTGGAAAGAGAAATGAACATTGGTAAAATAGACGGAGCATACAGGAAAGTTAAGGAAAATTTTGGGGTACATAAATTAAAATCTAATAATGTGTTAAACAAAGATGGTACACCAATATATAATACGAAAGTTAAAGTCGATAGATGGGTGGAATATATTGAAGAGTTATACGGAGGAAATGAATTAGAAAATGGTGTTATAGAGGAAGAAGAGGGTTGAGGAGGATGAAATGAGAGAAACAATACTGAGATCTGAATTTAAGACAGCATTAAAAGATTTAAATGGCAGGAAGGTTCCTGGAATAGACGGAATACCTGTAGAATTACTGCGCAGTGCAGGTGAGGAAGCGTTTATAGATTATACAAACTGGTGTGTAATGTTTATGAAAAAGGGGAATTTCCAACAGACTTCAAAAAAAGTGTTATAGTCATGATACCAAAGAAAGCAGAGGCACATAAATGTGAAGAATACAGAACAATTAGTTTAACTAGTCGTGCATCAAAAATCTTAACTAGAATTCTATACAGAAGAATTGAGAGGAGAGTGGAAGAAGTGTTAGGAGAAGACCAATTTGGTTTCAGGAAAAGTATAGGGACAAGGGAAGCAATTTTAGGCCTCAGATTAATAGTAGAAGGAAGATTATAGAAAAACAAACCAACATACTTGGCGTTTATAGACCTGGCATTCGATAACGTAGACTGGAATAAAATGTTCAGCATTTTAAAAAAATTAGGGTTCAAATACAGAGATAGAAGAATAATTGCTAACATGTACAGGAACCAAACAGCAACAGCAATAATTGAAGAACATAAGAAAGAAGCCGTAATAAAGAAAGGGAGTCCGATAAGGATGTTTCCTATCTCCGTTACTTTTTAATCTTTACATGGAACTAGCAGTTAATGATGTTAAAGAACAATTTAGATTCAGAGTAACAGTACAATGTGAAAAGATAAAGATGCTACGATTTGCTGATGATATAGTAATTCTAGCCAAGAATAAAAAGGATTTAGAAGAAACAATGAACGGCATAGATGAAGTCCTACGCAAGAACTATCGCATGAAAATAAACAAGAACAAAACAAAAGTAATGAAATGTAGTAGAAATAACAAAGATGGACCACTGAATGTGAAAATAGAAGGAGAAAACATTATGGAGATAGAAGAATTTTGTTATTTGGGAAGTAGAATTACTAAAGATGGACGAAGCAGGAGCGATATAAAATGCCGAATAGCACAAGCGAAATGAGCCTTCAGTAAGAAATACAATTTGTTTACATCAAAAATTAAATTAAATGTCAGGAAAAGATTTTTGAAAGTATATGTTTGGAGTGTCGCTTTATATGGAAGTGAAACTTGGACAATCAGAGTATCTGAGAAGAAAAGATTAGAAGCTTTTGAAATGTGGAGCTATAGGAGAATGTTAAAAATCAGATGGATGGATAAAGTGACAAATGATGAGGTATTGCGGCAAATAGATGAAGAAAGAAGCATTTGGAAAAATATAGTTAAAAGAAGAGACAGACTTATAGGCCACATACTAAGGCATCCTGGAATAGTCGCTTTAATATTGGAAGGACAGGTAGAAGGAAAAAATTGTGTAGGCAGGCCACATTTGGAATATGTAAAACAAATTTTTAGGGATGTAGGATGTAGAGGGTATACTGAAATGAAACAACTAGCACTAGATAGGGAATCTTGGAGAGCTGCATCAAACCAGTCAAATGACTGAAGACAAAAAAAAATATTTCTATATTGTATGTTTTCAATATTATTAGTCCATAATTTATGTATAATATGTTTTCACTTTTTTTGTGACTTATGTATTGGTTGTAAGATAGTTATTTGGTTATTACGTTTTAATATTTGTTTTTTATAAATAATATTAATTAAAATGGTATCACATCCATCAATGTTCAAATGCTGTATGATTTATGATGTTTATTTTGTTATTTAATTTTTCTGTTATTATTTTATACTGTTTTGCTTTAATAATCACAAATACAAAGGTTACCAAGGGTAACTTGATTTCTATGAATTGTTATATTATTAGATGTAGGTTTTCTATATATGATGTTTCAATTTGGTTAAAATTGTTTATTTCGATACTGACCTCTAAATAATTTAACATTCTATTATTATCTATTTCAAATGTGAATTTTAAATTTTCAATAAAGAAATGATAATATTATTATTGTTAACTATTTATTGTTGGGTTATATAAAATGAAAATATTATCAAATTGAAATTGTCCAAATTAAAATTTTGTATTTGTGAATGATGCCATACAATTTACACTTATAAATAAACTTATATGTAATTTTATACAGTTTCAAGAAAATTCAGGGAATAACATAAATAATAATCTTTTAAACTTAACAAATATCAATTTTTGATAAAAAAAAATTAATCTTCACTTATTTAAATTCAACTAAAATGATAAAAAAAATTATTATATATGAATCATAAAAATGGTTTTATATATGAAACAAACAATTTATTAACATTTTCTATAAAGAAACAGCAATAACAGGAAAATAATGAAAAATATACTTGAAAAAATACTTTAAAACTTACCTCAAGTATACTAACTAATAGATTATACCCTTCAAAAAATCTGTTTTTATCGCTAGGGATCTTCAACAGTGAAGCTATCTCATCAGCTGTTATGCCTTCAGCACCAGAATATGTCAGTGCTAAAGCCACCTGTAGACTAAGAGGTGATGCTATCAAATTGCTGTCTGGATTAGCTTCACTTAAAACCTGAAAAAATTATATAAATGGCATTATGAAAAGTGCTATCATAACAGTTAATGAGTAAATATCAGTATTTACAGTTAAGGATCAGAACCCAATGTTTGCTATCAAACATTTACAAAAAGCAAAAAAAAACAAATATAAACCACTTGATAGTAATGTTCTTCTTACTTTGAAAATACATACATGAGCATGCTTCTATATAATATGACAATTATTTATCATTCATTAAAGTTTATAAGTTTCTCTATTGATGTACATAATAGGGATAGATTGCTGGACTACCAAGGGGATACAAATACAGTGGGCGGCATCATATAACTGTGCACATTGCATGTAAGAGAGGTAGACTGATAGGATGAATGGAACAGCTAGATAGTCATTTCTTTATGAAAACATCTCGTATAAGCTCCATATACTTACACAGTATGCAGTACATTGTCAGAGTTGTATGATAGTTAATAGCACAGTAAGCCAAGCCACCATGCCTGTGTGCACATCAATACACCACCTGCTACATATGAGGTACACTGTACTTGTATAGCGAACAAGTCTGTCTTCCTTTATTATCTGTCTTAATGATATATTTACTTTTTAAATAACTTTCTTTTTTACATTTTTATTACTTAATTTTATTTAATTTATTATTTTTACATTTAATACTTTCATCTCTTTACTTTATGAGGTCTGTTCAGAAAGTAACTGAACTTTATTTTTTTAATCTTTATTATTAATGTTGCATATTACTGATACTTGTCCTCTTCAAAAAAACTCCCATTCGCTATTCACACACTTTTCCCAGAGGTGTTTCCACTACGCAAAGCAGTCTCCTGGATAGCTCCTTTTGAAATGGCCTTTAAGGTCTGTGACAAATCTGCTGTAATGTCATCAACAGTCTCAAAACAGCATCCTTTCATCACTGATTTTAATTTTGGAAATAAGAAACAACTGCAAGAATCCAGACGAGTAGAGCGGCCAAGAGAGGACAGTCATCTGATTTTTGGCACAAAACTGACAAATTGACAAAGCTGAATGAATGTAACTGAGTAGTTGTTCCATTGTTAATATTAGAATTAATGTAATATCTGTATGGAAAAGAATATAAGTGATAAGTAGAAGGTTAATTATTTCTAAAAAATGTTACATATATTTTCATCCATAATATAGTGTAATTAAGATTATTTTTAATGTGCAGTGTTGTGAATTTGGTGAAATGAAATAAAATTTTTGCAATAAAATTTTACATTCTATATAGAAATAATAATTTTTTTACAGAGAATAAAACTGTTGGATGGAGTGGGAATGATGCAAATATGCAAGCAAATAAGCAAGCTACAGGAATCTGTAATCTCATCCCCAACTTTTGAAAATTCACTCATCTATGTGGCAATCTGACGGCATGTCTACATGTAGCAGTCAGTTGTGAGTTAGCTACCAAACGTGTCCAGCTTCCTGCATAAAGCAAGTAGCTCCTGCACAAGGCATGTGATAACACAAGCTGATGTATGGGTGTTTATAAAAGAACTCCTTAGTTTCAAAAAATCGTAATGAAATCAGTTAAAAGCATCTGAGTTTCATATTTATATTCATTATATTATTAAGTTTTTCATCGCAAATATTTGTTGCAGTTGGCACAACTGTGTGATCTTCATTATGAATCCAGTTGGTACTCTCTGTCATGATGACACCGCAGCAGAATGCTCAGTAAATGATTTGGTTCATCGAAACAAAATAAGTTATCTATCACAGTTCAACATAATTATCAATGTGAATTGGCGGTGCCACATCTATGAAAAAACAATACTCCAGTGATTTAATGCTTTTAAGGAATCAAGCAGTCTTAAAGTGAAGGTCCCACACGCTGTCTGAATCTGAAAAGAATGTGGAACAGATCCGAGCATAATCTTGTATGCATAGACTGAAAGTTATTAGCAAGGTGCAGTTCAGAGTTAGGAATACCTAGATCTACAGGGTACAAAATGGTGCATAAAAGCCTTACACTATGTGCATATAAGATACAACTTTTACATGAAATTAAACACAATAACAAAGTGAAAAGTTTGGGGTTTGCAGATTTAATGCTTAACAACACTAATGAAAATGAGGACTATCTGAAAAATATAATGTTTTCAGATGAGATGACATTTCACATTAGTGAGTCAGTAAATCGACAACTGCAGGATTTGAAAATTAGAGCCATAGCATGAAATTATCAAATATCAGCATGATTCTCCCAAAGTCAATGTTTGATGCAGACTATGAATGACCATATTGTGGACCCATTCATTTTCGTAGAAAGCACAATTAATAGGAATATCTTCTGTGATATGCTGGAACTTTACGTCTTTTCACAGGTTGACGATATTGATATATTCTACATCTTTTCACAGGTTGCCGATATTGATATTGATATATTCTATCAGCTACAAGACACTCTGCCGCATTACAGCAACCATGTCTGTACTGAATTAAACATTTAGTTTTAAAAAAGGTGGATTGGATGAGCATGGCCACCAAGGAGCCCTGACATGACCCCACTAATTTATTTTTGTGGAGGCATGTTGAAAACAATGTTTATTCAGAGAAAATCCATGACATCAACCACCTGTGGAGAGGATTGTTATGGCAGTAGCATCCATTACACCTGACATGCTGGTGAGTACACGGGAAGAGCTGGATTACTGTCTGGATATGTGCAGGGCAACGAATGGTGCATATATCGAAGTATATTGAGCACTGAAAAAAAACTTCAGAATATATACTCATGTAAGTAATACTTCAAATACAATGCTGGTTAAATAATATTTGCAATCAAGGAATTCCTTTATAAACACCCTGCATATGTGTACTGGCACTGTATTGAGCAAATTTAATAATTTGTCATTATTGAAAGGGTTGTAAAATTTCCAACCATAGACACTAAACCAATGAATGCAATTTATGATGAACCATGTCCTTCATGGTTCCAAATTTGATAAAACTAACTTTAATTAATTTATGAAACACATGGCAAAAGGTCTCTTTACTTCCACAGTGAAATGGTTTCGACTTTCATTCCTTGAATTACTGATTCTCCTTTCAACTTCCTAATTTATAATAATGTTTATACATTCTGTTTTGATATTATTTTCAATGTTTAAACATTTTAACAACAATCAGCCTTCTTGCTAAGAAGTTCTGAAGTTATACTATTCAATATTTCCTTTCCCAACTTTTATTCAAATATCATAAAAAAGCATTTGCAACTGAAAAATCCCTGGTGTGTTATACAGAATATGAAGTTCCTCAGACTCGGAGCTCTAATCTGGAATGTACTGTTTTTGACCTAATATAATCTTGACTGTGCTGATTGGGATGCCCTAGTTCATTCATAGTTGTCTACCTTGAGAGATTAATTGAATATTTGAATCAAGGTTAAAAAAACACAAAAAACACAAATGCAGGGTTATATTTTTTCATCACCTGTATGACAAGTTTCTTCTGTGTATGCCAAGGAAAAAATGTAGAAAACTGAGACATTAATTCAATCTGAGGATTTCTCTTAAGTAGCTCAAAGCATATGGGGGCTGTTTCAGCCATCAAACAGGACAGGAGGGCATGCCAGAAAATATTTCTATCAAGTGAAGCTAAGTTAAAGTTGTAGCATTAATTAGTAAAAAATCATTCAAACTTTGCTGAAAAGGAGCATGCTATGAAAACAAAAGCAATTTAAAGTTTCCAGCCTGTGACTGCATTCATTGTCACCAAGCATTTTATTATATTAAAGCACCAGGTAAAGTCTGGCAAGACTACTGTGGCAAATATCTTTCTCATCTACAGTTCGGATCTTTTCTAAGAGTAGTATGAGGGTAAGTCAATTATTATCTGCAATTTAGTTATATTTTTGTTTATGTTGGTAGTACTGTCTTGTTGCCTAGATGATGCATGCATGGTTTAACTGTTATGTTTAGGTGTTATGTCAGGTTTGATGCTGCTAGGTTAGTTTACATTATCGCTGCCCTGCCGTTAACCATGGCTGGTCCGCTTTCTGTTTGCACCAAAGAAGAGAAACATTCAGCAATCCATTTTTTTGTGGTCGGAAGGTGTATCAGGAGCTGAAATTCATCAAAGACTTTCGGTACAGTACGGGAACAGCGTGTTGCCGTAAAAGTGTCTATGAACGGATTGAAATATTCAAAAACAGTCGCACAAGTGATACGCACGACGAAGCAGCTGGACAACTGTTTACCACCACAAATGAAAAAAACATTGAGCATGCATATGACATGGTTTTCTTAGACAAAGGAGTAAGTATTGATGAAGTGGCACATCGTCTGCAAATTATTCACGGTTCTACCTATGAAACCATCCACAACAAACTTGGATTTCATAAAGTCTGTACAAGATGGGTCCCAAAACAACTCACACAGTTGTATAAACAAATGCGCGTGGACATCTCCCAAAAATATTTGGATCACTATGGTAATGAACAGGACATCTTAAGACAAAATCATCACTGGTGACAAAACATGGATCCATTATTATGAGCCAGAGAGTAAACGGCAGAGTATGGAATGGAAACATCCAAATTTTCCCTGCAAAAAAAAGTTCTCAAGACCCAACCATCCACAGGAAAACTGATGCTTATGGTTTTTTGGGACTCACAAGGCCCAGTACTGGAACATTATGAGGAAAGGGGAACGACAATACACAGTACATGTTACAGTGAGATGCTTACTGCCAAGCTGAAGCCTGCAATTCGAAGCAAACGCCAAGGACTGCTGTCGAAATGTGTTGTGTTGTTGCACAACAATGCCCGTCCACATACTGCTGCCCACACTGCTGAAATGCTCCAGAAACTCAATTTTGAAGTATTGGCTCATCCTCCGTATAGTCCTGATCTTGCCCCTTCTGACTACCACTTGTTTGGTCCACTCAAAGAGGCTGTCGATTTACCTCGGACAAAACAGTAAAAGAAGCGGTGCATTCCTGGCTCGCAGCTCAACCGAAAACCTTCTTTTATGAGGGCATCAGGAAGCTTTTACAACGACGGACCAAGTGCATTGAAAAGCAAGGGAACTATGTTGAAAAATGATGTGCATGTAAGTTTGTATTGCAATAAAATTTATAACTACATTGCGGATAATAATTGACTTACCCTCATATGTCTGTTTTCTTAATATGAAAGTCTTAATAAATAATTGTGTTTACTCTTACGACCTTCTATATTAAGATGAACAATGTGAGAGAAGAACCTATATCAAATCAATTGTGTTTAGAAGAGCTGCTTTTCTGTTTATGTGTTTCTCATTTTGACTGAGACTAGAAGATTTATTTCCTAAGACAAATAGTTTGATAAGTTGCATTGTTTACACGTCAATTAAGATTTCATACTCATAAAATAATGTGTATCCCTCAGTGTTTTGTTACACACAAACAAAAGGAAAATATATATTATTATTGAAATTTTTTTTTTCTACTGAATAATAAAAGGTTGTGTCACTTGTCTTAACATAATATCTAAACGCATAAGTATGACAATGACTGTGATTATTCTATTGCATTAAATTGCAGCTGTTAATAGTAGCATATGAAGTGGATGCTTTGAAGTCAAGTGTCTGAGTGAAATAATAAGAGATTCAAAAGAAAGATGCGAAAATGAGCCCCCAGAAGTGAACAGTCAAAAACAAATTATGAAACCAATGTGAACAGAATATAAGATTTTATATGGTCTGACAGATGATTAAATACGCAATTAATTAACAACAGACTCTCCAAATAGTGGATATTCTAATTGATGAGACAGAAAACATGGAGATAAAAATAACTTAAAGCGAGTTTAATTTTAGTCATATTACAAAAACACTTTACCAAGTACTGAAATTAGTTCACTATGAAGTCTATTATTAAAACTATTATTAATAAGAATGTATTAGAATATTAACAGATACTAAAAACAATAAAAATTTAATGATTTATTGGTAGTTTACATCAACAATCCAAGTAATATGTTTTATGAGTTGTAAGTCATAAAATAGATTTCAATTTTATGAGCCCAACATATTTTATGATAAGAACTAAAATCTATTCTATTAATTAATAAAATCAACTGTATTGTACTTTTTTATATTTTTACTATATAAACATAACTGAGACAGTTTTCAGGAACATTAACCATGATTTTCTACAAAACCATTTTCATGAAATTTTGACATATTTTAACAAAAGATTACAACCACAGATTGTTTTGTTGACATTCCTTATTTATCATACTTCCAGTACAATAAATAAGTGAAATTTCTGATATATGGAGATCCTATTAAACCTTGGAATACCAAAATAACATAAAGTTGCAACATTTTCATGAGAAGACTATCAGCTGATATAAGACTCATTTTACAATGCTAATGCCACGGTTGCTGGGATTCAAATAAATGCTATAAAAATTTTTAAAAACAAATTACTCTCGGCACTTAGAACATGTAAATGTCTAATTTTAGTTCACTACAAAGAACCTTTCATATCCTAATTTTTTTCAAATATTTACAGCCGTTTTTCACATGTTACACACTACAATACTCTGTCCTCCCAGTTGCCTTCGTGAAGACTTCTATTCATTGCTTCTAACACACACATCCAATTCTTCACAAAGCAGCCTCTTTTGCTCCTTCTTTGAAACCACACTATATTCATTCATCTACATTTTTCTGTATTCATTCATCTACATTTTTCTATATTTTAGAGAGACCACACCAAAACAAACATTTCTTCTGAATTTTATCAGTGACAATTGTCTGAAACCCATTTTTCTAACTGTCTTCTTACTCTTTTCAAAATATAATCAAGAATCATATCAACTTTAATTTAAAAAATCCACTTCTAAAGATACATTACCCTTCCAACAATTCAAATTTCCACTGAATATACTCACAGAACTGTTTCCCCAATTCAGCACTCAGTTTCTGGTCTGATTTCCTCTACCAAAGTACTGAATTTAATTGTTTTTGTTGATTTTTTTTTATTCTTCAATTTTTAAGTCTCCATAAATTCTCATTGTATATAATCAATATTATATTCACCATCATCAAAAATACTTTATTACCATCAAAAATAAATTTATTAGCTTCAAAAAGGACGTGGAGGCAGTTTGATATATGATATAATTTAACTAAAATTATCTAAGTACTTTATACACTACCCACACATCTCTTAATATCAAATAAATTCTATCATAATCTATCCTTCCACTCCTTCAAAACCTCATATGCATAACTTATATGTAAAAGAGACAGCATCTTTACTAGAGTCCTTTTTTCACTTAAATGTTTAGATAAATACTTTCTACAGTTAACAAATAACTTCTGTTCATAAACCTGACATATGTTTTCTAATTACCATTTATGAACTTTGATCTACAGTTCATGAAAAAAATGGTTTTGGCACTGGAATAGTATCATTGACTTTTACCAAATGAGTATTTAATGATTTCTTAATTCCTGCTTAATCATTTTTCATTTGAAAGCATCATAACAAGTATGCTGTCCACATGTGATCTTTCAGCAGTGAAATCACACAGTTTTTCAGCAAAATCTAATTATTGTCCACTTTTTTATACCCTTCCAAAAAATCTTTCTACTATAGAGATCACACTTACAGCTTACTAATTATTAAAATCCATCCTCTAATTTTTTATACAATTAAGTCAAAAAAGCCATCTTTCATTTCTCAGGGACTTCCTCACCTTCTATTACGACTCAATAAAGATTTCAGTCATATTTTCGAACTATTGTAAAATTTGGTTATTTTTACAATTCAATCAAAAGATCCCTGTATCCCAAATAATTTTCATCCTTTGTACTTTTCATATTAACCAGGAATTCATTATTTCAGATGCTGATACTCTGAGAAAAAATTATGTTACAAGTTCTCAATACCATAAAATGAAATAAAATCGACACTACCTTACATCAAGAATACTTTATAGCATATAAAATCTCATTTTCAAAAGATTGGCATGATAAAACTGCCAGCACAATATGTTAACAGTGATGTAATTAGCACAATCTCTGGAAAGATTAACAACTAACCAACATCAGTTCATTAGGAATGGTGACATCACGCATTTCACATTTTGGTAGAAAAAACACTCATTACACTATTCATTTAAAAGATGTTTAGAGATAAGTCATCATATTATTTCTACTAAATATAGTTGTGTCTTGTTTTAAATATTTTATTCATTTCTCACAATTTTTAATTATTGTGTAGTAAAAATAAAACATTCTTATGTTTAGATAATCAGGAAACAGTTAATTACACTTGAAAAATAAAATTGTTTTATTTAGACTGATTAATCAGTTTTATAATTAAATAATTTTAATAGTAATTTTACTTAAACTGTTACTTATCCATCAATTTATTAATTATTTATCTTTTAAAATTAATTTTTATGACTAAAAAATTTCTGAATTCAGGTAATTTATAAATTAGCAGAATATGAACTAAACAGAAAATGCAAATAAATATACAGTTGTGTAATAACAGACACGCAAAACATTTACAGAGAACATTGATCATGTCCAAGTGGTTAGGCCAATTCTGAGTCCATTTCAAGAACATTCTGATATGGACTTGACACAAATATGTTCTAGGAACATCCTTACTATCACAGTTTTCACTTGCATTATCATCACTACAGTGATTTTGTTTATCACTACTGTCATCACTAACACTTCCCAATTCAATGATGAAAATATCAATAAAGTTTGATGTAAATCCATCTTCATATTAGTCGTCACCCTCTTTTTGATACACAATTTTCAAAATCAATCCATTCTTCAGTTGTTACTAATTTAAGTATCTAATAAGTGTATCTAACGACAAATCCCCATTTATGTTATAATCTCATAGTACAAATTTCATTTTTGTCCTGAACTAATTCAGTTACATTTCGATAGTACATATATAGTGCAATTAAATAGTTATATGGCCAGAAATCTTTAAAATGGAATCAGTTTTAGATGTCTTCTGTTTTTGTTTATGTGCTTTTATGAGACTGTAAAGCATTCCTTTATGACACAATACTTTTCTCAGAAGCTAATTTTTAATTTCTTCTTTTACTGTTATTTAGAAGGCACATTAAAAATGTTTATACAATGATAAGGAGCACTGGCAAATATAGAAACTGACTCTTTTGGTAAATTTTCCCAAAGAATTTCTCATACTGATTTTTTAAAATTGATACCACCACTTGCCCATGGCACTCTCCAAAAGATGAAACAATTTTAATAACCATAAACTTGGAATCTGGTATGAACCTGTTTTTGTTCTCAGCATGTGGTATAATTAGTCTGTTCAATGTTTGACCCTGTCCAGTAAATTAATAACACTTCAGTTATCACTTTTCCAGCCTTTATCATGTGTTAAGTAGCTATCTGCCCACTTTGTTTGAATACACTATTTTTCTATTTTTTTCTGTTCTATAGAGACTGTTCATTTTCCACCGAAATCCGATTGACTACTTTGTTTTTAAATAAAGCTGTAGCTGCGGTGGCGTTAATACATAAGTATCCTAAATTTGCATACATCTGTTAACATTTAAATGAATAAAAAAAAAAAACAAGAGTTATACTAATAATTAAAAACAAACATGATGAAATATATAAATTATATTTACCTTATAAAGTTGAATTGCAAATGAATTTGATCCACGAGAAACATCAGCAAAGATATCAGCTTCTTTCGAACTTAAATTCTGTTTTACAGTAGCCATTGTGACAAATACTGAAAAGACAATAAACAAATAGAAAAATAACATAATATACAGCATTATCACTTAGATGCAACACAATTAATTTTCATAAAAATTATTTAACACAATTATTTCACTGTATTATAAGCTAATCAGTAATGAAATGAAGATTAATTGAAATAATAGATAATATGCAAGTAAAATGTTATAAAAACTGAATCATTTTACAAATAATTCTCAATGTAACAGTCAAATATGATTACAGCCAATGATAGTGTTGCAAAACCTAACTACTGCAACACTATTTTATCCTGTTCATAAAAACTACATTATAATAAATCTTACTGCATCATTAAATGTAAACAATCACAATTGAAGATCACCAAGACCGATAAATAAATTTATAATGATCAAAACTGCAGTAAATAATTACACCTACTTTATTTTGTAGGTTAATTCTAAAAAAAGTACTGAAATTTAATTCTAATGATCAAACAAAATAATTTTAATGGACTTCTTGCTTTTCATATAGCAACCAATACCCAAAATTCTTGACCTCAATAGCTGACCTCAATAGATGATATTTTTCATCACTCATTAGTATATGTTAATAAATAAAATATCTATTCACAAATTAAGTTTTTCAATATGTTCATAGAAACAGTAAATATAAGGATATTAATAAAGAATAATGTATTGAAAATTGATATGGATTAGAACAAGGTAATTTAGAGAAAAATAAAATAGACAAAAAATCAAAAAATTCTGAGTGACACTGGCTTATATTGAACCAATGTTAACTATCACAGTTATATGTTGGTATGACTAAGACATGACAATGAAAAAAGAATCGGAAATTAAAGTTCAATATTTTTTATATACAGCAAGTATTTCAAATTATATAAAAATAAACCTGTGTTTGTTTAAATTAAATCTTTGTTTCTTTGTGCCTCCAAATGGACCTGCACTTGATATCTTGTTTGTTATTCCAAAATTACAGTCCATTATTCCTCTTAAGGGTTTTGTCTCTTGTTAGCAGATTAAATCGACTATTGATATATTTAATGATAGTTTATTTCATGTTGTAAAGTTGTCAACAATTGCTCAGTAGCCATAGCAAATGAATGATTATAACGAAGATGTATTCTTAGTTCTTTATCTCGTATAATTAAGTTTTATATTGTTTAGTTAGTATAGAAAGTTGAAATTTAATTAAGCTAAAAAATTTATTGAATGTAAATAGGGTTATGAAGCAATCTGTTAGCCTTTGTATTACTGTTAAATAAATGAAAAAAAATAAATATATTCTAATTCCCATTAAAAGATCATATTTTTTATTTTTATAGACTTCAGTTACACATTATATTAGTTTTTATTTTTGATACAGAATCAGTTTTTTTTACCCAAGATAAATCTTATTTATCACAATGTGAATTTTTTTTAGAAATATTAGCTACATAAACTTAAAATTTGATTATACAACTATAGTAAAGATTTCTTCCAGCATGTGAGAAATCCCAAGCCCTGACTGGGATTTGAAATCAGAGACAAACCAGAAAAAAGGTAAGGCTATTACCACACTGCAAATTATAATTCAGATATGCTATTTTTTACACAGACAGGCTGTGTTTATAAGGAAACACAGCCTGTGTTTTTAAACACATGGCTATGTTTAAAAACACAGGGTGTTTTTAGTTAAATCATTTAATAAAACCCATAATAGTAATCTACTTCTGATTTAACTTTATCAGTAAGTATACTTGCTTTAGGCCTCTAAAAAATACATATGATAAGAGAACAAAAAGGATGCATAATTACATAAGTAAATTACCAGGTGATAATAATACTTCAAATAATAAACATTAAATTTTTATTTATTTTAAGTAAACAAAATATTACTTAACAATGAAAATCACAAAGTAACAAATCTAAGAGCAAAGATATACTCTTTTATAGATGATAGTTATTCTGAATCTCTGCTGGGATATGCTATTCTCAATTGGGGAGTTTCTAGTGAAGCCAAATCTCTTTTTAGCTAACAGAGATCAGATAAATGTATGCATGTATTGTATATAATACAAAAACATCATTAGAACTTTATTCATTAAAAGTAATCTCTTTACAATGATGGCTTTACAGGTTTTGAAATGACTCTCTTTATCAAACAGAATTTGAATTTATTCTAAAATAATTTTCCTTAGTAAAGTATACTTTTACTATTTATCTGAAATATCCTAATCATAGGACAACAGCCCTAAACAAAAGTTTGTAAGGAAACATTTTTTCAAACTCATTCCTAAAAAACTAAAATTATAAATAATCTATAAAAAATTATTTGAAAAAAAATTTGTATAATTTCATATCCTTATAATTAGTATTCATCCCAACAACATAGGGGAAGACAACCACCTTGTGATGTTACTGGTTGTCATACCACCCCGTCTGTTCAAAGCTGAGGGGCTTTATTGGAGGTCATCTTTACATCCTCTAACTGATTACATCTAAGTCATCAACCAGGCCTCGATCAGGATGCCACCAATGTAAATGCCTCGGCAGACATTTCCATTAGTAAATACATATCAAATTTCACATTCACATAGGCCCCAAATGGACATTTTTACATCCAACCTAAAATGATTCCCTCAAACTAACTGACCGAAACTGCGGAAGCGCGAACTCTGCACCTAGTCCAGATTTGACACCACCGTTCGTCACTGTGAATGCCTCAGAAAACAAACGAGTTTTAAGTTAAATCAGTGCTACACTCATACCAATCAAAATTATGTCTTATGCAACATAGAAATTCAGACCTACACCCGAATAATTCGACCAATTTAGGTCACCTAACAATGGGAAGGCAACCTCATTCCAGTCTGCTCAGGAGCTGGGGACAAACCCCACACCCTGACCCCATCATGGTGTCTCGCATAGCACTACCAAGTCACGATCAGGACCGACACCGGTGGAGGGAAGCCATGCCCCCCATTACACTGGTTACCATACCCTGGCGGCGCTGCCATCCCCACCAGCGGGAACCCCAAATCGAATCACAAACAACACTAATATAACCATGGCATGATGCCATTGCACCTACCTCCAACCAATCCAATACCTAAGCTGGAACCCTAGCCACTCGGGATTCTACTACGGTCGAGTAGCTAGATTAGACTACCTTTGCAGACCTACACACCGCAAGGGGGCGAAGAAAATCAGCCACTATAGACCACTCCTCGTGGATATCCAGAAAGGAATGTATTCTCTCAAGTTCCCTATCAGGTCGTGAACGTTCGCACTCGTACCGGACACAGACGTAGAGGACGTGGTCCACTGTATCATCAGTCCCACAATCCCGGCAATGACTTGAATCCACCAAACGAAACCTAACCAAACTCGCCCCAAAGGCACCATGCCCGGAGAGAAACTGTGCGCTACACCGATTGAGGAGACCCATCCAATCGCACCTAAATCAGACACTATAGGAAATAAACCATGCGTGTAGTGACCTACAGGGGATTCGTCCCACCTGACTTGCCAAGACGCAAAGCCCCGGTCTTCAATCTCCTGCTTTCGTTCTGACGCCAATAGGTTATTTACCTTTGAAATGTAGCGTTTCTTACACTCATTGGACAAGATATCAAGACAAGGCTGACAAGAGGATATCTTTCCTGCGCTTATGTCGAAGGGTTCTATACACAACGGCCCAAGGGTCTCTATTCCCTTGCTCCTGAACGAAGGAGCGCCAGGACTTACGCTTGGAGAACCTAATACTATGAAATTATCTAGCCCTGGTTCTGCGGTAATCCGCAGTTAGGGCCGCACGCCGATCGGGATCATCCTTTCGTTGCGCAGCCCTTCTGAGTCGATTCAAAGACTGCTTCACTGCTGTCGGATTCTAAGACCACCAACCATATATACGTTCCCGACCAATGCCTCTAGGAATGGCGGCTTCAGCCGCCGCCACCAGCGCAGAAGTGAAATTTTCTGCCAGGACATCTAATGGCAGGCCATCAAGGTCTTAAGAAAAATCTCCAGTCTAGACTCCAACAAAGAGGAGAATTTCGGCCAGTCCGCCTTCCTATGCAGGAAGCGCCCTCGGTAAACAGGAAAGTGTCCCTCATGGCCATCGCGTATCTCATCCCCTATTTCAAAAAGTATCAACCGATGATCGCTATTACAGTCGTCGACCACAGACCAGTCAAGGACCCTGCCAGGGATGTCCCTACCAATGGTGATGTCAATATTTGTACCTGAAAAGGTCCTTCGTCCGTTCACCGTATTGACGTACGTGGCTAACTGGTCTGCAACATAAAGACCTCAAAATTGTGCTGCGCGATGAAAATGTCAATTAAGCCACCGCCGTGATCAGTGATCCCATTGGGCCAGAAAAGCGACTCGCACTAACATCGGCACCGATAAGGATTGCACCATTACTCACAATACGAAGGGTCCTATCCCACCTCGCTAGGTGCTCCTCAGTGGGATCCCAGTATTGGAAATATAAACTAACAACTGTAAGGTTCTGTCCGCAAATGGCAAGTCTGACCACAACATGATTTGCGTTAGAAATAAACCATATAAGACAATATCAAGCGACTTCCTGCACAAAATAGCAGACATACAGGTATGCCCTACACAAAACTTTTTCAGCTGTGAAAGCCTGGCAGATCACTCCTAATTACATATGGGTGCTGCAGAAGGTCAATATAGAGGCTCCGTTTCTCTACAACCTCAACTAACTCAACCTGGACTACATAAGCACCCTGGACATTTATTTGACCGAACCTAACCATCTAAGGAATTAATGTACAGCGCAACGGCCCTTACGTAACAGCCACACTCACAACTGGACCCTCATGATTCTTGTGCAACCTCTTACAGTTAGCACAGGCCGGAGCCTCAGACCGATGCGAGCAATCGTTACGCTTGCTGCCCTCCCCGCCACAGTAGGCACACACAAAGGCAAACTGACAAAATTTAGCCCTGTGACCATATATGCAGCACTTGAAATATCTTTGGACATCCACGTACTCTATTAGTCGGCAGGACCCTAAATCGATAAATAGTCTGCCTGCAGACGTAAATTTTTGAAAGAGACTAGAACTTACCTTGAAGACTCCGTGATATTTCTGGGTATCACGCCTACCCGTTTTGAAGACCAACCTTTAGACCCGCCGGAAGGCGGCTTCATCCTAATCAGTGTTCTGCTCCCTAATGAGGGACAAGACATCTTCATCGATAGGGTTACGGTCAATATCATAGACTCTAATACGGGGCCTACGCATCCTCTTTGGGTCTATTTTTACATTCAATCGCTTAACCGCCGTGGAATCTCTAATTGCCTGAATGGTCTCTGTATCATCCGCTACCACAACTAATCCCTTGCCGGTATATTTGATGTTCCTGATTTTAAGACCTTTCCGGTCACTCGGAAGGGTAATCTGGAGGTCTTCATTCAGCTGACCGCTGGACACAGTCAAACCCTCCGCTCTGCTGACAAACGCAACCTCAGGTTTCTTGGACTGGCGGGTTTAACCCCTAACCACCTCAGCATTGGGACCCGGCTGCATTGGGACCGCAGCCAGTTTATGGGCTGCAGTTACTTCTTTAAGTTTTGATATTTTTTTTTTTTTTGGGGGGGGCGACGAAAAACGCCTGCGCGTTATCATCGCCCGGAATTTCTTTTAATAAAAAAAATAAAAGAAAATAAAGCTAATCTAAAAGATGAATAAAACTTACAACTAACACCACAGATAAAATCAAAAATAAAACCAAAAGTGAGTAGAATTTAACAAAGTCCGAGATGGGTGTAAATGGCCCATTCTCGGATAACAAAAAGACAAAAAAGAAAACTAAAAAACATAAAAGATCTAACATAAAACTTAAAACTAATATAAATTATATAAAAAAAATTAAAACTAAGTTAAAAACAAAAATTAAAAAAGTGAAATAAAACTTAAAACTAATATCACAGACGGAGTCTAAAAAACATAAAAGCTAAAATAATAAAAAAAAGAAACTATATAAAATTTAACAAATTCCGATAGGGAGTGTAAAAGTCTCCCTACTCGGATAACAAAATCAAAAACACACAACCAAAAAAAAAAAAAAAACTTATAAAAACCCTTCCAGCAATATTAAACTCACGACAATATTATACTTTTTGAATTAACCCAGTACTACGCAAAAATAGAAACGTCCGGTTTAAAATTTCATTATCATTGTACAAGACGCCACGGATGTTTCTGGGTAGATTAAATTTACGACGCAACGCCGCATAACATATGCAATCTATGAGTATGTGGCGCAGTCATGCGGCAGTTGCAGGGGTGCGTGTCCTCCTGACATCAGGTACTCGTGTGTGACCCTCGTATGTCCTACCCGCAATCGACAGAGGACTACTTCCTCACGCCGAGTTTTTCTGCATGAAGAGTCCCATGGCAACACAGAATCTTTAATCTGCCGGAGTTTATTATCAACGGTAGCCGACCTTGCCACCTTGCTCTCAGTGATTGTTTTACACAATTAATAAAATCAGAAGTGGCAACTCGGGTGGTGAAAAGAGGCTGATCACATGCTTCTTTAGTAGCGGAATCTGCATGTTTGTCACCTGGAATCCCTACGTGGCTAGGGACCCAGCAAAAACTTACTTCTGTGTTGCGATTATTCAACTCAGCGACTGCGTTGTAAATTTCAATGACGATAAGATGTTTGGAATAAAAGTTTTTTAAGGCTTGGAGAGCACTACACGTCACTGCAAATAAAAATGTTTCTATATTTAGAGTTAATGATATTTAGAGTCTTATTTATAGCGTATAGTTCAGCGGTAAACGCACTCGTAATACTCGGTAGACCAAACATATCAGTTCTTTCATTGACAACAAACGCACAACCAACGGTATCATTTTGTTTCGATCCATCAGTGTATACCACCACGTCTGGGTTCATCTTGGAGAGAACACACTGAAACATTTGCTGGAAGATAGTAGTAGTAGTTAATTGTTTATTGTATGTCGTAAGGTCAAAAGTAAAATTTATAAGGTTTATTTCCCATGGAGGATATGAGCACGGATACGATGGAAAGAATAACGGTGTGTCAACATTTAGATGCTGCAGCAGACGTCGGGTACGAACACCTACTGGTGCAGTACAACGTGGACGGTCCTCATACTTTCCTAAATTAGGATTTCTAAGGACTGAGTCAAAAGCCGGATGATTTGGTTGTCCTTTGAGACGAGCAAAATAAGATAACAAAAGCTGGTCTCGTCTATCCCAAAGTGATGGTTCACCACAGTCTACAAGTAAGCTTGCGACAGGGCTTAACTTAAACACGCCTGTGGCAAGCCGAAGGAAAGCATGATGTACACCATCCACCAATTTAAGCACGGTTTGACGAGCTGAAGAGTAGGTGACACAACCATAATCTAAACGGGAACGAACAAACGAATAGCAAAAACGTATCATACATGACCGATTGGCTCCCCAATTGCTGTTATTAAGGACTCGCATCATACCTAAAGGTTTGGAACATTTTGTTTTTAGTTCTTTTATATATTTGACACAAGTAAGACAGCTATCAAAAAATAAACCTAAAAACTTGACGTAAGGAGAGATAACAATAAGCTCTCCGTTAAGAAAAACTTTCGGAATAGAAGGGTTTCGTAGCCGAGAAAAGACTACACATTTTGTTTTGTCGGATGAAGATGTGAAACCAGTAATCCTGGACCAAGCTTCAAGGTGAAATATAGTGTTCTCTGCTGTGTAGTGTAGTCTCTCTGCTGTGGGTGTTGAACGGCTCGCAATGTAAATAGTAAAATCGTCAACAAATAGAAAACATGAGACAGGAGCCTGCACACAATTGGTAATACTGTTCATGGCTACAGAAAATAACTACACTACCTTGAGGCACTCCATTCTCCAAGATGACACTACCTGCGAGCGAATCGTCCACACGAACAAGAAACGTTCGGTGATTTAAGAATCCCCAGATAAAAGCAAGCATATTGCCCTTGATTCCCGATTCCTTGAGGGTGTTAAGAATAACCACGTCGCTAGGCCGTGTCGTACGCTTTTTTATCTCAAAGAAGATAGCAACGAGGTGCTGGCGGTTTAGGAAAGCGTTTTTGTATGGTTGTTTCCATTGATACTAAATGGTAAATGGAAAATCGTCCTTGTCGGAAACCACACTGTTCTGAAGATAGAAAGCCATGTCTTTCCAAGTACCATGTAAGCCTGCGGTTTACCATTCTCTCCATTATTTTACACAAAACGCTTGTTAAAGAAATAGGGCGGTAGCTTGAGGGGTTGGTTTTGTCTTTACCAGTTTTAGTACTGATATACTAAATGCTTCTGACCAGCCGGGTGGGAAGACTTGTTTGGAGAATAAACCATTGTAAATATTCGAAAGATGTTGTAGTGTCAAATTAGGAAGGTGTGTAAGCATACCAAGGCGAATGTTGTCCGGTCCAGGGGAAGTGTCACGTGAGTTTTTAAGTGCGTGTAACAATTCCTTAAATACGAATGGGGCGTTTAATTCACCAATGTTTAACGATAATATTTCTATCTGTATCTTGTTCCTTTAAAAACGTTATTATACGATGAAGTGAGAGACAATCAGCGGAAAGATTTTGCTGAAGTACTTGCCACAGCCGAAGATGATGAAAGGAGTTCTCCTTCATCAATAAGACCGAGAATAGATTGTTTCGCTGATCCGAAAATTGCACAAATTTTTTTCAACACAGTAGACGTAGGAGTAGTGCGTAAGATAGTGTTCACCTTTTTTGTCCAAGAACTCCTCTTAGCGTTCAAGAATACCCGACGGTATACCGCTCTAGCCCTGCGGTATAAATTTAGATGTTCAGCTGTAGGCCTACGATTAAATTTGCGTAGTGCCTGCCGTCAATTCCTAATAGCATATCTGCAATCATCATTCCACCATGGAACGGAAGGACGTCTAGGATTACCCGATGTTTGTGGGATATATCTGTTGGCATTCTCAAGTATCATGGACGTAAAAGAGGAACATTGGTCAAGGATGTTTGCACCATCGTCATACTGTGATTGGAAGGCTTTATGATATCCATTCCAATCCGCCTTTTCCACAATCCAACTCCGTGGCCTTCTTTTAACCTCGCGGTCTACACCGAAACCAATAATAATTGGTCTGTGATCAGTGCCGTGTAAGTCATCACAAACAGACCAATTAAAATGAGGGAGTAAATTCGGTGAGCATATGGAGAGATCTATGTTAGATACAGTATCAGATGATAAAGAAATGAATGTGTGTTATCCATTATTCAGCAGACAAAGTCTTGTCTCACTCTGTTTATCATATTTCCTCGAGTGGAGTAAAAGGTTGAGACCCAGGGAATATGGTGGGCATTGAAGTCTCCTACTATTAACGATGTAGATGGTATTTGCGTGAGGAGATTTGAGACATCTAGAGCACTGAATTCAGTGTTCGGTGAGAGATACAGATTGCAGATATGCAATTTGAAGGGGACAGAGACCTTTATTGCAACAGCAGGAATGAGAGAGGTTAGTAGAATCCTTGTAGCCGACACCACATTCTTCATGAAAATAGCCAATCCACCACTCTCTCTATTGTCTACTAGACAGTCGTATCTCTCACAGAAGTATCCTCTGAGTGTTATTGGGTCTTGTTGTAGAAGATGAGTTCCTTGGAAACACATGATTAGTGAATCATGTACGTGCGCCAGTACTCTAATATTTTCAATGCGGGACAGAAGACCTCTAACATTCCATTGAATAATGTTCATAAGGGTAAAAAAAAATATATTTAAATAAATAATAAAAAAATAAAATAGATAAATTTAGGAAAGTATATAAAAATTAGTTGTATGCGATTCGGTTATTCTTTTTTGTATTTTTTATTTTAGAGAACTCCAACGCCCTGGGGTCGGGTGGTTCTTCAACCATATCCTCCAGTATATGAGGTGATGGTGGAGATTTATTAGAATGGGATGCCGCAGTTGACGTCCCAGAGGGGGTGGTTATGTGGGTTCCCTTTACAGGGAGCTTATTAGGCTGTTTATTAGCAACTAAAACATGCAAACAACATGTATTGAAATTACATACAATATTGTTTATTCAAAATTGTTAAACAATATTGGGTGTACTGAGTTACAGAAACTGGGCTGTTAAATGTGGCTTCAGTGACTGATACTTTATCTTAATAAACATTCACTCCGTATCTTTATTTCATGTTACAGAACCATTAACCATAAAGTACATAGTTAAGCATCTTACACAGAACAAAAACGTTTATTACAAAATACTCATGAAAATATTAGTAAAAATAATTTAAGTTTGAAGTATATGATATATTTAAATACGTAATATTACATAAGTTTGAACTAATATAAAGTACACCCCCAGAAATTCAAATTTTACCTGCTTCAATCTGAAATAATCATGGTAGTCATACAAATCTTAAACAACTTTGTTTCCAAGTTACTTAACATAATTTTAATCAATCTACAGTTACATTATATTCAGAATATTAGTTTAATCTAATCTTAGATTACTGCTAAATATAGTGCAGTGTTCTTGTCAGTTCATTTCATCACATTTTATTTTTAGTTGATTTTGGGACCAACTGAGATTTTCAATAATGCAGCTGCAGATTGCAGATTTCAGTTTCATACTTTCAATGATTTCAGACTGGACTAAATGTAAAAAAAAAAAAACTTAAACAGCACAGTACTGAATTATCCAACAGACAAACAATGTCACCACAAAAATGTAAAAAACTAAGAGAGAATTTTTGGCTCTCACAAAGGAAAAATGATCTTTTATTAACTGGCCCTATAATTCAGAAAAAGCAAAAACAATTTTTCCTGAATTGAAGAAACTGCATGAAATATCCTGTAAAACCGGATTTCAAATTTCTTATGAAAAGACAAATCAACTGGAAAATTCCTGCTGCAAACACAGTTCGGCAAAATCTCACATGCACCCCACTTCAAGTACTTGGGAGAAACCATCCAACCCACAGGACTGAATATAATATCAAACACATAAGTGAACTTAATCATCCAATCAATTTAGTGGTGAAAGTTCAGGGGGCAATGTGGAATTTCAGAAGAGGCAGGGAGGCCGAGGTATTTGGAATGCGGATTCGAGCCGGGCCTGTACTGGAGCGGAATGGTGATCTCAATGCACCAGTTCTAAATTTTGAATAGTTGCCCATCTCCCACTTGTGGAGGAGGCTTTACAGCCTTGCGATGGAAGCATGGCAGCAAGAATGGCATGCCACGACTAAGAAAAGGTCCTTGTATAAATTTATACAGAATCTGGGGGTATGTCTCTCCTTTGTTTTTAAGGGCAACGGGAGCTCGAGTGCTCTCCAAACATGTAAATTTAAACCAATATTTTTTTCGGTTTCATCTGGCAGTTGCGGGAAGCTGTGCATCTGCGGGAAGGTCCAATCGAACGAACATATGATGTTCGATTGCCCAGTTCTTGGGGGAACCAGAACTCAGACCACCCTGGAACTTAGAGATCAAGGGAAAAATTGGCCACTCATAAGTGGCAAGTCAATGTGGCGAGAGCCGCATTGTCGGACCGTGTGGGAATTCCTTGATGCGGTTGCTTTGTTCAACCGACATCAGTAGTTTACCTAAGGGAAAGGACTCCTACCACGCTGCTGTAGGGAGCTAACAGAGAGATATGGCTGGCTACCCGCCAGATTAAGGCTCCAAGTGCTTTAATGGTAGACATGTACTTGCTGGCATTCAGCGGCCTAGGTGTGGCAGCGAATTGCTATCTTTGACAAGATAAATTAATTATTGGTAGTCATATAGTTGACGGGGTGCGCCTACCCATTTTAGTGATATACGACAAGCGGGATACATAAGCGAGTGGTGTATGGTACCACGCTTTTACGTTAGCTCTAGGAACTAGTTAAGACACTGGTCACTAAACTGTTTCGTGGTTCAGTAGCCGTTTGTGGCACAAACATTCAGTCTTATGCTATAGGGCAACTGAATGGGGTGGTAGCGGGAGAAATGCCAAGCAAACCAAACCAAAAAAATTCAACACAGAAAAAATACTCACACTGCAAAAGACATTTACAAGCTTACATGGAATCATAATAATAAAAGGGCAGTGTCTCACAATGCGAAACTATGACATTAGAACACAGTTATATTGCTAGAGGCCTTGTAGCTGCAGTAATAGAGGAATGAACAAAATTCATGAAATCGAGAAGCAAGAACAGAAAATCCATATTGCAGTTCTCAGAGACAGAACCTGGATCAAATGATCCACAAAAGAGATATATGAAGACAAAGACTCCATCACCGACAAGTTTAGGAAAAGATGTCTACAATTCTATGGATATTTATGCAGAACGGGTGAAGATACTCACTAAGAAAATTTTCGATACAACCTAGAATGGCTGAACATCTCGGAAGAAGAAATCAAGGACAAAAGGAAATTTAGGAATGAAATTAAAAATAAGAAAATTGAACAAAAGTAAAAAAAGGAAACAATAGGAAGAATGTAGATGGAGGAAAGGAAGAAGAAAGATAGTGAACAGATGAAAAGGTTTTGGGAAGAAAGGAAAAGAGAAGGAGATGAAGTCATGATTGGCTCAAAGTTCATACGCTCTCCTAAAGGGGAATGATCAGAAATAATAATAACAATCATAATGTAATGAAAGAAATTTTTGTATATTCTAATCATCTTTCTCTTCCTTCACTGTTTTTACTCACTACACTTCCTTCTAAAACTAAATTCATAATCCATCGATGCCTAATTACTGGCAGAATGGCACATGTACCCACTCCTGATGCAATCTATTCTATTAAAATATTTATAATTATGCAAAGTATTTGGAATAGCCAGTATTGTACCATTTTAAAAAATGTATACAGTGGTTGTGGAATATTAGTTTCTATTAAACATTTTCTGAATTAAAGATATTAAAAATTGCTTATTTATCAGTAAGCAATAATTACTAATACAACAATAATCTCACACATTTATCTTTTCTGGTTGAGTACAGAAAAAAATGCAATTTTTTTTTTGTGGCAGAGTTTTGTTATGAGTTCTATACCTCTCAAAGAATCAATGCTCCTAACTTACATATACAAGCATGCACAGGCAAATATATATATATATATATATATATATATATATAGCTGCAACTTATTGAAAAAAATGATTAATGATGAATGATTATGTTGCACAACAACTTGTAAACTCATGTACAGTACCGCCTTAAGATTACAGATTATTTATTCTGGACCAGGATCATGATCTTCATGAGCTTTTTTTTTTTACAAGTATTAATCTGTTAATAAGAAAATAGTATACCAGCCTACTGCCTATGGAATAAATAATCATGCTTTTAACTTTACCCCCTTTGGATGTTGAAAGTTGTACTAGTTGTATTCAACTTACAGTGCAAAATATATGTCCATATGAATGCTATTCAGTTCATTTCAAACTACATCAAGTAGTTTTCTGTATGAGTGGTTGTGCAACCTCTGTTGTGCTCATTTGCACATGAGCATACATGTCCATCAGTATTTGTGTGTATTATAATGAATTTGGCCGAGGTAACATGTATAATTACTACTACCACCTTTGGAAAAGATTGCATTCACTTCTACACACATGTACAAATACAATTATGGGTATCGTGGAAATAGCATTCATCTCTTCATCTTGTTAAGTCTATTAAAAATGCTACAAGATCTATGTTATATTGAATTCTTTACTTAATTTACTATGCATCTGTTTTAAAAATATTAGGGATAACACCATTTTTCCAAATTCAATCTATGATAAAATGAATCTGTTAATCAACTAAAATATTATTGTTGTACAACTTGGAATTGCGAATGAATACAGAGATGGGGTACAATTTTAACAGTTTATAGATAATTATTACTTGACTTACAGATTAACTCAATTGACTGGCTGGTATAAAAGCGATAAAAAATGACAACCATCATCTTTCTATGGGTCCACCGTCTTACCTTACCACAACCGTCTTATTTTACCACATATAAATTTTGTTGATACTTCATCATAGATGATTTTGAAGTTTATATTTATACAGCTATACACATGTTTATTTATTTATAACTGTAATAGTAACAGTATTTTCTAATACGATTAATAAAGTTATAGGCAGGTTAATAGGACTACTGGTGTATTACAATTATTAGCCAAATATCAAACTAGTTAGCTTAACAACTGTCAGCCCCCTCCACACCAGCTAGTGTATTTGACCAAATTTAACAACAAAGCAATGACTAACAAATGTGTTAACTTCTTTTTGAAAAATGTTCATCTTAACGCTGCCATAACTTACTTTAGTGCACACTGTAGAAATATTTCTTAAAAATCCAACTACGGGATGGTTTTGTCACTGTTATTTTAACTTTTCATGATGTAGTTGTTCATGCACTATTAAAATGACTGCCTGTTAAGACAGAAATCCATTAAAAATGTAATATTAATATATATATATATATATATATAATTCACTGCTCCTACTTGCATATGCTAATGCTTTAGTACTATTGTTCGCTTTCATTTTAAAGTAATTTTTAGTAATGTAATAACTCTAAAAACTTGGTTACTCGTTTAAATATATGATTGTAATGAAAGAATATAACAAAAGAATTTATGTGGGTACGTGTGAGTTTTTTCTATTTATTTCGGTGGAACCGCAAACGACTTAAATCTTTGTGGCGAGTACAATCCTGAAAATGAATGATGCTATAAATGTGTATATCTTCACTGGAAAAATTCTGTACGGAAGATATCTGTAATTAATTGCAAGTTGCTATTACGGTGACGTATTGACAACAATCGTATTAATAGAAATTATAAGAAAAATAAATACATAGTACTACTACCTGATATGGAGAATATCAAGCCGGATCAACAAGAGTACAGAACTCAACTAAATAACTATTCGCAATCGCACTCTACTCGTCGTTTATAAACAACGCATAAATGTCAATGACGTAGTAGGGCGTGTCGTTATGCATCTTGTGTTATCAAAATACGGTAAAGTAGTTAACGAGATAAATCAATAAAAAATATTTTATTTATAAAATAGAGGTTTCAAAAAACCTCTACATACCAGTAAAAAAAGCCAATTATTTCTATCGCCAAAATGAAGAAAACTTAAATTCAAAATGATCCAGATTAAAACAATTGCAACCATTGTGAACATTACTTACATGCAAACTAACTAATTTATGTTTACCTCTCTGAAGTGTAAGTAATATAATACAGGCATATTTTATCAAATCAGAATTATCAACCATTACATAAAGAAAACTAAAACCTAAACAAAAAATGTTTCAACACAGCAAGAATTCAATGATGTCCAAGCTAATCTGTTTACACTACGCAATAACTTAACCAATTATGGGGATTGCTGTCTCTTATTCTGTTAAGATTTTCATTGACTGTTATGTACCTTTTTTTGTTGATAATCAATTTATTGAAGTTTTTCGTCGATGAAATCTCTATTAAAGGACACACAACTTCTAAACCAAAAATTAAGACAAATTTTTACATATAACCAAATAACGACAACATTTGGAACCCATACATAACCCAACGTTTGGAACCTACTGTTTACAAACTACATCGGAGCAATTTCTTGATCTCTACATTACAAAAATACGGCGCTAACAAAAGCTCACATTAAAATAATAAATAATTTTTTTAAATATAATTATGTTAATTCTATGATATATTGTCATAAAAATACGTGATAGCGTCGTCTAGTGAGAGGTTAGGTTAAATTGTATAAACCTTATGATGACTTGCTGCAGCAAAAATAGTTTTTTCAAAAAATAATTTAACACAAACGGTTTTCTCTACCTTTACTCAGTTTTATTATTACGTTATTTCTATTTCATTTTTAATTAAATTGTTCACTGGAACCTCAAACTGCACATCTACAAAATATAAATTTCCAAAGTAGTTAAGGTTGGTATAGCATTATAAATATATTAAACCTAAATTACTTTAGTGGCAGAAATCTGCTACTTTAAGGTTTCAAAATATAAGAATTTTCGTTTTCTTGGATATTCCAATAAATTTACATACTTTAAAACTAATCTTAAAACTGTATAAAAAAAGTGGGATACCAAATTTAGTCTACCTCACATTGGTTGAAATAATTTCCTGTTGCATCACATATTCCAGTTTACCTTTCTTTATTTTGATAGAGATCTCATCCGGTTTGATACTTATTAGAGTAAAGGTAAAGCTGTTAATTATACCTCACCAAAGAATAAGTACATCCAGTGAATGTCCCAACAAGATGTAGGATACAGTGGAACAGTACTTAGAACGTGCAACAATTCTTGAAAATATTCCTTAATCATAAATATATATTGGAGTCCTATCTGGTTTATATATATACTTTGTGTATTCTTGGAAACGATATTTATAGTCTTAGGAAATATAAATCATCATTGGAATATCCCTACTACAAGATTAGCTTTTGTACCACATAACACAGATCATCCTAGGACATGAAATGAATACTATTATTAAATACATATATAGGTTACGTTACATAATCCAATCACTAGTGGTACTTAAGTAATGAATAAATACTTTAAAAAGATAAGTTTATAATCATACTTATAAAGATCACATCAGGAAAGATAGGTAAGCAACACATGAGTATTATTGAATTATATGTAATGGTTTACAAAAATCATTTACTAATGTATTTCTATAATAGAAACTACTTTTAATAAACATATGATAATCTAGAACAAAAACTATATATTGAAGCTAACGACCCACAAAAATAACACTAAGGTAGATTCAGTATATGACAATGGTGATATCTGCTGTTAGTCAGCTTGGTAAGGTGGATTGCTGGCAGAAATTTCTTGAATAATAACAGTTTTACAGCTAGATCAAAACCATAAAATTAAAGTTATTGCTGAATTGTAATGTATATATATATATATATATATATATTTACAAGATGAAAAAAAAAGAGAAGTAAACATTTTTTTTTTAAAAAAGGAACTTAGGAATAAAAAGGTTTATACTTTTCTGCAGTGTAAAGTACAGATGTACACCATACCCAAGCACTGTAGTAAATTATTAAATATTCATCTTATTCTTGTTTTATATGAATGATTAAACAAAACCTGCTGTATACTTTCTATTTTTCCAATGAAATAAAACAATACCAATGGCAGATCCAACACATTTTGGAGTATTCAGGGTGCCCTATTATGTTCCTGGATGTTCTTTATATCCCAGGACATATATCTTACATAGTGGATGAATTTTGAACGTACCAGGAAAGTCGCATGATATATAAATAATTAAAAATAATAATTCAGATGGAACATGGACATTTCAATGCAATTATTAAAAGAAACTCTACAGTTGCATGCAGATTAATTCAAACACAGATGTATTTAATAAAAAGTAACTTAATTTAGAAAAAAAAAATCATACTGGTACAATTTGTAAATGTCTAGTAAATATTATGTCCTTTATTCTTAATCACTTCATGTAACAATTTGGCATCGATTACAAATACACTACACATTATTTTACCTTCATATACAAAATAAAGAAACTATTATAATTGGAAAAAATTTTGGATTTCAGGTTTCAATGGAAAAATTCATTTTGACCGTCCTTGAATCCATTTTGACTAGTTTCAGCGTAACGTCTGTACGTACATAGGTACGTATATATCTTGCATAACTCAAAAACAATTAGCTATAGGATGTTGAAATTTTGGATTGAAGACTACTGTAATATCTAGTTGTGCACCTTTCCTTTTGATTGCAGTTGTTGACTGGACCAAAAGTGTCCAAAAAAGCCCAAAATAAAAAAATTGGATTTTGAAGTTTTTTTTAACTGCAGTAATAAGCCCTCATTGAGATCTTTTTAATGATGTATCATAAGTGGTACTTATTTTCATTGGTTCCAGAGTTATAGCCAAATAAAATTTTAATTAATGAATTATTTGGATCTTACAAGTGGAAGTCACATCAGTTCAAATCCGACTTCATCTCCTTTTTTTTTAACTTTTTTTTATTTATTTATTAATAATTATTAACCTCTGATTGTAAAAAAAATTTACAATAAATAATAATTCAATAATAGCAATAAAAAAAATCAAACATGAAAAAATATCAGAAGTTATTAATGAAATTAAATTTTAATTTTATGTACTTTTCATTAAAAAAAAAAAAGTGTATGTGTAATTTAATAGGTGAACTAGTAAGTCATGTGGTGAAATTAAGTACATCAGATTTTTTATTCCTTCATTATGAAACCATGCTGATGTTATTGGTTTAAGGAGGTCAATTTTTGTGGTATAACTCATTTTTAGTCGTTTTTTGATATATTGTTCAAATTAAACCCAATTTTCAACGGGTTTAAGTCTGTGGAGTTGACTGACTACAAGAGCACATTAATGTTTCATTCTTTAAAAACATTTTCCATTTTTTTGACAGTATGGCATGGTACCAAATCTTGTTGGAACATTCTGTTGCCTTTTGAGAATTTGTTTTGAAGTTGTGTCACAACACTTTCCTACAGATTCTTGATATATTCATCACTTCTTTTCAACATACCATCTGCTGGAAGTAATGAACAAGGACCTTTAGAAGTGAAAAAACCCCAAAAAATTCTTTTCTTAGGATGTTTAACTGATTGCTGGATGTATTTTCATCTGATTTTCCAAAGTATGGAACCCTTTGTCCTTGAACATAGAAATGTGACTTGTCAGAAAACATAACATTTTTCCAGTGTTCTTTGATTCAGTTAACATGAGCTTTGGCCCACAAGAGCCTTTTTTGCACATTGCTGGCATTAAAAGCTGCTTTTTATCTGACCAGCTAAAAGAGCTATCTGACCAGCTGCAAGAAGTCAGCACCTGACAGTTATCGTGTGTAAATTTGTTCCACTGCTGATAATTCTCGATTTAAGTCTACAGCAAATAATTTTGGATTAAATTTATTTTTTCTTTCTAAGAACCAATCCTGTGTTAGAGTATCTTTTGTTTCATGGCCACAGTTGCCTTTCCTTTGAGGTAAAAAGAAACCAGTTTATTTAAATTGTTTTAAAATAGCATTCACTGTCCCTAGTCCAACACCACACTCAGAAGCTATTTGTCGTCATACTGGTATGCTCAGAAAGGAAACAATTTTCAAACGCTTTCTTCGAATTATGTCCATTATTAAATATTCAAAACACACAACACTAAATATATGAAAATATGATTTTGTAATAAAAAATAAAATAAAAGATCACAAATATATTTATAACATGAAAATTGCTAAATAACTTCACATTACACAGATAACTTAAAGAATAGGTGTGGTCAAGCAGTGCAGCCACAATATAGAATAAACAAAAAATTCCTTGTCTGTATTAACTTGCATGCTACTGTAGTGAGAATTTTTTGAACCTATTTCTTATATTTGGATCCAAAGGTTCCTGGGCAAGTTGGTAAATACTTGGATCAAAGGAAGCCTATTTCTGGATTGATTACCTCTCTCTCCTTCCTTATCCTTTTTTTTCTTCTTTGGATGATCGTCAGGGCTGGGTCAGCTACTGCTCTAGATCCATCTGTGGTATTATATTGGTATCTTTCAGCAGTAGCTTTCTTCTCTGTTAAAGCTTAGTGGATAGTAGCCATCTTTACTTCTGTGGAACCTAGTGGCCGAGGAGCCAAGTTTACAAATCTAATACTTAATAAAAATGTTAATCACTTATCTGACTGGTACTATGAAAATATCTAATAGAAATCAAAATATAATTTTGCATCACTTTTGGGTTTCAGAATAGTTGAGCTAATGACAGGAGATGTAATTTTTAACAACATAGCAATGAACTTGAGTAATAAGTTAAAAACAATTATTTCAAAATAAATTCAATAGCAAGATTCATACAAGACAAGAGTTATACCTAAAATAAAGAAGCAGTTTGCCTAAATAATTACATAAAATTATTAGAAATGCAATTAAACATTTTTTAAATGATTTTATATCCATTTATAGCACTTAGCATAACTTATAAAACAGCGATCTTTTTCTCTCCTTCATTCTGTAATTAAAATATAAAAATAGATCAACTAAAAAAGGATTTCTAAATATGAGACTGATACACAAAAAAAATTGTTTTAATGTTTTTCTAAGTATTACCATTTCTTGAATTGCTTTTTTGCATACATTACAGATCTGTAAATACAATTTTTCTATCACCCTTAGTTTTAAACAAATTATGATTACAAAAAAATTAAGGGAAAATAAAATTAAAATCTGTAAAATTTATAATTTTGCATGGCCATACCTATGTTAGAAAGATTTCGCTGATCCTTTTCTTTTATTAATAGCCTCAGGCACATCCAGAAATAATATCCAACAGTAATTGGCTAGCATCTTAGTATTCCATTTCCCTTTATAGCGGCTTTCCATCATCAAAATGTCTTGTTGGAAACGTTCACCGTGTTTGTTATTTACTTCTCCAAGGTTGTCTGGGAAAAAACCCAGATGTGAGTGGAGGAAATGTATTTTCCTCCACTTGGGATGTAATGTATGGGATGATGTATTTACATATGGGATGTAAAATGTATTTAAGACATATTACATCCCATAGCCCTTTATGAAGAAAGAATTTTGTTTAACAATATCGTGGTAATTGTCAGAGTTTAGTTTGCTGAGAAAAGTTTTGCAAACGTCTTTAAATGAAGCCCAAGCTGCACTTTCTACATTATTTAACATTGAGTTAAATATATCATCTTTGACCAACTCTCTTATTTGAGAACCAATAAATATTCCTTCTTTAATTTTTCCTTCACTTACATTTGGAAATTTCTGCCTGATGTACAAAAATCCAGGACTGTCCTTCTTCATTGCTTTTACAAAATTTTTCATTAGTCCTAGCTTGATATGGAGACGGGATAAAAATATTTTTGTGGGTTCAACTAAGGGCTCATAAATAATATTTTTCCCATTTGGAGTTATGTTGTCTCATTTCTTCCACTCTTTGGTAACATAATGCTTATCCCTAGCTTGGCTGGCCATTCTCAAAGAAAACACATTTATTTAGTATAACCTAACTGCGTGCCTAACAAAATAGCTATAACTTTCAAATCACCACATATGTTCCAGCTATGTTTTTATAATTTATTTTTTCAAGAACGTCTTTCAAATGTAATACCATAAGCAATTGGTGTTGAAGGATATTTGTTACCGTTGTGTAGCAGAACCACTTTAAACTTACTTGGATGAATCTATGAAAAGGCACCAGTCTTCAGGTTTATGAACTTGTCCTAAGTGTAATATAAGCTCATCAATATTTGTGCAATAAACCAAATTATTTTCATCAATAAATACTGAGAAATTTCTTCTTGTTGGCTTTGAAAGCCTGAAATTTTTATATTTTTTTGAAGTAAATTCCAACCTTGCAATCTTGATCCTAAGAGTTCAGCTTGATTTTTTGATATATTTAAATCCCTAACCAAGTCATGTAATTCATCTTGTGATATAAGATGTGGCTTATTGGAAGATAATTCAAAATCAAAATCATTGTTGTGTTCTTCAGTACTGCCTGATTTTTCATTGCTGCTTTCGAAACATACATTCACAGGTGGCGCAGGAACTGTAATAATTCCATTGTGAGGTACAGGCCTGATTGCAGATTGCAATGAAGGATATTTTACAGTATGTTTAGATTTTTTAGAAATTTCAGACGTATTTGTTAAACAAAAGTAACAATCGGTTACATGATCCTTTGGTTCATGCCAAACCATAGGTACACCAAATGGCAAAGCCTTCCGTGTACCTTTCAGCTACCCTCGTAAATATGTAGAACAATTAGTGCATACTGTATAAGGAGCCCACATTTTACCCTGATCACCAATTTTACACTGAAAGTACAAATGATATGTTTTTTTAATTAAAGGTGTAATGTTTTTTCTCTTTGATTTTACACTAAACTCACCACATACATACCACATCATTTACACAATTCAAGACATTATGACACTGCACTGTTAACAAACTTAAGACAGCAATAAGACTGGAACAAAATTAATTCATTCCTAAATCCAGTGCTTAATACAAACAACACACCTGTGTTTTCAGCTGCATGTTTTGACCTGCACAGACATGATTAATCTTGTCCATGAAGGCTTACTCTTTAGTATTATATATGATGTCATAATATGTGACTATAATATGACTTAATTCTTTGTCTAGTATTGTTTATTTATAGCTTACAAATTATGTTAACAAAGTTAAACAATAAAAATGAACTAACAAAATATGGTAATAGGAGCTTAAAATGCTAACTACATGTTGAAAAATTAAAAAAATCCTTTAATTAAAATTTAAAAATTTTTCAAAAATGGTGTTGATAGAAAGATTCTGAGTTCATATTCGTTTTTAGCCTCAAAAAAACATATTAAAATCACGTATCGCATGCTAGGAAACAAAAATCATGTTTATCAGTGTAATCCACCATATGTGCAAATGATATTCAGGATTAACACAATAAGTAAAATATCTGAATTAAAATAATCCCCACAAATTACTTTTAAGTGAGCATATTTTATCATTCAATTGACTAAAAGAATGAAAACAAAAGTGACAGGGTACAAACAAACTAAAAGAAAATAATGTTAAACTTGAACAAATTATAGGCTCAGGAGTAGATAATGCGACATAGTTTCAATTGAAAGTGAATGAATAAATTTAAAAAAAGTAATTAAGTTATGAAAGGAAATCTCATGTATAAGATAACTGTACAAAACCATGGATAACCCAAAGATATATTAGAATTATGGAAAATCATAAAAAGCAAAAGAATAAAAATGGTGAAGTAGAAAACTGTGAGACAGATGTAGTTAATACGAAACAACAATGGAAAATTTACTGATGCAGAGATTTGATAAACTAGAAAATGATATGAAGACTGTGAAGCACATGTATAAAAATGAGAGAAAAGTTTGGAGAAATGAAACCAAAAGTATTAATATCAGATATCTGAATGAAAACCACTATTAGAAAAAATGAAGTGCTAACAGCTGCTAACCTGTTAGGTGAAGAGCTAACAGGAATATACAGAAAGACTATACAGAGCAGAAAAGTTATCACATGAAGTCTTGAAAGAGGCAAAATATATTTTTATAGTCATTAAAGAAGAATATTATGCAATTGGTGTGATAAGATTTCAAAAAGACGTAATCAGAAGTAAAGCAATAGGAATAGATACTATCAGAATTACTGTCTTATTTAAGAAAAACAAAACTGACTAGACTTAGTACATAAGCATTACAACTGTCGAAACTGCAGTAATAATCGCAGATGTAATGAAGTGTAGTTGCTACCTTACAAAGAAAGCAGAAACATGTAAGTTAGATGAGGACTATCATATTATCAATCTGATATCTCATACATAAAAAATACACAGTAAGATAAGAGGGATGTATTGTATATCCATCCGCTAGGAATTCGCATTTAAGAAAGTTAGATGTAATTCATAATAGCGGAATAAGATATGGGACAGGCGCTTTCCACACAAGTCCGGCGACTAGTCTAATGTCCAAAGCCGGAATAATGCCACTTTTGTTAAGATATGCAGCGAACGTATGGGTTTTTTCTGTTCATATAAATAACAAACTTTTTATGAATCATCCTTTTCTTTCTTTTTCCTGTTTAGCCTCTGGTAACTACCATTTAGATAATACTTCAGAGGATGAATGAGGATGATATGTATGAGTGTGAATGAAGTGTAGTCTTGTACATTCTCAGTTCGACCATACCTGAGATGTATGGGTAATTGAAACCTAACCACCAAAGAACACCGGTATCCACAATCTAGTATTCAAGTCCGTGTAAAAATAGCTGGCTTTACTAGGACTTGAACGCTGGAAAATCTCGACTTCCAAATCTGCTGATTTGGGAAGACGCGTTCACCACTAGACCAACCCAGTGGGTTTTAAGAATCATCCTATGGCTGCATTATATGAACATCGTGCTACCTATTCCAGACCAGCCTGAATTAGGTACCACGAATTAAGAAGAAAACACAAAATTGCTATTCCAAATACATTAGCAATTTCTAAGAGAGAAATACCGCCATGGCTCTTGCCAGTGGTAAACACAAGGTTGGATCTCTCTCAGGAAGAAATAAGAAATAAGCCAGCAATGATCATCTAACAGGAATTTTTTGCAACCGTCGGTAACTACGAAGAGCATATCAGAAGAAGATAATGATATTGTATTGACTTATATTTTTACTTTCATGTTCTTGAGAATTTTATCACAAATTTTAAGATCAGGGCCCTTTACACCCCATAAGTGTCGTTTTTTGTTGTTGCGTCTTAATGTTTTTGTGTAGTTTGTGCTTTTAAATAAAATGTAAGGGCCCTTTACACCCTTACATATGACGACCCTGATGGTGATACTAACCTCGTTTTAAGAATTTGACGAGGGTTAATGACCTTAGCTGTCGATGCCCGTAAAATACAAAAAAAAAAAATAAATAAAAAATAATAATAATTATAATAATAAAATTAAAATCATTTATGTAACATACATTTTATTATAAAGGACATAAATAATTGTCAAAAAGTATTTATTTAAAATGGAAATAACAGTATCAGTGTATAATTATAAAATAAAACATATTGTCTAATCAATACTAACTGAAATACAAATAATTTATAAAATAAATCTGTTCATTATAATTCTATAGACTTTCAAAAGTGTTGAAAGTTCATGCAAATTTAAAATTTCACCAAACGAAGGTAGTTCAATGTAACTGCAAATGAACTGTACAGTAACAAAATATAAACGCTTCTGATGTGCTAATGTATGATACAGAATTAACACTAACATGCTGATCTCAACCAGTAGAGAGAGAAAAGCCGTTACTATGTACTACAATGTGCATGCATGTCATCAGCAGGTTGCACATATGCATAGACCATGCACCTACTATTGCTCAGCACTGAATGTGTTAAAACGCTAAGTCTTTTAAATCATATAGCATGTAAATAACATTTTATACTTATGCATTATTTATTATATCACCCAGATTCTTAGTATACCACACTTTACTATTTAGCAGGTTTCACAGCTCCTGAGTTTTATTTATATTCAATTTTATTGCAATTGAATATATTTTTTAAATATTATGTTTTTAAATGTTACAATGATTTTCAGGATTTGAAAACAAATCAAACTTACCTTTTTCGATCACTAAAAAGCTTGTCTCTCACTCCATTACAACAAAAAGAGAAAAGTACTGACACCAGCTTGTTGTTACTTTGTAAATAACTAGATAAATTGAACACACATTATAAAAAGTGTGATAATGTAATAAACAAATAAAAAAAAACAATAAAAATTCAAACAATCCTTTATTATAAAAAAAAGATGAAATATAAATAACACCAAATTGGAGAAAAAGTAAAACAGATTTTTCTTTACAGTATTACTGTTTAAAATAGTAATGATCTGTGTTAATAAATATCAACTATTAGGAAACACTTTATAGTTACCAAAATATACTGATCATGCACAGGTTGTGCAAGCAAAAAACAAGTTTCAGAATTTAAAAAGATTAAGATCTGATTGTAATTATACATCAGACAATCACAAAATAGCCAAACTATAAACAAAAAAAACCGTTTTATAAGAATCTCTCCATTATTTTTGTAAATTCCTACACCATGATCTCTCCCTTGATTTCAATTCTTGTTAAGCAAAAAATAGCAACATCACAATCCCTGTTTTATTTTTTACAATATTTTCCAATAAATACAATTGTAATTTCATCATTTGCTTTTTTAGTAATAACAAATAAAAAAGGATGATCTGCTTTAAATTCTTCAGGATAAATTACCTTGCGTAATGAAAGTTTTAGTACTGGAATCATACAAACCAAAAAGAACAAATTAGTGTAGTACGTTTGCTTTATGTGAAGTTAATTCTATATCAAGATTCTACAAGGAAATGATTTTTAATACATAAAGTCATTTTTAAACACACCTTTACGCAACACTATACATCACAGTTCAATGCAGTGTACTAGTTCAAATATACATTTATGCATAAATACAATACCTGCAGATAATGGAAAATGTACTCAGGGTAAAGCACTTGTGTAGTGAACATAGAAAATAAAATAGTAAGACTATAATAAAATAAACAATATGTGCATAAGGGAATCATAGTGAAGGAAAACAAGCTATTTACTCTAATTTCTTTGAAAAGACTGCTACTTAAAGTGGATTTCAGTAAAACTGTGAAAAATATGTTTGTTATTGTAAAAATGGAAAGAAAAATAAATAGACATGGTATGTATATTCCCGAGTGTGTGTATGTTGTTTTAACAGCATGCCTTGTCAAGGTTTTTAACATAATTCAGTCAATTACATTTTGTAAATCTGTAATGTGTCATATGTTTCACTCTAATTCATTGAGATAAATGACATAAGTTATCTGATATAATTATTGTAAATTCTGCTAACATAAACCACTTAGTACAGACTACTGAGATTAGACATTTCTTACCTTAATTTTATCATGATAGTACTTTTGCGAGTCTCTGCATCCTCAGTCATGATTGAATTCATTTTATTAAATTGCACATTAAAAATTAACAATATACTGTGTCACTAAAATAAAATCATGCAAATTGTGTAATGCTTGTTACAAAACTAATATAATAAAATCTACACATTAATTTATTGTATGAGTGCTGTTATCTGTTGCTGTTTTTATAAGAATGTCTCCCTCAAAATAGTGTCTGATGGTTTATCAAATTGAAATTTTGTTTTTATATATATAAAATATATTTTGATGAAATAATAATAAAAACAATATTATAATATAATATAAATAGATAATAAAGTTGTTACATATATATTATATATAATATTTTTCAATATTTTTTATTTTACAATTAACAATTTTTTATTTTTATTTTACAATAAAATAAGATTAACACATTCACTGCTGGTGATGCCATGGTAGCGTCATAGATGGGGATTGCTTTGTGTGCATAACATCGCCTATGCGTCAAGAGTAAGGCATTATTTTATCCTCTTCTTCTCTTTGTCAGCATCTGGTAAGGGTTTTGTTATTGTGCATTAGCAAAGAGAAGTGATTTTTTGGTTTGATTGTGTAGTTTGTTTTTACTTTTTTGTTGTTTTATACTAATTTGTTCAACAGAAATAGTTTTTTTTTAATTTCTTGGAGATTGTTTTACAGAGAATCAGGTCAGTACAATTTAAAAAAAAAATTCTATATACATATTTTTTATTAATTTATTTTAAAAATAAATATTGACTTAATAACAAGAAATATTAAGAAAATATTTTTTTCTTTTTTAAAAATTCTTCAAAAATAAACAATTACTTTTTCAGTATTGTAATTGTATAATAATAAAGTATAAAAAAGTCTAGTTTACTTATAAAATTACACAATCATAGCTTTGTTATTTTATAAAATCTGTTTTTGACCTGATTTTTTTTTAGGCCCTTATTCATAACTCCCAACTTTTTATTTTATCTTGAAGAAATTTTTGTGAAGTATAATACAATATGCCTTCATTTTTTAGGTTTATTTTCTTTAAATTTTCATTGCATATTGAAATATGCATAAAATTATATTCTAATTGGTTTAGTTTTCCTTTAGATTTAAGAACTTTTAAAATTAAAAAAATTAGATTTTACTTAAAAATGGAATGTGATATTATTAGCATGCTAAAAAATGCTTATAATTTTGTAATATCAATATTGCAAATTTTTACTTTAGTTTCTTGATTTTTATTTGTTTCAAAATGGAATCGCAGTCTTCCATTTCTGTGACCAGCAACTTTCACAAAAGAAAATGACAAAATTGAATCTGATGAAGTCCTCATATTAGATTAACAACTACTTTTTTAAATTATACTTTTAACAACTATTTCTTTCCAAGTATGTTAGATATTGAGATATGTAATGTGTGAACATTTCTTAGAATTTAAGTATTTTAAAATAATAAGTCTTAACAATTTTTTGATAAAGGCTATATTTTTATGATAACCTGAAAAATAATTATTAGGATATAGTAAATAAATTTATTAATTTTACAGTAAAATGCAGGCTGTTGGTGACAAAATTTATTAGTTACTATAATCTTTGTTAATTGTTCTAATTTTCAAAAACTGTAATCTATAATCATAGTTACCTGTTCTAATAAAAGCTATTTTCACGTAACTAATAGTAGGCCTATATATATTGTAAAGTATGAAAATTAATTACCATTTATCTTCTAATACTTATGTCATTTTTATTGCAAATCAGAAAATTATTTCTCAGAAAAGAAAATATTTCAATGTAAATAAAGAAATTTTTTTTGGGAAATGATATTTAAATTTCAGTAAATTATAACCTTATAAGACTTCCTAACATTGGTCTGATGCAATATTCAACCTTAGATTTTAAAAACCATTGAATAATATTCAAGAACAAATGGAAAAATATAGGCCAAAAAACAATGTACCAGGCGGGTGCACAACTGCACGAGTCATACATATGTCACTTGATGGTCATGCACATGTGTTGTCACCACCTATTTTCAAGGTTCCAAAACTTGTAGACTTAATAAACTAGATATATATGCTAGTGTTTTATACTAATACAATTTATTTTTTTAAAAAATCAGCACAGCAGGTATGAAGAGAAAATACTTTGCAGGGAATTTCTTAATAGTCAGATCTACAAAACTTGCAAACGTAATTTCAATTTTTCACTGACAATATAATTTGACTAACCTGTAGCTGCTGCTGCAACTGTTCCCTCCTCATCGACTGAAATAAAAGCCTTCTGCACAACCTTACTCACAGAGAGTGGTAGGTCAGAAATACCAGAAAAATTTGCATAACGAGAAAACATTGTTTTAATACCAAACTGTAATGAAAAAAAAACAATCAAATCATGTTTATGGGTTACCATAATTATAAATTTAAAAAAAAATTATAAACAGAAATAAAAAAATACAAAATGAAAAATCAGCATGTACTTTTAAGATTAAAATGTAATTAATTTTATTAATAATAAAATAAAGAACTAATAAAAAATAACATTTTTTGGCATACAAAAGCATCTGCTGTATGGGATATATTTTAGAAATCAAAATGGTTCGTAAATATTATTCGGTTTAGCTGATCACTAATTGTTGTCAATGTGTTACCATGGTCACAAAGTAGAAAATATTTCATAAAATAAAACTGGTGCAGAATTGTAATAACCCAAATTAATTATTTTATTTAAATACAAAATCTGTATCGAGCTATTTTTAACATGTATCATTTAAATTTAAAAATTAAGTATTAAAAAATTCTATTTTAACAATTTTTTTTGTAAGAAAAATCTCTTGAAATTAAATAAAAATAATATTAAGGCCAAAAATGATCTCTCAACTTGTAAAGTTCCCATGAATTTACCTGAGTTTTTAGCATACAGTATGTTCCAGGAGGCAAAGAAATTATTGGTATACTGCTCTGTTAAAATAATGAAAATATTCATGTCAACATTCTTTCAGAATTTTTTTCATTTATCTGAGAAAAAATTACAAAAATTAAACAGATATAAAAAACAGTTTCTTCAATTTTTTAAAGTATTTAAGTTTTGCAAAAAAAAAATAACAGGAAGCATGGCAAATGAATATTGAAGTTGGATTTTCAATAAGAAAAATAGTGCAGAAAAAACTATGCTGAATATTTGTCTGTTACTGATTTTATTACTGATTTGGTAATCCATTATTTTGCCACTAGGGATGGTATTATCCTACAAATAAGATTATTAATCATTGTTCTACATTATCTTACAATGAGTTACTATTTTATTTAAAGTTGTGTGGCAATGATGAAAATGATTACGTTATACTTCATCAATTTTTATTTACAAGTTAACTTTCAGAATAAAATTCAATGTGAATTAGAAATAATTTAATGAATGTGCGTTAGTAATTATGCTGTAAGTTCCTTGGTTTTCAAAGCTGTATTTAGACAGAAACTATACTCTCTCTATACTCTCTCTCTTGTCTAATACTCTCTCTTTCAGAGAGTATTTAGACAATGAAACTACAATAACAGTTATTTCGTAATGAGGAACACACATATAAGCTTCATTTACGATTTTCTTAATTGTAATGCTAAATAAGATCTTGAGGAGTAATGTTGTTGATTTCCTGACTGAATTATTCCTAATAAGACTTTTATTCCTAATAATACTATTCCTAATAATGTATTTACAATTATTCATGGGCAAATGCAGGAAATAAAATCACAGTAACTTAAAAATGTTAAAGAAATGGCTTTAAGATTATCTGCATGTTTGAATATTTGACTAAAAGTTTGTGGCAAACATTACACAAAGAAGGCCTGTATCAATGTCATCATCGACCTGTTCAATATCTAGATAATGATTATTATCAGCGATTGAATTACTTAACAGAAAATGTGGCTATTTTTTTATTTGTGAAATTTGTAGTAGCATATGAAAAATGCCATCCCTGGCTGGGATTCGAACCTAGGAGCTCTGGATGAAAGGCTGAGATGCTACCATTCCGCCACAGACTTATCAGTAATCTTTAAAAAAAGAAGAATCATTTATCTTTGATAGAATAAGCAATACAAAGAACTTTTGCAACAATAACAATTTTTTTTAAAACAAATTAAAATAATTTCCCCTGCTCTTTTTCAATAAATGTCTGGTATAGTAAAATGCGGAATGTTCTTAACACACTATACTTCATTTTTTAAATCAGTATCATAGGTAATAATTTAGGCAATTCCTAAACTTTCTTCAAAATGGCTACTACAACTTTTAGAAGGCATCTTATTAATGACATGAACATTACTCTGTTGGTCTATTTCCAACTAAATTTTTACCACTCTGTAATTCATTGTCTGAAAAGAACATTTCCCAGTGGTCTATTGGCCAAGACAGGCAACATGCATTGCCAGCCAGCTCACCTGATTGAAATCTCACAATTTCTTTTTATAAACATATGAAAGCATTACAACCTGTATAAGCCTAAAAGTCAGAGAATCTAAATCAACTTTTACAATGAATTTTTTCTGCAGAAAAAAGCAAGAACAGCCAAAGAATGCTGAAGATCTCATCCGTAACTGCTGAGCTGAAATGTAAATTTAGGTAACTGGCTAACAATTTGAACAGTTAACGTAAAAAATATGATTTTACAATAGAAATTAACTTATGAAATAATAATATTGGTTTTTTAATGAAATTATTTTAATATCAGCTACAGATTTTGACATGAATATTATGTATAGCATTATTAAAACAATATTGCATAATAATGATTACGACTTTTTTTTTTTACTTGCTTTTCTTCAACTCCCAATGTTATTTTTCATGTTTGTTCCCAGATCTTGCAACCTTAATTTAACGTACTTCCTGACATTGCCTACAGCTGAAATTTTATACACTCACTAAGGTCGGGTGACAGTACAATATTCTACCATTACTTCTGCAAACAATCCTCCTGTACAGGAGTAAATTAAGGGTGCCGATGTAAAAAATTGTAAAATCTGCAAAACGGTTATGTATGACTAAAAAGTATAAACCAAGTTTTTAAAACTTTTGTAATATTACTTTAAATACAACTTATGTACTTATTTATTTGTGACATGTTTACTGATAATTTTTTTTATACAAATTTATTCAAAATCAATTTAATACTTTATAAGATTTGTAACAGAAATTCTTTGCTTTTTATTAGTTTGTGATTTTTTTTACAAAAATGTGAAAAGTTGCATTTTCTGGTTATTTTTATGGCACTTCATAGAAATTTCCCAAAAAACGTATTCAATCATAATACTGAAACCACTTTATTTTATTCTTTATGTAAATTTAACCCTTTATAATTTGCATTCACATAAGTACAGCACTGCACTGTTTTTCCTGTGAAACAAAAAAATTGAAAATTCTAGTTATTGTTCTCCAAACTATGATTAAAATAAGTCTTATTTAATAAACACTGTTAAATAGAAGGATTAAAAAATAATTTTAAGTTTGATGTGTTAAATTTGTAACAATTTTCTGAAAATGATGATGTCAATATCAATAAATATTTATTAAATAAAACAGAAGATATTTTGGTAATTAGTTAATTATTCTTAATAATTTAAATTTCAGCAGAAGAAAATGTGTGTGTATAAATGAATAAAAAATTTGAGTACCATTTTAAAATTCGTAAATAAAAATGAAATTTATGTAAAGCTGCTTTAAATTTAATAGCTTAAAGCCAAAAAATTTTTTAAATATACAACACAAAATGAAGATTTTCAAGTAGACTATGCAAGTATTAATTTTTTATTAGTCTTTTACGTTAAATCAGTCTTACTGAAAAATTACTGATTTTGTGAAGTGTATTCAACTTTTACTCCCTCTCTATGAATCATGAGACCGCCGATGGTGGGAGGGCTTGAGTGCTCAGTGATACAGAGTAGCTGGTCCAAAGGTGCAACCATATCGGAGAGGTATCTATTGAGAGCCAGAGTAAGGAATGATTCCTGAAAGAGGGTAGCAGCTCTTTCAGTAGTTGTTAAAGGTGTAGATACGGACGACTTAAATGGCCATATTAACATCACTCAATCCTCTGAGTACTGCGCATTTCCTGAAAATGTAGCTCTCTGCATTTTCATATAAAAATGATGGAGGCGCCTTCCTTGGTAAAATATTCTGGTGATAAACTAGTCCCCTGTTTGAATCTCCAGGTGGGGACTACTAAGGAAGGGGTCACCAGAAAATTAAAAAAATAACATTCTTCGAGTTGGAGTGTGGAATGTTAGAAGTCTAAAAAAGGTTGGTAGGTTAAAAAATTTAAAGAGAGAAATGGATAGGATAAATGTAGATGTAGTAGGAATTAGTGAGGTTCAGTGGGAAGAAAAAACAACTTTCGGTCAGGTGATTTTAGAATAATTAACTCAGCTTCAAATAATGGGCAGGCAGGAGTAGGTTTCGTAATGAACAAGAAGATAGGGGAGAGAGTTGAGTATTTCAAAATGCATAGTGTAATAGTTGGAGATTGGAATGCAAGCACTGGAAAAGGCAAGGATGGAAATTTAGTGTGTGAATACAGGCTGGGCAAAAGGAATGAAAGAGGGGACCCCCTTATAGAGATTTGCACATATATATATATATTTTGCAAGTATAATTTAGTAATTGTCAACACTCAGTTTAAAAATCATAGTAGAAGAATATACACATGGAAAAAGCCAGGTGATACTGTAAGGTATCAGAAGATTATATCATGGTTAAGCAGAGATTTAGAAATCAACTCATTGACTGCAAAACTTACCCTTTGATAGCGACCATAATTTAGTGTTAATGAAATGAAGATTGCGGTTAAAAAACCTGAAGAAAAGGTGTCAGATGAATCGGTGGAATTTAGAGAAGCTTGAGGAAGAGGAGGTAAAGAAGATTTTTGAGGAGGACATCGCAAGAGGTCTGAGTAAAAAAGGTAAGGTAGAAAATATAGAAGACTGGGAGAATTTTAAAAAAGAAAATTTGTAAATCGGCAGAAGCAAACTTAGTCAAAATAAGGAGAATTGGTAGAAAACCTTAGATATCAAAGGATATATTGGAGCTGATGGATGAACATAGAAAGTATAAGAATGCTAGTGACGAAGAAGATAAAAGAAACTATTGACATTAAGAATATATCGACAATATAAAATATTGACAGTTAAGAAATACTATAAACAGGAAGTGCAAATTAGTGAAAGAAAAGTGGATTAAAGAAAAGTGTTCTGAAGTGGAAAGAGAAATGATCATTGGTAAAATAAACAGAGCATACAGGAAAGTTAAGGAAAATTTTGTGGTACATAAATTAAAATCTAATAATGTGTTAAACAAAGATGGTACACCGATTTATAATATAAAAGAAAAGGTCAATAGGTGGGTAAAATATATTGTAGAGTTGTACGGTGAAATGACTTAGAAACTAGTATTATAGAGGAAGAGGAGGAGGTTGAAGAGGATGAAAAGGAAAGTACAATACTTATATCTGAATTTAAGAGAGCATTAAAGAATTTGAATGGCAGAAAGGCAGAAACAATGAATGGCATGGATGAAGTCCTATGCAAGAACTACTCCATGAAAATAAACAAGAACAAAACAAAAGTAATGAAATGTAGTAGAAATAATGTAGGTGGACAACTGAATACAAAAATAAGAAGAGAAAAGATTATGAAGGTAGGCTTTTGTTATTTGGGAAGTACAACTACTAAAGATGGCTGAAGCAGGAACAATATAAAATGCCGAATATCTCAGGCGGAACGAGCTTTCAGTCAAAAATATTATTTGCTTACATCGAAAATTAATTTAAACATCAGGAAAACATTTTTGGAAGTATATGTTTGAAGTGTAGCTTTATATGGAAGTCAAACTTGGTTGATCAGAGTACCTGAGAAGAAAAGATTAGAATTTTCTGAAATGTGGTGTTAAAGGAGAATGTTAAAAATCAGCTGGGTGGATAAAGTGACAAATGAAAAGTTGTGGCAAATTGATGAAGAGAGAAAGAAGCATTTGAAAAAATATAGTTAAAAGAAGAGACAGATTTACAGGCTATATATTAAGACGTCCTGGAATAGTCGCTTTAATACTGGAGGGATGTGTAGACGGGAATAATTGTGCCGATAGACAATGTTTGGAATATGTAAAACAAATTGATGCCGAGGGTATACAGAAATAAAAGGACTGGCACTAGATAGGGAGTCTTGGAGAGCTGCATTAAAACAGTCAAATGACTGAAGACAAAAAAAATTCAACTTTTAAAAATTTCCTTACTTAAGTATTTCTATAAAAAAATTACTTACTGATTCTAAAACTACTTGTAGATCTAATGTCTGTGCCAATTCAAATTTTGGTAAAGAGATATGAACTTCTCTTTGTCTGAGATTCTTTAATTCCTCAGCCAAATTTACTGTATTCAAGGCTTCCTCTGTTTGTGAAAGACCAGTAATTTCATCAGGCAAAATTATGAACATGCTGAAATCATGATCCTGAAAAATATTTATATAAATATTATGCATATCTCACATGAATTTTATGGCACCTGTACGCTCTGTACCTGTAATGTTAAGTTAGGTACACTTATCTCTGAAACTATTTAAAATAGCTTCAATTTTTTTTTTTTTTTTAATTAAACTATATCATTTTTCTATCTTTTAACATATTCTTTTCTCATTTTTACTTCCTTGTACGAAGTAAAGGAAGTATTGTAATAACGAAAAATTACAGTTTTCAAAATTCAACGGAAATATCCATTTTGATTAGTTTCGGCGTGACGTCTGTACGTACGTGCGTATCTAGCATAACTCAAAAACGATTAGCCTTAGAATATTGAAATTTTGGATTTAGGACTGTTGTAATATCCAGTTGTGTATCTTCCCTTTTGTTCACAATGAACTGAACCAAAAGTGTCCAAAGATCAAAATTCAAAAATATTTGGATTTTGCAATTTTTTTTTAACTGCAGTAATAAGCTTTAACTGCATTGAGATCTTTTCAACAATGTATCATAAGTGCTACGAATTTTCATTGGTTCCAGAGTTTTATAGCCCAATCAAATTTTAATTAATGAAATATTTGGATCTTACAAGGGAAGGCATATCGGTTCTAATCCGACTTCATTTACTTTTTTTAACTGTTTCTTTTTAATTTAAATATATTGATTTATTAATCATTATTAACCTCTGATTGTCAAAAGAATTTTACAATAAATAAAAATTCAATAATAACAATAAAAAAAAAAATCAGAAATTATTAGTGAAATAAAATTTTATGCACTTTTAAATATGTGTGCATGTAATTTAATAGGTGTACAATGAATTCATGTAGTGTCTACATCAAATTTTTTATTGTAATAATTTTTTTATGAATTTTTAAAATACATCTGTCAAGCAGGAAAGAATAAAAAATTTTTTTTAATTTTTAAAGTTGATATATATATATATATATATATATATATATATATATATTATATATTTCTATGTCCATATCATATATTTCTGTACGATAAAAAATTAAACAAAAACTTACAACTAATATCACAGCCTAAAAAATCTAAAATAAGTGTTCAACAAAAATTGTAAAATTTAACTAAAAAATAATAACAATTTAATAAAGTCCAAGAGGGGTGTAAAGGGTCCCAACTCGGGTAACGGGAAGCATAAAAAATTAACATAAAAAAACCTAGGTTAAAAACTAAAATATTAAAAAGCTAGAACTTACAATTAATAACATAGATAAAATATCACTAAGAAACTTAAAACTAATATTACTAAAAAATGTATATAACTAATATCACAGTGGGAAACTTAAAGCAAAATTTATTTAAAAGGAAAAAATATATATATAAAATTTAAATAAACATCAATATTTTTAACGAAGTCCGAGAGGGGTGTAAAAGGTCCCGGTCTCGGATACAGAATAAAAAAATAAATAAAAATCATAACAATTAAATGAAAAAAAAAACAAAACCATTAAAATAATTCTTCAGCACTAGAAAAAATATATATATACCACAATATTAAATTTTGTGTAAAATATTAACACTTAGTAAAAATAGTATCACCCTACCGGGTGATACTATTTTTATAAGGAAGTTTTATACCTAAAACTTCCTTATTATTGTTCAGAATCTGGCGAATGATTGTGGAATCATTCGCCAGATTTAAATTGCGTCGTGAATTTAAATTACATAGTAATTTAAATTTACGACGCATAACATATGAAATTTATCAGTATGTGGCGCACGGTCATGTGGCAGTTACATCGTGCGCATAGTGGTGCGTGTCCTGCTGACATGAGGTACTCGTGTGTGACTCTGGTATGTCCTAATCGTAATTGACAGAGGGCCACTTCCTCACGGCGAATTTTTCTGCATGAGGAGTCCCATGGCAACACAGAATCTTTAATGGCTAGAGTTTGTTATCAACGTAGCCGTCCAGTCACCCTGTCACTTTGCTCGAAGAGACTATCCTATATAATTAATAAAGTCAGAAATAGCAACACGAGTGGTGAAGGGAGGTTGATTACATGCGTCTTTAGCAGCGGAATCTGCACGTTCATTACCTGGAATTCTCACGTGGCTATGAATCCAACAGAAACTCACTTCTGTGTTGCGATGGTTCAACTCAGCGATTGCATTATAGATTTCAGATGTCTAGAATAAAAATCTTCTAAAGGTTGGAGTGCACTATACGAGTCACAACAACATAACGTCATCATCGTTATAAAGATATCATTCATTAAAGGTAGCCTAAAAAGCAATGTATATAACAAATAAGGATATGACAGTATTTTGGGTTAACGAATTCAATGCCTTATTGATAGCGAACAGTTCAGCAGTAAACATAATACCTGCAATATTATGCAGAATACCTGTAATATTAGGCAGACCAAACATACAGATACTGATATTAAGAATAAATGCGCATCTAACGGTTTCATTCTCTTTTGATTTATCTGTGTATACTATTGCGTCTGGGTTTATTTTGGAGAAAATGTGGTGAAAATTTTGCTGAAAGACGATAGGTGGTGTTGTTTGGTGTATTTCTTGTATATGGTAAGATCAAAAATAAAATTTATAAGGTAGATTCTCCACGGAGGATATGAGCAGGGATACATTGGGAAAACAGAAGGCATGTCAATGTTTAAAAGCTGTAGTAACCGCCGGGTACGTATACCCATAGATGCAGTGGAACGTCGATGGTCCTCATATCTTTGTAAATTAGGATTTACAAGACTGCGGTAAAAGCCGGATGATTCGGTTGTCCTAAGATGAGCAACGTAAGAGGCTAGAAGTTGGTGACGTCTACCCAAAGTTCATCGCACTCAACAAGTATGCTAGTAACAGGGCTTGATTTAAAAGCACCTGTAGCAAGATGGAAAAAAGCATGATGTACAGCATCTAACATCTTCAGCTCGGTATTACGCGCTGAAGAATAGGCGCGTAAGCTTTCATTAACGATGATAAGCTTCCAACCCTGATCCGGAGTACTAAATCGTCGTTCATAGTCTTGACGTTTGTTTCACAGAGACTGGCCAGGTCGACTAGAGGTTGGGAAGTACTTCAGCAGGAAGAGTCGCTTAGCGATCATGAAGTGATCTATTTTGAAATGGGGGCCTCATGGTCACGAGGAGTTGATTTACAAGTAAGAAGAGTGGTGAGTGCGTTGGGCATTGAGAGGGTGCAACATATTGTTCAAGAGCGTTTGGGTCACCTCTGTGACATTTCGCCGGCGTTTTTAACGAAGGTGATTTCGGAGGCTTGCCGTACGGCGCTGGTGAAAGCACAACCAAAGGATAAACGTGTGTATTGGTGGTCACCTGAGGTAGCCGCCGCTACCTCAGGTAGCGGCGGCTAGAAGGGCCTTTATTGGTGCAAGGAGGCGTCTGCAGCGAGCAAATCGTAGAGATGTGAGGGACGAGATTAATTTGGCACTGGAAGAATTAAGGAGATGTCGGAAAGCTTTTACGAAAAAAATTATGAGCAGTAAGAGAGAGAAGTGGCAGGAGTTTTGTTATCGCCTCTATAGCGATATATGGGAAGATGCCTTCAAGATTGTTAGTAAAAAGTTCGGGAGAACGTTACCTGTATTGTCTAGAGGGCTACTGGAGGACTGTGTGGAGGTACTGTTCCCCAGGAGGCCATGAGAGGAATTGGAGGAGGTTGCTGCGGTGGAGATTCCTCCGTTTGATGAGATGGAATTAAGAAGTGCGGTGATGAAAATCAGTAGGCGGAAAAGTTCGGGATTAGATGAAATTCCCAATGAGGTGGTGGCGGCGGTGGCAATGGCGATGCCGGAGAAGGTGTTATCTGCGTTTAATAAGGTGCTGGTAGATGGTATAATTCCAAAGGTGTGGAAGGTGGGGAGGAAGGTCCGGAGGGTGGTAAGAAGGAGAATGACCCCTCACCAGGCCGGTGAGCCTTTTAAGTTGTATGGCAAAGTTGTTTGAATGGTTGATGGCGGAACGGCTGAGTTTAGAGATTGAAGCTGGTGAGGGACTAAGTGAATACCAATTCAGTTTCCACAAGGGCTGTACTTCAGTGCAGCCTGTTGAGAGAGTAATGCGGATGGTTGATAAGGCAGCTAGTGTTACCTGGAGATCCCGGGCTATTCCGGCGGTAGTGTTGCTGGACATAACGAATGCGTTTAATTCGCTACCGTTCGGGTGGGTTCTCCAGGAACTAAAGAGGACGAAGATCAGCCCGTATTTGTACAGGTTTGTGCAGAATTACTTTAATGGCAGGGCAGTGCAGAAGGGGCTCCAATTGAGATTGTAATGGAGGCAGAAGTGCCGCAAGGGTCGTTCATTGGCCCGCTCTTGTGGTGTATCGCTTATGATGGGCTGCTGGGGTTAAGTTTTCCAGACGGGGTTCACCAACTGGTTTTACGGATGATCTCTTCCTAGTCATTGCGGCTAAAGTGGAGGAGGAGGTTATGACCCGGGGGAACGAGGCGGTGAAGATGGTTCACGATTGGTTACGGGAGCGACAGTTCCATCTAGCGTTGATGAAAACGCAGCTGGTATTAATGACTGGAAGACGACGGCTCCGGAGGATTAGTAGGAGGCACGGAGATTGTACCTTCGCCCAGAGCTAAATACCTAGCAGTAACGCCAGATGACAAGCGTTCTTTTCTGCCGCATGTAGTGGAAGCGGTGAAGAAGGGCGGTAAGACTGTGAGGGCGATTAGCAGGTTGTTGAGTAGGATGGGCGGGCCTAGCACAGTGAAGAGAAAATTATTAGCATCGTTAGCTAGGTCCGTCGTCTTGAACGCCGTTCCACCCTGGAGGAGAGCGTTAGACAAGGTGATTGTGAGAACGAGCTGCTCTCTTTGCAGAGGCCGTTGACAATTGGGGTGGCGCGATCGTACCGAACTGCTTCGACGGAAGCAATTTTAGTAATAGAGGCCATGCCACCTTTAGATTTGATAGCGGAGGAGGTAGTGGAGAGATCGGCCAATAATAATAATTATATCATTTATTTATTGGTTATTTATTAGATATTTTTATAATTTATTTTTCCTTTGTAGAGGGTTTTTCTAATTTGTTAGCTTTTTTTTACTAATGTTAATATTAATATTAGTTAAATAAAAGCTTTTTTAAAAAATAATTTTTTATTTTTATTTTAAGCTCCTTAAAAGGAAATATTAGTAAGCTCCTTAAATTTAAATAGGGGATATAAAATAACTGGGGATTAACTTAAAACTAAGACCAGCTATTCCCGAAAACAACTCTAACCTAGCTGAGCCGATAAGACAAGATGGCTGTAGATCGGCACAAACAAAACATAATGGGCAGCACACTGCCCATTATTGTTTTGTTATGTCTTTTTGGCATAATGGCCAAAAAGACCTGAGAGGACAGTGATATAGTTATGAAACAATATGAGTAGAAGGGGAATATGGTGGCCAGTGTGACTGCCCTAAAAGCCGCAAAGGGTTAAAACTCTGCTACTGTTTGATAATGTTTCAGTACTTCCTCAGAAGTTATTACAGAGTAGTAGTGAAAAATTAAATGTTTATTCATGCCTCCTAATATGTCGTACTAATCGTTTGCTTTTGTTCAACCAAAATCTCTTATAATTCTAAATAAAGCTAGTTTCTTTGATTAGTGTATATATATATATATATATATATATATATATATATATGTGTGTGTGTGTGTGTGTGTGTGTGTGTGTATATGTTTATCTCTCAAAGTTTTTCCTATAAAATTTGTTTACTGGTACTGATGAAGATAACCAAAGAAAATGGAACTACAATATTTTTTACCAACAACAGATACAATTCACTGGCCATTTCATTCTGACCTAAATGAGGCAGTATGTTTGTTATTTTTAAAGTTAATATTATATTTTTCCTATAGTAAAAGAACATAAGAACACTAATCTCGTGCGTGTACATGTACGGTTAAAATGGTGAGAAAAATAAATACTTAATCAATGAATCTACAAGAGCATACAACTGTGAAGAAACACAAGCTAGATATAACATTCTTTCCCAAAAAATGTACATATCAAAGGGAACATTTTATTTGATATTACCTTATAAGGAAGCTGCAATATTTTAGCCTTCAAAATAGGATGTTTAGCGAAATGCATGTCCTTCTTATTTAAATGCATCATGTCAACGTCAACAGTATCATTTTCATTTATATAAAACTTTTCAGTTCTGGTATCTTCATCACAAAAACGAAAACTCCAGTCAGCCTTAAAATAAACAGCATTAATGAGAAGCATGACTGTATCTTTCGTTATGAAACCTAAAACAAATAAAATGATACATACAGAAATATCCAGAATGAAGTTAAAAAGAGGATAATGAACGTAATGATCAGTTGCTGTGATGCCATAATTGCCAAGTATTTAAAGGTTTTTATAAAACCTAGATAACTTCAGATAGTTAATTTTTTCTCCAGAAGAGCAAAATGTTACTAAAAGAATAGCAGTACTCGGGTAGTAGAATCTGGGTGAGTTTTATTTTGCAAGGAAAGTGGTCTCTAAGGAAGAATATAGAAAGGAACTGGCAATAAGTAAACATACCACACGCAGAGAATATATCTGAAGGGAAACTTTACAGAGCACTCTCTATTGTACCACAAACTAGAAAGAACTCTGCCTTGGACCATTAACTGAAATTCTGTTCATTAAATGGGTAATGTAATAATAATTTAACAAGCATGCAATAGAAAGAATCAAACTGGCATTTTTTAGCAAAATTAAATAAACGATAAATTTAGTTACGAATACTGTTTTTGATTTTGAGCAATATTTGTGTCAGTGATTTATTTGGCACCTGATTGATTTTGCTTTGATTATACTTGGAAGGAAATAATTAAAAAAATATTTTTTTAAATAGGTCCAAAGCAAAAGAAATGATGTTTAACATTACTCTTCTTATTTACATCAATTCCTAATTTCATTTCTTGTTGTAAATAATAACATAATTCATAAGATAACAATTACTTGATGTATTTTTACTTACTTGTACGAAGTAAAGTAAGTATTGTGATAGCGAAAAAGTTTGGTTATCAGATTTCAACGGAAATATCCATTTTGACAATCCCTGAATCCATTTTGACTAGTATCAGCGTGACGTCTGTACATACGTATGTACCTATATACCTCGTATAATTCAAAAGCGATTAGCCGTAGGATGTTGAAATTCTGGATTTAGAACTGTTGTAACATCTAGTTGTCCACCTCCCATTTTGATCGCATTTCACTGAACTAAAAGTGTCCAAAAAAGCCCAAATTTAAAAAAAAAATTGGATTTTGGACTTTTTCTTAACTGCAGTAATAATCTGTAACTGCACTAAGAGCTTTTCAACTATATATCACAAGTTATTTTCATTGGTTCCAGAGTTATAGCCAAATAAAATTTTAATTAATGAAATATTTGGATCAAGGGGAAGGCACATCGGTTCGAATCAGATTTCATCTCCTGTTTTTTAACTTTTTTTTTAATTTAAATCTATTGATTTATTAATAATTATTAACCTGATTGTAAAAAAATGTTTACGATAAATAATAATTCAATAATAACAATAAAAAAATTATCAGAAGTTATTAATGAAATAAAATTTTATGTACTTTTCATTTTAAAAAAAATGTGTATATGTAATTTAATAGACGTACAAGAAAGTTAAGGGTGTCCACATTAGATTTTTTTAGTTAAAAAAAAAATTAATACTGTTTTTAATTAAATAAACCTGAGAAAACATTTGTCTCAGGCTTTTTCTCTTCCAAATAATTTTTTTTTAAATCATAAAAATCTAATGTGGACATCATATGACTTCCTTGTACACCTATTAAATTACATGCACACATTTTTTGCTACACTTCATCAAAACATACTTCATTTGAAAGTGAGATACGATCCTCCAATTATTAAATAAAGTGAACAGTTACATAATTCCTAAATAATAGTTTTTACTCGTATTAACATCAAATATTTATACAATTGTTAATTCAACAATCTTACCCTAAATATTAGGATAAAGTAAAAGTCCCTTTATTACTCTTTAAATAAATGTGTCTTATACCTATCTGTATGATAGATGTAGATTTGGACACCACATACAGAATCTGTATCTGGTCCAAATTTGTATGTTTTGTCCAATATAACATTGTATTTTATTGTTCTGTCAAATAATTAAATAAAATGATTTTTTTTAAATAAATATACAATTTTTAGAAGATTTTACTAAGAAAATCCAAAAGAATTCCGATTCTAAATTATAATTTCAAATTAATATTAAATAATCAGATATAATATCACGGTTATTACCAATATAACATTCAATTATTCTAAATGTCGATTGCCCAGTCGATTGCAATCAAAATGGAGGTGCAAAATTAGATGTTATTACAGTCCTAAATATAAAATTTCAATATTCTACAGCTAATCGTTTTCGAGAATGTGTAAAAGGTAAAACAGATAGGCTTTGGAAATAAAATTATTCTAATATACTAAGATCAAGCTTAATGTTAAAAAACATTGATTTTCATAAGCAAAGTATTTCTAATTCTGAAAGAAAATAACTATAGTAACCTTTTTCTACAAAAATTTAAATCAGTATAAGGCAGCTAAGATCCATATTACTGTAGCTAATAATAGAAAGGCACGGGCTTCGAGACACTGATTTAAGCCATATTGCGTATGTGAATAGTGCACTGTTTACGTGTTTTCATCACAAAATACTAACACGCAATATTCAAATATACTCAAGAAGAATGGCCCTAAAAATTTCTTTAGCATTTTATATTAGTATATATTTAATTATATTTTATATTAAGTATATTGAAGATCAATGTAGATATGTCCACATATACAACCAGGTGATTCAAAGAAACGGGAAATTTTAAAAATTAAATAACGTTAATGAAATTTTTTTTTTAGAAAATGAATTTTATTTCATGTAATTGTATAAATGTTGCCATTTTAGGATACATACATTTTAGTTTATTTTTTAAAGATGACATCTTGCAGGTGACCTCCTCTTCTACGTAAACACTCACGAAGTCTCTTCGTTAAATTGTTCGTGGTTTGACGTAACATCTCAACTGGAATTTCCGCAATTGCTCCTCGGATCTTTGCCTTCAGTTCTTCCGTTGTAGCAGGTCTACTGTGGAACACTTTGCTTTTAAGGTGACCCCACAAAAAGTAATCGCAAGCTGAGAGATCAGGCGATCTGGGAGGCCATCTAATGTCACCATTTTGTGAAATGACACGTTGTCCAAACAATCGGCGTACAGCTGCCATCGATATTCGTGTAGTATGAGACGTTGCTCCGTCTTGTTGAAACCAGGCTGTGTTAAGAACTGGTGGAAATCTCTTTTGTTGTTCCACAACAAAGGTTTCAAGCATGGCTACGTAACGAGCCGACGTCACTGTAATCGCAAGACCGTTGTCATCCTCAAAAAAATAAGGGCCTATAACACCGTAAGATGACATAGCACACTACACGGTCACTTTCTGGCTGTGCAACGGACGCTGGTGTAGCTGCGTAGGATTTTCTTGTGCCCAGTATCTGAAATTTTGCTTGTTAACAAATCCACTGAGGTGGAAATGCGCTTCGTCTGACATCCACAGTTTGTGAATAAACTCTTCGTTATTTATCTTCTGAAGCATTGCATTACAGAATTGTACTCGCACAACTGCATCGTTCGGTTTCAGTTCCTGGACGATCTGCAACTTGTATGGATGGTATTGCAAGTCCTTCACTAACATTCTTCGAACACTTGAACTATGCAATTGTACAGATGCTGAGAGACGACGGATTGAGCGATGTGGACTTCGTGTGACAGCATCTTGTAAAGCTTGAATTGTGGTGTACAGACGGTTCGCTCACGGCCTGGAGGTTTCTTTTTCATTGCCGAATCAGTTTCCTCAAAATTAGATATCCATGTTTTAATTGCATGTGCTGATGGAACACGGTCGTGCCGTCCCAGATTAAAATGACGGCGAAATTCTCTACGCGCCCCCTCCACACTGTCATTGTTTTTGTAAAACGCTTTGATAGCAAATGCACGTTGCGCACCACTCCAAGGATCCATGACAACTAAATGGCAGGTTAGGTTAGAGAGGCTGGCGCTACTTATCAAGTGGTACCAATCGCCCACGGCTACCAACACAACTTTCAAAATTTCCCGTTTCTTTGAATCACTCTGTATTACATCTTGTTTCACGTCGCTCAAGTAGATATGTGGTGAAGTTAGAACGTGTCGGATCCGCAACCATGCACACATATGTTCGAATCCGACTTCATATACATATACATATTTTTTTTACCTTTTTTTTTTTTAATTTAAAAATATTAATTTATTAATAATTATTAACCTCTGATTGTAATAATTTTTGAATTAAAATGAAAAGTACATAAAATTTCATTTCACTAATAACTTATGATTTTTTTTTTTTTACTGTTATTATTGAATTATTATTTATTGTTATTTTGTTTTACAATCAGAGGTTAAAAATTATTAATAAATTAATATATTAAAAAAAATATGTATATGAAATCAGATTCGAACCGGCATACAAATTCTCACAAAATAAATGATAAATTGGACGAATTAATATGAAAACAAGAGGCCAAAATAAAACTTTAAGACGGGAATATAGATAGTGTTAGAGAAAATAATTTAATTGCGTATAACTCAGAGGGAGAAAACAACAAGGTTTCAGAGGGGACAGTAATAAATATATCAGAACAGAAAATGGAAATTGGTATAGATATTAAATCGTTAGAATAGATAGACTCAATTTGGGTATTAATAGACTGATTTTAATGACACTAGTAGGATCTGGTCAAAAGAATTGTGTTTTGAAAAATTTGAAGATATTATCTGGTTCAGGAATTAGAATTGATGAAGATTGTATATTAAAAACATGCAAGGTAAGAATTTAAGACAATGGATAAAACTGGTGTTAGATTTCATAATTTGAAAGAAAAATTTCCCATGTTAATGATGCTAAAATCAAGGAAGGAAATTTTCTTTATCTACGAGTAAGATTGTTAGATTAGTGATGCACAATTCGAAGAACTTTAAGTCTGCAAGGTCATTTAAGTGTTGTGCAATACATTTTAGAAAATTCATAAATTCCCCAACTGCAGTGACATTGTGGGTGAACTATTATAATATACAAAACATGTGGGGTAAAATATGTCTAAAAATTCATTTCCTAATTCAACTTAGTTTCTTTCTGGTTAATGACAACGCTTTTTGTCAGTGACAAGTATAGGAAATGTTTCTACCAGTAAATCTCAGTCATGAAAAACAAATACCAGCATCAGTGAAGTACTTGAGTGCTCGGAGATTACTGTTTTGATGCTAAAGAGGGATGTTCCAAAAACAAACACAAAAGGAAACAACTACCATATTTTAGGTAAGTTGAATAATGACCTGCATGCATGTAAATTTTACATATCTTTCAAAGTTTACCAATGCATCATAAAAAAATAAACAATGGGTGATGGAGAAGATTTATTTACATTTTGAATTCAGTATGAGAAGTTATATTAAGATCATATAATTTGTTTCTTGGTCCAAAAAAAGTTTAATTTTGTTCCTCAGAATAAATAAAAAATCATGATTTTAACAATAATTTATAGCTTATATGAGAATTATTACACTCTTAGTAGAGTAATCTAATGTTTTTTCAAGATTAAAGACTATATATGATCGAATCTGAGGATAAATATCTCTGAAGTAGAAAGTGAAACTTTCATAAATTATGTAAAAATTTACCAAGTTTTGCTTTTTAGATAGCCACCTGTAAAGAATTTATTTTTTTTTTATACTGAAAGGGAAAATGTATCCTCTAAATCCCTATATAAAGATTTCTGGCACCATTAATCGCTCCCATGAAAAGATGAAATAATAAATTTAAAAGAAAAGTAACAATAAAAAAATCTACTCATCATAACTGCATTTTATTATTTAATTTATAACACTGACTTTGTAATAAAGTCAACAGTGTAACATATCTCTCAGAGCATGCCAAGATATGATTTCATATAAAGCATATTTGATGAGTCAAGATTGAGCAGATCCATTTAAAGTACTATAATGAGTACACTTTAACATTAAATAATTTGGTTGATTAAAAGATTATAGATTTGTGAGTTATCATTAGCGAAAGAAAGACTTTGGAAACAGAGGTAAAAAGACTTTGGTCTAAAAGCAGTGACTTTTATAGACAATGAAAATTATCAATCTAGTAATTACTGAATTAATTAGACTGGATCAAAACATTACTTTTTAAGGAGTTATGAAACTACTTTTAAAATCCCCGTACCTTCAGTAATCAGATCCTTTATCTTGTCATTAGTCTTTTTTGCAACCCAATCATTAATACATGTTCTTGCCTCTTGACTGTCTTGCATAAAATCAACTGTTTCAGCATCAGCATTGAAATAAGTATGTGCATTTTTTTTATAATTTTCTTTCACACCAAATGTCTTCTCTGCAAATATTCTTGTTGCAATGTCTAGATTAGGAGACTTTAAAACACAACAGAAATAAAAAGTTATGAAACAAGGTAAAAAAATCTCCTAAGTATTTTAAATACATTCAGAATCAAAAAATATCAGTAACATAAATATGACACAGAAAACTAACACAATATAGTTACAATAAGTATAATATAACATAACTATTTTATTAAATAATTTCTTATCGTTTCCCTGTCAATGTCTTATTAATCATTATTGTTAGAGGAAAAAACTCCACTCAAGTTTATTCACTCTCATCTTTTAACTTTTCATATTTTTACAAAGACATGTTAGATTGTCTTAAGTAGTGTATAATATGAAGACATTAACATCAATAAAAAGGCAATGGGATATGTATCTGAAATTATCTATTAACTTATTTTGCTACAAGGTTGATAAAATAATTATTTAACTTAGAAAACGTTTACTCCATGAAATCCAAAGCTTCTTCTAGGTTTTGATGAGTGAATTTTTCAGCAACTAAAAATAGATTCATAGGTATTGTACAGTTTTCTTTTAGTTATTCTTCCTGAACTGACAATTTTTACAGGTCCATGTCTGAAGATGTTAATTAACACTGTATTCTATTTACTACTTATATTTTACTCCATATCATTTTGATCAGCTTAAATACATGTAACTGTTTATCAGACTAATTTTTTTAAGTTGGCAACATTTTTGCCACATTACCATTCCTCTCCATAATTTTTTATTTTATTTTTAATTTAAAATAACAAAAATGAAATAAATTGGCAGTGTCTTAGATTAATCCACCAGGTTGGTCTATTGGGGAACTCGTCATTGCAAATCAGCTGATTTTGAAGTCGAGAGTTCTAAGGTTCAAATCCTTGTAAAGACTTTTATATGGATTCAAATACTAGATCATGGATGCCAGTGTTCTTTGGTAGTTCGCTTTCAATTAACCTCACATCTCAGGAATGGCTGACCTGAGACTGTATAAGACTACATTTCATTTACATTTATACATATCATCTTCATTCATCCTCTGATGAAGTAATACCTTATGGGGGTTCCAGGGGCAAAACAGAAAAAAAGAGATGTCTTAAATTCTCTTTTCTGGAGTTAGGAGTCTGTTGATAGAGAGTCCTAGCTCCTGCAACCCCTTTTTTTGTTTAGATCTACTTAAATTTTTTTTTTATTAAATAATTTATTGTTACAGTAAAAGATGTTGTCTACACTCAAATAATTTGTACTAATAGTTAAAATAATAGTGTAATAAATAATTTTATACAAAGTGTACTAAAATCATTTAAAATAAAATTAAAATGGCCGGTGAATATATTTGTAAGTATTTTAAAACTATATTGAACTTAACATGTAATATGGCAATTATACTGTAGTATGTGATCAGGAACAGGTACAGAAAAATTTAAATTATTTATATTGGTTCTTGGATGTATTAACCATGGATGGGTGTATTAAAAGAATAAAATAAAGTTGAACATGTATATTTTTACATATCAAGAGAGAAAAATACTACTAAAAATGTCTTACGAGTAGACTTTCATATTCTCAAAACTGTCTGGGGGCAACCCAGATTTGTAAATTTTCCCTTGGGTTTCTCGTAGTAGAATTATCGTTACGTAAGTTGGCACAAAAAAACTACTAGCATTCAGCAAACATTTGGCACGGTACTAGGCGGACTGAAAACACTATCAGTAATTTCTTTTGATTTTCTTCTTGTAATTTTATATCATATAATTCAGTCTTTGTCATAGCTGGAGAACAGTTAATTCGTTGTTCGGCTAACCATTGTATCATATTTAAAGAGTTAGAATTTGGCAACTTTTGTAGCAGAACGTTGTGATACGATGCATTATCTAGTGTAATGGCCGACCGAGGTGGCAAGTTGGGAATACACTTCTCCCGTTTTCAGTCCCTCATAAATGTTGTGTCTACCCACGATTTTGGTCTCGCATGACTACTGTGAATGTAGGTTTCATCTGCGTATACAATTGGCCTTCCGTCTTCGCGAAACTGGGAAATTTATCATAGAAATTTCATTCCTTGCATTTTAAAGACATGCCGTTCTATCAGTATTTTTCGGTGGTCTTCTGTTTTTTCCATCTAAATCCTACTTTAAGATCTACTTAAAGATCTTTCACTCCCTTTGAAATTAATTTCACTTTCATGGGCTTTTTGCATAATTCTCTTCACAGTAGAAACGCATTTTTGGGTTGCATAAAATTTATTTATAAACGCCCCAAAGCATCCTTGTCAAACGAATCTAAATTGCACACAGTACTGGGGCGATTTACACGTTTTTTTTGGCGAAACGAACACGGATGGCTTCTCAGTTTTCATTTGATTTCCGATCTCCTATAATTCTTTGGACCCTTCGTTTTGATACTTCTGTCGCTAACAAACGTATACACTAATTCAGTTTTCCTCACTATTCCGGTTCCGGCATTGTTTGGTAAAAAGAAACTGTAAACATTGAATGGAAATTCCCTGACTCTTAACTACTACTATACCTTTTCCTCCTAACATAGACATTTAAAAAAAAAATAACTGTATTGAAATATTAAAAATTTACATGACTGAATTTATAACAAAGCCTTAAATGAAAACGACACAACAAATAGTAAAAACAAAACACTAACAGCCATTCACTTCATTAAGTAAAATATACACTGCAATTAATGTTTCTATAATAACCACTTCTAGAACATAATTGCAAGCGATGTATGAGATATGATTATTCACAGCTCAATAATGATTAGAGGAAATTAAAAATAAGTAAATGAAGTTCTTAGAATTGCGTGTTGTGTTTACAACAATTCATAAGTAGTACGTTAGTCATGTATGATTGTACTATTATTAGTGGCTACACAACATGAAGTAGGCTTAGATCACAACATCAATATATAGTTTAGAATAAACTGAACAATTATGTACTCTACAGCAAGTTTACGAAATCCGTTTTTTAATATATTACCATATCACAAAAGACATATAGAAAAAGACAATGTTTTTAGTTTTCTTGTAACAGAGGCCAATGCACGCAAAATACTAGTACATAGGCTTTCAGTTCCTGCGCCAACATATGTGCCGATACATTTAAAGACTTATAATTTTTCGTATCTGAAGCCTACTGTTCGATTATATTTTATACTTATTACACATCCATTTTCTAAAGGTAATAAGAGGTTGAATACTGTCTGAGAAAACTCTTAATTTTTTCATTCATTATTATAATGATACCCAACAAATAATATTACACTTTCAGTATGCAAAGATTGCATACCTTGCAAAATTTTCAAAAAGAGTATTCAAAGACTGTTTGACTACACAAAGATTTTTGGGGCTGGGCTGCATTTCTGAAGGTATGACCTTTTATTCTATGCAATTCAGCTGGAAGTGGATAAAATGATGTTTTATATTTGTACCAATCTGATTGTTCACTAAACCAAAAAAATGTTTTTTAGATGGCTGCGCCTCCTGGGAAGTTGCATCTGATTTGACCGATGATTTTGTGAATTTAAAGATACATCTAAAAGAAAAGGTTTCTAAAAGTTTTGCTACATGAGACCTCAGTCTGAGTGCAAATCCTGTCTGCGGGATTACTCCTCACATTCGTACTCTTAATTAGAGAATTTTATTGTTTGCTTTGCAGCAGGAAATTAAAAAAACATAATGCTGTTTTTTTAATGCAAGGCTTCCTAACGTGTTCAATTTGAATTATCACTCCCATTATCTTATTTGTTGGGTTTCCCCTTTATAAGATTAGGTCGTAATTTTATTTTTTCTCATTTCCTTTAAGAGTGATAAAAAACTGTTAATATTTTTGAACCATGGCTTACTTCTATTTGCAATAAAGATTTTGAAGTTAAGCTCATTGAACATTTCGATATTAATTTGTTATTTTATCGACCTTTTATTTTCCTTTTCATACAGATATTAACGATTATTTTTCGCTAGTTCAGCCAGTTAATAAAATAGTTTTTGGTGATGTTGGGCCCCTAATGGAGGGATTTCCTGATTGTTTGAAGAATGTTAATTCTATAAATGTGAGACTTTTCATTTCTCTGTTCCCAGACCTGTATAAAAGATGTTTCTGAGGAAACTAGATGTCTAAGTTCTAATCTTTTTTCATTTACCTGTCATTTTGAGGTGAGATAAAATATTTCCATGTCTTCACTCTGAGACCTACATAGTTGTAAGAATTTTTATATTTACTGTACACACTTGCATTTTCAAAAATGTTTTGACTGTGGGGGGGGGGTCCATAGGAAAGGTTAGGTTTCTTAATTTTTTTCTTTATTTTTACTTTTTCCATAATTCTCCCTCAATTTTTCAACTATGCGCTAAAAAAATTGATGAGTTTTGGTGAGGCTGCAAATAGATATAGGTTTTGTGATTTTTTTTACTTCTATATTTTATAAACAATCAAAACAACAAAAAGGAAAACAAATTAATAACGTTCCTCATAATTATTGAGCTCCCAATGGCTCTGAAGCTAATTCTGTAGTTTCAGTTTTTTATTATTAATAGTTTTACATAAGGTTCAAAAACTATTATCACGGAAAAAATCTCAAAATTTTGAGATTTTTTCTCAAAAAAAGTTTTTTTACAGAAACTGTAAAACATCCAACCAAATAATAGGCCTAACTAAAATATGATCTTAAAAAAATTGAAGGTCATATATGGTAGTTTCTTCTTAAAAATAGAATTAACTACTGAAAAATGCCACAAATTTGTCTTTGGAATTAAATATTTACAGTAAATTAACTTTTTAAATGTTAAGGCTTGCTGATACATGGTACATTTCTGAAATGTGCATTTTACATCATTTATAATAACGGATTCATCCTAACTCTTTGTAAACCATTGAAATCTCAAAAACAAGTTAAAGGAAATGTTTATTGAGGTTAAACCAAGCAAATGAATAACCATTTTTCAAATACTAAACCTCATTGTATCAGCTTGTGTAACAGAAAGCTCGAACAACTAACTTGTGCTAGAAAGCGTGTGTAACAGAAGGATAAAGGAAAAGAAAAAATCAAATATCTAACTGAAAATAATAGAAATCAACTAAATTAAAAGATTCACAATATAAAATAATAAAAAAAAAAAAAACTTCATTAGAAATTTTACACGTACAACCCAATAAAGAATAAACAGAATTAGATGATCAACCAGCAAATATGACCTAATAAAAAAATAAATTGAGGTTAAAATAAACCCCAAAACTAGAACAACACAAAAAAGTAAACCATAAACAAATCCAGAAAAATGAAAACGAAAAGAAAAGACTGTTGTTTCCTACGAGACTGCTGTCAAAAAATGAAAAAAAAGAAACTTTTGACTGTTTCAAAAGACACAGTCTTTTGAATTATGCTATTTCCAATTACATGACATGTAACAGTAAATTATTATCTTGGCCATTTGTCATATAAATATCATCTGATACTACAAAGACAGGAAACACTATCATATGTGTCCAGAGAAACAAAAAACTTACCTCCAAATTATTAATTAACAAAAAACCTCTAATTCATTAACTTATACCCTTCATGGTATGTAACCATTCACCATGCTGAAGGTCTTCAGAAGCAATCGATAAATTTACATAACTTTGATTAAACTCATGCTTCTCATTGAGTTTTCATCCAGAAAATTCAAAAAGTTATATATGTTTATGAAGGAATGGTAATAATAATGTGTACAAAAATATATTAAAGAGTATGTTTTTTTTTGACAGTATATATACAAAGAGTTTAATGATATTATTTTTAGAAGATAAAAATGAAAATTACGTATTGAAATTGAAATTAATTTTATAAAACTGATTATTAAATTTATTTCAAAATTAGGACTATAAAAATTCAATTATTTCATTTTTATCTAATTAGTTTGTATTATTATTGATAGTAGTAAAACAGAATTATTTAAAGCTACAGTATTTCAAATTAACAAACATAAATTTTTGTTTAAAAAAGTTCATGACCAGATATATATTTTTATATTTACTAGTATACGAGTACAGCACAGAGCTAAATGCAACCATAGGAGGCAGACTGAAGAGTTAACATACTAATGTACACAAACACTGAAAAATCATATAAATTTTCTAACAAAAGATTAAAAAGATCCACTCAATAATTCAATAGCATTGTTTATTTACTAATATTTTAAGAAATGAACATTACTGTTATTATTCATATCATTATTATAAAAATAATAAAATAATATTTTGCTACTTTGCTGTTTCAATTACATGACTTGTAACAGCAAATTATTATCTTAGCAACATATTGTGTAAATATCATCTAATATTATAAAGAGATGAAACAATATCGTATATGTCCAGAGAAACTAAAAAACTTACCTCTAATTCATTAACTAAGAGCTTGTACCCTTCATAAAACCTGTTCATATCATTAGGAATCTGCAATGCTGAGGCTATCTCATCAGCTGTTACTCCCACAGCGCCTGAGTATGTCAGTGATAAAGCCACCTGCAGACTAAGTGGGCACGCAATTACATTCCTGTCTGGATTAGCTTTACTTAATATCTGCAAAAATAGCACTCTTATGATAATTATTGTTAAAACTGGAGAAATAAAAATCAATACCTAAAACCTGGAGACAAGTGTCAAATGTTCATGGTCCAAACTCTACCAACAGCTATAAAGAAAACACCAAATTAGATAACAGAATCTATTTTTTCTTAAAAATACAAAAGGGTGATAATAGTTTGTTGTATGCATATAACTTTAGATGTGGAAAATTTCTCAACCAGTTTATTGTACATCATAACATGGGTATGGGAAGTCACTACAAAAAGCCTTGGCAGCATTACAGAAGTATCTTCAATGAAGATTTATATTGCAGATCTATATTTTTGCTGATGAATTTAAAGCTTATTCTTGCTTGTGATCTTATTTTACTTACAATTCAATTTTTTGCTAACCAGTACTATTTTATTACATTAGTAACAATTACCTTAAACAAATTTAAGAGAAATATCTTTCTTTTTACTACTTTTTAACAAAACATGATTTTATAAGAACATGACAGACAATAAATTGTCCAATTAACTTCTTAATAACCAATCTATTCTCATTATCCTCACTTAATTTTAGTGATTTTCAACAATCAGCATTTTAATTATCAATGATTTCTCAAGAAATAGCAATTTTACTCAGAAATAGTTATCTTCATTTGGAAAACTGAATAAGGAAATAACTATAGAAATTCAAAGTAAGATAGGGATTGGGGGATTTGAGAAAAAAATCATTTAAAATTACTGCTGCCAAAAAGAAAATATTGTGTGGATTATGTAACACATTACAATATGTGTGCTGAAAGTTTGCCTCTCACCAACTTCTGTGTCTAGTGTGTACTAGTTGTATTGTACTAGCTTGTGTTTACATTTTAAATAGAAATGTGTCACTTTTATTAGTAATCGGCTGATGTCGTCTGGATAGATAGTATAACAAACTTGCTCACCCGTCATACCTAAGCCAGCTGACAGTTAACAAATATAGTTGTTGACAAATACAAGGGCAAAAACCTTCAGCACAATTAGTGTTTATTAGTACCGTTTATATTAGAATATTGATCATAAGAAAAAGGTTGGTAAACGTTTTTATTGAAAGAAATTACTGTAAACTGGTGCAAAATATTTAGTGTGATTCATTTATTAATATAACAAATCATAATGTAATGAAACACTATCGGTGGATTTATAATGCACCTTTATACACATTAATATTATAGACATTTTGATTCACTATTCAGCCTACATATTAGGTGTAATCAAAAAATTGAACAAGGCTCTTTCTTGCGCAGTTAACAGGACATAATTTTATAATTTTTTGTGCATTTCCCACGCACAAATACCTACATTATTAATGGAGGTTAACAGAGAAGTAATTAAAAAATACAATAACACTCTCATTATTTTACCATTCTTATGTCAGTAGTTATTAACTTAAAAAACCCACCAGTAAAGATACAATTTGACAAATATAGTTTTGAGCAGCATCAAAGCCTTGATCCATCCTTTTCTCTCTTATCTTCACATCCTATTCGCAAATAAGTAAGAATTCAAGTCAGGTACAAAACTTATTATTCAGGTTTTATCAGATATACTTAAATTTTCTATCATGATAAAACTGAAAACTAATTGATATACAAGTATATACTTCTACGTATAATAATAATAATAATAATGCATTTTCTTCTTGAGGTGCCAATCCATTTCAGACAAAATGAATATTTGTAATGATAAATTAAACTAAAATTAAATTTTAATTTACATTAAAATGTTGTCAACTACACTTTTAATCCTTTTCAGCAATGCTCATCAAATGTACAAGATGAGTAATAATAGAAAATATTTTAATGTAAAGAAAGCTTTTTAAACAAAGTAAAAAACCTAAAATTTGATTTAACTTCCCTCCTTCTCCTCATTGATTCTGAATAAGAAAAATTGACATTTTGGATATCTGCTTAGGTGATAAACCTAAGCACCTAAACCTTCTGTGGTACCTTTAGCTTATAAAAGCATGCACATAAATGCATGCTTTTATAAGTTAAAGGTACCACAGAACTTAGACAATTCTGGGAGTAGCACCCTAGAAGCTGAAATGAAATAGTTCAACAGTTAAGCTATATTTAATAAACTGGTAGATCGAAACAACAGTTGCTGATGTCACTAAAAAAACTGTCCATGATTAAAAAATAAATGTTACAAAAAAATAACACTACAGCATTTGAAATAAGTGAGTTCATAAGTTGAATTTACACAACAGAAACAAAACATTTACCTTATAAAATTTTGTTGCAAATGAATTTGATACATGAGAAAGTTCAGCTAAGATACTAGCTTGTTCAGAACTCAAATTCTGAGTAGCAGTGGGAACAGCATCAATCTCTTTAAAAACAATAAAAAGAAACAGAAATGATGACAATACACATTTTAAAAATAAATAAATTAAAAAAAGAATTCAATTATAAATTAGTAAGTAATGAAATGAAAAGACTAATTGAAAGAAATACAATTTTTGTTATCAGAAGCAATCACCCATTTTTTTACTACTGATCAGCTAGTATATATATATATATATATATACTTTAAACTGTATAAATATACAAACTTCAAACTATATATATATATATATATATATATACTATATACATATATGTATATTATATACATTACCAACTTTAAAAACATTGTAACAACTGTTATCAATGTTACATACACATGATCTGTGAAAATTTAATATCTTTTAGGTTGAAAGCCAACATAAACAAAATTCATGGCAAGAAAATATTTATTTTTTATGATATATTTTATTATCTATGGAATATCAAATAATTTATTACATTTAACATCCAAATTTCAACAAAATTAATAAGATCAAGCAACATTAACAAATTTAATCAAGAGAATCAAAAGAAAAAATAAGTAGACACTTCTAGCCACTCATTTCCAGCAATCAACCAAATTATACCAATTTATTTACCACTTTACAGATGACAGCATTAATAACCAGGATGAAAAATCCAGAATATTTTCATGGATTAATTCACCCTACCTAATGTAATATTGATTTAACAAGAAAATATTTATACAAATATGCATGTAATGGTAACCAAAATTAAGTCTAAATTTGAAATATGAGTAAGTTTAAAGTAAAATTTGTTAATAAATAATATTCCTCAAAGGTAAGTGTCCACTCAAACTATCCCAAAGTACTTGTATTCTTAGGCATGGTGTTCATTATTTATATAAAAATTTTCTGCACAGAAGCATCAATACAAAAACTGGCGACAAAGAAAGCAAAATGAAGAAATAAACAAAAAATATTACAACCAGATTTACTGAACTCTATTGCCCTAAATAAAAGTTTAATTAATTTTAATTTTTGAAAATTTTTAAATAAAAATCTAAAATAATAATACTGTAAACAAAATTATGTGTATGTAAATTTTTTTGTATTTTGTGTACGCCATGGTGTGTATTAGAAACTCTTTCTTTTTATGTTAGATTAATAAATCAAAATAAAATAGAGCCCAATGGGCTCTAGTTCCTGCCTATCTTCCTAATAATGAGCCCGTGCCCCCAGAAACCAAATGGTCAGATGAAATCTACCACACACTGTTTCCTTGCAGAGACACTGTATGTAATGCATGTTTTTCATAGAAATAGCAACCAAAATTTTTGCCAAGCTTTCTGTAAAATTGTGCATCTTATTAGTAACCAAAAAATTGCAGCAACAAAAGTGTTGAGCATCTCTGAATGTTAAATATTTTGCCCAGTAGGACTGCGGTGAAGACTGTGCATGCTACCCTATTAGTATGCTGAACTACTGGATACCAGACTACCCATTTTTCACTACACTATACAATAAAAATGTCTCAGCAGTTTTTAAAAAGTGAGATATCGGCTGTTGTTATTAATAAGAAAGCATAGTTAATTACTTTGTTGTCTCTGATATTGGCGCTGAATCCGTAGTTCCTTTTTCTCTTCAGTGGATAAACCAACAGAAAAGTGCATACACCCTTATCATGTTAAACCAATTTTCTTGTTTTACATTTAGATTTTAACTGGCTGTAATAGTTTATCAAATAAAAAATTAATTATATTTTTTATTTCATTAAAGCAGGTATTGCACAATTCCTTTCAGTTTAATCAGCTGCAACAATTTCCTTGCATTTTTTGACCATGAAAAGTGACTTATTCAAACCACCTAATTAAAAAAAAAAACAGTACGGTAATGTAAAAATATAATAATGATAATACAGGTAATTAAAAATTATAGAATAATTGCGATATACTAATAAGTTTATAAAATCATACATGTATGCTTTCCAAATTACTGAACTAAATAAACAATCTTAATCAGTTACTAATTAAGTTGATCCCGTCAAACAGTGTAGACAAGTTTTATATAGTACAATGATAAATTATATATTATGATATGATTATATTATGGTAAACAAACAAACTACTTTAGAACAACACAGTATTAATGATTAATTTATTTTTACCTTCACAAAATAAAATGCAGAAATTAATTCTTATGTTTGCTGTCTATAAAAATTTGTTCAGAGTAAGAAAATATGAACAGTGGTATTGTATTTTTAAACAGGGCTCTTTATTTTGTCAATTGTTTAATAATAAAGTATAATCTTTTCAAATTATGCTAAAACTGAATTTAAACGGTTCAGTCCTTTACCAATTAGCACACATATTTAATGTATTAATAAAATCTAATCCTTACAGTAAGGGGAATAGTCTCAATTAGACATACATACATGTTAATCATTTAACATAATCAACTGTCTGTCATTTGGAAATTTGTTATTTTTAAATAATAAATTATTTAATTTTTATTCCTGACTATACCAAGGATTTTATTATTGTTATTATTCTGATTGTGCATTTAGCGATGCTTGTATGACACAATATACTATTTATATTTTTAACTGAAGTTTGACTAAATATATAATCTAATTAGTAATACATAAATTTACAATCCCTTTTTTTTATAAATATATTGTCGCGTGTTTGTGGCTCGATGAGAATATTGAGAGATAAACAATTGAAAATGTTTATATAATTACAGTTTATTGGTTTAAAAACATAAATAAAACAAGACAAATTAATAATAATAATAATAATAATTTTTTTTTCTTTTATAATGGATGGCCTCCTCTCACCCCTTATAGCCCTTCATGAAGAGTCCTCTCTAAACTGGGAAGCAAGATGACCTAACCTAACACAGAAGAACCATGTGCAGCAGGACAGAAAAAGAAATATTAATGTGTTGCACACAGAACATATCAAGGAAGGGGGAACTAACAAACTTTAAGAAGCAATAAATATATAAAAACAAATAGGTTTAATACTATGTAATTATCCTGGTATAAGAAAAACATGGTAAGAATCCACGCTAAATAACAACAATAGTCAAAAATAAAAAATAAACCTAAAGAAAAATTCTGCAAGTATCTTTACAAAAAAAGTCAAGCCTGTTGTCAAATACATCAATATCGTTATCTATCTCATTTACCGCATTTGTAATCTCACCAATGGCATCAAAGTACTCTGACTTTCCACAGCTTTAAACATCGTATGCCTTCTAAACATCACATGTGGTAAAACAAAACCAATTTTTTTATATCAACATTGATATACCAATGAGTTGTCTTATTGAAATATTTATTTACATCAGGAGTAACTCCTGCATCATCCTTATACCATTTAATGGTGCTAAACTCAACAATCTATAGGATTCATAACTTAAGTCCTGTTCCATCAGTTCGAAGTGCGGTAAAAAATCACTTCTGGACTGATTCTATCATATTAGTTGTGTAGTCTTTCTCATAATTCCAGGCCCACCAAGCAATATTACAATATAGGTCTCACCATGGCCTGGTACAAACACAGGATGGTGGTAGCATTCATAAAATCCTGACTTATCCACAAAGGAGACCTAGATGAAATCTAGGGCAGTGGTTTTCCTAGTAAAAGTGATCACTATTGTTTCATCCACATTTAACAGCATTCTATTATCCAGTGACCATTGATAAACTACATCAATATCTCCCTGAAGCGCAAAGAAATCCTGTTGTGATTTCATTGGTGCATAAATTTTCAAATCATCAGTATAGACTTCTCAGCTGTCAAGCAATGTCATCCACAAACAGGATGAAAAGCAAAGGCCCAAGATTAGAACCTTGTGGTACTCCCAATGAAGTGCTAAACTCTGGAAATCTTTCCAGCAATTTTTACATGAAATTTTCTGTAAAGATAAGAAATTTTCTGAGAGATAAGAAATTATCCATTTAAGTAAGGCACCACAAACGCCATAGTCCTTCAATTTTCTTAAAAATATGCTTGGAGCACAGTATCGAATGCTTTCCTAAAATCAAAGTATATAGCATTGACTTGCTTTCTACTACTGAACTCAGGTGGAATATTATTGAAGGCCTTGAAAAGATTAGTCACTGTGGATTTCTTTGCCATACAACTGTGTTGGTGAGGATCAATAAATTTGACTAACGCATTCATCATGTACGTATGGATACATTTCTCAAAACCTTTAGCAACATTGTTGATCACAGAGACCGGCCTGTAGTTTTACACAACATGTAGATCACCTTTCTTAGGAATAGGCAGGCAGATCCTTCTTCCAACATTCCGGAAAAATACCTTCGTTCAGGCTTCTATTAAAAAAGCCAGCAAGTGCCGGAGCTATGACTCCACCCTTTATAACAAAAGGAGGAATTTTATCATAACTTGCTGCAGTATTTACTCTACCAACCACAGTTGATTGCCACAAGCACTTCCTTCTCACCAAGGTGAGGAATATCCAATCAGGTATCACGTCATTAGTGTTAACTGGTGGATCCTTATCAGCAATTGTAGCAGGTTGGTAAACAGAACTAAAGTATTTATCAAATTCTTCACTTAATTCCTCAGCTTCAGTAATAATTTTTTCCTTAATCTTAATAGAATGGATGCCACTAGAATAATTTATAAATGATTTGACATATTTAAGTAAGTTCATTGGCTTGAATCTCAACTGTAGCAGTTCTTTTCTTCCTATCTGTTTGGAGAAGGTACTTAGCTTCCCTTTGCAGATCAGTGAACTCTCATAGTCAACAATAAGGACAGAACTTGAACTCTTGACTCTTGAACTTTCTATGCGTATTGCAGTTATAATTTAGGCATCTTATCAATCTATTTGAGAACCAAGCATGATATTTCTCTTAATTTATATAAGAGATCTTGAAGTATCATTGTGAATAGCCTCGTCCATTCTTTCCACATCAAGAACTGCTCCCCAATCTGTATCCTCAACCACCGTATACAGGCCACCATAATTTCCATTTATGAAATCAAAAACTTTGACAGATGGTGTAACCACAATACTCTCACTGACTATAATTCTAATGCTAAGGGGTCGTAAAGTGCATCCGGAACAACGAAGATATCACCTTCAACATCCACAGCTATCTCAGCATTCGCTAGTACAAGATCTAAGATTGACTTGCCCTCTCTCAGAATGTGTTTATTAAATTGAGTAAGAGTCAAATCATCAATAATATTAAACATGTCTAAAGCTTTCTTTTTTTCATAAAAGTGGATGATGGCGCAAAGGGAACGATTGTCCCAGTCCACGTCCAGGGATATAAAAATTTCCAACGAGAACCACTCTATATCTATGAATATCCAATTGTAGCAAAGAGAAAATGTGAAATGTAGCAAAGAGTCTGAATGAATTAGAAAAGATTTTCGGAAAGCTTTGTTTAACAACAATATGCCCGGACCTAGACATCTAGTGATTACGGAAGAGAATGGAAACTTCCAGAAAGTCAGCCGATTCTTAATGGCAAGAAACTATCGTAAGAAATTAGAAATTATTCTGGTGGTGGTCCTGTCAAGGAGATTCGCAGGACTTTTAGTGGTTTGTACATCAAAACTGTAAACGATATTCAATGCCAAAAAGTTCAATTTTTGAAGAAGATCGGGAAGTTCCCAGTGTCTGTACAACCATATAGTACGCTTAACTAGTCGAAAGGAGTCATTACTTGCCGTGATCTTCTTAATTGCACCAAAAAAGAAATAGTGGAGGAAGTGTCTAGTCAAGGAGTGATCTAATTCCGGAGGTTAACCATGAGGAGAAATGATGAAGTTATGTCTTCAGCGTCGCATGTGTTGGCCATTAACAGACGTAATCTGCTTGAGAAAGTACGTACTGGCATACATCATCTGGTCGTACGCACTTTCATCCCGCAACCTATGCGATGTTTTAAGTACCAACGTTTTGATCAAACTGCAGTTAGATGCAAAAGGCAAGAAATCTGTGTGTGCGGAATGGAAGCTCATGAAGGTGATCCATCTAAAGACTCTCCAGTTTGCATTAACTTAAAGGGCATCACAACTGCCGATCAAGAAATTACTCGGTGCACAAATTGGAAACGGCCATTCAGGAAGTTAAAACGCTGCAAAAGGAAGGTTACCCTGAAGCGACTAAAATTGTTAGTAGTAGAACACCTCGACCGACAACGACTTATGCAGGAACAGCTGCTGCCACTTCGTCATCCAAAGTTAACGTGGAGCAGTTGCTTACTACGCTTGCATTAAATTTGGCTAATATAACAGAGAAAGTAATTGACACCACGATTATCTAGTCAGCGAAAGGAACCATTAAAACCTGTGAAAACTCATCCCCAGATGGACATCGTTGACACTGGGATAGAATCTTCTCAACGAAAAGTAGCAGCAAAACCCGCTATTATACAACCACCAATCGATGTTATGCGTAAGGGTAAGGAGACATCTGATAAAGCCATAAACATCACTCCTTCGACCAGTCATAAGGCAAAGGAGGGTGTGGCAAGGGTTAAGAAAAAATCTGAGACTAGTGCAATGCAGATGCAAGTAAAAATAGAGAAAGCATCGGATATAAACATTATAGAACCAGCACCTATGGAACTTCCAAAAGCCCAGAGAATACCTAAGGAGAGAGCGAGTACATCAGCCGCCCCAAGTGTACCTATGCAGATTGAATCGAGTTCTTCAGCGGCCGAAAACTAGAGAATGCATCAAGTTTAGATTCGATAAAAACTATAATAACCGCCCTATCTAGGATGTCATTACCTGATGTCAGCCGTAGAACATCACTGGTATCTGAAAGGGAGGAAGATGCCATGTCCGAGGCCTCAGACACTTTGTCATCAAAAGTAGAGGCCGTAAGGAGAATGGAAAAAAGATGCAAGAAAGGATGGTCAAAAGGAAAGCCTAGGAGGTAAGCAAATGTGATATATTTAAGAATCAAGATTATTAGGGATTGTATTCCAGTATTTGAGTTTAAAATCAAGACTGAATTAACAGTTTTCAGTTTCATTGGAAATGTGAAATAACTTAAGTGCTATTCTTTTCTTTTTGAAGTGAAAGGGGCTAATTACCAAAGCAGTCGATGTCCGTAAAACTTAAAAATAAAAATAAAAAATAATAATAATGTCCCGGATAATCCAACCCGACGTTCGTGCAATAACATCAACCCACACGTTCGGGCCGGGCAACGTCGAGATACTTCGGTATCTGCACTTATGTCGGCCAACGGGGCAACGGTTTTAATCAGGAGTTCTCTATGGAGTACGGCGGTCCGAACTGGTTGCGGCTGTGCTTCTCAGTTTTGCTGTTTACAGCGGTGGCGGGAGGCATGACCGTGATCTGCTTTGTCGACGTTGGGTAGAGTGCGGACGAGGAGTGCTCATCCCTCTTCTCGTTTGTGGAGCCGGATTGTGAGCTTGCTCTGCCGAAGTCTTGCGACATCCAGTGTGAATCAGTCGTGGGTCAGACAATGCCGGACTAGGTTAAATTTGTGGGAGGCGGCGGACTGGGGGAACCCAGGCAGGATTTATGATCCGGGCACGCCCAACAGTTTCTCCGTCCGCACCTTGTGACATGTCTACTGGCGAAAATATAGGCTATGGATTTTTCAACAGCCCCAACGTACATGGCAAAGGGTTCACGTAAAAACCCTCGTCTTGGAGAGCCTTTGTCTTCGTAGGTGAAGAGAAGGAAGAGTGTAGAATTTAGCGATAAAGAAGTAGTTATATATCTGGAAAGGAAGAAGGAAACTCGTAAATCTAGACCGAAAAATAGAGGTTCAGTACCAAAATATTTAGTTATAAAGAAGAAAGACGGCTATTTTTCCAAAACGCCGTCAAAATAGGGCGGTAACAGCTGTACATACGAACTATACATAATGCTGGCTAACGGGGCTCCGAGTGTTTCCCTTGGACATGCAGTTTTTCTTCGACCTGGTTCCATCTACAGGTCGTTCTAAAGGACTGGATTATTCGGCCATCTGCAGGTACGAAAATTCAAATGATTAAGGAAATGGATTTATATCATCTTTAGAGCTAGCAATGTGGCGGCCAGGGTCGAAGTGATTGCAGGTGTAACGGAGGCTCTTCCGCTGTGACATGCTTGTCGATGGCAAGCATGTAGCTGAGGTGCCCATGTATGTCGGTGCATGGGAGCCCTGAAAAGTTTGGTGTGTAGGGGCCTGGAGTCACTGTAGAGATTACGCATCCTCTCCCTGCCAGGACATATGCCGGTTCCATCGGATTACTGGACCGGACCCCAAGGATTGGTAGCCCTGCAGTGGGGGAGTACCCCGGCAGCTAGCCTTGCTACAGAAGAGATCAAATTATTACGCAGTTTGAACAAACAAACGTGACAAAGGGCCCACAAATCCTCGTCCAGAACCAGTCGTTTCACCTGAGGCGAAACAAAGGAAGAGCCAAGAATTAGGAAGAATGGAAAAGGAGGTTAAGAATTTACAGAGAGTTCTATACTAGAGCAGTTTTTTCTAAACCAAAATATTTTTTAATTAGTAGAGGATGGTAATTTTTCGAGTCAGTCCTTCTTTCCTTATCGCTCGAGAGATTAGTAATTGTGCTTGAGGCACAGTAAAGGAAAACCGGAAAACTTACTACGGACTTCATTTAGAGACGGCTAATGAGAACTAATGAGTCGCAGTCTGAACAAATGCAGTGGAATTTGCTGTACATATCGATCCGCACAACACACTCAATACCTCAAAAGGTATTGTGGTTTGTCGGGATCTGCTGAATTGTACATAACAGGAAATAGTTGAGGAATTGAAACCACAATGAGTAATAAAATGCCGTAGGAGTAAGAAACCTTCTGCTTCTCATGTCCTCACCTTTAACAGACCAACCCTGCCGGAGAAAGTGCGTGCAGGAATGCACCGATGGATGTGCGGGCTTTTGTACCGCAACCAATGAAATGTTTCAGTGCCAACGTTTTGGCCACACCGCTGCTCGATCCGAAAGGCCATAAATATGCATGTGTGGTGAAGAAATTTATGAATGACAACCATGCAAGGAATGTCACCATGTCTTCAAAATGACACATTTTGAAGACATGATGTTTATTGTTTATAAAGATTCACAATCTTTGAGATTAAAACCACAAAATAAATTTCTATTAATGACTGATTGAGTTAAACCAAAATATGAATTGAAGTTCAAATTTTTTTCAAACTTAAATTATTTCTTAGTAAGTTAAACTTCTTGAAAAGGGTGATTGCTGTGATGACAAAGATTAATGTTTTAAAAATTATTAACAACACTTTCAAAGTTAACTTTTAAAGAATTGTTCTTCCAGAAAATCTTCCCAGCTAATTATGAAACTCCTTATTCAGTTTAGTAACCTGTAGTGCTATTCTTAACCCACTGTCAACAGTCCTACAGGTTATTTTACTGAAGGGTAGCATAATTAGCTTTAATAAAACGTCTAAAACAATTTCCACATAGTTTGAAGGTGAGTATTTTTATAATTTAAAATAAATGTTTATTTTATTTTATTGTCTTTCTTAATTTAATTAATTATACTACTGATTGTAACACCGATACATTTGTTGTGTATAATATAATAGAAGAATTTAGTTAGCATTTATCATTATTTATTTACTATGTTTACACATCAAACATTGCATTATTAATTGATACAGTGGATTAATACACTAAATACATTTAATTAGAGAAATTAAAAAATAACAGATGTATGATTTTTTGTGTTTTAATCATGTTTTCATGAGCACACAACAACCACCCCTAGTTATGTGGGTTGCACATATAACTAGTAGGTTAAATTATATATACATATATTGTATTCTATGCTGTTAAAGAACAGAATAATAGAAATAGAAATCTTTGCTACCTCCCTAAATGCCAGACATGCATTTACATAATTAGATGTCAAACTGAATGGTTTGAATTTTACTAGAATCTTATACAAAATTTATGCCTAAAAAAGACTAAAAAGGTACTCTAGAGAGCAGATCGATTTGTCAAAACAAAACACAGAATTTTGAATTTGTCATTTACAGCAAATCTTACATTAATACAACTTAACAGTGGCAACCATACCTTTCTTTAATTTGGACATCGCTGAATTCAAGTTTTAAAACAAAATTAAAATATCACAATTAAGAAATTGAAAAATCTCCGCATAAAGCACAAACGACTAGCAAACGTCATTCTTGTTAAAATACTTGTGTAGCATGCCCAAGGTCGTAATACCGAAATAAAATTAAAATATAACATAACACAACTACGTATTTGTTTAGTGACCCACTGCAACGATGCATTATAAAAAGAAATGTTAAAAAAAAATCTGAACACTGGAAGTTAAGAATACGACTGTAAATGTAGTCATTTTTTTCCTTTAAACAATATTTTTTATGTATCATATATCTTCGCAAGTGTATAAAAAAAATGTTACTTCATTAATCCAGCAATAAAATAACTTTTTTTTTTTTTTAATTGTTGCTTAATTTTAAATTTGTATTTTTTATTTTCTTTACGTCATTTATTCATTTTTTGTTGTATCAGTCATTTGAGTGGTATGATGCAGCTCTTCAAGATTCCCTATCTAGTGACAGTCGTTTCATTTCGCTATACCTTCTACATCCTACATCCTTAACAATTTATTTTATATATTCCTAACGTTGCCTGCCTGGATAATTTTTCCCATCTACCTGTCCCTCCAATATCAAAGCGACTATTCCAAAATTAAAGAACTGTTTAAAAATTAAAGAAAAAACTGGAAATTACAAAACAATTGTAAAACAAAAATTAAAAAATTAATAAATAAAAACTACTTACATAATAATGTTATTTATTAATGGCAGAAATACAATAAATTATTTGAAAAATTATTATTTCAATGTTGACAATAAAACAATTACTGATCAATAATGCGCAATATTGTATTAATATTTAAATCATTCTGTAAGTATATCGCGCACTGTGAACTGTGCTGTCATTAGTGAAGATTTTCTGTGAATTTTAGTTTTTTACCATTCAAGTAATGTCGTACTTATTTACAAGAGAGGAATCCGCTGATATGGTATTCATTTTGGAAGTGTGTAATGGTAATTCTACAGCTGCTGCAGTAGAATATGAAATACATTTTCCAAATCGCAGAATTCCCGATCCCAATACAATCAGCGCAAATTTTCGCAATCTTCGGGAAACAGGTTCACTACCTAGTATTCGTACCAGCTACGAACGATCTGTCCAACACGACGCTGTTGCTGATGAAATTATTATCGATGCAGTTCGGCGTAGTCCAGGCGTCAGTTCACGAGTCTTTCTAAGCGAATCGGAGTTTCGCATACGATTATTTGGAGGACAATTAAACAAAACAGGTTTTATCCTTATCATGAAGAGCCAGTTCCACATCTTTACCCAAGAGACGGTCCGCTTCGCTTAGAGTTCTGTAACTGGTGAAATACAAATCGACAACTCTACAAGAATGTTTTGTTTACCGACAAGGTAAATTTTACTCGAGATGGCGTCAACAACTTACGCAGTGAGCATTGTTGCAGCCTTCTTTACAATCAGCTGTCTTTACAACCAACTGTCTTTACAATGAGCTGTCCGCTCATATTACTTAAATAATGAGGTCTACTTGCTCTTCCTTTAAGAAGAATTACCGCATCTGCTTGAAGATGTACCTCTAGCGCTGAGACGTTAATTATACTTCCAGCACTATGGCAACCCTCCCCACTTCTCTTGTGCTGTTTCCCCTCACTTAAATCATTTCCCTAAAATATTAACATAGTTTTTTTTGTGTAACTCAGCACATTAATTCAGTCTTTGGCTCTTATGAAAAAGGGCCTTAATATGCTTCTGTTGGCATTTTTAAGACTACCAATCATTTAATAAAATTTTTTTACAGATTTATTTAAAATAAATTGAAAACTTTAACATGAAAACAATACTACTTTGCCAGTGAGTTTTTAAATAATACTAAAAGTATTTTAATAATAAGTGGAAAGAAAAGAAACCCTGAATTTTCAACACCTCTGTTCAACTTGAACATGAATGTGTGCTCATATAATTTTCATAACATCTTCTAAACTGTGATCTATTTTAAAGTTATGTTTTTATATTTAATAATGTCACATATTTATCTTGATACTATTTCATGCATTTATATTTTTAATTATTAATGTTGACATATTAATTATTTTAAACACACAGTTTCTGCAAGACCTTTTCCATTTTATAATTAATTGAGTTTTGTGTGACATTACTTTCAACGAAATTTTATCACAGTTTGGCTTATTCATGCAAATATTCACTTTTTTTATTCAAGAAGTAGCACAGTTACCAATTCCTGATGTAACCTAGAATATAGTGTACTATTATGTACTGATCACAATAAAATATTAATTTATTTACAAAAAATTCTAAATTAGACAAATACAATACATTAAATGAACAAATCCATCACAGATAGATTAGGTATAAACTGAAGAATATGTTACAATATAAAGTAAAGAATAAAATATCCTGTGTGTTTTTTATTTATTTATTTCTTTCCTGGCTAATATAGCTAAAATAATACACATATGTACCTAGCTAGAATTATTACATATATATGTAATGCAGATAGAATAACATACATATCTACGCAAATACGTACATACGTATGAATGTATGTTTGTGTATCACACTGCTTTTGGCCTTACACTTCAGGATTGAACAAAATTTATTTTCTTCAAATTTGGCTCAAATATTTCTTTATACTGAGCATATTACTTTTTAAAAAATTAAGGGGATGGGGAATATTGTGAAAAAAAATTTCGATTTTCTTCACAGACATTTTAGAGAAAACTTTATTAAAGTAGATTTGTTACCTACAGTGTATATAAAAATAAATCACAACATTTTTTTCAAAAAATAACCCCCACATCTTAAAATTGAAATTGTATTGCTCTAATTCCCTTTGGTTTAAATATTTTTCAAAAATTGTTTTAAGTTTTTACGTTACAATCAAGAAATATATATAGTTTTTCTAAGTTATAGACCCCGGACCTAAAATGTAAAGAGATTTTTTGAAAATTTTATTTTAGTGTTTATTGAAGGGGCGTTAGATTTAAAGAAAATGTTACTGAAGCAAATTGTTAAGCTTAATCTATTTATGAATATTTTTAGAAAAATTTTTCTTAAATCTTATCCCCCCCCCCCCCCCCCAATTAAAAACAAACATTTTTTTTTTGCTCTAACTTCTTATTTTTATTATAAATAGCCGGGAAAGGCATAGTACTTTACCAGCTTTTTTTACTAAAAAGTTACAATCAAACATCAAAGTTATAATATAAACAAATGCACAGTATTTAAATTTCACCTGGTAATTAATAAATAATAAAAAAAAATATATATATAATTAAGATAATATATAAATAAATATAAACACATTAATTAAAAAATATAACATTTAGCTACTAAAACAACATTCTTACACTAAAATATATATGAGGGTCATTCAATAATTAACACGTTCGCGGTTTTGAGACCTCACCAGAGTTTTTTCAATGGGATTTGAGAGTCATTTGTACCTTTCAAACATACATTTGTTTCTCAGGTCATGAGACCTCCATGGCCTCTCATTTGCATTGGTATTCATAACCAATTGACAGCACGTAACCCAATAAACAAGTGAGTCAGCGTATACCATGGAATTTTACTTGCTGACTTTTTTTTAAATTAAATTTTGGCTTAATTTATCACATGAATTATTTATAAGTGCTCACTCAGCTAGTGATTGTTAATTATTACTTCCTTGTACTAAGTAAAGGAAGTATTGTGATCGCGAAAAATTTTGGTTTTAGATTTCAACGGAAATATCCATTTTGACTATTTTCGGTGTGACGTCTGTATTGTCGGTGTGACATATTTATCTCGCATAACTCAAAAACGATAAGTAGTAGGATGTTGAAATGTTGGATTTAGGACTGTTGTAACATCAAGTTATGTACTTCCCTTTTGATCGCAATCGACTGAATCAAAAGTGTCCAAAAAAAGCCCAAAATCCTAAAATATTTGTATTTTGGGCTTTTTCTTAACTGCAGTAATAAGCCCTCATTGAGGGCTTTTCAACGATATATCATAACTGGTACTTATTCTCATTAGTTCCAGAGTTATAGCCAAATGAAATTTTAATTAATGAAATATTTGGATCTTAGAAAAAGGAAGGCACATCGGTTCGAATCAGACATCTCCTTTTTTTTCGAATTTTTAAAAAATTTTAAATATTGATTTATTAATAATTATTAACCTCTGATTGTAAAAAACGTTTATGATAAAATACCAGAAGTTATTAATGAAATAAAATTTTATGTACTTTTCATTAGAAAAAATGTGTATATGAAATTTAATAGGCGTACAAGGAAGTAGTGTGGTGCCAAAATCAGTTTCTTTTAACAGTTTGAAAGAAATATATTTTTCATTTTGTAATATGTTTGGCAGCACTGATTAACATTAATCATGTGATCATAATAACGATTAAGTTATTGGTTTCCGGCCTCCGTGGCGCTGATTACACTATGCACTTCATTTACACTCATACATATCATCCTCATTCATCCTTTGAAGTAATATCTGAATGGTAATTCCCGAAGGTTAAACAGGAAAAATAAAAGGCCTCCGTAGAGCAAATGGTAGCGTCTCGGCCTTTTATCCGGAGGTTCTGGGTTCGAATCTCGGTCAGTCATGACATTTTTACACACTACAGAAATTGTATTCATCCCTCTGAACTAATACCTAACGATGGTCCCTGAGGTTAATAAAAAGAAAAGTTATTGGTTATATTGACATTTATCGTGTCCAGAGTGAATCGATTGTTCGTGTTTGTTTTAAATCGGGTTGTGGTGTTTGTTTTGTTTAATTTTGTCTAACATTTTGTTTAATTTTGTCAAAAATGAATCAACTTATTGAAGAGGAACTTTTGAAAATTCTTAATAGAGACTCTGATTATGAAAGCTTTGCTGGTTACGATTCGAATGCCGATCCGGAATACGTACATTCTGATTCCGACTTGACTTCGGACTCCGAGAATGATGATATCAGAAATGTAAGTGCATTTATTGAATCAGGAAAAATTAAACAAAATATTCCTTTATAAAATAATGATTGCCATCCACATCATCTCCAGTTATATCCTTATCAGCCATACACAAAATGTTATACCATCAGCATCCTTTGCATCAAATACTTATGAAAGTACCAGTATAATTGATTTGCTTGGCATTTCTCCCGCACCACCCCATTCGGTCACCCTAAAGCATAGGACCGAATGTCTGTGCCGCAAACGCTTACTGAGCCTCAAAACAGTTTAGCGATCAGTGTTCTAAATAGCTCCTACAGCTTACCTAATAGCGTGAGCGGATAAGCGGGGTGCCATACACCACCGAATTAGGTGTCCCAATTGCTCACTTGTCATACATTACTAAAATGGGTAGGCGCACCCCGTCAACGACTAAGAATATATATGACATCCATAAATTAAAATTTATTTCGTCTAGACAGCAATTCGCTGCCACGCCTAGGTTGCCGAATGCCAGCAAGTATCTGTCCACCGTATTAAAGCGCTTGGAGCCTTAATTGGCTGGTGGTCAGCCACATATCTTGGTTAGCTTCCCACAGCAGTGCGGTAGGAATCTTTCCCTTAAGTAAACTATTGATGTCGATTGAACAAAGCACCCGCATCAAGGAACTCCCACATGGTTCGACAATGCCGCTCTTGCCACATTGACTCGCCGCTTGTGAGGGGCCAATTTTCCCCTTGACCTCTAAGTTCCAGGGTGGCCCGGTCTCTGGACCCCCAAGAGCAGGGCAGTCAAACATCAGGTGTTCATTTGACTGGACCTTCCAGCAGACGTACAGCTCATCAGCTGCCAGGCGGAACCGAAACAGATATTGGTTCAAATCATCATGGTTGATGAGCACCTGGGCACCCGTTGCAATTAAAAACGAACTCGAGACATACCATCACCCCAGATCCCGTATAAACTTGTACAGGGATCTTCCCTTAATCGTGGTGTCCCATTCCAGTTGCCATGTTACCATCGCGAGACTCTGAAGCCTCTTCCGCAGGCGGGAGATGGACAGCTGAACAAAATTTAGATCCGGTGCGTTGTGATCACCATTCCGTTTCGGTACTGGCCCGGCCAAAACCACATTCCAAATACCTTGGCCTTTCGGCCTCTTCACAATTTCCACATGGCTGCCCTTACTTTCACCACTAAATCGATTGGAAGAGCCTTTCCCAATACGGTTGTAGCCTCGTAGGAGGTTGTTTTAAAAACAGCAGTGCATACAATTAAGGCTCTACGTTGGGCACTCCTTAAATTTCGAACAAGTAATCTATTCATATCCAAACGGGCGCCGCGTAAGAGGTCATGTTTTCGAAGACACCTAGGTACACCATGTACATTTGACGGCCAGACATCCTATAATCCTTCGAGCAATCCTCCTAAGTTTGTGCATCATTGAGACGGCGTCCGCCGCTACTTGCATAATGTGTTTGCTAAACAGCAACTTCTCATCAAACAAAACACCTAGGTACTTATGAACTCTAACTCGGCTGATTATACAGCCGTTATATTCAATATGGGGGGTTACGACTGTAACCAACAATTGTGCTTGATTATAATAAAGACAAGTCATTCCATTCAAAGGTGTGACCATATTGTTGCATACTGTAGTACCTTACAGTGTTCTTTAAAATGGTATAAAAAATAGCTTTTGACATCACGCTTGGTACAGCAGTTTTTAATGCCTATTCATTACTTAAGACTGTGACTAGCAAGAACATTAGTATCACAGAATTTAGGGAAAAACTGGTTCAATCTTTACTCAATATTGAATCTGATGACAAAGAGACTGATGAATTACATCATCAACAACATTAATTTGTAAAAACCAAAAAATATCGATGATGCCAACCTTGTTATCAAAGGAATGTATGCCAAGGAGGTCGATAAGCAGCTCAGAAGAAAATATCAAACATTTTTACAATATGTAGTGTATGCAAAATACCACTGTGCCTACAATGTTTTATGATAAAACACAATGTAATTTCACAGTAAAATTTTTGACTAAATAATAAATTCATACTCTTATAAAACTTTTTTATATAAGTATATATATAAACAAATTATATTATGTACCTTAATAAGACTAATGTTTTTTTTGCATGGTGTATATGTATGTATTTACTTCAGTGTGTGTATGTGTGTGTGTCTCTCTCTTTCTCTCTCTCTCTCTGTGTGTGTGTGTGTGTGTGTGTGTGTGTGTTATTAGATATGTATATGCATTTATAAGAATAAAGGTAATTAAAGTTATATATTTATAAAATATTAGCAGATCTGCCAATGCTTCGCTATTACTAGATTTGAGAAAATATGTCACAATTTAAAGTTTGATAAAACAATAACAAAATGAACATTATGGAAGTTTACAAAATTTAGCCTTTCCCTTTTACCCTTTTCCCATACCAAGTTTCTCCTTTCATTTTCCCCTTACCCTTTTCCTTCCCCTGTCCACTTTTCCTTTCCACCTTTCCTCATATTCCTTTTCCCATTTTCATTTTTACTGTATTCCCTTTCCCTCTTCACCACTTCCCCTTCACCCTTTCTCTTTTCCTTATTTCCCTTTCCCTCTTTTCTTTTTTATCCTTTTCCCTTTCCATTTCCTTTTCCTATTTTTTCCTTTTTTGATTTTCCCCTTCTTCCCTTTTATCTTTTTTGATTTTTCCCTTTCTCCCTTTTCCCCCCGCTTAAATCTCGGTTCAATAGTTTTTTTTAGTCTATAGCAGACACACATATTGGAAACATTGAAATGGAATCATAAAATATTTAGTACAGCATGTGTTGCTTTTATATCCAACAGATTGCACTGTTTTTAAAATAAAACATGTTTTTCCCTGTCACAGGTGTGACATCTTAGGTATATAAAAACATTCGCGTATTCGAATGCAACATTGTATCAAAATTTCAAAGGAATCTGTGAAGAATTTTCAGAGATTTAAGATTTTGAACAAATGAACATTTACATTTTTATTTATATAGATTATCTTAATTTATTTTATTCCCCCATTCAATCAATGTTGTATAAAATTTTCAGAAACTAACTCATGTGTGCTTATAAAACATTTTTTAAGCCAAAATTATCAAGTTTTTGTGACCATCTGAGTTTTTGTAATCAAGGGGTACAATGATCGTCATAACTGATTGGTCATGAGAAAATGGATAACACTTATCTTTCAGGTTATGACGCCCAAAATGGTCTTGTCAAAAACTATACAAAAATAGTATATGTATATAATATATATATATATATATATACATAATATATATATATAATATAATATTATATATATATATATATATATATAAAACGTATATATAATTAACATTTTAAATTGTTTTTGTAAAAAATTAAATAAGTTACCTATAAAGAAAGTAAGGTGAGAGGCCTGGGTTACCCTCAAAATCATGAACATATTAAAGATACAAATAACTGTGGAGGCAAAACAATTAGTAATAGGGTTATGATAATTTGAAAACAGTAAGCTACTAACCTTGTGATGATGTCTGATCAGTTATTTGAGTAAATTGTTTTGTTTATAATCTCAAAATCTCATTTTGTGATTTTTAATCTTCTTGGAGTTTGTAAATTAATTGAACAGTGTGCAGTGATCCATTTTTGGCTTTCTGAAGGTGGAAAATCAGTTAACATTTACGCTTGTATGACCAAATAATATGGAAAAAATTACATGAACAACAAAGATTTTTACAAGTGGGTAGAAAAATTTAGATTTAACAATCTTCAGTGAGCATTGTTCTGAACATCTAATTGAAGTTTCAACTTTAACTTCAGTGCTTGAAACTTGTTCAGACTGTTTCAGTTAAGTAGACAGACAGATTATAGTTGAAATTATAGCTAAAAAATTACAAGTAAATGTTGGTACAGTTCATAACATTATCACCAACAAGCTCAAGTACCATAAAAAAAATTCAAGATAGGTTCCAAGAGAGTTGACAGATCACCATAAGGAGACTAGACTTCAGAGACCATAAGATTAGACATGTGCACAGAGCTGCAATGGAATCAACAGGAAGGTGATTTTTTTTTTGCTAGTATTCTAACTTGTGATGAGACATGGAGTCACCATTATGAACTGGAATCAAAAACATGGACTGGAAACACACAAGTTCAATTGACAAGAAAAAATTCCAAACCCACCATCAGCAGGAAAAGTTATGATAACAATCTTTTGGGATGCAAAATACTGGGTTTTGTTGATATTCTAGAAGCTCAGCAAACAATAAACAGCACATACTACTGTGCCATGTTTATCAACAGACTGAGCCAGCAATGCTGAAAAAATAGCTTGTATCTCACTACAAAGGCATCTTTTTGCTTCATGATAACACCCGACCTCACACAGCTCAGGTAACTAAGAAACCATTGACAAACTCCATTGGGAAGTACTACATACCCACCTCCACCATACAGTTCACACACAATCCAGAGAAAAATTGTGAAATCAGACAAAATATGAGTCAAAATATTATCACATCACTAAGACCACAAATAATGGAAGAACACCTATATCAAACCTCTGACAATGAGAGCAAAATAGTATGACTTAAGATAATTCATGAGATGGAAGTAATATAGAATTACATAAGTCCAAGTTTTGTGTTTAGGAATATAATATGAAATATTTGTGGATTATGAAAAATTTCAAGCCTGACAGGATTCAAACCTAGAACCTTCAAGGATTAAAGGCAAAGATATTACTCGTCTCATCTGAAACCATAGAGGACAGCATTAAGTGTGCAAAAACCAATTACAATACAAAGGACATTTAAAATATGTATATAAAACAGAAAAGAATAATGTAACGTTTTAATTTAATTTGAAGTCTATGAAAGTTATTGGATAATAATTTCATTTCTCTAATAAAAATTTAAAATCCTTTTTTATCTTATTCATAATTGATTTACCTTTTTTAATAACATTGAGAATATATTATATATATTTATACAAAAAAACTTTAACTTATTTTATAAAGTATTTGTTGAATGTAAGTTTAAAGTAAGGCACTCCCTTTTTATTTCAAACTTTATCTTTTTTATATGATTTGACTATATAAAAAAGATGTATCACTCTTATATTTATTATATAAATTATGATAATACTTATAATAATATAGATAATACTTATACGTTTTATAATTTATAGATTTACTTATAATTCTTTTAGTATATTTAGTTCTACAACTGTCAGGGGAACACAGCAATAGATGAGCAAAGCAAGGTTCTGTTTTACCTAGATTTATTGCATTTTGTCTTTTCATGCCATATTCATTACCAAAATGCTTTCTAATTGTTTCTGAAATTTTGTTGTAATGTAGACAAGAAGGTGTTTGATAATAATTTTTCATAAAATTTTCCCCTTCAAAATGGCAGTGACTATTTTTATTTGTCAGGAATGATAGAGAGGAAATTTAACACTGCTAAGCCACCACTGTTGTCAATTGAACACTCAGTCTCCCCTCCATAAGGTAATGGAGGGAAGACCAAGTGGTCTCCCTTCAGGTTGGAGGGTTAGTAGGCACTAACCTTCCAACCTTCTAATATACCACATTTTCAATTTGTTTCTCAGTAGGTGCAAATTTGATAGTTTTGTTTCATGTTTGACTCCACCTTTATGTAAAACATTTGTCTCAGTTTGTTTTTCAGCTAACATATAGCGTTGTGTCTTTCTAAATACTTAATCTTAAGTTGGTTTCCAACCTAATTTATACTTTTATCATTTTCTCTTTGGATACTTTATTCACATAAAGAAAGAATTGAAAAATACAAAAATATGTAAAAATAAATGTGGATGGATATAAATACTGTCTCAATCATTATTAATTAGTGAAGTCTATTGACTCAGTAAGTATTGCCTGCAATACTGGAACACAGTAAGATTATTTTTTACATTTTGTAAACTTTCCACATCAATTACAATTCAAAGTTCTGTTTTTAACTGCATTGAAATCTTAATAATTCAGTTTTTTGTGGAATCGAGTTGTTAAATTCAGTATAAAATGAGTAGCATCTACTGCTCATAGAAAAATACTGTGTTTGTGTAAATTACTGTAGATTTGTTATCCTCTTTTTTGTTTTCTTTTTAAATTCCAACTGTAGTATTGTAAACACCAATTGCCGTTACCCTAGCGAGATAAAGCTGCATCAAATTAAAACATTAATTTACCGTAGCTTTCGATTAGTTTTATAATAAAGCGGGCAATAGCAAAATAAAGCAGTAGGTTAATACTGATTAAGGTCTTTTTTTCTAAGATAAATGGTGTTTTTTTGTTATTAATTTAAAATTAAAATAAACTTCTTTATTTCCTGAAACTATTTTTGCGATTATAATAAACTGAGCATTATCAATAACCAGTGAATTCTTAATTCTTAGATGAATATTACATAAACCGGTAAGTTATGTTCAAATACGTTACAAAGAAATGTAGGGTGAAAATCAGCAAAATGTATTCTTGTGAATATAAATGGGGATTGAAGGGTATTTTTATTATTAATAATAAAAACTTTGAATCTTTAATTTTTAATTAATTAAAAATTTTAAAACAAAGTAGTTCTCAAAGAAAATGTTTAATTATCATTAAAACTATATTAGTCTTACAATGAATAATTCTATAAGTACTTTTAGAAAATTAATATAAATGGTAATTACATTTTTATTTAAAAAAATTAATGTACATTATAAGTTGCATCACCTGCTTTGACGGCCTTGGTAGATCAGCTGTATGAAAACAAGTTTTATTTACGCTTGTGGTTTTTGATTTGTGTTGTGGAAAGTAAAATTATAAAACCTGATTTAACATAGGAGAAATTTGTTATCAACAGTTACAATGGTGTGATTTTATCGTCTTATCTTTTTTTAATGGCTTGTTTGGTCGTAAGTAAATGCTTATGTACCTGATGTTTTATAAAAATATCATCAATTTAGAATGTCACTGTTTTCGTTTTGTGCTCTGCGAGTCGATAAGTTCTAATTTTTACGTTATGTAGCTTACGTTTTACATTCTAGCTTATGTATTATATAGTGTGTCAGTTTATGTATTTACATGTGTCAGTTTGAGCGTGAGTTCGTGAATTATGCTGTGATCATAACCTAAACGATGCTGCTACATTGAGTATGGTATACAGCAGAATTGCGGTTTATGTTTATGTATCTTTTGATAACATTGATATCACAAACTATGTCAGTTACTATAAAAATTGTAGTGATGGTTTTAAGATTCATACAGATCCTACTACAATCATTAATGATAAAAACGATGATTGAGCCTTAAAATGTATAACAGATTGATAAGGTTGTTGATAAACAAACAGTTGTTTGTAATAATTTCAGTTAAATTTAGTTTTAATTGTAATCAAAATCTTAGAAGCATATTGTTGCTGTTTGTTGAATAACAGCAATTGAGGTTGTTTTCACAGACCTTTACATTATCATTGATTTTCATTAAGATGTTTTGATTTGTTACAAGTGATGTCACAGTTTTTCAGAAAGCTTGCTTCTTTGAAAGTGAGTTTTACTTACATTGGATTTCTAATCATATTGATGTTTTAGGTAATGAGGCATGAAATGTTGCTTAAAACTAGACTGTATATCTTCAAGGAGAATCAGATGCAAGATTTTATTTGGTATCGAAAGACAGAACCCTTTTTAAAACCAAAATCTATCAGGCCTTAGTTAATGCAACAAAAGTAGGTTGTATAAACTGATTCAGCTTATTGTTCTTAAGTCATTATGATTTACTAGTCATTATTCCAAAATGTCTTGTAACATTTTCAATCTACTTCTTGCTGGGCGTTCTGGGACAATTTTCAGTTGCATGTGATGAACTGTCATCTCTGTACTGAATATATATCATTATGGTAAGAGATTGACTTAGTAACATTCTGTTTCTGAATGATCCACCTCATGATGTAGATTAAGATTTAATTTGAGATTGTGATGTTTTTTACCCGTATTTTCAAATGTATGGAGTTCTATCCAAAAAGAAAACACAGGTAAATGTTCATTCTTGTAGTCTAGGTGGAATTATTTGAATATTTTAATATCTATTCTCTGTTACCAAACATGTTATAAGGTTGTTTATTTTCCTAACGCTTCAATCTTTTAAATGCCTTGAAGTCATCAGATTGTGCCTGTGGTGCAAAGCTTAAATATTAAGACAAAAGTATAAAAACCGTTTACCACCAAAAGTATAGAATTTAATAATGTTTCTTACCTTATGCTTATTATCTTTTAATATCACTTGATGATGAGGGAAAACCTTGAAAGCGCTGTTAAAAAATAATAAGCATAAGGTAAGAAGCATTATTCTTGATGGTAAACGGTTTTTATACTTTTGTGTTTGAGATATTAGCACAGGGGGGAATATGGACAAATACAGTTACAAAAGAAATGCTTACTTTTACTTTTTCGTGACCGAGAGATGAGACATTAAAACCTTTGCGACCAGTATTGTGCCACCGAAACACCAGAAGCATTTCCTTGCCACAGATCTTCTAGTGTGCATTTGGTTGGGCAGAGAGTGCATTTTAGGAGATGTTCAGAGTCCTGAATCTCACCGCACTCGCAGTTCAGGTCGTTAGGCTCTATTTGACGCCATCTAGCGCGGTTAACTCTGGTTGGTGCAACCCCAGTTCGAAGCCGGTTTAAAGTCACCCACGTTTGCCAGTCCAGGTCATGTCCTGGAGGTGTTGGAGCACTTTTTGGGAACCATGGAGGGGGCTCGATAGATGTAGAGTTAAAAAATCCCTTTCTCGATTTCAGTCTCGGAGGGGGTGGTCGCTCCATCTGGTACATTGTATGTCGTGTATCGAAAGATTGTCTGAACCGTTCAATGTACTCGGCTTCAGCTCGACGTATTCCAGGTTCCTCCATGCCTGCCGCTCGGTGCAACTTTTCAATAGGAGTGGGTTTCATACATCCCGTTATTAAACGACAGGTCTCGTTCAGCGCTATATTAACCTTTTTGGTGTGTGTTGATCTGTTCCACATAGGACATGCATATTCGCCTGTTGAATAGCACAAAGCTCTAGCTGTCGTCGACAGGATGGTTGGCTTAGCACCCCATTTACTGCTTCGGAGTTTCCTCAGGAGATTGTTCCTCGTATTTACTTTCAACATTGTGGTTTGACAGTGAGCCCTATATGTAAGTGATCTGTCTAATATAACTCCAAGGTACTTTGGCGCTTCTGAATGTTCCAGCTGCTGATCGTTCCATATAACATTCAATCGTCTTTTTGCTTCCCTGGTTTTCAGATGGTACGCGCATACAATTGTTTTCGCTGGATTTGGTTTTAAGAAGATAGTTTTATAATACACAGTTAAACCGTTTAGGGCTGCGGTAAGTCTCTTCTCAACTTCTGGAAAAGTTCGATCTTGAACAGCCAAGGCAAGGTCGTCCGCATACAGAAAATGCTCGGCCTCGGGGAAGATAGGTTGATCGTTGGTATACAGGTTGAAAAGTAAGGGTGATAGCACACCGCCTTGAGGCAGTCCATTCCTCTGGTTTCTCCAGCGACTTTTCTTTCCTTCGAAGCTAACATAAAAACGCCTGTTCTGTAGTAATGATTCTACTATTTTAGCTAGTTGGTGATCTCCTGTTGATATAAGTATTTTTTGTAGAAGCAGTCTGTGGTTTACTGTATCGTAAGTCGACGTATGCAACGCCTGTGATGAGTTTCTCCTGAAAGCCCTGTTCAATGTGCTCTGTCAGCTTTAAAACTTGACCTATACAGTTTTTGCCTGGTCTAAACCCAGCTTGTTGAGGAAGAAGTATTTGTTCAATAACTGGTTGAATGCGTTCCAGAATCATTCTCTCGTATAGCTTGTACATGTGACTGAGAAGTGATATAGGTCTGTAAATGCTGGGTTCTTCAGGAGCTTTGCCTGGCTTGAGAAGTGCGACCATCTTGGATTTCCTCCATAGTTTCAGAATAGTGTATTTAATAGCACAGTTGTTAAGGAGTTTAAGGACCCAGCTCTTGGTTATGTCTCTGAAACGTTTTATTTGCTCTGTACAAATGTCATCCTCTCCTGCGGCCTTCCCAATCTTCAATCCACTCACACATTTCTCCAGTTCTTGCATTCTGAAAGGAGTGTTGAACATGCTACTAGTTGTTGGTATTATGGTACTCTTTTGCCGCTTAAAATTTGCATGTTGGGTCTTCCCATTCAGAAGAAGTTGATGTGCTATTTGGTTGTTATAACAATATATATATATATATATAAAATTATTTTTTTTTTTTTTAATTAGGTAGGTGTACTATATCATTTATAAAAAAAGTAACTGCCTTGCCATTTACCTGAATGTTTCAAGGACATAGGAAAACATTGATTAGAGAAACATCAGGACACAATTAATTAATTGTACAATTAAAAGAAAAAATAGAATATTAATCTTATATTAAGATAAGTCCATATTAATGCTTAACCCTGGAACTGTTAACCCTCTCGATTGCAATGCATTAGCTACTTCATCAACTGCTAGTCGCGGTCGAGGTGGATTATGTAGAATCTTAGATTATGATATTATATTGTTGCTTAATGTCTCTAAAAATGTTAATATATCACATACCATTAAAAAACTAATATTTCACAACTATTAATTACAATTTTTTAAAAGAGAATTATGTAAAAGTTACAGCTAGTGAAACTAGAGTTATCACGCAAAATCACAATGGCCATGGACACACAGCTGATCTTAACTGGATTTTTTTGATTACAGTTTACACACGTGTTTGTTTTGAATTCTGTTTACTGAGTTTCTATTTTTTCGATGGAAAGGTGTTGAAAGAGAATGAGTTTTCTAATTGTAGTGGCATTCACAATTATTTGAGTGAAATAGATGACGTAATTGGTGATGATGTTTGATTGTGATTTATTCAGTGATACGGGAGACTTTAATTCTGATTGTGATGAACTTTATGAATCAGATTCTGATGAAGGTGATAGTGAAATGGAAGAGGTTCCTGCAGCTAGGCCTGTAAATAATTCTGTATGGATTAGGGTGTTTTCCCCAGAGGTTGATGCTGATATTGAAAGCAAATTTCAGGTTAGACATCCTGGGATAAAAAACTACTCCCTTGTAACAGAAGTCCTATTATTTATTTTTAGTTACTTTTCACCAGAGAAAGATGGATTCTCTTGGTTTCAGAATCCAATGCTTATGCCCAAAAAAAAAACATACGTATGAATAGGAATTCTGGGGAAATTAAAAGATTTTGTAGATTACAAAATGAAAGTTAAAATGTTTTAATTTAATTAAAACATTAATTCGTATTATATTCTGTAAACGTAAAACGTAAAATGATTTCATACAAAATAATTTATGTTGTAGCTCAAATAAATAAATAATAGCAAAAATAAATGAATGTGGTAAAATAAACAATAATAAAAAACTAAAGTAGCACATGTTCCGCACCTGGTTCATAGGATGGGTTAGAGGAGGTAAGTAGAAGTAACGTGAAGGGAGGACCCGCCTTTAGATTTTACATTCACTATAACTGTTTTACATTAGCATGTTGTTCAGAGTTTTTACAAATAAAATGGTTTGAGTTTATGAATAAAATGAGTTTTGCAAATAAATTTAACATTTATAGTGATTGTGTTTCATATTTTTTTTATAGAAAGTTTTTTAATGCAGGCCTTCATTATGCTTGAAAATTACTTAAGCTTTTAGGAATAATAGACAGTGATACCAGGGTTAAAAATAATAAATAAATGAATTAATAGTTTGTTTATTTTTGAAAGCATTAATGAAAATTATCTGAGGACATTTATAAAAACATTAATTTAGATGCAGAAAATTTAGTTTTTTTCTATTACTTAAAATCTAATTGACAGTATATATATATTGTTTTTGGAAAAAGAGAATATTTTAATCTTATTTGTGAGAAGATATTTTCAGTAGTGCTATTTTTCTGTTTACAAGAGGAAAATTATTTTAAAATCATGATTAAAACTATTTTGTCTAATAAAAACCTTTTTAAAATGCATCATTACTTTAACATATTTTTATGTTTTATTTACTATACACTTTTTTCAGTAACTGTGTAATCTAAATCAAGTTTACTGAAAGGAAGTTTTAAAATTCTTCATAATGCTTTCAGGCGTTCTTGTGGCCATCTTTAGTGACTAGTAAGTACCATAGCCCACTGGGCTGGTCTAGTGGTTTACTCTTCATCCCAAATCAGCTGATTTTGAAGTCGTGAGTTCTGAGGTTCAAATCCTAGTAAAGGCATTACTTTTATACAGAATTGAATACTAGATCGTGGATACTGGTGTTCGTTGGTGGTTGGGTTTCAGTTAACCACACATCTCAGGAATGGTCAACCTGAGACTGTACAAGACTACACTTCATTTACACTCGTACACAATCATTCTCCTTCATCTTCTGAGTAATATCTTACAATGGTTCCAGAGGCTAAACAGAAAAAGAAGGAAGTGACCAGTACCATAGTTCTTACCCTGGTGTCAGATGATAATATTGGTAGTTGCTTTTGAATTACATGGATTTGTTTAGAATCTGGTTTAAAAGTGTGTTTTGCTTATTTTTACAACTTCAATTCTAATAATAACATTAATTACTGGAATTAGATGGTCACTATATAGTATTCTAATTAACTGTTTTTGTTATTAACTGAAAAATCATAAACAGATTTAGTTAAAAGTTTTTCATAATACAAATTTTGTATTATAATATTAAAGTACATAATTTAATAAAAATTATGAACAACTTCTCTCAAAATTTATTCATAAATTGTGAACAGCTTTTGTCTAAATCCATTCATGATTTTTCAGTTAATTTTGGAACTTAATAGAAAAATTAAAACTTTACATTTTACAAACATTGTTTACCATAAAGCTCTGTTATAAAATTCCTTTAGTAATTCATTCATTTTTATGTTTAAATTGTTTCATTGTTACCAAAAGGCTCCCTAATAAGAAGGAATTCTAAAAAGTATTAAGAAAGTTATTAAATTTTTCATTGGAGCATGTTAATATTATTATTTTTCAATTTATTAGATTTTTCTACAATTTTAGAACTTAAGATTCTAAAACTAATATGCACAAAAGTTGAAACAACTAAGTTTTAATACATTTAGAAAAGTATACAACTAGCAGAGATTTTTGTGGTAGTAATCGGATGGGAGATAAAATTATTTAGCTCTTCTACCTCAAACCCAAGTTAACAGCTTATTCACCAAAAGATAGAATTTCCTAGGAAATAATAAAATTACCACACATTTTAAAATTTAATTTTTTTTACAATAAATTCCCAATTTTTATTGAATAATTATGCCTGGCTCAAAAATCAGAAAATTTGTTATATTGGGGGGAAATAAGCTGGATTCAGTTAAGTTTGTTTAGCATAAATACTTAAGGTAGGGTTTGTTTTTCTAGGTCCCATAATATATTTTTGAACCTGTGGTCATTTGGATTTTCTAAATTTAATAATTTTCAGTTGGTAACTGTCATATGTATTTGCACAATCAAGAGCTTAACGCTTTTCTTTACTTGATTTTTTGTTGTTAGTGAACTCTTGTGTAGCATGGTAGTTTTCTAGTAAAGACATTTTGAAATGAAAAATATCATCTGTATTTTAAAGCTAAGTTGAGAGTATTGTTAAAATAGTAATAGCTCATAAATTTGTTAAATTTTTTTTATTTTTGTAGCAACATACATAAATGACTCACTTTTTGACAAAATGCACATGTTAACACTGTTGGAAAAATTTGTAGAGTATAGTTTATAACTATTAATGTGGGAGACAGTTCAATGTGACTAGTGTGATAGTTGACTGGTAATAGGTTGCAAACAAACATTGACAATTCATAACTTTATTTGAGATACTTTGATATCAAGAATTTATTGGGTATTCATTAAATATTGGGCCCTTCATTAAATATAAATGAAATTAATTTCTATATTCAAATTATGGAAATAGATATTCTGTTGTTCTTAGCATATTTTTTTCAAAATTTCTATATTAGGAGTGAGTAAAAACTAAAATCATGCTGAATATGGTATGTCTGGGCTCTCTTTGACTGTTCTCATTATGAAAATCTGGTGTATCTTGCAATTAACATAAAATTTCAGGCAGTAAATTATTGTTGACATTTACATTAATAAAATGAAAATTTTGTGTGTGGGCTTTTCAATTCAGTCTATTCAGTCAGATTATTTTTAACAGCAGTATAAACTGCTTTTATGAATGATGGTAATAACATATCATCATCTAGCTGATTTGGGCAAGGGAGTACACTTCTACAAAAGTATTGTGACTTTTTATTAATCTCAGTTAAACTTTATATTTAAGTATGTATTTATTATTTTTTATTAATTACAATATTAAGAACTAAAAACATGATCTAGAACCATTTTCATAAAATCTAAATCAGAAATTGAATGTACATATTTAGATTGCTACAACACTCCTAATTATCAGTTGCATTGAAGATAGTAAAAATAAAATACATAAAAAAGTAAAGAAAAAATAATTACAAAGCAGTACAAAAAATATATTTTCTCCGATATTTATAAAATAATATATAAATTGAACATTTTTGTAATGATATTATAACATTTTCTGCTGATCTCTGTTGTGGCGTGGTAGTGTCTTTCATCCAGAGATACTGGGTTCAAATCCAGATCAGGCTTAGCATTTTTCATATCCCCACATACAAGCTTCTTTGTAAGCTGCTATGATAAGTTAATTCGTCAGTCCAAAAAACTAAAAAAATAACAAGTTTGCCTTATGCAGGCTTAAACAGTAATCAAAAAGGTTAGTTTACAGTGTAAGGGGAGGTTGAATTGGATATGATTTATATTCCAACTGTGACTATATAGAAGCTTAAGCTTGCAAACTGACGCACTAGTAATTATTGTAATTTGCTTGTATACTGGAGGTAGCAGTTGAGCCGAAGATCAAATTAACTACGTTGTATCTGAGCATAGATCATATTGCAGGACAGCAGTTCAGACAGAATTGTTGTGTAGAGACAGAATTATGACAGCATATGGATTTCATTTTAAACAGTAAATTTTTTAATTTCAATCTAGGTAGTGAAGATCTGCAAAGTAGTGGTGGATCCACTCAGGGAAATTTGATTTTTTAATAGTTAAAATGCCAGAAAAGTTAGTTACATAAACTCAAACTAAGAATGCTTCATTAGAAAGGAATTTCAGTCCAGAACCCAGTCATTATAGTTTACCTGTGAGGAGAGATTTTTTATTAAAATTTGGTTGCATGTTATTGTGGTGGTATTTCTGTTGTTTCTTGTGTTTTAGCATTATCAATTTTTTAATTTATTTATTTTCTGTGAAATATTTCTGAAAATATCTAGTTTTTAAAATGTTAAATTTTCTGCTTCTTCCAATTCAAGATGTCCTCACAGATATGGTTGCACAAGTTGCAGTTTTGAATTTGTACAAAGTGAATTCTATAAATCCATACATTAAACAGTTTATTCTGATATTGATAGTTTTGTATCATTAACATCTAATTAAAGCAATTCAAGAAACCCACTCACAAAATTTATTCATTTAGCCTTAATAATACATATATTTAATTTTCTTTTTCTATTTTCAGTAATATATTTCATCAGAATGCCTAATGACGAAAAACTAAAAGCTTTGTTGGCTGATTTAGGCAAATCTACTCTTAGAGGTGTAAAGAAGTGCCCAAAGTGTGGTACTTATAATGGAACTAGAGGTCTTAGTTGTAAAAACAAAGCATGTGATGTTGTATTCAAGGAGGCAGGAGAAAAACGAAAACAAACAACAGAAGTTTGTAAACTAATTACTGGAAATAGTACACAGGTTAGTTATTTAGAATTAAATGTTATTACCTTCATTTTTTGATTGTAATATTGGTATACTTTACAGATATATATATATATTCATGTACATTAATTACACTACATTGTTCTGAATGTGAAGCTGTTGTTTTTGCCACTTGACATAAAATAAAAAATTATGTGTTTAGTTTGATTTTGTGAACGGGTAAATACAGAATTTTATTATTGAAGAAAATGTATATTATCCAGTTTTCGGCAAGATCATAAAAATCACAATAAATGACAAGATTTTAGCGGCATTCCCAAAAGTTCTTGACACCCTTCATCATAAAATAATTTGTTTCTTGTCTAAAATAAAACTTGTTTTAAAAAATAAATTTCTCATTGAAAGTGTAAGAAAGTCTAAACTAAGGGACTGGTAAATTGTATTTGATGATTTTTCTAGCCATTCATTATTTTTTAAAACCTTTTCTATTTGAACATTTGAAGTCGCTCATTTAAATGGAGCAACATTTTACCATCTCAAATTTTGTGTAATTGTTTGAGTAAAAAGTGTTAGTATTTGGAAGGTTGATAAGTATGCTATCATTCCTAAAAAATATTTTGATAGAACTGAAGAAAGCCAGTGTGATTTTCATAAAAAAATAAGTCTGATCAATTATTCCTTCCTTTTGGCAAAATTAGAATTTTCACTATTCCTTTCATTCCAACCCAAACCATTTTCAGTTTCATTTCAAGTGGTATAAAAACTTTTAACCAGTTAATTAATATAAATCTAACTCAAACAACTCATTACAGAACTGCAGTGTAGAAGTTGTGGGCTGGTGTGAAGGTTACATGTATCATCACTATTTGATGAATATCACTGTTTTTTAAACTTATGTATTAATTTTACTTCAGAAATATTGTAATAAAGAATTATTTCTCAACAGAATATATTATAAATGAAACTACTATTTTGTGAAAGCCTCCAACTTTTCTTTTGTCTTAAGTCATTTGACTGGTTTGATGCAGCTCTCCAAGATTCCCTATCCAGTACCGGTCATCTCATTTCAGTATACTCCCTATATCCTACATCCATAACAAGTTGTTTTACATATTCCAAATGTTGCCTGCCTGCACAATTTTTTCCATCTATCTACCTGTCCCTCCAATATCAAAGCGACTATTCCAGGATGCCTTAATATGTAGACTATAAGTCTGACTATTCTTTTATTTATATTTTTCCAAATGCTTCTTTCTTCATCAATTTGCTGCTACACCTCTTTATTTGTCACTTTATCCAGCTATCTGATTTTTAACATTCTCTTATAGCACCACATTTCAAAAGCTTCTAATCTTTTCTTCTCAGGTACTCCCGATTGTCTAAGTTTCACTTCCATATAAAGCTACACTCCAAACATATACTTTCAAAAATAAATATACTTTCTGATGTTTAAATTAATTTTTGATGTAATCAATTATATCTCTGACTGAAAGCTCATTTTGCTTGTGCAGATCGGCATTTTATATCACTCCTACTTTGTCTATCTTTAGTAATTCTACTTCCCAAATAACACAATTCTTCTACCTCTGTAATATTTTCTCTTCCTATTTTAATATTCAGTGGTCTATCTACATTATTTCTACTACATTTCATTGCTTTCGTTTTATTCTTGTTTATTTTCATGCAGTAGTTCTTGCATAGGACTTCATCCATATACCGTTCATTGTTTCTTCTAAATCTTTTTTACTTTCAGCTAGAATTACTATATCATCAGTTACATCAGGCAGTTAATTTTATACGGATTTGAATACTAGATTGTGGATACCGGTGTTCTTCGATGGTTGGGTTTCAATTAACCACACATGTCAGGAATGGTCGAAATGAGACTGTACAAGACTACACTTCATTTACACTTATACATATCCTCATTCATCCTCTGAAGTAATATCTGAACAGTAATTCCCGGACAGGAGAAGAAAGAAGGTTAAATAGTTCAACTTCCTCCTTCAGTGGTTTTGTTTTTAGATACTGGTTCAAATATCTTAAGCTTCGTGGAACCTGGACGCTTTAACCACAATAAAGGGATACTCATTTGGCTTTTAAAACTGCTAAATTGCTAATAACTTCATTTAATGTCAGCAATGTTTTATGCTGAATATGAAAAATAAATACATTATTTCTCTACTAACATCTCTGAAAGTTATCAGTGTTGATGTTGTTTTTTAATCTTTTACAATATTTTCTAGGTGTACTGTAATTTTAATTTTTTCCCAGTTTATTTGATTTTATTATAACGTTTTGTATATGGGCAACATGGTATAAATGTCAGCTACATGATAACATTTCTGGATTTTCGTTATTTTGTTTAAATTTTCATTATTATTCATTTCCTTTGACTTAAAAGCTATTCCTCATTCTAATCTGTAGTTAGATCTTGGCTGAGCCATTGTGAATTAGGTATGAATGATGCAATAATACATACTAATTATTTTTAAATGTAAAAATAAAGCTGCTATTGGTAAAAACTAAAAATGTTTCCTTAATTTGTTAATTAATAAAATTAAATAGTTAATTGCTCATGTTTACTAGAGAACGCTTTTATTCTACATATTTTTTCGACCCCATTCCAATAATTAATTTGCTGTAGTAAATTTTTTTGAGGTTTAATCCCTATTGACTCAGCTCTACTATTATTGATAATTATGTAGTTCTTGTTGCAAAATGCAGTTTCAATCAAATTTTTCTGGTTAGTAGTTGTTACTTTAAATCCTTTGTGCCCTAACGTCTCGGCAAAAATCTGCGGTTTCTCACTGACAATTTGGTCTCCTAAACTAACATTATTTATTATCTCTACAAACCACATTAACATATATTATTCATTTTGTCAGTATCTACATATTCACATGTATTCAAGTGGTCTTTTCCTTTTATGGTCCACATTCCAGAATACTCTGGAGAAAGAATTGTATTTGAATTTTTTTAAAATTATTGTTGGTAAAGTACTAGATGGGGGTTCCAAATTCAAAAGTGATCTCTTTTGTTTTTATACCTTTTTTTATAATTTTAATTTTATTTCTAACGGTTAATGATTTATTTTTGCAATCTGTATTCATTATAAAGGAAAACATGGGGATCAAAATATGAAAAAAAACAAAATTAAATTCAACTAAATAAAATACTGTAAGTTATAGTAATTTTTAACACAGGTTAAAAAATGAGAAAATTATCAATGCAAATGAAATTATATTTAAAAGTATAAAGCAAAATATTAAAAACATGTACTCTATGTAGGAGGCATACTTAGGTCTAATTTAATGCACGGTAAATCCACAAATGCAAAGTATATAGCAATAGTAGGCACGGTAAAGATTTGTTTGCTATGGGGAAACAGATTGTATCTTCATATTGACCAGATGTCAGAATGATTGAACACTTCAAAAGCTAATTAATTGCAAGCATGTGATTTGAAATGCTGTACACTTAACTATACTGTATCACACGAATGTTTATCACTGCTTAATATTACCAAAGATTCTGCACAAAAATGTTTATTAAAAAAACAAAATTATCACAAGGATCTGAAACATTTCAAATTATCCTCCTAATTAAATATAAATTAAGACGGATTTTTTAAAGGAATAAGGTTAATTTTTAAATAGCAAGATTTCAAATTAACCAGATATGATTTATGGAGGGAGAGTTTGTTTATTTTTATAAATTAATGTTTTTTGATTATTCATTTTTGATGTGTCTTACTTTTTCTTTTCAGATATTTTCAGTTAGAATAAGAGATAAAGGACCTGACTATAGAGGATTTGTTCAACTACCAGTTATTCAACCAAATGTAATTGATGCTGAGGCTGCTCTTATTACACAAACAACTGCATTATGCTTTGTTGAAACTTGCCAACGTACATTCACTACCAAAATACTTAGATGTCATGTTAGTATTATTTAAACATTTATTATATAAATATTAAGTAATATTACATAATTAATTATTATGGTATAACCAGCCATACCTATTCTCATTAAATAGTAAGCATCCTATATCAGGCCTTTTAAGGAAGGTTATAAAACCATGTGACCATTATGGATGTATAATGAACAATATCATTCTTGTAGACAAACAAGAGCCATTATAAAAATATAAGAACTATCAATGTTACTGTTCATATTTTGAGAATATAAGAGCATTGTTCAGTTCCTCATTAGTGAATGTGTTGAACTTTCTTTACTTTACGGTGAATATTATGAAGTTTCATAGTAATTTCTTGCATCCAACCATCATCTGACTATACCCATAATTTCCACTTGTAAATTACTGTTCATCATTATATGACAAATTTGACTTCTTTAGTGATCCAATGCATTCTGTGGCAATCTCTTTTCCCTCCCCTTTTGAGGACAAATTATTATTTTAAAGAAAAGCCTTTCATCAGTTGCCTGTCACTGCTTCTGCCTCATCTTTACCATATCTGTAATGCATTCTGTCACTTGCATCTTCTATTTAACTTTCTCATCCCTTATCCTGTTCCTCAAAGTAATCCCATAGAGCCTTTTCCATCTCTTGCTGTTCTATTTATATTTACCATGAGCTTTGATATTACCCAAACCTCTGATTTATATAGAACTGCACAGTTATATTCTTAAATATTCCTTTTGTAATATCTTTTCTAACACTTTCAGCTCCATACCCATGCTGTTCAAGTGTGCTAAAGTAGGCTAGTTTGCCATAGCTGTGCTCTCTAGCTTGAGTGTTCATACCTAAAGTCATCGAAAACAATTACCAAATTGTATTCGTGTAGAATATGTTGTAATTTAAAGAACAATGTCTTTTTTTGTTGTTTCTTGTACTCTGAAATAGGTTGAATTTGAAATAGAAACATTAATGGAAAAAGGATGTTTCTATTTATCCTTGTATAGGACGGTGTGGTATTTGTGGAGTTTCATTTTTGTTTTTGGCAATGTTTACATGAATTAACTTACATGTTTCTATTATAGTAAGTGTTCTATTCTTTATCTCTGAAGAAATATATATGTTTTTTCTAGATTTTCAATATCTCATGACAAAAAGATGTCAGAAGATGTGATTATACTCAAAAGCTGTTATAAAAATTTTGCTTAAAATCTAAACCAGGTTTGCAGTTGTTACAATACCATCATCAGTAGTTACTTTGAAAAAAATATAAATTGAAAAAATTAATTATAATAAATAAAATTATTAATTGAAAAATAAACAGTACTTGCAAAAAATTTTAAACAGCATTTGTAATACTTTACTATAATAACAATGATTGTTTTTGCTCCAAGGAATCTCAGTAGAAAGTTTAAATTTAGCTTAAAAATTCCTAAACTATTGAAATATCCAATTCAGACTACCAACCACAACTTAATACACTCTTTATGTAGTTAGTATTGATATTATTTACTTCTAGATACAAGCCGCGTGAATTTATTTTATAAGAAACACTCATTTTATCAAACATGTTTAAAAACAAGAATTAAACAATTTTGAAACTTCATTTATCTGTATCGATGCAAGAACTTCATTGTTGAACAACAATGGAGGACTGTTGTCTAATAGCCGTTTGAAATTTTAAATTTATTAAAAATCCTTTTATGAAAGTTTTCAGACAATAACATTAAAATGGTTGTCCCCTCCCTTAAAGTTTGCTCGTATGAAGGCATGTTTCTTTGAAAATTTCATCTGTCATGTTGAGTTTCATCTGTCCGACATGTATTAGAGGCATGCATTAACTTCTGATGGGCAGTATCAACTATTAATTCTATAAAATTATGTGTCGATAGAATGTCATAAATTTATTTTAAGAGTACATTATTATAATTATAACAGAGTTAGCCAGCTGGTTATGCAAGGAAACATGTAATTTTAAAACTACTACCACATAATGTCTTACTTTAGTGCAGACATGGGTGTTGGTACGTAACTGTCAATCACATTGCCATTGTAAACAGTTAAGTAAATGGTCTGTTTGTGCATGCAGAAAGTATGCTTATTTGTCAATATTGTGCAAATGTCAATCTTGGGTGTGTTTGGTGACTGTATATATGAGTGCTGCTGCTGCTGATAAAATTATTATAAAATTTTGAATTTTTGGAAGCATGAGATGGTGTGTATTATACAGTTTATAATTTTATAATATATCTCTGTAACAGCTTTTTTCTGTATAGAATGCCTTAATTGCATAAGCATCTGCTGTGAAGTAGTCCATTGATTGCCCTTGTTTACAAACTTCACAAATTTTATAGTTTCCATCCGTAGAGAGAATTAAGTGGGATTCTGAGAAAAAATATGAGGTATATTCATTAATCTTAATTGGGTTTTGATACTTGAACTTCTTTTGTAGTTCCAGTAATTATTGGATTTTGAAATATTAAAATCTGTATTATATCTGTATTATTAGTGCAAATTGGTAGTTCTGGTGACCGCCACTCATCTGATAGACTAAATCAAATAAAAGATGTAAAGATTTAGAACATTTGATAATAAGAATGTTGATATATTTATTTATTCAGTTTCATTTTAATTACAGGGCTCCCTCACATAATGCTTGTAATCAGTTCCTGAAATCGTGCATTAAGTTGATTCGTGGTAAGAAAACAATAAACATATGAGAAATAAGAAAAATATATGACTTCTTTGGAAAAAAAAAAAATACTTATAGAAACTAATTATATTATAATTATTTATATACCTGTAATATTTCTTATGTCCCCTAATAAGTGTACATTATTTATGATGTTACTACAGACATAAAAATTTGTAAATTAAAAGTTATCTTTATTACAATTCAGAAGCTTAATGTAGTGTAAAACATAGATTAAAAAGGGAATCTACAGTAAAATTTCTAAATTTTCAAATACAAATATTATGCCAACATTAGAAAATAATAATAGGACTGTATGCTTGATAACTTGTGTATGATAAAAAATAGCAAATTAAATATAGTAATGAACAATTAATTCAGAGATATTATACCTTTAGTATAAGTCATTTAAATTTATTGTACTTAAAAATAGTTTGTGTTCAGATGAATGCTAACGAGGTATAAGTTGTAATTTTATCTACATATGTGGTGTTAATACTGGTAGAATAATTGTATATCAATTTTAAGTGAAATTATACTGAAAGTGAACATAGTTCATATTAAAAAAAAAAAAAAATGTCTGATGAATTTGTGATTACCTTGAAAGAACTTTCAAAAGTGTCAAAAATAATTATCTGTAAATAGTGTTTATTCAGAATTATGCATATATACATATATACATTGCATATATCCAAACGGTGTGGCTATTACGAGACTAATGCTGCTACAGAAGAACTGTGCATATGCCAAATTTGTACAACCAACAGCTGTGTAACGTAAAGCCTTCTCTTTCGATTGTTGCCACTCCAGTTTACAAGGCCGTGGCCTTCATTTGGATATCATCTGTTTTTTTTTTTTTGCTGAAAAAATGGTAAGTATTTTATTAAAGCAAAGAATTGTCATGAAATTTCATATGAAGCTTGGAAAAACCGCTACTGAAACTTATCTTTTAATTAAAAAAGCGTATGGCAAGAATGTTTATCATGTGCATGGGTTTTTGAGTGGTTTAAGCGAGAAGACGTTGAAGATGATGTTCATCTGGGTCGTCCTTCCACGTCAAAAACAGGTAAAGATTTTGAAAAAAATTGGTAATCTCATCCGATCTGACTGTTGTTAACCGTTCTTATCTTTATTCAAGGTCCTTGCTTAATTCCATGAAAAAATAAGAAAAAACTACAGTAATTGTGGAAGAACAAGTCATCGGTTCTTCATTAGGACAACGCACCGGTTCACACTGCATTGTCTGTCAAGTTGTTTCTAGAAAAGTATAACATTCCAGTATTAGACCATCTGCCTTATTCACTTGACCTGGCACTAGGTGACTTTTATTTTTTCCCCAAGGTTAAATCTGCATTAAAAGGAACAAGATTTCAAACCGTTGAAGCTGTGAAAGAAAAAGTGGCATGCGTCATGAAAGAGCTCACAGAAGAAGACTTCCAGCACTGTTTCAAACAATGGAAAATTCTCATGGAGCATTGTTGGGATAGAGGAGGGGTGGGGTGTATATTGAGGCGGATAATAACTAAATATGTATAAATTTAAAATAAAATATTTGACAGCATTATTCTCATTATTTAATAGTTACACCTTGTATATGTATATAAATTGTGCTTGTAATTGCAGAAAGCTGTAGGTGAACATAAACAAATTTAGTAGAAGGAGTATGCAGCAATTGAAATTACAATATAAAAAATTATAAATTCACTTTAAAAAAATAACTAGCCAATTGAAACCTCTGACTCAGAATGCCTACCACAACTTATCACATGGCTCTTAAATAGGATGTGTAAGATAAAAGTTTATCTCAAAAAAGATAGAGTTAGAATAAACCTTAAACCCATTAAACAAATTTTCCCCATCATGAACAAAGATTAAAGATGAGTAATCATTTAATGTTATAAAAAAAGTTTCACAAAAAGATTTTTAATAAATTTAAGATTCTAAAAGGCTGTTACTTGTTTGTCCCCTATAATAATTCACGATGATGTTTCTGCATCATTATTGATAAAATAACTTTTACAACTATCTAAGACTGTCTATACATATGTTTTTTTTTTTAATTATTTTTAGTAAACTAATTCTTAACTTGTCAGGCAATGTTGGACTACAGTCAGTTTCTTTGGTCATGTATATTCAATAAGGTAAATGATCCTTTATTCTGGTTTTATTCTTTCTCAGCTACATATGTCTTAAACTGTTATTATTGTCTTTGCAAATCAATTATATACATTTGCTTTATTAACAGGTTTAATCATATCTTTAGTGTTATTGAGGACGAAGACCAATTTTGTAAATGTAGCCATGACAATGTTAAAGTTCTTATTTTTAAACATATTTTTTACCTCGTTGCTGTTCAAAGGACAATATGCAATTTTTTGTGCATGATTTCTCTAATCCTACATTGTTTGAAGTAAGGTTGTCTTGCTGGGTTTGTTAAACTTTTGTTACTTTTCTATATACAGAAGCCCCTGGATAATCCGAACTAATAAAATAATGTGGCTGTTCAGAGTATAAAAAATTACATTATCAAAGGTTCAACTATCTCTATCCTACTAACTCAAGTTACAGGATAGGGTATCGAGGCGAGTTTTGGAAGTGGAAATAAGTGCTGAAACTCTTTCTTTTAGTATACAAACAACACTCTTGTTACTGTATACATTCTAAAAATGGATTTTATTATTGTTTCTTTAAAAAGTCTGTGATATTTGTCTGTTTCATTGAAGTTAGTGGTTTTTCTTCTGCGTCTTTTCTATTTGAGCCATTAAAAGTAGTTTATACGGTGGAATGGTGATCTCTATTGCCAACTGAATACTAGTGTTAAAACATTTTATTGTGGACACTACTTGTCATCATTGGATTTAACTTGGAAACATTCTTTCACATCTACATTAATCCAGTTTGTAAAATCTTCTTTTGTTATCTTTGATTCAACGTTAACAGTTTTCTACTCACTTCTACCACGCTTTCTATTTATTTACTTAGACCAGTGCCTGCCTACATTTTCATTATTTTTAATCATAGAAGGTAAAATTTTTTTCCATGATACTCGAATTAAAGCCTTGTTAACAGAATCCCAAGCATCAGGAAAAAAAATCACAATAAAAATCATTTCTGTGCAGTAAGCTTCTAATCAAGTGCATTCAGTTAGCTCCATAATCCATCAACTTAAAAGTTACCATCTTATGTTTCATGTAATGAAAAGAATATTTTTTATATATATCTGTCAGGTATACTTTTCTGAATATATCAAAGTGATTTTATCTTCTTTACAAATTATTTTTAAATCCAAAAATGGAACATCTGTTTACTTTTGTGATTGCTATTGATAATTATAATGGCTAATATATTTATCAATATATCAATAGGTAAAGGTAATGGTAATTCACAATGTAGGTAATTCACTGAAGATAAACTTGAAGATTTACTGAAGATAATTCACAAAGTTTAGTAATTTGATTTGCAGAGGTCTGCAAACAAATTATTGATGGTTAACTTTATTAGTTTTTTTTTTTAAGACTCGAAATCTACCGTTTTAATGACATATATCTATCTATATATATATATATATATATATATATATATATGCATGTATCCATATTTGTGTAAATAAAAAAAATATATTTACACTAGCATCCCTGTTACAGCTTTGCTTGTGCTATATGGTTACTTGCACTTCCTGTCAAGGTCAGGTGATATTTAGCTGGTCATGCTTGTTTCACTCACCCTTACCATCTAGCCAGGGGCTCTGTTCCCTGGACCCCTGTGTTCATTAAAGTCATGCTTGTGAAAATAATAATAATAATTAAAAATTAAAGCTTGTTCAATTTATAAAAACAGTCAGTGTATTAAATTCCTTCAGAGTAACAGTTTGGTCAGTACAGGACTCAAAACTGAGTGATCTGAAGAATGTGGGTTTCAAAGTAGTTGAACACCATCTTAAAAATAATTATAGCTGGTTACCTGTCTCTCATACAATATATTTTGCCCAGTTGTTAGTATTGCTCAATAAACATCACTAAAAGGTGACTGTACTTTGTTTCCCAATTTTTTAATGTTTTTTAGTCAAGTAACTTGAGACAGGTGACGCCAGCCACATTGCACATACAGTAACAATAGCAGTGGCTGTGTTAGTTGAGCTGCCGCACCCTGCACCATTGCGCCCCTTAAAAATTGAAATTTAAAAAACCTAAAATGGTTTTTACATATTTATCTGAAGAATATTTGGGAGCTCACATGTAGTGAATATCTTGTTAAATATAGTCAGAAATAGGGAAAATTTACCATCATTCAACATTTTTTTATATTGTAATTTTTTATCGAGAAATTAAAAAAAAAGTAGTAAATTTCATTGTTACTTCATTTTAGCTCTTTAAACTCAGAATTTCAGAAAACTCTTTTTAATGTGTACTTACACAATAAGAAGAATGTATATACAAATTTTCATCAATATTATCTTCATTAGTTTCTGCTGGGCATTGATTATGAATCACTCATGACATGTTGTTTTATATACATAAATATGTATTCATATTTATGTACATAAAAATCAACAGATTTGGTATCTTGTGATAAGCATGAACATATCTCATGCTATTATGAGGGTATAAGTGCCAAAGACAATAACATTTTCCAAATGTTTATTTTTTTTAGGAGTTTTTACTATTATTAGTATACTATCATTTTTATTCTTCTATTTTTAATGGTGTAAATTTGTTTTATTGTCACTTATTTTCAGTGTAATAACTTGCAAAGTAAACAATAGTAAAAAAGAAAATTTGTGCAATTTAAAAATTAGCCATGTGTATCTGAGTTACATTTCTTTTAAGTTTGTAATTTTGAATTGTAACATTGAACTGCATAACTCAAAGGTTATAATATTTAAATTGCCATATTTGAATAAAGTTCCATGTACCATTTTCCTTAATTTTTTTACTTGTGGCTGGTGAAAGTGCTGGAAACTATAACCTTTTGTGTAGCTTTATTTATTTTGGAAGCCTTTATTATTAATACTATAATTTTTATTTTTCTAATTATTAACTTTTTATAATTTTTTATTTATTTTGACATTACTTTCAGTGTTATATATTATGAAGTAGCACATGAATAATTAATGATTGTCTTCATTAACATGCATTCTTTGTTTTCTGCTTTGTTTTAAGGAGAAAGATATTCCAGTTATGTCTTCTTGTCAACATATCCATGCTGCCCTACGATGTTGTACAGGTGCTCAACCATTAGCAATTGTTGATGTAGCTCTTAATTCATTAAATATTTCAAGTCAGATGAAACAGGTTAGTATGTAAAACCTTCACTCTTTGATTGAAATTTTACATTTTAGTTTTTGTATGTAAAATTAATTGATTTCTCCATTTATCTGGATAATTATTCTGGGATCAGTGATTTATAATAGTTTTATAAAATTATAATTTTAATTTTTAAAATGAGAATGTGCATTATGATTTTTTTAAGACCTGATAACTGTTGATATCAAAATAATATTTTGTTATTTATTTTTCATATGAGAAAATAGTAGTTTGATGTACTGGTTCTTAATAATTTTTTTTAAATTCAATAGCTTTTGAGAAGACATTGCACTGTTTTTCTTGGATAATTGTTTCAGTTTTTTTGCACAGAATTAGAATATACTGAAGACAAACATTTTTTGTTAAAATAATTCAGTTTTGAAGTTATATACTGTATATGAAAACATTTATTTAAATGTTGATTTATTTTGATATTTTCATAGTGATAGTAAAGTTGATTAAACTTGTCAGAAGAAAATTTTAGATCAATTATAAGAAAGTTTTTTTAGTTCAAAGTATTCTTGTAATAACATTAAAGAAGGTGATCTATTTTGGCATGTGTATATGCATGGGAGTGCATGCACACACAAAAATAATACACACACAGAACACTAAAACACATCTATGTGGAGGTATGTGTGGATCTGTGTTCTTTTTATGCAAATATCAAGATCAAACTAATTAAAATCTGATGAGAGGTTAGTACCTGTGTACTCCCAACTATTATAGCTCAAAAACTAACAGTACTATTATGTCATATCAAACGGTGTTGCATTTTCAAAAGTTTCCACTAGTTAGCACCACTTTTTGGAGTATGGTCTGTACATTAGTGGCTCACTATTAAAAAAGTGCAATGCTCTTTTGAACACACCTCATAAGTGAAGAAAATATGGATTTAACCCTACAAATTTTTGCCTGAAACAGTTTTTGCTGCTGCTAGTTCTTTTAGACCAGATTATGTGCTTAGGGTGGCAGAGAACATAGACTACCTGATTATAAACTATATGGAAGAGTGAATAGAATAACTGACCTTCAACTTCTGGAACATTCTAAATTCCAGGAGTAAATACCCTTCAGTTTGAATAATTTTTTGAGATAATCCACATTTTGGTTTATTAAAACACGTTAGTTTAAAATGATTCCTAAACATTTTTTGTCCAATTAGATAAATTACCTTTTTATTTTTTGACTGTTTAATCCGAGATAGAGTTGGCAAATTGTGTATTGTATTTTTCAGTTAAGGAGCCTTTAAATTTAAGCATGTCTGTAAGAATAGAAATGTTAAGACTGGTGAATGATAATGTTGTAAAATGTGTAATTTAGGTATATTGTGTGGCTGTAGTCTGTGAGCATAAAAATGAACGAGTAAATTTAAAACAGTGAAAAAATGTGTTAGAATTGATGCAGACTGTAGAAAGTAGTTAAATTTAAAGTGATGAGGCAGGGAACTCTACAGGATCTTTACAAATAAAACAAATAGGAAATGCAAAACAACAAAGAAAAATTGGTTAATGCAGAGATTCAGTGAGTTAGAGAAAAAGGTAGTATAATTACTGCAAAGCAGAAACAGCATGTAGAAAGTAAGAGAAAGCTTTAAAGAATTAAAGCATACATATATTAGTATCCAAAATGGAGGTGGAAAACCAATTATCAGGAGACAAGAAATAGCTATCAGGTAACCAGAACATATAAAGGAGCTATAAGAGGGGAAATATTATCAGATGAGTGTTTCTGGAAAATCAAATTGAGTGAAGACATAGGATATAGTAATTATGTAGAAGTTAAAGGTTAACATAGAAAAGTAAGGAATGAGAAAATGTAATCAAACCATTCAAATTCAATTGGCTGACTGCAAAAAAAATAATAAATGACCAAAAAATAGCTTTTAAATTAGATTTTTTGACATAAACAATTGGTTTGAATTTAAAAGTTTTGACATTTTCTAAGCAAGTGATCCCAGTAATAAGAGGGGTTATGTTATATGATAATTTCTATTTGAAAGGAACTGTTTTGTTGTATGTTTTACTTATAAATAAACAATAAATCAAATTAATCATTAAACAATTTTTTGTCACAGTGGTTGCAAATAGTATATTGTGAAAAATGTATTAAAATCAAAATTATGAGAATAGGAGTACTTGTTAGTAGTATCCCTAAAATTATGATTGATTTATTAAACCAGGTTACATGGTAACAATACAACATGTAGTAAATACATATTGCAGTCTGCAGAGATAATTTGAGCATCTCACATTCTGGTACAAAAAAAATTCATTCAAACTAACTTATGTTGCTAAAAATAAAGATACATAATACTAATAAATAAATAACAAGCAGGTTTACTTTTATTCATGTGCACATCCTAAGTACATTGCTAATTCCCAATTTCAGTTTTTCTTTGTAGTATTCAGAATTTTCAGTTTGTTCAATAGCTTGTTGAAAGAGTATATTCCACTATAGTAGTGAATTTTCTTTCCATTTTTTTTTTGCACTATAGGTAATGGAATTATCTTATTTCTAATATTAGTTGTGCTATTTGTATGTATGTATTAATTTGAGATCTTTGTAGTAGTGTGCTGTAACTTCTAAAATATACTTTTCTCTAATATCTCACAGTTTTTCACAATTTCTACTATTTTTTTTCATATATTTTCATTATTTTATCTGAATGTTTTGAATTAAGATAAGAGTAGTTTTGTTCGCAGATCCCCAAACAATTATTCCATTCATTACAATACTGTAATATAATCCATATAAAACCCCTTTGAAATTTTTAGGGGTAAGCAAACAACTCAACTTTGAAAAAATATATTTATATTAGTTACTAGTGCTATTGACAACTGGACTAATTTGATAATCCCATCTTATGTTGCAGTCAATAAGTAGATTAAGATATTTTGTTTTTCAACTCTTTGGCTTATTTGATTATCTATTTGTATATCAAAATAATGAGGTAAATTATTAATGTAAAGCCCAAAAGTAATGAGTACCATTTTGCCTTTGTTTAATGTTAAATTGTTATTAATTAACCATGCATCAATTAAATTTAATAAAGTTTTCATTTGTACTAATGCTTCATTCCAGTTTTCTTTGGCACATAATAGTACTGCATCATCAGCAAAAGGTTGATTATGCTGCCAGCTAAGCATAAGTCAAATATATCTTATCACAGACATAAAAAAGTCTCAGATTCCTACTGATTGTTTCTCTAGTAATATTCAAATGCTGTCTAGCAGGTTTTTCAGACACTTATCCTTTTCAACATTAACTGTATCTCATGCTTTTTTTAATCATTCAAAATTTTTCTTATCTCCTGATAAAAGTTTATTGGTTGATTGGTGGAATATGATTCAAATATCACTGTATTTCTTTCTTGAAAGAGAGATTCAAGTTTTGCTTCAATCTTTATCAAAGAATAAAAACATACTATTCAACATTATAAAGATCTGTGCCAATTTAAATGAAAGCTTTGTGGGAGAGGAATACCCACTCTATCATCATTACCTTATAAATTTTAGAACAGCTTCCTCAGTCTGACTTGTGTAAGCAATCACCTTTACTTAACCCATGTTACCGTCATCTATATTAAGCTGAAACCATTTTGACACTATGGATTCTTACAAAACGGCAACTACTTTACGTTCTTAGAAAGAATAATATAGTATTTCCAAACTGGTTCAAGGAGATTGTGATCAGCTCTTAAATATGCTGGGAAAGGTGTATGGAAAAGAAAAACTTAAATCTGGAAATAATAGATGTATTTTTTATACATTTAAAAATGTATGTTGTTTATTGTTCCTTTAAAAATGAAAGTTACATACAGACAGATTGATGTTACATTTGAATTACAGTTTATAAGTAAAAAAAAGAAAATATTTAATCTCAGTCCATTTTTTCTTCAGGAACAGCTGCATGTTTCAGGTACATCAGTAGATCACCATATACTTTTGTGGGAACAAATGGACGAATAGACTTTAATGATTGGTGATCAACTGTTTAGGAGGATAGCACAGAATCTTTCATACTGGAGTGTTTAAACAAGTGCTTGTCTGCTTTCTACAAGTTATTTCTCACCACCATCAACATGTAGAATCTGTGTTTACTTTTGTACATATGTAAGCATGTAATATTTTTCATTGTGCATACTTGTTCTTCACCAAAAGGACAGATCTTATCCATTTTAGTAGTGAACTGAAGTATAGAAGGCCATGTTGTACCTTCAACAATGCTGTAATGACTGGCATAATGAATGCAAGCAGTAAAAAGAGACAGAGCATATCTGGGTATTTTTCCATAACATTCATGGTTTTGATACTTATCATGTTCTTCAGGCACTTGGAAAATACAAGAATGAAAAAATGTTCAGATACAGTGTATCACAAATACATCTGAGTGATTTAGTCATTTTCAATCCATTCTTTGTTTTTGTGGCTGTTGAACTATATAGTTTTTATCATCATTTTCTGAAAAATGTGTTGACAGTCTTGCTAAAAACTACCGATAAGGACAAAGTATAATGATTGCAATAACGTGTATGGGACTGGCCATGGTTGAGCATTTGTCCTATGGTGGTTTTCAGCTTTTAAATGAAAAGAAAATTAATATTTTGTACATTGTCTCAATTGTTGATGGTGAAGATAAAAGTTATATTTTGGAGTAGACCTACAGTACCCTGACCATGTACATGATCTACAAAAAGACTTCTGTCATCTAAATAGAACCTACCTACCAATGACATCCCATACTAAAACCAGAAAAGCAGTGTCCAGTAAATAAACTGTTGATGACACTTCATGACAAGGAACTGTCATGTATTACTCTCTTTAACCTAAAAATACACTCATGACTTGGAATGATTGTAACCAAGATTCATAGAGCTATTGAATAACTCTATGGAAGTTGTGACTGATAAAGAAAAACTGAATAAGGTGATAGCTAAGATGAGTGTAAAATCTTGATTCATGTACAGCACTAATGTAGGGGTTAGTTTGAAAAAAACAAAAATATTTCTTAATTGACAATTCAATAAATGCTTCCTGTATATGGCTTTTCAATTTAAATTCAATATTAAGCTCCAGATGTCATTGCTGCTTGGGCTGACTTACCAAAATATTTATCTTTACACCTCATTTTAAATTGAACAAAAATTTGATGATTTCATAAACTATACATTTCTACCAGAATTGTCTGTTTAACACACCATTCTCTTGGCTTACTGAGTGACTAGGTTTGAGACCTACCTAGACCAGTTACTTTTTTATATTAAATATTATTTATCTAAACTCTTGCATCAGCCTGTGTCATTGCAACATGATGGCTTCTAGCAGAAGACTGAAATAGTAAGTCCAGTTCTAGCAACCTTTGATATATTCATAAAATTAAAATAAATTTATTTTTTTGACTTTAGTCATTTGACTGGTTTAATGCAACTCCAAGATTCCCTATCTAGTGCCAGTCATTTCATTTCGGTATATTCCCTACATCCTACATCCCTAACAATTTGTTTTACATATTCCAAATGTTACCTGCCTGCAGTTTTTCCATTCTACCTGCCCCTCCAATATCAAAGTGACTATTCTAGGATGCCTTAATATGTGGTCTACAATTCTCTCTTCTTTTAACTGTATTTTTCCAAATGCTTCTTTTTTTATCAATTTACTGCAACACTTTTTAAATGTAACCTTATCCACCCATTTGATTTTTAACATTCTCCTATAGCATTACATTTCAAAAGCTTGTAATCTTTTCTTTTTAGATACTCCTGTTGTCCAAGTTTCACTTCCGTATAAAGCTATGCTCCAAACATATACTTTTAAACATGATTTCCTGATGTTTAAATTAATTTTTAATGTAAACAAATCATATTTCTGACTGAAGGCTCATTTTGCCTATGCTATTTGGCATTTTATATTGCTCCTGCTTCATCCATCTTTAGCAATTATACTTCCCAAAAAAATTTAAAAATTCTTCTACCTCCTTAATCTTTTCTCTTTCTATTTTTATATTCAGTGGTCAATCTACATTATTTCTACTATATTTCATTAGTTTTGTTTTGTTCTTGTTTATTTCATGTAGTAGTTCTTGCATAGGACTTCATCTATGCCATTCATTGTTTCTTTTAAATCTTTTTTACTCTCAGCTAGAATTATTATATCATCAGCACATTGTAGCATCTTTATCTTTTCACCTTGTACTGTTACTGTGGATCTAAATTGTTCTTTAACATAATTAACTACTAGTTCTATGTAAAGATTAAAAAGTAATGAGGATAGGAAACATCCTTGTCATAGTTCCTCTTTTATTACAGCTTCTTTTTTATATTCCTTAATTATTGCTGTTGCTGTTTGGTTCCTGTAAATGTTAGCAATTGTTCTTCTATCTGTATACTTGAACCCTAATTTTTTTTAGAATGCTGAACATTTTATTCCTGGTTATGTTATCAAATGCCTTTCTAGGTCTATAAATGCCAAGTATGTTGGTTTGTTTTTCTTTAATCTACCTTCTACTATTAATCTGAGTACTAAAATTGCTTCCCTTGTCCCTATATTTTTTCTAAAACCAAATTGGTCTTCTAACACTTCTTCCACTCTCATTTCTTCTGTACAGAATTATATTTAAGATTTTTATACTTGACTAGTTAAACTAATTGTTCTGTATTCTTCACATTTATCTTTCTTTAGTGTCATGACCATAACACTCTTTGAAGTGTGATGGAACTTCCCCTTTTTCATAAATATTACACACTAGTTTGTATATACTATCTGTTGCTTCATCACTGGCACTGCACAGTAATCCTGCAGGTATTCCATCTATTCCAGGAGCCTTTCTGTCATTCAAATTTTTTAATGCTCGCTTAAATTCAGATCTCAGTATTGTTTCTCCCCTTTCATCCTCCTTGACTTCCTTTTCTTCCTCTATAACATCAATTTCTATTTCATTTCCTCCATATAACTCTTATATTCTACCCACCTACTGACCTTTCCTTTCATATTATAAATTGGTATACCATCTTTGTTTAACACATTAGACTTTAATTTATGTGCCACAAAATTTTTCTTAACTTTCCTGCATGCTTTGTCTGTTTTGCCAATGTTCATTTCTCTTTCCACTTCTGAACACTTTTCTTTAATCCACTCTTCTTTGCTAGTTTTCACTTCCTGTTTACAGTATTTCTTAATTGTTGATAGTTCCTTTTACTTTCTTCATCACTCACATTCTTATATTTTCTATGTTCATCCATCAGCTGTAGTATATCCTCTGACATCCAAGGTGTTGATTTTATCCTTATTACAATGAGTATCAGTATGCATTTTGAAATACTCTACTCTCTTCCCTATCTTCTTATTCATTACAAAGCCTACTCCTGCCTGTCCTTTATTTTAAGCTGAGTTAATTATTTTAAATTCACCTGACCAAAAGTAATTTTCCTCTTCCCACCAAACCTTGCTAATTCCTGCTATATCTACATTTAATCTATCCATTTCCCTCTTTAAATTCTCTAACCTACCAACCTTTTTTAGACTTCCAACATTCTGTGCTCCAACTCATAGAATGTTATTTTTTAATTTTCTGGTGACCCCTTCCTTAATAGTCCCTACCTGGAGATCCAAACAGGGGACTAGTTTACCTCTGGTGGAATATTTTACCAAGGAGAGCACCTCCATCTTTGTTACATGAAAATGCAGAGATACTTTTTCTTGGAAAAAAACAAGCTGTAGTTTTCCATTGCTTTCTGCTGTGCAGTACTCAGAAGATTGAGTGGTGTTTATATGGCTGTTTAAATCCTCCTGACCTTCGCCGTTAGCTATTGAAAGAGCTGCTGCCCTTTTTCATGAATTATTCCTTAGTCTGGCTCTCAACAGATACATCTCCAATATGGTTGCACCTTTGGCTCAGCTACTCTGTATCACTGAGCACTCAAACCCCCTCACCATCAACAAGGTCTCATGATTCATAGAGGAAGAAAATATAATTATTAACAAAAAAATTAGGTGGCAACTCTGCAAGGAAAAACAGAATTTCCCACAGGGAAAAGGGGAAATTCAGGAGGGTGACTGTTGCTAGCGGTTAACAGGAATTACTAGTGATGTAGTATCCCTATTTCCCTGCTACTGTAGATGAAACATGGATTCATCATTACATGCTAGAGACCAAAAAGAGGATGGCTTAAAATGCCAAAGAAAGTGAAAACAGTTCAGTCTACAGGAAAAGCCATGCCTACAGATTTTTGAAATACTTCTGAGTAGTGGTAGTCATAGACTACCTGGAAAATGGCAGCACTATCACTGTGAAATATTACTCTTCATTACTGAACTAATTGAAGTGTGCTTGCTATTTAGGCTAAATGTATACATCTGGCCAATAAGAAGTTGCTCTTTCACCACATTAATGCACCTGCACACTTGTTTCTGATTATTACTGTAAAACTCCATGATCTATGCTTCAAAGTCCTTTCACATGTGCCAGATTTGGCTCCCAGCAATTACTCTCTCACCCCAAACCTAAAGAACTGTTAACACACAGCTGTTAACAACAGTTCTTTAACTGTTGTATAAAGATTCACTTAAAATTAAGAGGTCGAAGCTGAGATAACCATTTGTTTTGTTGAGTTGGACGAATCACATTATATTGGGTATTAAAAAGACTGAAGATATTAAGTGGAAATTCTTGGTCTAAATGTATTAAATTGCATGATGGCTGTGTTAAAGAATAAAAATTTATTTTCTGAAAAATTTTGTGTTTTCCTTTTGAGGTATCTTACTTTTGTATAAATAATAATGTTACAAATATGTCTTAATTGCTGTATTTAATATATATTCTTAATTATTGTTGCAGACAATATGGCAGTTAAGGTCAGAAAGTTGTGGTCCTCTTGTGCAAAGAGTGTCAAAGAACATAATGGCTGTTAAATGTAAAGTCAATGCTAAACATCCAGTTGGTTACCTTCATGTTTCATTTTTTGTTTCCAAAAGCAATTCAAAGGAATCTCAAGTACATTATACGTGTAGTTGTCCTGCTTATAAGGTGTGTTTTCCTATTTATTTATGCTGTTATTATTATTAAGAAATAGAATTATTTAATTAGTTAGTTTACAGTTTTTATAGTGATAGTTTTTGAAAAGAGACCATGCCATCTGAGATGGGGGTTGGGCCTTAGATACCTCCATTTGGTTATGTTTATTGTGATGTCTCCCACTTAAAATGATCATTTCACCTTCTGACTGTATCAAATATATGTGACACCAAGATTATCTGTTTTGATACGAAAAAGTGTTAGTATATTTAAATAAGTCTGTGCAAAGTCAAGACATGATGCTCATGTTATGTTGTTGAAGTCATTCTTAGTTTTCTGCATTTCCACTAGGAACATACATCAGTTTTCAATCAGATAGATTCGTAACTCTGTTGTTGGCAGTTATACATAGTATACTTGAAACGATCAAGTGTTGTGATTTGTGAAAAATAGATGAAAGAGAATATCATATTATGATCAAACATTACTCTTTGAAAGGTAACACCGTACAGGAAACTAAAACCAAGGTGGATAAATATTATGGTGAGTTAGCTTCATTGATTGAAACAGTTTGCAAGTGGTTTGTTTATTTTTGGGGTAGTTATATAATGAGGTAGTCATAAATAATGCTGAATGTTTTAGGTGGCCTTTAATTATTAAAATATTTAATATACCATTCAATTAACTACAATGATAATATACCATTAGCTGCTTAAAATATCCACTTCCATTGTCAGAGAACTCCTTGCAGATAAGGCGGCAGCTGAGCATCGGGCCCATGAATAGAGGGTACGTCATGAGGATGCTGCAGCAAATAGGGAACAGAAGGAGAGGGGGCTAGGGAGGTAGTGGCCCAGGTGAAGAAGGCCAAGAAGGAGGAGGAGGAGACTCAGGCTCATAAGAAAGTGTCAAAAGAGGCTCAGGAGGCTCACACAACGAGCCGTGGAGGCGGTTGCCGCAGGTGATAGTAATAATGAAGTATTAGATGAGGGTGTTAGTGGTTCATCCAGTCGACAGCAACAGCAAAAGAAAGTTTTGGTGGCAGGGGCTACAAAGTCGGCAACTAAGGTAGCTGTTAAGGAAGGAAATAATTCTGATTCAGATACTTGGTTGGTTGAGGAAATATTTTGTCCTTCAGTGGGCCATGAAAGACTGGTATTGCTGCTCCTGGAGGCAAAAAAGGCTGAAGCTACCGTCCTAAAAGATTTGGAAAAGCATTTGACAACAATAGACATAGTATCTAATGAGGTTGTTACTGACTTAATTGGCATGTTTGATAACATATGTGTAGAGGTAGAGTAATTTTTAGGCAATACGCAGAATTTCAGTGAGAAGAGTGGCGATTATATACAGTCTTGATTGTGCAAACTGCGATTCTTGCACCTTCTGATGGTTAAAAGGAATGGTAGGCTTTAGCGGTACATTGAGGGCTTCACGGCTGGAACGGGCAAGCGGGGAAAAGTATCTGCTGGTCTCCACCTACATTGCTGCTACTAATTGAGAAGAAATTGACTTCAGAGGTGGTTCAGACTCCCTCAGTGTTGTTGCCAAATGTATTGCTGATTGATAAGCCAACTAGGGTTACCCCTGAGGCATTTAAAGGAGATGTTATTAAAAAGCTAGACCCTAAGAAATAGGCACTATGAATCGTTACTGTAAAAGAAAACTCCAGGGTTGTAAGAATCGTGGCTAATGACAGTGAAACCAAGAATAAGATTAGATGAAATAAAGTGGTGAATCAATACAACATTAAATCAATTGTTGCCAAGCCTCTGCGTCCTCATATGATCATGTATGATGTGCTGCTTGAGCTTGGCAAAAAAGGCTTGGACGCCATTTATGTCTAAAACATGAAATATGCATCTGCTGAATTTAGTAATCTTTTGAAGGTCATATTTTGTGCTGGCAGAAGGGAAGTGGCAAGGTCCATTTTATTATAGAGTATGATAAAGAATTATGTAGGATTTTCTATTACATTTTGATTATGTTTCTATTTTGTCAGCCTTAGTATTTGCTGCTTATGTGTTTTTTGGGGTAATTTCTTACTTGGTGATTATATTTGGTTTATGTTTTTGCCTTTGGGTTATCTGTTTATGGTTTATGTTCTTGCTTTGGTATTTATTGTTTTGTTATTTTTCATATTTTTAATGTTTTATTTGGGTCTATCTTGTGTTTCTGTTTTGATTTTGTTCTCTTGTTCTGTTTACGTGTAGATTATGAATATGTAATACATGTTTTTGTTTTTGTTTTGGCAGTAGTTTAGATTAATTGTATAACTGTTGAATTTTTATTTATGATTTACAAGGTTTTGTTTGTTTTGATGTTATTTTGTATTTTAGGTTTATTTATAGTTTGTGATTTTGTTTTTTCTTAACTTCTTGTTTTGGCATTTTAGTTTATGTTATTTACATGTTTTTAGTTTGTGTTTGTTTACAGTTTGTTTTGTTTGGATTAGTTTAGTGTTTTATATATTTTTGTGTTTTCCTTGTTCACAGTTTATTTTCTTCTTGTTTTACATCTGGTATTGGGTGTCTCGCTCACCTTTTACCATTTTTGGGTAGGTTAAAGTGAAGCAGCTTAATGGTTATGGTCTTGTTTGAGACCATTGTAAGTACGTTCATTTAGGTTAGCGTTAGTACACTGATACCAATGAAAGCATCAGTGGCATCTTGACTGAGGCAATCGAGACTGGGAGATGGCTGTTGCTAAAGTACTGAAGATGACCTCCAGTAAAGCCCCTGAGGGCTAGGTACGGAGGGGGTGAAGTATGGCGACCTAACTGCCACAGAGAGTGTCTTCCCTTTAGGGTCAGGATGTCAATACACATTTCAGCGCAAAATTACATATTTCACTGCATCCACATAAATTTATTAACATAAATCTCTTCCAACATTCTTGGTTTTTTTTTTTTTGTATTTCTTTGGCTGCAAACATGATCTTTGCAAAAGTTAATTTTCATGGTGTAATCTTTGAAGATACATTAATACTATCATATGTTCCATACAAATAAATTTAAAAGATTGCAAGTTAGATATTTAGTTCAGGTTGAATTGGAACCTGAATTTAGACAATCCACTTATTTGAAAATGTTTCATTTAAGTGCTGAGCTATGTAGCAATTAAAAGGAGTTGGTGTTCCATCTTGCTGGAAATACATGACTATTTTCACTATAAGATGGACATCTCTAAAAGCTAAGAAAACTCATTTTGAAAAAATTAGATAGATATTTTCCAACAAACAATGATCATGCACATGAAATGCATTATTTTCCAATAATGCATTAGCCAATAATAGTAACTGGAAAATTACCATTAGCAATAATTGATTCTATGATTGTAATCATATTCTTTCATATTAATAAAAAAAATACTGTATAAAAGAATACTAATACTTCAAATAAAAATTTTTACTCGTCTTACTTTTATCTTACAGTGAACTTGTGAAGCATCTAATTGTCATGAGTTCAGTATATAGCATTAACAACAATGTTTAAAAAGTTAATTTTGGCATGTTTTTTATATGCCATTGACCACTAATATTATGCAGATTAACCACTAACTCTCCAAATGGATAAACAGTTCATGTAAATAAAATTAAAAAATGAATACAGTATAGTAAAAAGAATTTTTTATACATTTGTAGTACAAGATTTTCATATTTTTTTTGCTTGGTTTCTACTTAAAATATGTTTTTTTTAGAATTTTATTTACCAGCTCATGTTCAGTATTCAGTGTATTCAGTGCTCATGTCTCTCTGGTCAGAACATCAGTCTGAGCAAGTTCAATTGTCGATTGCACAATATAATATTGTAAAGTTTCTCACGAATTACAGTGTAAAACCCTCCAAAATTTTGATTAAACTGCATGCACAGTTTGGGAAAGTGACATGTATCTGAGTCTACGACTGGACCAGCAAATTTACAGTTAATGAAACTGGCACCTTACAGTTAATGAAATTGCTTCAGAAGTGGCTATGTCATGGAATTAATCATTCCATTATCAAAAGCACTTTGGGTTCCACAAACTCTGCATGAGGTAAATTCCAAGACTTGACCCAAACTCAGAAAACAGTTGTGACAGGAAATTTGTCAAAGGATCCTGAATTGATTTTATCGAAAGGAAAATTACTTTTTACCCATGTAAAAAGTAATTTTCAGTAATATTCACATGTGACTATTCATTAATAGTCACATACATATGGAGAAACCTGCCTGTAAAGGCTAAAACATGTCTTGTCATGTGGAAAAGCTCTCATAACCATCTTTTAGAACTGGAAAGACATATTGCTTTTTAATTTTCTTCATGAACATCACACTGCCAATGCTGCATACTACTACTGCCTGTTTGAGGACAAAGTGAAAGTTGCTACCAGCCAGTCAGCCAATAATAAGGGATGTAATTTTTCTTCACAACAATGATAGATGTCATACAGTGATTAGAATCTGGGATAAACTGGACAATACTTGAACAACCCAGGTTGTTCAAGTACAGGATTACAAGGTAATTGAAATGACACTTACCTTTTTTTTTGATTTCTTTATTCCAATAGCACTTTGTGGGATCCTGCATCATCAGTTGTATATAAATTGTATAAAATTACATATCAAACATAACAATTTTTTTTTTTTTTAGAATAAAAATTTAAAGTTTAAGATTACTATCATACATACAAAACATGAAGTCAATTAAATAAAATAACTACATATATTTAAATATGATGTCAGTTAAGAATTAAAAATTAAATTTAAAATAAAATAATTAGAAAATTTATACCATGTAACCGGCCAGCCAATGTTACATTACTGAGTGGATTTGAAATTATTTATATATATTTTGATTATACCTATATTTATCTAAAAATACATACACCTGGTATACCTATGCGACCTTTGATAGAGTTCACAATGCTCCGTCATATCTTATATCAAAAATAATAGATAAAATACTTAGGATAAAAATGAATTTGGATTATCAATACAATATAAAAACAAATTTGAATTTGTAAATAAATTAAAAGAAACAACAATTGGAGAAAAAACTAGGATGGTAAGTTACAATATTAGTAATATGTATCCTAGCATACCCAGTAGATAAAACAGTTCAAATAATAAAAAACAAATTTATATAGAATAATGAAGACCCATTTTTTATTGATATTGTTACTATTGTTAGAAATATTTGCCAACAAAATTACTTTAAATTTAATGATAAATATTATATTCAGGAAAATACTTTACCAATGGATTTTCTATTATCAGCTATCATGTCCAAGGCTTACTTACAGGATTTTGAAGATAAAATTATTTATGGCATTATTCATACTCATATCCTATTATGGACTAGGCATGTTGATGATGTTTTTGTAGTTTATAATCCCATTTAATAATTTTGAATAAAATTAATTCATATTGTAATAGTTTGAAAATTGACATAAATATAGAAATAAATTTTCTAGATGTTAGTATCATAATTAACAAAAATAATCAATTTATAATGTCAGCATATAGGAAACCCACAATCAATAAAACCACAATACATAGAAATTCAAATCATCCGTGGTCACACAAAATTAGTACACATTGTTAATAGAGTAATTAATTACACATAATGTAATAAAAATAAAATAAATTAAACAAAGAAATAGATATTAGAAAACAAATTGCCAAACATAATGGTTATAATGTTTCTTTAATTGGTAATATATACATAAAACAAATTTAAAAAATTAATAATACCACAACTCTTATACCTATAAATGATACACAAAAAATTGACAATGTATATTTAAAATATTTATACACTGATAATGTAGTTAAAAATATAACTAAACATTTATGATAAAAGTAAATTTAAATTGGCATACAAGACAAACAATCATACAATAAAATATTTAAAAAAACAACAATCACTCTGACATATATATATATATATATATATATATATATATATATATATATATATATATATATGTATGTATAAAATATGTGTGTGTAAAATTAATAGGTCTTTTAAACCTAGATTTTTAGAACACATTAGAAATTATAAAAATGGTAAATTGGGTTTATCTAATGTTGCTGACCACCTTATTAATAACAACATTCTGTATCTGATATTTGGAAATAGTGGAAATCAAAAAATTTAATTTAAATAATAATAGTATAAGTTTGGACATTTTGGAAAGATTTTATATATATATTAAGTGCAAAACAATTTTCAACTTCATCAAATTTCAGACATAATATGAAGACAACACTCTTATAAAAGCAGCAACAGATGGCAGCATGTTTTTAGATAAAAATAGATATAATTGGAATGCATATAAATAATTTCAAATCCACTCAGTAATGTAACATTGGCTGGCCGGTTACATGGTATAAATTTTCTAATTATTTTATTTTTTAATTTAATTTTAATTTTTAATTCTTAGTTGACGTCATTTAAATATATGTAGTTATTTTATTTAATTGACTTCATGTTTTGTATGTATGATAGTAATCTTAAACTTTAAATTTTTATTCTAAAAAAAAAAGAAGAAAAATTGTTATGTTTGATGTGTAATTTTATACAACTGATGCTGCGGGATCCTGCGAAAGTGCTATTGGAATAAGGAAAATAAAACCATAAGGTAATGTCATTTCATTTACTTTGTACTCGGGTTGTTCATGATGGTTTTTGATTATAAAAATACAGTATATTGATACAGAGGAATATGGGTATTTAAAAGTATTGAATTTAGAAATATCATTACTATATATATATGTACAATGTAATATAGCATATATTTATATCAAATATGTTTTACCTGTATTACCAAATTTAACATTGCAATTTGTATAATTAATTATGACAAGAATTTTTTCATAAGTGCGAGAGGAATGAATTATTGACTAAAATTCAAAGTGAAATAAAGATAAATTCACAAGAAGTCTTGCACAGTGTCTTAAACAGTATAAAACATAATGCTTTGTAATAAAATAATTAAGAATTTTTGACCCTTGATCCTTTCACCGACTATTTTCTTAGGGTGTTTTAGTCAGCTTGGCCTGTTTCTTAGTACTGTCTATATGGTGAGTATGTATGTATTAGTGGTATCCAGTTTTTTCATTATTTGGGCCTTTTAAGATTAATTTTGAGAAAGGCAAGTAGATAAAGTAAGGTAATAAAACAAGTAAGTATAATAAAACAAGTAAGTAATAAAACAATTAAGAATTTTTGACCCTTGATCCTTTCACCGACTATTTTCTTAGGGTGTTTTAGTCAGCTTGGCCTGTTTCTTAGTACTGTCTATATGGTGAGTATGTATGTATTAGTGGTATCCAGTTTTTTCATTATTTGGGCCTTTTAAGATTAATTTTGAGAAAGGCAAGTAGATAAAGTAAGGTGAATGACCTTGCCTGTACATATATTAGGAGCGATCAAGAAATAATCGGAATTTTAATTTTTATCAAAAAGAATTGTTCTTTCAAAGTGGTCTCCCAGAGATACAACACACTTATGCCAATGTTTCTTCTAATCCTCAAAGTATTTTTTTATATAACTTTAATTTGAGTTAGTTTTTTCTTTATTTCATCTATCACAAGTTTTTTCTTTTAATGCTCTCTTAATCAGTGGAAACAAGAAAACGTCAGTGTGCTTTTTCTGGAACATACAGAGCCTGCAGAATGAGCTTGGTGTTATTTTTGGCTAAATAATCACAAATTAAAAAAAAGATAGATATCTACTTTCTGAAATTGAGACAAGTTTTTAATGGTTACACTAATAAAATATATGTCAGTGGGCATCTTTGTCCTGATTTTAAGAAATTTTTGAAGAATACAAAAAAAGATTGCTGTAGCTAATAACATTAAATGTGTGGTACAAGAATTTCAACATTTTTATTAAAAAGAATGATTTTGTACTACCAGTTGAAATTGTTAACTTAGATTCATTAAACAGATTATTACTTAATTAATCATATATTGCGTTTGTATTGCCAATTTATTTGGTTATCTTTTTCTTTATAAGTAATAATTATTGATGATATAATATCTGATAATATCTAATGTAGTTTCAATATAACTATATTAAAAGTGATAAGGGTTTAATTCATTTTCAAATAAATGATAATAATTTATGTGTATTATGTTTTAACATAAGAAACATTAAAAAAAAATTGTTATTTTCCATGTCTTATTGAATGATATGGTCTGAAGTCAGATCTTATTGTATTGGGTGAAACCCAGAATGCTGATGCATTATCATTTCTTATTAAAATTTACATTGAATTTACTTCAAAAAATATCTACAATAATGCCTATGGTGAGACTATATGTAAAGGATTAGTTAGTTTTTGAAATAAATCTGATGAAGAATTGTAATTTTATTTTTGGCTTTACGGATATGTATAGATTAGTAATTTGGAGTTTGCAGAAATGTTAGGTGTACATTTAGCAGGATTAAGAGATCTAAGTATCATATATTTTGTGATGATATTAACATAAATATTTTTATGGAATCAATTGAGATCGATGATAACATGAATGTTGTGAATTGAATATTTTTATCTATTGTTATTTCATCTAGAATAGCTATCAAATGCTTGGATCATATTTTTTGTTAAAAACTGTGTAATTAACAATTCTCAAGGTTGGGTTGGAGAAGGCAACTTACAGATCATTATCCAACATTTGCCTCTCTACATTTTAATTTGGTTAGTGACAGTATTATATTGACAAATTATTATGTATTAATTGATAGTGTCAAAAGTGAAGATTGGGATATTGTGCTAGCTATTAAAATGCTGATTCGTCTAATGTATGTTTCATTGATAGATTTAATAATTTTATTTCATCATGTTCCTTTTAGTGCTAGGCATAAAAATAAGATTAATAAACTAAAATCTTGGATGTTTCAATATATAAGGGTGAAACGATTTATAAAAAGTCTAAATTACAATCCTTCAACTCTAATTTAAATTAGAGTTTATTAAACATATAAATTGTTGAATAAGCTTATCAATATATCTAAAAATATATATTGCAGTGCAAATATCATCCAGGCTAACAGTGAAAGGTAATATGGCAGATGATAAGAGTGGCAACAAATGCTCCTACTGAGATTATCTTATTACCAATAGCTGAAATTGAAAATAGATTAGTTTGATGCCACTGATAACTGATTATTCTGAAAAAGCTGAACTGTTCAGTACTTTTTTTTAGATGAGTGGGTTATAATTAAGGATATTATCTAAAAAAAATAAAAGCCATAGAATTTTTTTCTAATAAATGTTGATGAGATATTGTTTTTCTCAAATGTTTCATGACATGAAATTACAGATATATCTAAAATTAAGAAATGCTGTTCATTTATAATTAAACATATCTCAAATGCTATAATTAAAAAAATTGGAATCTTGTATTTCGCTACCTTGTAGCTCACGTTTTTAATAGATGTTATAAATTAATACTTATCATTAATTCATTTTCATTATAAATAAATCCTTATTACTATTTTTTCATAAAAATAATACAGGATTCTACAAGTTCCCGACTCAAATGATTAAAAACAGCATTATCCATATTCCTAGATATCAAATGGCATTATTCGAGAGTCATGGCTGTTCTTCAGGTGTAAAGCTGAAAATTCTCGTATTAATCAAAATAGAAAAAGGCTGCAAATATAAAATATTAAATATAATATAAAAAAATTAACTATATACTTTTAAAAAATATTATTATAATCAATAATTTTACTTGACGTACTGGATTGATCTGATCTTGATGTTTTTCATTTTGTTATCACTTATATGATGATGCATTTTATAGAAGTATTGATCATTCATTTGATGTATTTTGTTGAGATTATACAGTGATATTTAAGTATGGAAATAGGTTTATATGGCAAATACCTCTCAGATATACAGTATAAAGCTGTTTCCATATTAAATATCACACGTTGAAAAGGTATTATTTATGTTTTTGAATCAGGTTTGTTATTGGTTAATAGTACAAGTATGATTTTTGGTATATGCTACATTGTACAATATATTTTCATGTTTTGTATATTTGTTATACATTATGTAGCCTAAACAAATAAATAAATATAAATGCTCAAAAAGATATGGTTTATGATTTTCTTATATAACCTTCTAAATATTAAAAACATTTTCAAAATATACTTTTTAATGAGTGTGAACAGAAACAGATCAGAGCTACTTCATCTCTGTGTAAAGAACTGATTAAGGAATTTTACAGTATATCATTTAATAATAAACCTTTTTAATATTGTTGACAATTGTCAGCACACACACTTAAAATATTCTTGCATTACTAATAAATGTCTAAGTTCATTAGCATTAATTTTACGATAAATTTATAAAAGAAACTTTTAAATTATTAATTTTTGTTTTTATGCTTATTTTTAACAATTAACCAAAATTAGTTGCACATGAGTAAAATTTATTTTTTATTTGTTTTTTTTTTGTTTAACAATGTGAACCTTAAATTAATTACTTAAACTGTTAATTTTGCATAATATTATAGACATATGTAGGAAAAGAATCTATTATAATAGTATACAAAAAAAAAAAAAAAGGAAATCATATTTTGTAAGGTAAGTAGGAATTTACCTCTGGTATTTGTATAATTAAAGATAGAATTAAAAAAAAAATATGTTAAGTGATGTTGAATTTCAGGATTAAAAATAGTTACTCAAATGCTATGTCACACAGTCATACACAATTTCATTACTACTAATGACTTTTTTTGCTTTTATTTAATGAAGTCATTTATTGTTGATAGAGAATTAATTACAATGTACTTGCCATGTAATGATATGGTATCAAAACTAACTAATTCAGTTTTATGAAAATATTCTTCCTTATATAAGTTGAGAGAAATTATTTATAATAATTATTGTATAAATAAATCATCTCAAGTGAGTAAACAAACAGAATGAAAATAAACTTGAACTGGTAACAACAGCACTATTGAGTTTATTAATGGTTAACTTTTAATTTTGCATAAGCCAGCCATTTCAATAAAAATGTAGGATATTAAGTAGCATTTTGCTTTACTAAAAATAATACTTTTTGAAATTACAGTGATTTAAAAATTATAATGTCATTATTTGATGTATGAAAATTTAGACTTTTCATTTTTATTTAAGTATTCAGCCTTTTGACTTAATTTTATACACCAAATTTTATTGATATATTGAAATTTTTTCTTTATATGTTAATTTTCATTAAAATAATAGAAAACTAAGTGTATTTAAGGAACCTAGGTGATATTTTTTCTTTATTAATGTGGGAATATATCATTTTTATAAAAATATTAGATTTTTTTTTTTGTTATTGTAAGAAAGTACAGGATTAACTTTTTTCACTTTATTTAATAGAAAGAAATATTTTTTTCAGTTTCTACAGAAAGCTTTATGATTTTAAATCTTACTGATAATTAATCAGCTATAATTTTTTTTTCTGTTAGATGAAAAATAGCTCTAAAAATGAAGATGGTATCAAAGCAGATCCACTTAGAAGATGTGTTCATTATTATGCATGTGTGGCTGCTTTTGCTGGGGATGCAAAATTAAGTGAGGAATTTAGTGCTGTCTTAGATATGGAACGACCTCCTAAGGATTCTATTGTTGATCTAGAAATTCCTAACTCAAGTAAGTAACTCTTAGTCAAGATAAATTAATGAATTTTTTAATTTTTATTAACCACTATTTTGTTTCCTATATTTGGCATGGGATTCTTGATTATTAATGTAGATTCTATTAGATGATTCTAAGTATGCAGATTACAAATATAGATACTATTATGATTATAATCCTCTTATATTAATGAGCAGTTTTTTACAATTTTTCATCAGTGAAATTTTTGACATCTAAGATAAATTAAGTAAACATCTAAGTAAAGTAAGTAAACATCTAAGATAAAGTAAGTATTTAAAGAAAAAATATACTATCTGTAGTGAAACCTTGGTAATTCAGAAAGTTAAAAACTTTAAAAATCTTTTAAGCTAATGTGGTTGAAAGATTTATATGATATATTTTGTATGTACTGTGTAAAGTTTGGGTGTGTATTTTTTTTTTTTAGAAGAGAGTGTTGAAGCAGTTGAGGAAGTTGTTGAAGGTGTAGAAGAAGAAGATGAAGATGAAAATGGAAGAAGACAGTTGGTAGCAATATTGGGTAATGTTGTTGATGCCTGTGAAGTTGAAGTTGAGGTTTTACCTGAAGAGGCATCTTCGATTCTACAGCAGTACTCACTTTCTGATGATCTTGCACAGGTATTAAACGAATTCATTAATAATTTTCCATGAATTCTTAATTAATTTGGATGGTGTGTGTATGTGTGTGTGTGTGTGCACATGCGTGCGCATGCGCATATGCGCACGCTAGTACTCGTGTAAGATGTTTAGTTTACTTAACTGTGCTGGAAGTTGACCATTTGGCTTGACCAGACAACTCTTATATTTTCATTGCTAATGATACTGTTCCCAGCTTTCATTTCTTTTTTGAATTCTAATTAGAAGACACATCCTGGCCTCCATTTCGTAGATGTAACAATGCTCAGTTATACTTTCTACTTAGTCAAGAGGTGCAGCTACCTATAGATTCCAAATAAAAAAAGCTACACTGTATACCTAAGACCTTTGGGAATATTCAACAGTTAATTTGAAATGCAAACTTCTTTTCAATGTAGTTTTTATTCTAAATATTAAAAAAACTGAAACAAATTCTCACAAAATCTCATTTTATTAGTGGGAATGTAACTGCACACAAAAATATTTTGTGTATAGTTACCCTCGTAAATATGTGGAACAGTTAGTGCATACTGTATGAGGAACCCACATCTTATCCTGATCACCAATTTTACACTGAAAGTACAAATGATATGTTTTTTTAATTAAAGGTGTAATGTTCTTTCTCTTTGATTTTACACTAAACTCACCACATACATACCACATCATTTACATAATTTAAGACATTATGACAATGCAATGTTAACAAACTTAAGACAGCAATAAGACTGAACAAAATTAATTCATTCCTGAATTCAGTGTTTAATACAAACAATACAGCTGTGTTTTCAGCTACAAGTTTTGACCTGCACAGACATGATTAATCTTGTCCATGAAGCCTCACTCTTCAGTATTAGATATGATGTCATAATATGTGACTATGATATGATTTAATTTTTTGTCTAGTATTGTTTATTTATAGCATACAAATTATGTTAACGACATTAAACAATAAAAAATGACCTAAGAAAATACAATATAGGAGCTTAAAATGCTAACTACATGTTTAAAAATGAAAAAAAATCCTTTAATTAAAATGTTAATATATTTCTGAAATGGTGGATGATAGAAAGATTCTGAGTTCATATTTGTTTTCAGCATCAAAAACCAGATTAAAATCATGTATCACATGTTAGAAAACAAAAATTATGTTTATCAGTGTTATTAATAAAAAAAGAGATGGAAAAATGAGAGAATCATGTCGTATCACACCTTTTGAAATATTTATAAAATCTGTGTAGCCGTCTCTAAATTTCATTGTAACTGCTGCATCTGATTAAATTTTTTTAAACATTATTTATAAAGTTAAAACTAACTCCCAACTTATGTAATTTCTGCTATAATATGTCTTAACTAAATGATATCAGAAGTTTTCTTGAAATCAATAAATGCATATATTTACTGTTTGCTTTTTGTAATATGCATTAATATATACTAAATTAGCCAGTTGGAAAATACTATCCATATAGCTCCTGTTAATATGAAACCTGTACTGATGTTCTATCAGTACTTAATTTTTTTTCTGCTCAGTTTTTTAATTTTTTGTGGTGGGTAGAGTAAATGTTAGGTTATGAAATTTAAGAAAGATATCTCTCTGTAATTTTCTCATCACTCGGATCCCCTTTTTTATTATATAACAAAACCATATCTGCCTTTAACCAATCTTTATATATATATTCTTTTTCTAAGGCTATTATAAAAAAATAAAACTAACAGATCAGACTGTCATGATTTAGAAAAAAATTGTTACTAGTATTATCTGGGATGAATTTTCTTTTTAATTCTAATGCTTGTATAACACATGTAAATTCCTGTATTGTAAAAGGATCACCCAAATTAAAAATTAATTTACTAAAAATGACATCTGTTAGAAAAAATTGTTTAATTCACTATTAAAACACTTACACCCTTCAAATTTTTAATTGTTCCTCAGAATTGTTCGTCTTTTATATAAATCAAACCTTCCATAAAGTTCTTTTACTAATGCTTATTTGTTTTTTGTATTCCAATTATCATTTAATATAACGTTCAGAAAAATTATTAGCATCATTTTATTTTTACTTTTTTTAGCTTATTACACTAAATAAGTTATAAATTTAAAAGTTCTACACTTATGCACTCTCTAATGAAAGCAAAGAATTATGTACTTATGAAAAAATCTGTGTAAAATTTCTTCTCTAACTGTATAACTTACAAAGATTTTTTTTAATTGATACTATATGAATTGAACTTATTTTGTTGGCAGTCCAGAAAAATAAGCTTTACAATAGATTGCAATAAAACAGAAATGTTGCAGGCTTTTAAACAAGTGGGTGATTGACATAACTCATGTTGTTCTATACGATATGCTAATCCATCCACTAAAAAAGAGATTCCTCTGCTAAGAACATTTCTTTCACCAAGAGGGATAGAGTTAAGAATAAAATTTTGTTTCTGAATATAAAAAATGTGAAGGCAAAAGAGTATTGTCAGGATTGTATCACATCTTTCTTAAAATTTTATATGGGACTGTTAGAAGGGGAGGAAAATTTTAACATTGTAACAGTTAATATGTTAAGGGAAAATATAATCTTATATTTTTAAATATGAACTTTTCACATCAATTTCAAGTTGTATTTAGCTGTAAGTTATTTTAAACGTCATCTACAAAAATGAATAAAAATTTAGCACTTGATGATTAAATATTCCAGTTTTTATTTTCTTTTAATGAGAATAAAGTGAAAATATGTCAGATAATTCATAATTTCAATAATTTATAAAATCTGAATTTTCAGTTTGCTTAATATACTGAATGTTTATAGGTTTCATAAAAAAAAAAAAATAAATAAATAAAAAATACTATTACCCACATGTGTTTTTTATGAAACAAAAAGAATCAATAATAATAATAATAAAAATAAATTTTTAAAGTGTATGGAAAAAATTGTAAAAAACTTCAGTTGATGAGGTAAAATTTTAATTGTAATAACTAATCGCTTTTATTCAATCCTGCATGTGAAGAATGTGATGAAAAAGATGTAAAGTATTAGGAAGTTATACTGATGCACTAGGGTTGCTACTTTTAAATGAGAATTAAGTTGTAAAATTATAAGAAACTTGGTGGAAAATGATACTAGTGATGATAATTAGACGGATAAAATTAACACTTGGCCTACTTATGCCAAAACTTTCACTGTATTTAAGATTTCAGTAGTTTCTTATAAAAATCTATTTTCAATGCAAGTATGTTTATTTAAAGAGTAGGAAACCTTATAGCAGCAAAACATTATTAAAAAAAAAAAAAAATTGTGTGTCAAACAGTTAGTTAGCAGTAATTTCAAATAATTCTTCTCTTATTATTACTTTCCTTTATAAGTCAAATGTTTCTTATTACAATATTCACTTTTAGTTTTTCTCTCCATATAAAAGAAAAAGATTTTCTTTGAAAATTCTATTCACATCCTTAAAATGTGGCTAAAAGGTCATTTTTCTCTCTTGAATTATTTTTTTAGGTACTGGTATGGCATTTTGTAAGTAGCGTTTATGCTACTTTTTTTTATACAATTGATAATTGTTTGTATGTGTCTGACAGAAAGTTCTTCAGTTTATTGATTTATTTAGTTGTTTTGTTAGTAGATTTAGTTGTTCTGATTTGGTATGTATACGAGTATATATGAATAATTGTAAGTATGAGAACCTTGAGTTGTATATGATTATCATGTATTTACATTTCTTGCTTCAGTGTATTTCTTTTTTTGTGTAAATAATTAATTTAATATGTCTTGTTTAATAGTTGAGGTTAGATACTATTATATGTTTTTTTTTACCGATTTACAACTTAAGAAACTTAAGTTTAGTTTCTGTTATCCATGAATAGAGATATTTATAAGTTTATTCAAATTTTGGTATCAACTCGTAAGCTGTTAACTTATAGAGAATTATAAAAAAAGATTTCTACTACATTGAAGGCTTAAAACATTTTTGGTTGCCTATTATACATATTGTCACGTGTCTGCAGCTCAGATCAGGATATTGAGAGATTGACAATTGAAAATATTTTTATAATTTAAATTTATTACTTTAAGAACATAAAGAAAATAAGACAAACCAATAATAACAATAATGATAATAATAATAATAATAATAATAAACAACTCACAATAATAAGTAATAGTAATTACTCACAAAACAGAATTTAAAGTAATCGTCAGGATTTATTTACAGGTAATTAAATATTGAAAACTAGAATTCAGTCCCATTTACAAAAGACATTGGCATGACCGCTAATCTTATAGTCTTGTATTAACAACAATAAAACAATACATAAGACAAGTATAAAGTTCTTTTACTGCAAATACCTTTCCTGTTCATAAATAAAACTACTTTATAGTTTATGAATGAATTTATTATCGTACTTTATTTCTTTCACTAATTGTGTAACAGTAACTCAACAAACCATTTCCTGTTTTCATGTACTGCCCACACTGGAATTACTTGTGACATCATCTTAATCGTGTCAAACTTTCATGTACTAGAAATTCGCTTCTTCACTGATTCACCGACCTCCTTGCTGGATACTCTTGATTCAAACTCGCATAATAACTCCTCACTTAGAACTCTCTCGCAGAACTCAGTTTCAACTCTTCATCCCTGGAGTACTTATACTTCAACCTTCTTGACTTGCAGGACCCAGTTGAGCGTGCAAACAATCAACTGAGCCCTTTCTTTTTCCCATGCCCTTCCTACTCTGGGTCCAGTAACTCTTCTCACAGAATAACATTTGTTTAGATATGTAGCGGGGCAGTATTACAAAGGACAATTGTTAAACAAACCTGTTCTCTTTACTAAAAGGGTTCCTTTTAGCCCCTTTCTAGATTCCTCCCATTATTATATTTTGTACTACTTTCTTCTTAATTGGCAAGAACCGTTACTCAGGTCCGTTTTACCAGTCTTGTTACAATATTTCTAAATATTGTTTACAAATTATCAAGTTGTAGTGTTTAAGTTGTAGTTGTAAGCCTTTTGCCTAGCAATAAAAGTATGTAAGTACAACTCATGCATTTATTGTTTTATAGCAATTTTAATATTCCACAGTTTCATTATGTTAATAGTTATTTTAAAACATCTGAACAAATTGAAAGTTTACAGTAATGGCTGCTTATTTTTTGCTTATTCAAATGATTGATGCCCTACTGTATTAAAAATTGTAAAATACCTTCATCTCTTCAAAAGTATTGTTCAGTTTTATTTTTATTTATGTATTTTTTGATAAATTACATTAAACTGAATTATCTATATAGTTACAGGGTCTAGAAGTAATACAAAGTATGGAAGCTGCAGCAGCATCAGAACAATTAGTAACAGATTCATCTCATATGGTACTTGTTAATCAGAAGTCATTGAATCAGTTGTTAATTTCAGATTTGCAGCAACAGCCTATTATAAAATCTGGAGTAAGTTTTAGAATAGTTTGTTTTTATAATGCTTAGTTTTTCAGTAATGCTTACCTTGTTTTCTTATAAGAATTCACAGTTTTAGTAACACTATGACAGTATGGTTAATGTTTCTTTTTAATTTATTTTCTCTGAAAGTTTTCAAAGTTGAGAATAAAAGCATGTTTAGACTGATGTGTTCTTTACATGAATGAAAAATACCTGCTTAGACCCAATCCATTCTTGGTATTAACAATAATCACATTATTTTTTTTTTTTTTTAATTAAGATAGCCACTATAGATTTCTAATTATTTAATGAAACTCTTAGTTTGATATTTTTTACTTGAGAAGTTTTCAATGTGGGCCTTTTCAAGTGAACATTTTCTGTGATTATCAGTTAAAGAAATCGTACCTTTTTATTAAGAACACTATCTTCCTATCGGTCCTTGACTGGTTTGATGTACTTCTCTGGTTTCTGCTAATATTTTAATTAGAATACATGTGCTTTATTTATTTTATTATTTGCTTCCCCCATATTTTATTGTCTAAATTAAATTATTCCATTATGGGCCAGCCTTTTTTTATATATAAATATATTAAATTTTATATTGTAAATTGCCAAAAGTGCATGAAACTTTAATCATCTAATTTTCAAAGAATCAATAACAACCTGATAACTTTGATTATAGTTAATATTTTTATTTTGGTAATTGCACTGAAAAAACTCTACTGTTCATTGTTATTATTATTTTTTATCATATATTAATAACTATTGTTAAATACATTTGGATTATTGCTTTATCCATCTTACTTACAAAAATTTGTTTTTTATCTAAGTTACAAAATTTGATATCCTAATAATTTTCTTTATATATTTTACAAATAAAAAAATAATAGGAGAAATTATATAAATGATATTTATTTTATTTGCTTCTCAAAGAAATCTGAACTAAATTTAAAAACTGTTTGGAATCTTATTACTTATGCATTTGAACATGACTGATCATTGTTAAAAATAATTGAAAAAATGTTATGTTTATTTATTTTTTATGTTGCATTTATATGAATATTGTTTTTACTGTTAGTACATTATTAACAGTAGTTACAAATCAAGATGGTCTAAGAATCGTAAGGTTCTCTCATGATAAGTTCCCTGCTGTATTACTTCATTAAGTATTTATTAATATCAGTAAGCACAATAAACATGAATAATGTCAAATAAATTATAAATAATTCAAATAAACAATATATTATAAACATATTGAAATTTACTTCAATGGAAGTTATTATAATAAACTCTAAGGACCATGTAACTGTTTTTAATTCCCATTATTCCATTTATCCAAAAATGATTTAATTGTGACAACAAATGTTTGATAATCTTCTAAGTAATAAAACAAAATGAAGACAATAACAATGGATTATTAAATGAAGCTGTCTTATAAATTACTGAATTCCATTTAAAAAGCAGAACAAAATTGATATTTTGTCAATGAATTTTTTTATTCAGTAAATCAATTATGTTAATTTAAAATAATTATAATTAAAAGTATTTCATCAAAAACATATGTCAGTTGATTGTCACTGAAGTTGTTAGTCTGTGATGATTTTTTTCACTACATATCACACATGTACACTTTTTTGCTGAGAAATCTACTGCGTTACTTCACTACTTTGATCATGAATCTTAAATCTATTCAGCAAAATTAGTGTTTTTTTCTTTTTCATTATTAAATTAATTTTTATTACTCAAATATAATTATTTGCTTTTTATAGCTCTAGTAACTTCAGTATCATAGCTTTCATCATCTTCATTATGTTTTATATTTGTTTGTGGCTTAGAAATTTTATCTAAAATAATAAATTCTGTTGGCATGCAATAGAATAAGTTACAAACCATTATCTATATATATGAAATCGTATACATATAACTTATAAATACCTATATTCAAGTAACAATGCTTTTAACCACTTTCACGACAATGTTATGTTACCTTCCCTGTCATCTTGATTCAGGTCAAGATATTGACAAGATTGTTATGTTTTTTAAGCAGTTTCATTTGCTAACTAAAGTTAAACTCATTTATAAGATAAGTTACTTAAAGTACATTAACTGACATGTCACCAGTCATTTTTCTCTAATATTGATGATTTATAATAATAGCAACCAATTAAAGTTATATTTAAAACTTCTGATACTAAAACTTCTCTTTATTCATAAATGAGCAAAAGAAATGCCTAAGATATAATGGCATTTTAGTGTAATGTATGCAGTAATACATTATAAGACTACAGAACCTGCTATTTGAATTTATGATGTTTCATTGATTTTCCTTACAATAAGCAAAATAAATGGCAAAGATATATTTGCTGTATATAGTAATATATTATAAGACTACAGAACTTACTATTTGAATTTATGACATTTCATCGATTTTCTTTACAGTAAGAGGTAATAAGTCTCCTACAGTCAATTAGCCAGAGTCATTTGGTGTACGAGGTCTGTAAATAAAGTAATGAACTATTTTTTTTTGGCAGCCAAAGTGGCAACACTGTAAAGTTACTAGTAAACATACAGTTATATGAACAGCTGATTTATATTAGGTATTAATATTTTTTGTCTATTGTTGCCATCTGAGACGTAAACAAACTTTTTGTGAAACATGTTTTTGTTGTGCGTTATGAGCAACATTGTGGAATCAAGTTTTGTGTTAAACTCAGTGAGAATGCTACTGAAACTTTTACAAAATTGAAAAGGTCGTATGGAGATGACGCTTTGTCATAAGGCCAAGTTTTTAGGTGATTTAAAGCATTTTCAAATGTTGAGTCCCTGCGACTTTTTCCTGTTCCCAACTTTAACACCTCAAAGGAGACCATTTTGGAATAGTAGAAAACATTATAAAAATGTAACCGACCATCTGAAGAATATACCGGTTTCTGAGTTCCAATACTATGAAGAGTGGAAAAACTGTTTGAAGCATTGTATGGCTTCCCAAAGGAACTATTTTGAAGGTGATAGAGTCTATGTATAATTGGATTGTAAATAAAAAGTTTTCCTAAACCAGTCTCATTATTTTATTTACATACCTTGTATTGAATAATACAATCTCTTAAGTCCAGAAAAATATATTGTTTAGGAATAATCAAATTACATCTACAAAATGTCAGTATCAGATTGCCGCTTCTAGTCCAAGGTGATGGTTGGCTGAATAGTGTATTTTTATGCATCATATTATTGAGATTGCAAGGAAGGTTGTTCCTACAATTACATGGATACCATGAAACCCTGTTGTTAAAAAGAATGTATTGGTGCATTATAGCCTTAAGGCATAATGTTTTAGGTTTCTAAAATTTGGCAATTCAGGCTTGGTATCAATATCAGTTTTGTTTTTATGAAAAACTTCATCCTGTTTAATAGTTCCACTTTGAAAGGCCCTCAACATCTGCTTTTTTATTTGATTTTTCTGTGACTGGGAGACTATCAATTTCTTAACATCTGGGTTTTGCTAAGCTTCCAATTACAGACTTTCATCTGTAATATGCATTATATTTTTGTAGTATATATTTTTCTGTTTTACAAATTTTATTTGATTGTTTTCTCACTAATAAAATAGTTATTCAAATTTTCTCTATTGTCACTGCAGTAGAAGCTGATAAGCACATCCTTGATGTTATTAAATTTAAATTGTTTTTAAAATTCGGATTAAACAAACATTATTGTAAACCTATAGTATTTTACTACCCAGTATTGTAACACCCAGCATGACAGTTACCTGCTTTACAAGCCCAGTATACTAAATGCCTCTGGCTAATTGACTGTAGGAGACTTATTATCTCTTACTGTAAGGAAAATCAATGAAATGTATAAATGCAAATAGTAAGTTCTGTAATTTTATAATGTATTACTGCATACATTGTACTAAAATGCATACCTAAGAATGATCAGTTAGTTGTAAAAAGACAAAAAACTATACTTGTATGAAAAAGTATTGATTGGTATCCAGTATTACTTTGTACCCATTAGCTTCTCAACTATACTCTGTATTAGAATTGTCTCAACATTTTATAATTTCCGTAACATTGTTAACAAATTTTATTTGTGTCGCTAAAGAAAAAAAAAACAAGAATCATAAATAAAACACTGTGATTTGCATGTCAATGATTACTAATGCACTGAAAAAATAAGATAAAAATTAGTCAGTGTAACACTACATCAACTGATGTCTAACCAGTAATTTTTATCAATAGTTATGTATGACTTAAAAGTAAATATTTTTAAATAATTTAACACAATAAAAAATAATATATGAAGTTAAAGACTGCTAAGTTGTAACTTGTCCATTGATGAATTATACTAAGAAGGGTTGGAGATAGGATCTTCACATTCTGTAGTTGCAGTTGGACTCCTTGACGGCGGTTGGTAACGCTACTGAGTTAACAAGTGCATAGGAAAATGAAAGATTTGTAAATATTTTGAAATAAAGAATTTTAAATAAAAATTACATTGTTTAAATAAGAAATAGGTTAAAGTTAATTTACTGAAAATATATTTCCCTTTTTAAATGTTATATGCTCTAAATTGGACTAAAATATAAAATTTAATGATCAGTGATTCAGAATTGTAGATGATTTGTTCAAATTGCCACCTCCTGTAGTAATTAAATAAACAGTGATATGAAAATAAAAATGTATGCCAACAATCATTTTTATCTCATCAAAATGCTTTACTTATCTACACAATTTTGAGAAGTGTTAAAATTCTACTTGAGAAAGAGAAAGTTAAACTATTCTCCAGTATATTCTAAAAATATTGAAATTTGAATGATAAAAATAAGTCCAGCAATTACTGATTTTTATAGATTTAAAAATTTTAAAAATGAAATGTAAAATTAAATAAAATGTTAATAAACTTAAAGTATAGCTTCTTTTGTAAAGATAAGAACTAAAATTATTCTTAGAATACTTATTTCCACTATGAGAAAGTAGTAATTAAATTATTTATTTATTCTTTATTCATTACAAAAATAAAAAATGACAAATTTTTAAAATCCGATATGTTGGACTTATCTATTAAAAGAAAAATCAAACATAAATTTTAAAAACTGATTAATAGTTTTAAAAAATTCAAGCATTTAAAATTATAATTGCAAGAAAGAATTATATGACCTAATTTTATTTTTAAAAAACAAGACATTGTTTTGTATACCTTGGTTGAAGGTTAAAAGACTTAATGGAATAAAAGATAAAAATAAAATTAAGAGAGAAACCCTAATATTAATATTAACTAAATTTATCATTGTTGAAAGTGTGCTTTTTCCTTTACAAAAATTCCCTTACTCTACTAAAAACTAAATGTTTAAAACAAAAATTCCTTACAAGAATGTCATTGAGCACTATTTTTAACTTTATTTTCAGCTGACAAAACGTTGTTGTTATTTTAGCAATATATTTAATTGATATTATACTCTTGAATAGAACTCAAAAAGTTAAGCTAACCTGAGTGTCTTAGTAAATTACCTACCAATCTATCCAGTTCTTCCTCCTTAGATGCTATCAATTTTACTCTTGGGAACCCTTGTTCTATTGTACAACCAATCCTTTCAGAATCAAGACAGGAAATGTATCATGGGTAGGCGTATAAAAATCTCTAGTGTTTCATGTGCACTCTGGAATGTTTGTATTCAACCTGAATGAAATGCAGGAGATGAATGACTAGGACTCAAATTAAGTCTTCTAATACACACAGTGTTTTGATTCTTCTCATCACCTGTACTGTAATCACACAACTTATTAAAACCAAAGAGATTGTTTGATATTCAGACTTACTATTTGCATTTGATTGTCCTCTTGAAGAAGTGATTGCATCAGTGTGAAATACCACACAGTGGTTTCTTTACTGAAAAAGATATTGAATAAAATGGAATTTCAATCTACAATGCAAGTTTTTGATGGTGAGATCTGAAGATGAAAGAAACCACTTCTACTAAAATTTCATCCTTTGTAATAGATGGGTGCATCATTGCAGGTTGTGAGGAAGTGAAATCCATGAAAAGAACAACGGATTAGTTGCCTATAATGAAAACAGCTAGTAATGTGCTATAAGAAAAATTTTATATACTGAAGACCATTTCATGTTATTGTAGATGTCCACCATACACTAAATGCAAGTGTGGGGGTGACATATTGTAATGATCTTAACATTTTTATGCAAAAAGTATCAGATGAGCTCTCCTCTCAATACTCAATATCTAATGTCAGTAAGCCAAGTTTTTTAATGTGAGAATGATAAAGCAAAACGTTCTCCTTCAATGATTATCACCTTCAATACATCTAATGTTCTAGAATGAATTTAGGTAGATGTCTTGTCTGTTCGTGTTTAACCATGCACATTGAACCCTAGACAATCCTACAGTTATAAGATATATGCATGACGCAGTAGTTTGTAACACGTTAGTATAGACTGGGTTTGTGTAGAACATGGGTTACCTGTGGCCTGCGTAAGTCTGAAATGTGGCGCATAATTAAGTAAAGTATATCTAGTAATTTGGTCCTGTATCCAACTCTGTGTATGGCATAAATTGCAATCACATATCCAAATTGAGCTTATGTGAGCAAAGATGATAGCTACAGGTAGTGTTATTAATATTAAATTGTGTTATAACTATTAGTATATTTCTTTGGATTTTGCATTGTGAACATAATCAATTTTTTGTAGAATTTTTATCTGGAATCAAAAAACGGTAATCTCAATTGCTTTCTTATTACTATTATTTTTATAATCTTAAATCGTTGTACCAGAATGACTACATCCAATAAATTAAGAAAAGTTGATATACAAAATTGAGTATTCCAAAAAACTGGATCAAGCAGTATTTTGTTATAAAGCGAAATAGTAAACCATTGTGGCTGATTTGCATGATTAGTGTATCTGTTAATAAACAACATAATATTCAGAGATATTATTAAACTAATTATTCTGAATATAAGTTTATTGGAGGAGAGAACTGCGAAAGTAGAAACTTTAAAATAGATTAATAGATATGTTTATAAAAAGTATAAATGAATCATAGAATTTTGTAAAGACAAGCTATATTATGGCAAAAAAATTTGCAGAAAATTGTAAACCATCTTCAGAAGGGGAATTTTAAAAAAAATTGTATAATTGCTGCATTAGAAATAATTTGCCCTGAGCAGAAAAACAAACTTCAGAATAAAAGTTTATTATGAAGAACAAAACAAAGACAAATTGAATAAATGTCTGAAAATGTCCAACAGTCATTAAAACAAAAGATTAAGTGTTTTAATTGATATTCGTTAACATTCTAAAAAACTACAGACAACTGATAGTGCTAAATTACCCATTTTCTTACGAGGAATCAACAAAAAACTTCAATCTAACAGAAGAATTTTTATCCCTTACTAAGTGTGAAACAACGACAACAGGAAACCATACATTTAATGCAATTAAGAAAACCGATGACAGTCCATCCTGAGATACCATATATGTCTGGAATATGCACGGATGGGGCAAAGTCGATGGTAGAAAAAAATAAAAGATGTCTTGGCTTACTGTAAAAATTATGTAAATGAGAGTACAATGAAAAGTTTATTTTCCATTGCTTAATTCATCAGCAAAATGTTTTTTCTAAAATTTTGAATGTAAAATATGTGATGAGACATCAAGAATTTTTAGAATTACTTAATGACATGGATTCTCAAAATGGGGATTTGGTATGTCACTGTGAAGTATGATGGCTGTCTAAAGGAACTACATCGAAAAGGTTTTTTGAACTGAAAGATATCAAGCTTTTATGAAAATCAAAGAAAAACCTTTTACAGAAATGAACAATAAAGAATGGTTATGCAACTTATCATTTTTAATTGACATTGCTATTCATTTAAATTAACTAAATTAAATGGCATGACATTTTTCAAACGCTAAAAAATTCCATTTTCATATCCCACGCACAAGCTTATGTGGCAATATCAAGAGAAAAAAGTGAACTAAATAAATTGTTAGGAAAAAGAAAATCAAATAGTCACTGAAATGTACAAAAATGTTCTTGCATGTCAAAATTAATTAAAACTATTTCAATATCAATTGAATAACAATTTTACTAATTTTCCAACATTTCACTTTATTTATGAAAACAGTTTGAAAAATAGAAATATATAGATATTATAGTTGAATTATATCAAGGATTCAAAGAAAGAAATCACAGATTTCAGAAATAAACAGTCTTATTTTGATATATTTTAAATTCCATTCATGATAATGGACATAAATGATATTCCTGAAAATTTTCAGATGGAAATAATAGAGTAGGAAAAAAAAGATCTTAAAATGAAATTTATGCAATTATCAAAAATAAATTTCTACAAAAATTTAGTTCCTTAAGTGTCTCTGCAATTAATTAATAATGAAAAAAAAATTTCATTAGTTGAAAGTACCTATAAATCAAAAAACGTTTTTCATAAATGACATTTTTAGAAATGAAAACCACATTGTGAACAACCGATGAAGATTTAGAGAACAACCTGATTGTTGCAACGACCAACGTTAATATAATAATATAGATATTAATTTATTAATATATTTATTATCTACTAATAAACAAAGGCAAACATTGCACTAAATATCCTAAAATAAATTAATATCTGTTTTTCCTATATTCTTATACGTATCTTTATAAGCATATGTAATATTATCATCTTTGTATGGCATTGTATTATATTATTAGTACAAAATTGTTTGCGATAGATATTTTATTTATATTTGATTCCTAAAAGTCACCCTTATTTTCTTTTTATACAGCTACTCAGTTTTTATTTACATATAGTTTCAGTATTCTTGGCCCACTCAGATTTGTTTGTTTATTGTCACTTTTGGCCCACATATCAAAAAGATTGCTCACCCTTGGTGTAGACTAATCCTGAGAAGCAGTGTCCTAACTGCTAAGGTAAACTTTCCGCAGTTCACATGTTGCTCTGTGTTTAAGAGCAATCTCCATAGACAAGACAAATTAAAAATTATCATTACTTTTTTTATTGGATATGGACCGTGAAGGTGGGGTTAGTTATTTCTTGTTATTGCTAATTTTGAATAAAATTCAAACTCATACCAGTCTTCTGTGTACAATTTTAATTTCTTTATAAGCATGCCCATTACATTTTCGATCAACTTCTGATACTGGCTTAATATCTTGCTTAATTGTGAGTGAGTTCAACCCACTATAACTCTTTGCGCTTAATTTCCTGTTCTGCTTAGGGACATATCATTGAGGGAATAAGGTATTACCCCAATTTATGGTTTTTTAATGATGGTTTGCTTTTTTTTTAAAAATGGTAGATGGACAAACACTAGCATATCTTTATTTAATACAATTGGTTACCACATTTTGAATCCCCAGTGAGTAGTAATTTATATGGCAGCAATCGCAAGCCTACTAATAACATCTTTTGCGCAAAATTACAATGCATAGTATTACCAATAAATCAGTTTATGGAAAAAGCAGTCTGGGATAAATCATATTGTGCAGAGAGTGCCAATGAGTTATCTTGCTCAGTTTACCAACACAATAATCTATCCACCTTGTAGGTCTATCCCTATGCCATCAGGAAAACCAAGCGTTACGTATCTCATGGTGAAACAATGATTGTAATAAAGTAGTTAGAGATTGTCTGAGGGCTTGATAGAATTTCATTTATGGGCTAACTGCTGAGTGCCTAAGTGTTATAGATAATATAATGGCAGAGTAATTTGTCATAAAATTTAAGAAATCCAAATGTTTTTCTAGGAGGAGTTATGTTGAAACAATCTACACAACACATTTACATCTAGTGTACAGAGATTTTAAGATTGGATAACAGTATCATGCACTTTAGTTGTTATCTCTTTACTTGCAGTATATGTGCACATACTGTGTATTTTGATACTTATATTATTTTTACAATCTTTTTATTGTTACCTTAGTTAATATTAATTTATATTTATGTCCTGTTTGAAGGTCGCTTTTACGCCCACAGTATGTTTCTACCATATTAAAATAAAAACTATCTTTCTCTTGCAGTTTCTCTTAAGAATTTCAACATTTCCTTCATGTCAGTATGGTACAGTATGGAATTTTATTGCTCTTATTAGTTTGGCAATAATGACCTGACTGAAAAAATAATTTTTTGATCCTCAAAAAAAATGAATTAAAGAAGTAATAATTTCTAGTGGGAATTTGTTGCAACTTCTCTGTTATCTGATTAGTCTTTAAATATTTTTATTTTGATATTTATTAAATCTAAATTTTTTATTGTTGTATATGCCTTTTTTGTTTATTAGACTAAATTTATTTTTCTTGACACAATGGCTGTAAAAATGAATAATAATAGGTCTATGCATTGTCATAAATAAGCATTTTTTTGCTAAATCCTTAACATCTTTACAGCAAATTCTGTCAATATTAGGTGTAATAATTATTATGATTATTATTTATTATTATTTATATACAGGCGAATGGTGGAAGTGTTAAAAGGAAGCGAGATGATGCTACATCTGCTTTGCTGACACTGCAGGAAGGTGTGTCTTTCCCCAAAAAAACAACTGCACAACGACAAAAAGTAAATCAACAGAAATCAATAGCAGGTATTATATATAATTGTTATTGATTTTTTCTAACTTTGATGTTACTAAGCTATTAGAAATTTTTAATAGACAAAAGGTAGTTTTCAGAAAAAATAAGCAGAGATCACTGTTATGTGATTAAAAGGTGAGATTTGTTTGATGCATGGTCTAGTTCAAAATCATAGTGAACAAGTATTAAAATATTAATTCAGCAGCTCAATTACCATAGTGTGCTGATGACATTGCTATTCAGATTCAGTTCAAAAATAAGTATACAATAGTCCCTTTATTGACAAAAACATGATTTTTTTGCAATGCTGTCAGGTAGGAATTGAGAGCATTAAGTCTAATCTGTGATGCATAATGGAAATTTTTATTATGATTTATGTTAATAAAAATTGTCGCTTGAACCATAAAGTTTGGTTTGTGTAGATTTATATGTGTTCATTGATTAAAAATTATTCTTAAGTATAAATAATAATAAAGTGATGAAAATTAAAAATTTAGATCTACAGTAGACTTGATTATCCGACCTGTGATTATCTGGTTTCTGTACTATTTGGCCTAGTTTAAAAAAAAATTCTCATGATACAATGAGGAATAATCTACTTTGCTAGGGCATTGAAAGCAGGCATCTGCTACAATTTATCCATGTGCTATGTGCATAACACAAGTTAAGTCATGCAAAGTGTGGATTCCCCTGCCATCTCTTCACTTCTCTTTACTTTGTCAGTTGTCTATCAGATATCAACAAGTGTGGAACATATTTGCCACTGTTCCTGGTTACATTTGTAAATTGTTGATTGGTGTGCTTCAATATTTTTTTATTAAAGATTACGAAATGGGTGATAAACAAAAAAAGTTTGAAGTAACTGTGGAGGAGAAACTATATGCTATAAAGCGACTGGACTCTGGAATAACAGCAGAAACTATTACTTCGAAGTTATGAATTGAGAAAAGTATGGTTGGAGTCTGGAAAAAAAAATCAAGCAGAGATTGTAAAAAGGTGTGCTGCCTATCAAGTGGAGGTTAAATGATGCTGAAAGGTAAGCATAAAGAAGTTGTGGAAGCTTTATTTTTTTGGTATGAAAACTTAAAAGAGATAAAGACTTGCCTGTTACAGCATGGTTATTGCAGGAAAAAGCATTGCAGTTTAAGCGCCAAATAGAAGGAGAAAGTTCAAAATTTACTGTGAGTGATATATGAATAGATAGATGGCAAAACAATTTAGTATTCACCTCATTACCATAAGTCGGTAAGCTTTATCTGCTGATATAGAGATTGTACCTTTGTTCAAAGATTATCTTTTTAAAACTTATTTAAAAGCAGGGAATTTCTGGAGAGCAGTTATATAATTGTGATGATAGTGGTTTATGTTGTAAGATGCTTCCTACAAAAACACTTGCATCAAAAAAGAATCATCTGCACCAGGATACAATAAAAGCAAGGAACAAGTTACCATCTTGGCTTTGCATTATTGCAACCAGCAATCACAAACTTATATTAGTGTTGTTAATAGGAAAATCAAAATGATCAGGAATCATTTACCTTTTGATGTATTACACACATCAAAAGAAAGTATGGATGAATTCAGATATCTTTAAAACCAGGTTCCAAAATGAATTTGTACTGACTTTAGAAAAACATTTAGAAAGACAACAATTTGCTGTAAAAAGCTATGCGACTTCTTGACAATGCATTTTCACATCCAGCCACCGAAAAACTTATAGATGGATATATCAAAGCTTTATTTTTGCCACCCAATGTGATGGCTGTTTGTCAGCTGAATGAATAGGGCATCCTTGAAATGCTTGAGAAAAAGTATCATAGTATTGGCTTGTACTAAGAGATCAGAAATTATTTATAAGAGCGGGTTTTGGTGTAAAAGGTTGTTTTTAATGATATGGGTAAGGCAGGAAGTGACTATTTGTAGAAGTTCAGACCATCTGACTTTTTTATTATCCAGCCCCTCCACCACATTAGGTTAGATAGTTGGGAGTTTACTGTATTTCAAAAATCAGTTTAGTAGGACCTACAGTCTTGCTTAATGGTAATAAATACTAAATGTAAACTGTAGAAAACTTAATTTGAAAAATTAGTTAAAAACGGATTTGTAAAAATTAATTGACAAAATTAGTCTAGTATATTTGTTGCCTACGAAAGGAATCTTTATAGGGAACTACTGCAAACTAGTTTGCATTTTTCTGAACATCTGTTGGTAACTTTATTTTAGTACTGATACTACACACTATACATAATTCATAATTCAACTGTAAAGTGAATTTTTTCTAATATTTTGCTGTACAGGGAGCTTCAGAAGAACAGAAAAATAATTTGGGAACTGATTCTTGAGCTCGAAATAAGGAAAAAAGTTCTTACAACGCTTTGTTATAGAGTTATGGCTGGTGAAAAGTTTCGCCTGTATTTCAATTTTACTGGTGAAATGAGGTCATATTGAAATGTTTAATGTGTTATATAAGGGGTAAACTTGATGGTGTCTTAGCCTTTGACCTGAAAAATCAATTAAAGCAGGTCCCAGAACTGTATCACTGAATCGTTCTATACAGAGTGTTTCTAAAATGGTGGGCTGGCTTTTTCAGATTCTACTCGTAAAACTAACAAAAATATCCTTAGGAAAAATGGTGATTTCTCCTTCGTTCTCCCCCTGTCCACCATTTTATTATTTTTATATAAAAATTTATATCACAAGTTCGGATGGACAAATCACATTAATATTTGGTAAGCGGCTTGGTAATAAAATGTTAAAATTAGAAAGAAATTAAGAATTAAATATCTTTGCAAATTACAAAATGGCGGCTGTGTTTATTTTTCAATTCGTTATATCTCCGTAAATATTAGTTTTATAAAAATTTATGTTATTTACTAAAATATTAAACCTTTTATTTTGAACAAAATGACATTTTATTTTTGTAAATCAGTTAACAAGTAGCCAAGTTATGGCTGAAAATTGATGTTGTAATTTTGTGTCTTTTCATGTCTTTCACTTTGTGTTCAGTTCCATTAAATATTAATTGTTTTTATTTATTGTTAATTCTAGTATTGTAAATTAGTATCAAATTAAGTTATAATTTTTCACTTTTGAATAATTTTACACAGCGACTATTACATTGATCATGTTAATGTAAAAATGAAGCTTCCTTCAACAGGAATGGTGTTCAAAACTATCACAACCAGCGTATCTGGAGCGACAAGAATCCTCATGGTATCTTCCAGAGTAGCCATCAACAAAGAAAATTTTCCCCGAACATATGGGCAGGTATTTTTAATGACAATCTTTTGGGTCCTGTCATTCCACCAAATCGTTTAAATGAGAAAATTATCTTGTTTGTTTAACCAAAAATCTTCCACATTTTTTGGAAGACCTACCTCTACAATTAAGAGGAAACATGTGGTTTCATCACGATGGAGCTCCAGCACATTTTAGTCAGTTTGTATCAGATTTCCTGCATAAAACGTTCAATGAAAAATGGATAGGCCGCAGAGGGCCAATGCCCTGGCCTGTATGATTACCTGGCTTAAACCCTCTGGATTTCTACCTGTGGGGCCATTTGAAACATATTATTCAACTGTGGCAGAGGGAAAACGAAGGAGAAATCGCCATATTTCCTAAGGATAATTTTTGTTTAGTTTTAAAGTAGAATACAAAAAAATATACCCAGCCCATCATTTTAGAAACACTGTATATTATGTTCAATGTCTGTTAAAATCTGTGGTTACCTACACTGCATTTGTTTTATTCTGCATTTATCTATTCTTGCCTTAGACCTTATTACATTTCATTCAGTGGGTCTGTTTCAGTTAGTCAATGTTGTTTAATATTTGTTTGTAAAAAAGCTTTACTACACAACCAGAACATTGTGTATTAAATTGGAGTTCATACTGTGAATACACTGTATGAACTCCATCTAGGAAGTAATAACTTCCTGATTACTTGTATTTGAGTTTTGATGTGTACTACATAACTTCAGTTTTATTTTCAGTCTTTATGAATTGTTAAACCTTATTTACATTGTGATGCAGAATACATGGAAATTAGTCATATAGCATTATACTATTTTATTTGATGTCGCTAATATGTCTGGTTTAATTTCACTGTCTTCTTCTTTTTATTTTGCTAGAAAATGCTTTCAGTGATAGCATTATTGTCAAAAATTGCTGAAATGTAGACCATCATTGACCCCTACATAAAGATCCAAATCTGTTCTGTGAAAAGTTTCCAAAACATTGAACTGTTTGATTCATTCACTTAGAGGAAGGTTGTGTTCATCATTAATATTGTTTTTTTTTTTTTTTGTTTACAAGTCACGTGTTGAGATCAATTTTTTACTGTCACATATTTTCCCATGCCACAATGCCACTACTGATTGCAGTAGGCGTATTGCATGGTATAATTTTTTTTTTCTGAGGGTAGTTTTCAATAAGTTTTAACAACAGTTTCTTTCAACAATAATCTTTTATAACATTTTTATTATAGCCCATTAGGTGTAGAATATTTGTATTGGCCAGGAAAGAAACTTTAGAATTTTTTTTAACCAATGATGTCAATACCCACCATACATACCAGTACAAAATTTTCTAAACAAACCTTTCTTAATTCTTCATTCCTTGAATGAATTTTTCTTAAATTTGTCAGAAGTCATCAATTTTAATCTGTTACTTTGATACTATACTGGTAGATTTTTAATGCTTTTGAAACATATTGGTTTCTTTGGTGTACCAATTACTAATAAGGATAACATTCTATAATCTGAATGGTTAAAAATCAGATTCTAAAGTAATTTTATTAAGTGAAATTAAATGATTTTATTGGTATAGGTAGTAAGTCTACTGATGCAACACATCATATCATTAGTACAATCACAAATTGTTAATCTAGCTTGTATTAATTTTTTTGTTCATGTTTTTCATTTCTGCTCAACTAACATATTTTGAGGCATTGATTTCCATTCACTGGTATTACTAGGTAATAAATTAAAACAAAACTACAATCCACAAAATGTTTACAAAAAACTTTACTTAAAATATAAACATAAATTTGATTGTTTATATTATAATACAGTTAATTTATTATCCAAACCAAAATTTATCAATTCATAATATGAAGAATATTACAGTATTACAAATTCATAACAAAATAAAGAATACATAATGAAGTGTATGTAAGCATTTAAAAATAAATTGCAACATGATTTCAAGTCATCAAACAGCAGTAAATTTGTTCGCTATACTTCAGGCAAAAGCCAAGCATAATTTAAAAAGAAAAATACAAAAATAAGAGTAAATCCTTTAAAATTCTAAAATCCTTCAACAATACAAAAATGAAGAAATAAAAATTCATACATAACACACATTAAGTAAATTTATACAATATTTAATTTGAAAAATTTATCACTAATCCATTTTTTACACCTGTGGATACATTAGTGCTATAGTGATTGTTGATTAAATTATAGGAAATATTATTAATTATTTCAGGGCTCATTTAAATTAATTGCCTTAAAATTGCAATCAGACCAGATACATACCAGCACTATTTGAATTATTTTTAATATTATAAATTGTTTCCCTCTATGAATCTTGAGACCTTGCCGATGGTGAGGAGACTTGAGTGCTCAGTGATACAGAATAGCTGGACCGAAGGTGCAACAATATCGGAGAGGTACCTGTTGAGAGCCAGATTAAGGAATGATTCCTGAAAGAGGGCAGTAGCTCTTTCAGTACTTGTTAAGGGCATAGGTCAGGTGGACTTAAACGGCCATATCAACATCACTCAATAATCTGAGTACTGCTTAGGTGAAAGCAACGGAAAACTATGGCTGTTTTTTGTCCCAAGAAAATGTATCTCTCTGCATTTTCATGTAACAAAGATGGAGGTGCCCTCCTTGGTAAAATATTCCGGAGGTAAACTAGTCCCCTGCTTAGATCTCTGGGTGGGGACTACTAAGGAAGGAGTCACCAGAAAATTAAAAAATAACATTCTGCGAGTCAGAGGAATGTTAGAAGTCCAAAAACGGTTAGTAGGATAGAAAATTTAAAGAGGGAAATGGATAGGTTAAATGTAGATGTAGTAGGATTTAGCGAGGTTTGGTGGGAAGAGGAAAATGACTTTTGGTCAGGTGATTTTAGAATAATTAATTCAGTGTCAAATAAAGGGCAGGCTAGAGTAGGTTTTGTAATGAACCAGAGGTAGGGAAGAGATAGGATAATAATCTAATTCTACACTTTATCAAATTCAAGAATATGGTATATGGTTTTTAAGCACAATATGCATATTCGGTTTAACCAGATAAATAATAAAATGCCAATGCAGATAATAATTTTTAGTATTATTAAATAATAACTTAAAAAACGTCCACTTAAAAACACTATAGTCGAATGGTACTTAATTTAAATTTCTATATACATAGAAACAAATATGTAATTAGTTTTTACTAATTACCTCTCTTTCGCCCTTCCAGCATGTTTTTGGACAGATTTGGCTATCAAAGAGCCCTTACTTTACCCCATCTTCTGATCACTACTGAAAAAACAACTATTAATATTCATATTAAAGAAATTTAAATAATTTGTTTAATTTGATTCTTTAATAATTTGTGTAAATAGTTAAAATAGTCTTCAGTTTCGCCTGTTACAGGTTGATTGTCACTTATTATTTCACATAGTTCATTACAGTGATTCATATTAGACATAAAAGAAGGATTAAAGATTAATAAAAATATAAATATCTCTAGTACAGTTATTCGTTATTCATATTATAAAGTATATCATTATTTATAACATCAGTAATATTCCTTGGGATCATTCATATTTAGAATGTTTATTGCTCTAGTATTTTCATTTTTCCTTATAAAACTTTTTCCATTTTCTTTCAAATGACCTGTTTTGCATCATAGAGTAGTAGTTCCTTGTAGTATGGTGATAGGTTTTCATTTACGTTAACTGGAGAATTAGATAGATTATAGTTAATGTGCATAGATTGGAATATATCCATCAAGTTGTGACCATTCTTCTTCAGTTCCTCATAATATTTTTTATATCCCATCATACAAGCATCTTAAATCACTCTATTGTGGAAGGATACTATGATAGGGACACTTTGTTTTTACTAGATGAGAAATGGTGTGCAATATTAATATTAGACTGTCTGTGTATTTTCAATATTTAGTTGTCGTGCAGTTGCTGTTATTATTTCATTTTATTTTCATTTTTTGTCACCAGAAATCCATTTCAGTATTCTTTCTTCAGATGTACTCTTCAAGTTTGCTTATATGTGTTTCCATATCATGTGCCATTGTTTATGCGATACAGCAGTTATTTTTCAGTTTATGATGTTCCTTTTTATAGGTTTCCATAATTTTGGAAATTTATTTCACATAGTTCATTACAATGATTCATATTAGAAATAAATGATTTTAACAGAGAAAAGATAACACAGATTTATGTAAATGAGAAACATGTTTGTTTATTTTATGTAATGCTATCTTCAGAATGTATAATTCTTGATTTATAATTCAAATTTCCTCACTTATTGCAGTTCTAATTTCTTTCAGTAATTTCTCCTTAAAATCTTTTGAAGATGCACTCATATTGTCTGAACCCTGCTTATTATTCCATTTACATGTAGAACACTTCCACCTCAATCATGTTTCCTTAAATAGTTTTTTAAAGTTTGTTTTACTAAAATTTGCACAACCGTAGTAAAAAATGGATTCACAAACGCAGTTTAATAAAGGTTTTTTGTTCACTACTTGATTACATTTTAAGTATGCAAATTTTTGAATAATTAATATAGTAAACACATTTATCACAACTGATATGAAATTTACTAAATTAAACTAATCAGTGAACAAAAACTGACTCAGGCAGATGATTAAGAGCGATAATAAATACATTTGCTCATCACAGTAACACACTACATACACAAGATAACTTGAGTACTATTTTTTATGTTTATTTACTGTTTATCTTTAGATTTATTCTTATTTTAATAATAATAGTGATAATAAATACATCTGTTCGACATGGTAACTCGACCTCTACTAAACAATCATTATCAATAGACTTGTTAAACGGTCATTATAGACACTATAATCTAGTGTCTACAATAGGCACTACAGAAAAGTATGTATTACAAAAAAAAAATATAATGAAAAATAAGCAGTATTTATAAACACTATAAAATAAGTACTTTTAGCCAGGATTTTAGAGTAAGAATAAAAAAAGTAGAAAAATACAAATAATTTTTCTCATTCGAGGCAATCCTAAGCCCAGTAGACAACATAAACTTAATTAAAAATACCTAAACCATGTAAATGTCCTATTCTGACTGTCCATTACAACTGAGATAAATAACTCTTTTAGAATTTTGAAAGACAGCACTTTTGAGTAGAAAGAAAAAGACAACATCAACCTTAAACCAATCAAAGAGATATATCGGCACATGAAAAAGATTTTTAGGGTAGGGATAACTGCTTAATACTGTTAAGTTTAAAAAATCTGAAATGGATTTTTGACAAATTTAATCTTGAAATAGGCAGGATTGATCTATTATTTCAGCTTGTACTGATGAATTAAGATTTCAAACTATAAAGTCCCTGTTTATTTGCACATTTTTTAAAACCGTTTCTAATGAATCAATTTTATGACCACTTTTCAGGCAGTGATGGACTATAGCAGATTTCTGTGGTTTTCTATATTTATAGCTCCTTTATTCCAGTTTCACTCTTTCTTTTAGTTTGTCCTATGTCTCTTAAATTGCAGTTAAGTGTATTAATTTCCTTAGAGAAGAAGGAGTGGAGAAAACATGGATAAAATTTGCATGTTGCGCTTCCCATTGCAACAAGATAAAGAATATTTTAAAAATGACAACTTCTACATGAATTTGGTAATGATCTTGGAAAGATAAATTAAATCATAGCAGTGCAAGCATCCGTAAATTGGTTGTTTAAAGAAATTAAAAAATATATAAATATAATAATTTATAGTATCAAAATCCTTCCCGAAAGAGGTTTTGGTGAAACCTGAAATCTGAATTTTTATCACTTATTTTGATAAAAATTTGCTTAAGTAAATTATCAGAAATTGAATACAGTTTAGATTAGATAAATTAAACTAAACATTGTTATTTTATTGATGTTGGTTTTAGTTAATATTGATTTGATAAAAATGATTTATTTGAAAATTCAGTTATCATTTTACAAAGTAAAATCTAACATACATCTGGACCACCAAATGATTAACAATGTTAAATTGTGTAGCCTACGTGCAAAAATTGATATCATGAATATGCATTAGTGTTAGTTTATATATCCTTGGTTTAGGTTATTCTGTTTCACCACAGGATGAAAAAGTACATTGAGAGTTAGACTTTTCCAGTTTCAGTCCAACAGTCTCTAAAATAAAATTCCAAAAATGTAAAGCATTCAAGATTTTATGTCGAAAAAGAACCATAAATATATCAACAGCAAATGCAAAAAAATACAAAAACAGGGCATAATGTATTTCAAATATATGTGTATTTTAATATGCTATTGCCTCATAGTGAGTTATTAGCCTAATAACCGTTCAACAATATAATTGTAATATTGTACAATACATTATCACAGTAAATATTGTTTTTTTTTTTTTAATAAAGGATTTAAATCTGTTATATTCTTTTTTGATAAAACATTTTTAGTAGTTCAGACAGTGTGTAATTAAAATTGAAACACTTGTGTATTCTTTTATTTTATAGATTAATAAGAAAAAAATGTTATAAGATTAATACTTTTGTAAGATTAAATTTTTTGTCTGCAGATTAACACTAATTTTTAGAATTTTCACAAACTAGTAGCAACGAAAATAATATTATGAGGCTTTTGGAAAATAAATTGATCTAAAACATTCCAAGACATTAATCATAAATTTAAATTAAACTTTAAACATGAAAATTTATGCTTTTTATTTTTAAATTTTAACAATGCAATTTTTATTTTTTTTAAACCAACAATGTTTTAATCTATTAGAGTTATTTAGAATGGTTTGATGTAAACATTTGCATTCTTAGTTTCTGACTAAACAGAATACAAAATTTTAGATGTATTTTTAATCTTATATTTGTTATTGTCAACTTTCATCAATATAAATTCTTTAGTTCTAAAATAAAAAAGCAAATAATACATTTTCCTATCTTATGTATTAATGTATTTTTTTTATAGTGTGAAACCATTTGAGTATATAAAAAAATTTAATTTTTTTTAATCATTTTTGATTTGACTCCTTCATTATACTAATCAAAGATTAGTTGTTTTGCCTGGCTTTTTACTTATTAAAATATGATAAGTTATTGATAAAAATGCAAATAATCACAAGTTAATTGCAATTATTAACATTCTCTTCTTCATTACGCTGATACATCTTTTTCCAGACATTTACTGCCAAAACATTTTATCCATATAAAGGAAGTGTCCATACAATGGGAAGAGCTTGGAAATTGATGACTATATATTATTTGTTTTAATTCAGTAAATTCTTTTTACTGAATCTTTTTTTTTATTATTTCTAGTTTTCTTAAAATTTTCTCTCAGGTATAATAAGAGGTTTTAATTTAATTTACAGAATTTAGATATATGCAAATTTTAAATACAGAAAATTTATGGCGTTCACAGTAACTAGCAAATAAAATTCATGAAGCTGACTGAAAAAATCATAGAATATCCTGAAATATTTATTTAAAAAAATTACTTTAATTATAATAAAGTATAGAATTGCTGAATTTGTTGAGATTTAATAAAACATGAAGATAAATTAAAATTAGTGAGTGACAAAAATGTTAGATGTAAGATGTCATTATGTTTAGTGGTACACTACTACAAACATAATGAATTATATTCAAAAAACAGAATTGTTTGGAATCCCAGAACACTGTCAAGAATATTTTTGTAGATACTTGTGTTTTAATGTTTTGATTGTGGCAAACTCTAGTGCCAGTTTTCTTCTGGGTCTTAATGTTCCTCTGAAGTTTTGTCCCCTGTCACAATATTGAAAATGAAGTCATCTCCCTTAGCACAAACAACAATGTTCACAACATTCCTTTCATTATTGTTTGTTTTTTGTGAGTTTTGTTATACCACGAACAGATGTTACAGCAGCCCAGTTGTATAATGTGTCATTCTTTCAATGTGCCCATCTGGATGGTGAAACATTGTTGTGTGATGTGATGATGATTTGAATCGGTCCATCCACCTCCTTTTATTATTTCTCATCAGTCACAGAAACTATTCAACCACAATAAAAGATTCAGCGCCTCAGTATTGGATTTTCAGTTTCTGATACACAAAATTTTATTGCCCACCTTTTCACAATGCTTCTGTCAACAATTTCATCACCAAAAACAACTTTTAGGCTTTCATGAATACCAGTAGTGTTCACTTTCTCCACTGTAAAAATTCAATCACTACACATGTTTTGTATGCATTTTTTTTTTTTTTTGGAACTTCCAGGATCACAGTTAGGTATTGCTTTAGAGGATTAGATGAATGACAATTTTTGTAGCAAGTGAAAATGCCATGCCTGACCGGGATTCAAACCCAGGACCTTCAGATGAAATACCAAGACACTACCATGCACCACGGAGGCCAGCTGTTTTATATGCATTGACATAAATGTATTCAACTCCAACAACGATGACAAGACATGAAAAACCATAGGTCAATGGATTTTGGTTTTAGTGTTCGTAGTATAGAAATGAAACTACAAGATGCCAGCACCTGTTGCTTTGTGTGAAATTTTATTCTTTTGTTATCTTTTGGTGTGCATTAAATTTCAGTTGTTCCTCATAATTTTGTGGTCTGACATGTTTGGGATCTTTTACATAAACAGAAGTATTTTTTTGAACAGAAGTAAAAGTAGATGGAAGAAGTAGAAATAAACAGGTTTTTCTTTATATAATGCAGAAGTACTTTTTGGTTATTCTAATATCTACTTATGCCATCCATAGAAATTATTTACAGTTCAGAGATTTACAAATGAAAACTGTACATCTCATTAATATAGGTTTTGTAATTTGAACCACTTTCATTGACATAATATTAATTCCTAAGAAACTTGGATTGTTTAATCGCTTCCCATTTGCCATTGGTGTTTTTTCCAGTGATTTTTCTTCATTTCTTAATTAATCTCTAATTTTAATATGGAATAAATCTGATTTCAAGTAAATTTATAATTTGGAAACTACTATTGAACATCTTCAATTTCATAAAATATTAATGATATTCATCACAAGTATATGTAGAATTTATTTTTGTATCTTTAATAGATCTGTTGTAATAGTACATTAGTTCTTCCAAATAAAAATTATTTGCAATTTTTTTTTATAATATTTATTCAAGTTACTTATCCTTCAAACATTTGTATGACTAATCTGATTTACGGTCTATGTTGCAGTTGCCGAAGGAAATGAAACCACTGTATACCAATCATTTATCCAGTGGCTTGCATCTGTTACTGAAAGAATAAACCAAGCTATGCATTATCAGTTTGATGGGAAACCAGCACCATTAGTCTTCCATGCACCACAAGTATGAAAAACATTATTTAGAAATATTAGATTTTGAGTCTTATAAATTTTCAGTCCATTTTGTAATGTGTTCAAAAATGGTTGTACGATTCAACTTTTAATTGTAACAGTCATTCTGTATTTCTTTTACAGGCATTTTTTGATTGCTTGAGAGAAAGAATTTCAGTGGTTGGTCCTAGAAAACGTTTGCCAAATCAAACAGTTGTGTTCAATAGAAAAGACTCTGTACCTTTAGGAACATTTACAAAATATTCATGGCACATAAACAATATATTCCATTGTAAACAAATATTTGAAACACCGCTGGTAAGTTGAAATATATTTAATGAAAAATAGTTCTATAATTAACATTGATAGATAAGATACAAATTATTGTTAGATTTTTTCTTTTAAATAATCTTGTACTGTCTTTTTTTAAATTATCAGTCAGTTGATTGGTTTGCTTAATTTCTCTTTGTTTTGTGCTAATCTTTTAACCTCAACATAATTAGTATAAATTTTATCCCAGTAATCTGTTTTTGTCTTCCCTATAGATTTACCATCTACAAATCACTGTTTACCAAATTAAATAAATCTGGATGTATGGTCTTCCAACTTAGTTATCTGTTTGGAAGATTCTTCCAGAAATTTCTGCTTTTACCTAGTTATCTTAAGAACTCTTCATTTCATACTTGTAACAACCAACCTAATTACAATTTCCTCCAAAATATACCATTTAAAAAGTCTATTTTTCCATCCTTGTTTTCCAGGTGCTTATGTTTTACTACTGTAAAGTGCTGTACTCCACACAAATATTTTTAAGAATATCTTTCTAATTTTTTATTCCTATATTTATAGTTGATTCTTGTGGCTGCTATTCTATACGAAGCTGCCCTGACTTGTGCTGGTAAGTTTTTAATTTGTTGTCAAGTGTTCCTTTGTTACCTAGATGACATAATTTTATAAATTGTGACATTTTTATAATTCCTTTTCTATCATATTTAAATATTTTGTCACCTATATTTTAGTTATTTAATTCAATTGAATTTCTGTCCTTGCAATTAATCCATGCCATTAAAGATTTCTTATAATTTTTATACTAGTTTTGTAGAAGATTATTGATTATAAACTAGTATTTCTTCCACCACCTCTTTAAAGTTGCCATATTGGATTTTCCTGTAGCATATAAATAGGAATTCCTATTAGTATGAAATTTAGTTTACAAGCATTTACTCTTAGTAAAACTAGAAGTAATTTTACTAGTGCTATGTTATAATCTAAAGTAAGTACCATTGGTGATGGCCTTAGTCAGTTATTCATCTGCTACTTTCAAATCAAACTAAATTAATAAAATTAAATTCTTCTTCATTATAAAATAAGTTATTAAATGCAAAATAACTGGTGTATGAACTTCTCTTGTTAGACAGCTTAGTCGGTTTGCAATTATCTAGCCAAATATTTCACCTGCACTTAGTGAATCATATTGCATGTGATTTCTGATGCTTTGATGACTATTGATGATTATGATGATATTAGCTATATTATGATTATCTTATTTATAATGTATTTATGTAATTTAAGTTAATGACACGCACACATATGTACAATATATACTCCACATCTGGTGTGAATTCATACACAGATCTTCCTTTAAGGGAAGTGTTCCACTAATTCCATCATGTTTCCATAGTTAGGGCTTAAACTCTCTTCTTTGGGAAGTTCAGGATGATGCAACAAAATTTTGAATAGTGCCTGCATCAGATACATCTTTCCCAGGTAGTGTTTTGCCAACTCATTGTCACTCTCTGATACCTCCTTTACAGTTTCCATACTCCTGTCTAGATGTTCACATATCTCCTGGGACAGTCTTACCCAAAACAGTGATACTTCAAAGAAATTTGTCTTAAACTGGGCTCTGTTTTGGAAACTTTATAGAATATAAAATAAGTCTCTTTTAAATCAACCTGCCAACCCAGACTGGTCTGAGCTGGAGAGTCCAGGATATTTACTTTTGATAACTCCTTTATAACACCATCTTAGACTACCTAAAAAACAAGCTGTTGACGAGTTACTTTTATGATTACTTAGAAGCAGTCTATCATAAACAGTATGCCAATGTGTTTATAGATAGCGATTATTCTATTAATTGTAGCTACAACTACATTTAACTTAGAGTTCTGGCATGGATGTATTTAAATTTTGCTGGTTTGTACACCTCTTTGAGGCAGCCAAAGCCATCTGCACTCTGTCTCTACCTGCAGGCACAAGTTACTATGTATTAAGTAGTCAGCTGAAAATTAAAATGCTTGGACATGTTACATTGGGCAGCAGGACCCCATAGTCATAAAAAACCAGGTTCTAGAACTGAGAACCCAGTATTGAATGAACCCTTTTGACGTCTTTTACTGATGGACCTTTGCACAGTTTAGGTGGATGATTTATAAATAAAATCATTCTGCTGGTAGATAATCTCTAACAACAGGTTTGAGAACTTCATAGTTCAGTGTAAAAAACTAAAAAAAGTTACTGACCACAGTAGAATCTTGATAAATCTAGATAATCATTATCAAGCCAAGTTCAGATCACCAAACCCTTGACTCATATGGATGTATTAAAAAATAACCACTAAGATAATAAATGGATAATTAAATAATGTCAGCTTGTATCATTCTAACATAGGTTCTTATGCAATACTTGCTTCATACCTTTAATACACCATATTAACAGAAGGTACAATTTGTTTTTCTTTGAGGAGTAATTATTTTGTTTTCTTATACCTGTAAAATTTAAATTCAATATTTTTGTACATATGGCGATCTTATAAAAATGATTAAAATTAAAATACTGTAATTTATTGTATTTTGGTATTTTAGCAATCCATTGTTTTTTCCATATTTTATCTAAGTATTATTGTGTCTAAAACAACCAAAGACAACTAGCAGCAACAGACCCTGACATCTTGTTTTTGTGGGTAGTTTGTCGCTTGATAACTGTCATTGATTGAATAGTTTTATATATATTTGGTATATCTTTCAAAGTTAATATGCTGAGCGAGTGTGAAGCCTCTCTATAGTTGATAATTTTTTTTATTTTTTAATGTATAAAAAATGTATCTTATTTCAATTTTTCATGTTTGTTATTAATTCTTTTTATTATTTGGTCTTGCTTGATTTTTCTCATCAGATGCCACTCCATATTACTAGAAGTTTTATAGAAAACCAAGATGGAACATACGATCCATATGATAGCAATACAGTGGATGATGCTTTTTCTAAAACAGAAAACACTCCTAGGATAAAACCACTAGAGCATAAGACATTTTTAAAAGTTGGTATGTACTCTTAATTTTCATTATATATATATATATATATATATATATATATTTAGGTAAATAATCTTTATACTAAGTATACTAGTATCTTATACTAACTACCTTATTAAAGTAGTAAAATATGAATAATTAATTTGTTATCCAGTATCAGAACATAAACATCAATTTTAAGTTTGCATATTTTAATGTGCAATATTTGTTTTAGTTTGTATTGACAGGGTGCATTCCCATTTTTCAGGGTAATTGTTCTAATATTAAATATATTACAGGATAATGATTAAAGCAAGACTTGGCCAAAGATGATGTCTGTCATGTAAGAGATACATAAGTCTACAGGTTGGTCTGGTGGTTAACTCATTGCAAATCAGTTGTTTAACATATGATCTTCAAAGTTAAATTTCTGACATTCAAATCCTAGTAAAAGTTATTTTTATTCGGATTTGAATACTAGACAGTGAATACCAGTGTACTTTTATAGTTGGGGTTAAATTAACCACATGCCTCAGGAATGGTCTGCCTGATCTGTACAAGACTACACCTCATTAATATGTCATTCTCCTCTTATCGGGCTGTAAGGGGTTGCTTATTGTTCATCACTAGTTGAATAGATTGTAACGTACACATTAGGAAAAAAAAGAGAGTTATAATCGGTGTTCTGAATAGGCTGTGTTTGTTCATAATGATGCATGATAAAAATTATTTCTGTTTTTCTTCTCTATCTTCCCATCTTTTGCTGAAAAGTTTGGCATATAAATTTGTACTATGTTTATAGCCTTAGGACTTTGAATCTTATTCATTATTATTCCCCGATCTTACTTCACTAATTACTGTTAAATCTACTGTGACCTATATATTACTTGTTTTAAATTATCTAACTTATCACTCATATTTAAGCTTGTAATATTCAATTTTCCACTTTTTTCAGAATGTAGATTTTTATATTTATTGATGACTGCATCAACAGTTCTATACCAGAGTTCTGATTGGGGAACTTTTTAGTTCCCAAACAGAAGATGTAATACTTCTTTAGTTATATCCATCGTTATCACTGATTCAACATTTTTCTCAGTTATTGGTTCACTGTTTGACTCTAAATTATTTTTAATTTCAGCCTTCTGTACTCTTGTATTAGGAAACACTATATAACTGTGATTTCAATAAGAAATTTTTTTTTTTTTAATAATCCTGCAGACGTACATAAGCATCCTTTTAAGAAAAACAAGCAGATTTAGGAATCGCCTAAAATTACACCAAAATCTTTTTTCCATTATTTGTAAATATTGTAAAATCTTTCACCTTCACTGAAAGTGCATTGTAAATAATTTTTCTTTGATCAGTAATGTATAAATAATTTAAAGCTAGTAGTCAGTTGTATTTATTCGTGTTTGTATCCATTGCATGTATTTGTATATGGGTTTAATGGAAGTGTAATCTATTTTTTGTGTGAATAAATATGAAAGTAACTTATGAAAACCTTTTTTTGGTTTTTAAGCTGTTTTTTGCTGTCTATCATCGCAAAACATTAATGCAGTTGATAGTTGCTTTAAATTTTTCAGAGAAAAAAACAAGTTATTCAGCATTTTATTTTCCATGTAGTTTGTCACTGTTTGATTTATTGTATATAATGCTTTTGTAGTGATTATTTTTTTTCTTCCAGTAGTAATTACAGTAATGGGCCAGTTTTTCTGTTTTTATAAAACAAAGGTCTGGGTCTTTTAAAATCCAGGTTTCTGTGCAGTAGTGATTGCCCTGTTTCCATGGCTCACTACTATTAAAATTGCCACATCTACACAGTACGTCCCACTGATTCCAAATAAAGTTTTGCCTTTACAGAGCTCTGCAATTTCAAGATAGCATAATAATTATGACCCCAAGGTATATTTAACACTGCTCTGAATGGGAATCTAGCTTTCTTTAGGGTAATAAGATGTAACTAATTTGTTTTAAAGGGAAAACCATTTTGTTATACATTATTTTAATCTCTTTGATAACAGAAAAATATTGATGCTTTAATTATTAGTGGACAAACATAGGGTTTAAAACCTTATTTAAGATTTAAATGGCAAGCATTTAAATCTGGCATTACTTGTAATTATTAGAGCGCAATACTTTTTCTCATCAAAGCGAAGTATAAATTTTAATTATTTTTTCTCTCTTTCTCTAGCACTGTCACAGCATCTTTGATTTGTTAAAATATATGAGCATGCATATGGAAATTAATTAAAATGTTTTAGATATAAAGTAGCATACTACCTGTTACTATTTTTTAATTTTTTATTTTTCAATGAATTTTTATATATACATTCATATATTCTGATGAAACAGAGATTACTGTGACAACACTAAAAATAAATTAAGCAATAAGCAAATAGAAAAATTGTTGTAGATAATTATATTATACTGCTACAATGCAGTTTGCTACACTATTTATTAAAATTTGATTAAAATGATTTATAACTTAGAAATAGCCCATTCTAATCAGTTGGATTAAATCTTCCTGGTAAATTCTTCTTAACTGTTACATCATTTGAATGCTGGACCCCTTCACAGCAAAATTAGTAGTAATTTTCTTATACAAAAATACACTTCACCATTACATTTTTTCAATTTTCAGGAAACACGACAAGAGATCAAATGACGCCAACCCCTTTTATAATAGAATGGATGCCCGATGTGCTTCCTATATCTCATGTTGGTGAACTTAGGCTTGTGTTTGAATATGGACATCTAAAACCTTGTTAGTTATAAATATTAAGTAAATCCATTGTTTTTAAATGTGTATTTAAACAGTATTTTATATTTATTTGTATAGTATATTCTACTTGAAAACTGCATTGAGTGATTATAACTGTGTATTATAGATTTTGAGAATGAGTTATTTAATTACCAGCAATAATTTATTACTATTAAATTGTGATATTTAGGGTATATCTTTATTTAACAAAAATTGTGTTTGTACTTTAGCATTATTATCTATGATTAGTCTATAAAGTAAATGTAATAGTTGTAAACAGTAAGTAAATTTAATCAAATGTTACTCAGTATAAATGTTATTGAAATCATAGAATGTAAGCCCCTCCATCAGTCTTAATTTTTTCCCCATTCACTGATGATTACAAATGATCTCCAGGTGACAAATCAAGAAAATTAAATTAAATTTTGATCTATAAAATGTATTTTTCAGAATCTTTATGCCAGCTTAAAAAAAATTAATCTAAAAAAAAAATAAATTCTACAACATGGTTTTGACTTTTTCAGTTGAAACAAGTTAACTGAAATTTCAAAACAAATTACATAGTGACCTTGCTAAACATTCCTTCATATTGTTTTGAAAAGTAAAAAGAGAACATTTGAATTACTGCAATTATAATGGATGAAATCCTGATTTTAATTTATTTAACTGTAATTTTTATTTATGGTGGTGTTATTTGTAGAAAAAAAACAAAAATGTATGTAGAAATGTAAACTAAATGCAGTTATCTTTCATACATTATTTTATAATGAAAACAATTTTTAAGGTACACAATATCATTTGTTTGGTAGTAAAAAAAATTAATTTACAATTATAATTGGGTCTATTGAATAAAAATAAGTAGAAAAGTAACACTGAATAAAAGCAATCTTACTTAAAAGTAAACACTGGAAAATGTTTGTGGTGGATAAATATTCTCTTATAAGTGATTACTTAATTTGTAAGTACTCTCTTTATTATATAATAGAGAATATACATGTGATTGCAGTAACATAAACAAACATGTTATAACATGTTTAGTTATAGTTGTAGGTATTATTCTTTTAAGACGGGATTTTATTTAGTCATTTGATACTGTGAATAGAACTATTTCAAACTTGTCTTCAAGTGAGGAACAATTGCCTGCAGATAGTTGTGGATGGCTTATATTTGCAAAGCTTTTAAAAGATCATGCTGTCATTTTCAATAAATCCATGATCCCAGCAATTGTACAGGCCAAAGAAAGGCATGAATAAAAATAAAAGATGAATTTGCTACAAGTTCTGGGAAAAATTATGCTGCAGGAAAGTTAAAAAAACATCTTAATAATATGAAGACAGATGAAAAATGGAAAACGGACCAAAATACTACAAGAAATAAAAAAATAAACTTCTTAAATGGGAAAAAGCATTTCTGGAAATGTTACATTATGAAGAAAGTCCAGAAAATTGCAGGAGGCTGTGATACTGCAATATGTGATCCACAAACTTTATTAAACAGGGCAGATCGAAATTTGAATCGTGAAAAGCAGAATGAAAGTGTACATTCTGAATTAACGCCTACACAGATTACAATAATTAAACAGCAAAAGAAAAAGAAATTTCATTTAGAAACTGAAGAAACCAAAAATTTGTCTACATCAGAACTCCAACGTCTTGTTTTACTTAAGCAACTAAATGCTACCAGGTTGTAAGAAATAAAAAGGACAACTTATCATCGAGTTAGGGCCAAATCTGACACTACAGAGTCAAGTTCAAATGTTTTAAATTATATTAATGAAACTAACTTTGAAGTGGAATGAGGTGGTTTGCTGTCAGAATTATGAGAATACCTACAGTTGTAATAAACTTGTAGGCCTACTTAGCTAAAAAAAAATTGATTTTTCATTTTGACTAATTCAAAAAAATAAATATCCTGTTTCCTGAAAAAAATATAATAAAAAACTGAAAAAAATTTTTAATAAAAAAATTAATTAAAAAAATAAATTGAAAAAAGATTCTGGATGTTGGATTCCACTGTTGGACTAAATAAGCTGATTGCACCAATGTTGAGGTCTCAGGTACAATTCAGTTAATTCAGTCTGACACCTTACCAATTGAGCTTTATAGAGGAGTCCATTTCTTATTTATTCATTACTGATTTTATATTAATTTATTTTTTATAGGTTATTTTATTTTTTTAATTGTGTTTTATTTATTTGTGTTTTATAAGTTTACAATTCATTTTGTTAGTAATAAACAAAAATTATAGATATGTGACAAGTGAATTAAATTACAATTAGTTAAAAAATGAAAAATAAAAAAAAATTGAAAAAAATGGTTAGCCTTGCTTTTGTATCTAACAAAGAAACAGTATTTCCTGGTGGGCGATGATAATGCCAAAACATTTTTCACCTAGAAAAAATCAATTGAAAACCTTTGCTTGAACTGGTCAAATACTCTTTTCTACTATGACGTATGGGTTTCACTGCAATGTTGAAATGAGCAGAAAAACTTGTAGTACACCATTATTGAGCTGATTCCAGTAAACTAAAAAGATACCACAGATTCTTATTTTAAAAAAGTGATCCTTCAGATAACTTCTGATTACAGTTGAGATATTCCTCTCATCACCAATTATGTAATTTTTTAAGGATAGATTCCAAGTATAATGCATTTGGAAAGTTTCTGTGCACTGGAATTATTTAAGTGTAATGAAAAAACTCTTAATTTATTGTTTTATACTTTAACCAGTTAATGTACTGGAATGTCTCGTACATACCCATTATTGCATTTTTTAGTTTGTCAATTGTATGTGATCTGTTGCGATACACTGCTTGTTTTGCTACCCCCCATAGAAAGTAATCTTGGGGAGTCCGATCAGTCAATCGTGCAGGCCACAAACCCCTTGAATTGATTCGTTCACCAAAGACACTTCATAAAAAAGTCATTGACCCGTTAGCTGTGAACCAAGCGTTATGAATTTCCACTTCTGTTAACTGACTAATGAAGTTCATTAAAACAGCACAGTAATGATCACTATCAACTCTATTTTCAAAAAAAGATTGGACCTGCAATGCGGCGTTCTACTGGCACTGACCCAAACTCCAATTTTCAGTTCTTGTAATTCATGGGGTTAGTTGTCAACCACAGTCATGTCTTTGTGAATTAATATACCCTCCCGGATGAAACCACACTTTATCTGTAAAAAACAATGTCGAGGATACCTACAGAATTTAGTCAATAAAACATTTAGGTCATTGAAAATAATTTAGCCTTTGGCGTGTTCTGTAAGTTTCAGTTCTTTTCTTACAGCTTGATATGTGGTAACCAGTCTGATAACTTGCTGTTGTACTAACTTACACATTGACTTTGATTGACTTTTGGCTATAACATCCAAAATATTAAGCAGCTTCTGTTCGTTTAGTTTAGGTGGTCTTCCACTTTGATCACTGTCTTCAACAGACCCTGTGATCAAAATTTTTCGATAAGAGTTCGAGCTGCCCTGCCGTGAAAAACTATAGTATTTGGAAACTTTTCAGAAAACTTGTGCTTCAGTAAATCAGTATACTTGTCACCTTCACAAAAGACATGTTCAATGAATTCCTGTACCGCAAGAACCATTACATTTCTCATAACTATTGATTCAGGTAAAAAACAACATGAAACAAAACTATCCACGTTCAATCACAACTCAACAACTGATGACTTGGTTTATTACAGAGCAACACCCAACAAACCTATAATGCTAAAATACAAAATGCACCGCATAATTCTAAAGTATACTGAACAATAACCTCCGAATACACTATAGTATCAAAACTCTTTTTAGGATCAAAAAAGATGGTGATGTGCTTCCAGGCTGTGAATGAGCTCAGGATGGCATCTTCCAGCCAAATTAAGAAATCAGTAGTGCTATGTTTGTGCCTGAAGCTGCAATATACAACTCATTTTCTAGAAACCAAACTAAATAAGAATTTATAATTTTTGAAGGATCTTACTTAGTATGCATATTAGAAAAATTAGACAATTATCTATTTCCCATGGATAGTTTCTACTTTTTTAGTACGGGGGACAGAAACAGTTTCCTTCCATCTTTGAGTATGTACCATTATCTTACTATTTTGTATTTGTACTGTTTTATTTTACTAAACTGTGGAAGGTGTATTGTAAGCTGAGTTCTACACTGGAAGCTGACAGATAATTTTTATATAACTATTCAATACACTCATGTATCATATTTTATAACATAGTGAATGACACATTATAGAATTTGTTTCCTGTAAAATCTAATGTCAGTAAGTGCTCAAAATTCTCTTAGAACAAATTTCGATTTTGAATTTCGGAGTTATTTATTAATAAAAAAAAATGCGACCGCTAGCATCAGCTATTTGTTTCTTCATCATTATTTATGATTATTTTGTACTTTATAAGAACAGATATAGGATGAAATTTCAATTTCTCAGCTATAGCCTTCACTTTTTCCAAGACTTATTTAATGAAACTGATTTGAGTAATTTTTGAATTATAAGGCTGTGTGCCATTATGCTTGGCATTTAGTATTTTATGATAAGAAAGTTTTTTGAAAGCAATTAATTTTTCAAATCCTGGATGTTTTTTGAAAATTACAAATCATCTGACAGTTTTTTCAATTCTGCCTTTACTGTAGTTGATTCCTGTTAATTGAAAGTTGATTTTTGGATAAAAAAAAGATGTCACAAGAGAATAGGTTAGGCAAGTACAATGGATGCCAAAAAGGTGATTCCTTGCTTTGTTAAAAACAGTAATAACATTTGAAATACATTTGAAATAGTTCATCTGCAGTTCCTTTTTTATTTTAGTTTTTCCCTTCCACATTATTGCCCGGACACGATGTATTTGTTATAGTAAACAAAGATATATCATGTTATATATCTCAATTCGAGTAATAAAATAATCATCTACTTTATGGCAATTGGCATGAACAGCTGAAACTTACTACAGTAATTCAAATACTTAAATGTAAACAGACGGCCCTAAGAAACCATAAAACATAAGATAACAGCATTTCAACATCCCCTAGAATAGTTTGCATGTTAGCCACTACGTTAAACTTGCAACATAATGTCACATAACAGATACAAACCACTAGTATCTGGTGCACTGTTAGTTGGCAGATGCAGCAAGCACAAAGGGATGCACTGTTTGTGTCATCAGCTATCCATGAGTGAGCCTAGTGTGTCCTATTCATGAACGGCAGATAATAACTTCCTTTCAACAGTTATTTCTGTATGAGGAGTACCACAGTGATAGTGTTCTTAATCGGTCAAAAGTTAATTGTTCATGGTAGCATCCTATTCACTTTGCCACTCATTGTGAACTATCATCTTCAGGAAACAGACAAGATCATTAGAAGCAACACAGTTGGAAAAAGTAGGCTGAAAACAAGCCTTTTTTGCTGCATTATCTGCACACTCATTCCCTGAATATCTATATGGCTGGGGATCCAGCAGATCACTGTAGTATTACCTCTAATCATTTGCAAGACAACACTCTGAATTTTACAAACAGGGTGTCTGGAGTACGTCACTTGATCACCTGTAAGGCACTCATGGAATCTAAGCAAACAAGTGCATGTTGAAATTTTAGGCTAATTATACTTAAGGCCTTATTAGTACCAAAAACCTCCACTAAAAAATTACTGGAGATACTGTGGAGGCCAAACATGTATGTTCTGTTGACTACCACAAAAGGTAGCCAATTCATGCTATGTATAACATTATAAGATTTTGTGTTTGTAAACTGTGACTATTCTGATGCAGGATTGTCACTTAGTTTCTGGATCATAAATTAAAAAAAAAACATGATTAATCACAAGTTATTACATTAAAAAAATTAGAATAAAAATATTCTAATTTTTTCCTTGTTCTTAAAGCTGTCAACACAGATGTTCATCAAGTTCCTTTTGATCTACAAGAGGAGACTCGGCACTATCTTTGTACATACTTTTAATGTCAAATTTTAGAGAAAAATCTATTGAACACAGTTTCTTTATTGATATCAGCCAATTTAACATCTGCCCAAATACTTTTCTCCAAATAATTTCCCCTTTTTTAATATTGGCACGTTTTTCATGCAGAAGGATGATCATGTACAAGAAAGGTGTAGATCCTTTCCAGTCAATTCTGTTCTATCTTTACATTTTTTAATCCAGTTGAAAAGTTTGTGATAGACATTATCATGTTATAACTTCTTTCAATAATCATACATTTCTGCGGTGGAATTTCCATGTTCTACAATAGATTCTACATTGATACATTGCTCTGCATTAACACTAGATTATTCTGATGAAGCTCAGACGCACGGTTTGAACAAACCTTACTGCTGAACCATTGGTCACAAGCTTGTCTAGGTCTGTACCACAGTAACACATCAAGAGACATCCCCTTCCAGTCATAGCTCCCACCACCACCCACTCTGATGGACTGGAAGAGTTATTCAGACTTGGTGTTGGTAAGTACTACATTGGAACACGGTAGTTCAAGACCTAAGGTAATTAATGGATTGAATGGTTGTTTCCCACCACTGTGATTATGTTAAAAATAGAGGTCACCTGACAAGCAAGCAGACACTTTTAGAAGTTTGATATATATATATATATATATATTTTTATCAATTACTGTATTAATTTATGCATCATGGTGGTATGCTTATAGTGTCCCATCATTTGTTAAATTTATAGTTTTTCTGTGTTAGGCATGCCTAGAAATCTTGATAACAATTCTCGCAGTACATTTTGAAACATTAATTCAACATTTTTTAGTTTTACAGATCCTATTAAAGTGTCCTATTTAATAAAATGGGCTATTAAATTTAGTAGTCAGTAATATAGCAAGGGTTTGGAATTTCCCATCTATCTCATTACCTTGTTATTAAACAATACACCTTAAGTCATAATATGTTAAAATATATTTCTGCAAATTTAGTTTAATAGTGCACTACTGGTAATCACTGGTTCATAAGTAAAAACTATAACCACAAAGCTAGAAAACATACAAAGTGGTGACCCTGAATCTCCATTTTTAGGTTGAACGTGATGTTTACTTCGTACTCCAGTGAAATATAAACTTTCAAAAATGTTTAATCTACCAATAACTTTAAAGCATATTTGAAAAATTCAATGATAAAATTAGTTTGCTGGTTTATCATCATTGGTTACTAGGCATATATAATTTTTCATTTATGTACATTTTTCAAATCTAGTGGTCAGTTTCAACCACATTTATTGTCAACTGTTTAAAAATATGAACACCTACCAATTTCCTTCTCATTTGCACTATTACCGTCATCATTCACGATTCTGTCAAATTTAGATCCTTATGAACTACACTCTAGTAGCAAAGATTCAATTTATCCTGTCACATTTATTTAAAAGATGCAATCATACATATATTTTCATTGTTTATCCCCAAAGGACATTGTTTATCCCCATGTCATTATTTGGTAAGGACACAACAAAAGGCCAACCAATATAATATGAAATAAACATCATACTACATTGGAGAGGTGGAGCATAGACTGAAGGATGACATTGAGCTTCCTTGGCAGAGAATATGTTTAAGAAATTACCAGTAACAAATACAAAATAAAAATAAGTAAAAATTCTATCTTTAATTTTCCTAACAATAAACTTCTACCTAATTACATCTGAAAAGAGTTGTCTCGTACTGATGAGGTGTTTTTGAGCATGTTCCCATTCTTTTGGTTGATGACGATATGTCTCAAGGGATACAGCACGAGCAATAAATTTACCACTCTGACTATTCATCAATAATGACTGTTTACTAGCAAGCTCCTTTATAATACACAATTTTTGTTCAGTATCAGCTACTTTCCATAATCCAGTCAATGTAAACGACCCATATTTACTTACAGCCAATTCAATAAATGAACCCTAGAAAACAAATTAATGTGTTAAATATATCATAAGAAATAATAAGTTAATGTTAACAATAGAATAAATTGAAATATAAATATAAAGGGCACTAGAACATTTTTGCAATAAGAATTTATTTTTTATAATTTTTGAAAATAATTTCTGCCACGTATCATTTCTCCATCCTTTGAAACTAGCCTTCAAAGAAACCCTGCCATGTTTTGTGGAGATCATGGCACACACATCGTCCTAAGCCCTTAGGAGGTTATCAACGGTCATAAAATGCTTTCCTTTCAGTCTGTTCTTCATCTCAGGAAACAGGGTGAATTTACAAACAGCAAGATCAGGACTGTAGGGAGGATGCTCCAACACTTTTATTTCAGTGACCAAAGGGTACACAGCTTACTAACTTGAAGATGATCTCACAGAATACCACAGTGTTGGTGCATTAATGCTCAAGGCCACTTCTGTATTGTAGGTTACATGCCTGTCTTAAGCATTTTTTTATACTGCAGCAATGTTTCCTGCAGTCACAGACAAAGATAATAGGCCTCAACTTGGAGCGTCCTCAAGGCCAAAATTTCCTTTTTGAAGCTCTCAGTACCACCTAAATACTCTTGTACAATGAGGAAAATCCTCTCCGAGTACAGGAGTCATTTACTCTAAACAAACTGATCAACACTTAACTCACATGCAAAATTGTAGCACAAAATTGCTTGGTATTCAGTTTTCAACCATGATAACATCATTATCTCTGTTCTCTAACACAGCTAAAAACAAATGATACTGAGACAAACTAGAGAAGCTTCAGTACAGGTTGGGACCTGTCTAAACACGTGTTAACTTCTAACCACCTGTGATGATCTGTTCCATTGTATTGCGAAACTTTCCTAGTGTCCTTTGTACATAAGTATAATTTAGTGAGAATGACTTGCTATTAAAAATCCACTATAATGAGTTTTTTAGTGTAACATCAATTCTAATAATAATAAGAAATCAATTACAATGTATTCCACACATCATTTGCAGTAGCAGCCTGATTGTACACACTACCAGCCTTGTCTTTACAAGCCTGACAAAAGTAAAGATAGTATTATAGTAAATTTAAAGCAAATCGTGGAAACACAGAAAAAATGACAAGTATTTTTCAATTTTTTAATCTTGCAGGAAATATTCTACTTTTTTTAAAACTAAGGAATTCCTGAACTCTTGCAATTTCTTGTTCTATCTGTATTTACAGTAAGTTAGAATGTCAGTAAATGAGCAAGATTTTTTAAAAGGATTTGAAAACTTGTTTAAAAGCCTATAATTTCAATCTTTTATGAATGCTGTAAAAAACTGACAATGTAGAATATATTTCAGCAACCAACCTATTTTGCATCTCTTGGTATCTGTGTGGTACACATATATATTTTGTTATAACTCTGAAAGTTTTACCTTAATAAATCCACCATGTGCATTATACAGAACATTTATACTACCAGCCCCAGTGCTATGAAGGTTGACAGTTGTTGCACAAGATCATAAAACAAGTTCAAGAAAAGTAAATAGTATTTATTAAATCATTTTAGATGCACCAAATCAATAAATGTTTTTTGACAATGATAGTCAAATAATTAATCAATTCTCATAAAAAGTTTTCCTAAAACATTAATGATTAAAAAAATTAAGATACAAGCAAAATATATTACACACATGAAGTGAATAAGATAGTAATTTTAAATTTCTATCTCGGACAACTATCATTCTAAAAAAATTTGTCATATTACCAGAATTGTAATCTACACATATTGTAAGAATAAGGAAAAACGAATGTTTTAATCTCTCAATTAGGACATTCAGTTATCAGTATGTGTGAATTTCATTGTTGCTGAAACACTGAAAAATTGTTTCATCTAGACAATTGTAAACCAATACTCAGTTTTTTCCCTTGTGGTGTACTATCAATAAATTTTCTCTATAACTCCAGTATGAGAAAGCAAAGTCAAAATTATATCAGACAAACTTAGTTTAGCTTAGAGAACTCTGCAATGAAGCTGTGGTAAGAAGGTGATTGTATTGACCATGCTCCTGGTTGCAGAGCAGAGAAAAAGAAATAATGAAGTGTAGAGTTATACAAAGATTGTGAAGTGATCTTACCTTGGAATGTAAGACATTTATAAAAAGGAGTTCCCACTCTTAATTATTACAAATTTAGTAAAACTTTATCTAGTGGTAGCATAAAAATAGAGAACCACAGGGCATTGGGGATAGGACAAAATTCTCTTTGCTGTTGTAAACAATTCAGTATGAATCCAAGATCCAAATAGATTAATTGCAATATAGACTCGTGTAAAAACTTGTAGTCTTAAGAGTACAAAAAAAGTAATAATAAAGATAACAGAATACTTCTTCAGAAGCAGAGTTTGCACTTCAGCAAAATGGTCTGTAGTTGTGAGGGCAACAAAGTAGGTAAGAAGAACAAAGATTTCAAAAGAAGCTTAAGTGAACACAAAAGCTGAGATAGATTGCTAGTGTAAATTTTCATATTTATAAAGGCATCAGTGACATCCTGAGAGAGGCCTAGCTGATTACTTAAAAAAATGGAAAAATTAAAATTATTACTAAGATAATGCATTACAGACTAGAAGCCAAATTAGACTTCCTCGAATCAATATGAAAGGATACCTTATGTTTCTTCATGCTTACATTTACATAAAAAAAAGTAATGTTATTGTAAATAAACCTAACCTACACACTTTACCTTAAGCTTATTAATGAACTTCACTCTATGTTTTTCTTTTTTCATTTCATTACTAAAAAATGCATCAGCAATATGACTACCTTTTTGGTCACATAGTATTTTTACAAGTAGCAACGAATTCATATTCAATATACTTTTTACAACCTGAACATATGAAAGAACAAAAGTTGGTAGCAATAAATGAAACTTACACATTGTTAGCAAATTAAGATACTCTTACATCAATTTAAAATAGAATTGTACTATTACTCATTTTTAAAACATCAAATACAATACAAACCACATTAACGCCATACAGTTTTTTTAGAGAATCTGTAAAAATCAAATCAGTACTACATTATGTTGATAGCAGCAGTGAACCTGTTGAGAAAATCTTTCAATCATAATACAATTTCAATGAATGGCTTCCAAAGCCATACTCCTGTAGACTACTCCTTTAGGGATTATTAAATTGCATAGGGTTTAATTACAGCTATCAAGAACTGATCAACAATGAAAGGGAGATTCTACTAAAAACTAATACAGTCTGTAATCTAGCTGCAAATATTATCTAATGTATAAAAATGTGAATCATGGTTAAGGAGATCATTTTCAACATTTATTGTATGAGTAAGTATAAATTTCTTTCTTTTATGTAATTTGTATAGACAAAAAAAAGTAGATTAAATACTTACTGTTCTGGGTTCAAATCCTATTATTATATTTGGTATTTTTTACTAACCATAAAATATCTCATTAGTGCCTGTTATTAATCATTAATATAAATTACGTGTAATTGATCATTACTTAAAAGGGAATAAATAAATAAATAATGAAAAAAGGGAACATTACAATTTTGCTGTCTGATGTAAGAAAAATAAAAGCCCCATCTGATAAGAAGACTGCTGCTCGCTTTCAGCAACCATTAAACCTAGCTGCAGCCGTTTACCCTAAAGTGGCAATGTAGAATAGTTTATGTTTAACAGCTACACAAAGACAAGCAAACTCTCTCATCCATGACAGACTCATGATTCCTAATCAGAAGGTTACATTAGAATAATGTAAAGCAGTGTAGTCAGAGCAAGGTGTTAGTTCTGGTATGTTTTTTATATTAAGAACTTTTATTCTCTGTCCTGAGAAAAAAACTGAAATGTAAACAATCAAGTGCTTGGAAGCCATCTTTGCAAGAATACCATTCTTGTACAGTTGACAATACAGTCAAACCTTCACATGCTATGTACCCCAGTCAACATTAGCTCTGGCAACCTTTGGACTCTGCTGAGAGCAATACTGGTGAATTTAACTGCTAACTGTTTTTCACCAACACTAATTGCAATCTTCAATGTCAGATCCTTGTGAATTATTACAACATGGGCCATATTTGAAGGAAAATATTTTCTTGTGTACTGAATTCCACAATTACTTCATGTACATGAAACAGAAAGACTGAAAAACAAGACTGATAAATTAATTGTCCAACAAATAATTGAATTCTACTAAAATGTAACAAGGAAGTTCATAAAAAATGTAGAAGGATTTATTGACCAAACCACCCTTCACCCATAGATTTTTCTTTAACATTACTTAGTATCTGATGAATAAATGCAGCACCAATTCAAATTCCATAGTAATACCAACTGAAAATGAGGTTGTAATGCCTGGTACTAAGAAAGCTTAGTACCAGGCATTTGTAAGAAAACGATTCAATGCACCTTTAAAACTCCTTTTTCACAATTACTCAAAATTGCTTCACTGTAAATAATTTTGTAAACATCTTCATGGTTATCTATATGCCAATTAATTTAAAATCTGTGGAAAATATGATTCATTTTTATACCTACCTGTAGGAATTTTACAACTCAAAAAATTGCATAAAGGTCTCATAAAAACCTATCTTCCTCAAAAAGGTAAAGAATAAAATACTAATTAAAATAAATATCAGCATATTTTATAAGCAGTAATTGTGTATAGTTGCAAAATAAATAGTTATTTACTCCACGAAATGGCTCTACTGAGGAGAAAAACTTTACATCTTTTCTCTATTTGAAAGCACATCCTTAACACTGATAAATGTATTTTTCCATGATTAATAATTTAAGTTCCCTAACTAAATTTGAAATCTTTTGAGTCCATTCATCCTTCAGTGGTTGATACAGACTAACCTAAAGTGAATGAATACTTTTCCCTTCAATATTTATTTCAACCACATTAGTTGTTACTGAACCAATGGCAACTACATTCCCACTGATGTTAAAACAATTTTTCACACTAACTTCTGTTTGACTATTTTTTCCTAAATCTATTTTACCTTAAACAATGATTCTTCTCACTGAACATTCTGTATTTTGTTAAAGAACCATATTTATCTGAACGTTGATTACAACTCTCAGATGGTTTGAGAAAAAAGTGGCTTAATTTCAGGATAATATTCTCTTTGCTTTGGGATTGTCAAATTTTATCTTCAGAACAATACCTTTCTTTTTCCTGTTTAGCCTCCGGTAACTACCGTTCAGATAATACTTCAGAAAATAAATGAGGATGATATGTATAAGTGTAAATGAAGTGTAGTCTTGTACATTCTCAGTTCGACTATTCCTGAGATGTGTGGTTAATTGAAACCCAACCACCAAAGAAGATCGGTATCCACGATCTAGTATTCAAATCCAAGTAAAAATAACTGGCTTTACTAGGACTTGAACGCTGGAACTCTTGACCTCCAAATCAGCTGATTTGGGAAGACGCGTTCACCACTAGACCAGCCCGGTGGGTCAGAATACCTCAATATCACTGATAAACTTCATCAATTATTTCCATGAATCAATTATATTCGTCTTGTAGATATTCAACAATAAATTCAAACAGCTTTCTAACAACAGCATCAATGACTAGTTTTGGGATTTCAGCTTCACTTCTACCTAAGAAAAGGTGTAAATTTTCCAAGACTGGAAGACTAGCAAAACGTTCTACACCAATAGTAATGTCAAAACTTACTTAATAAAAAAGGGCACAGCATCACTAGAAAAAATCTGATGATTAATAGATTATTGTGTATTAAAGTTTAACAATTTTCTCAATATGATGAAGATTGAGATTTTCTATATAGGATAGATATTTTAAACAAACTATGCCAATGAAGTCAGTAGCTGGCAGTAGAAAAAATACTCCTGATGGTTTGAAATACTCATATAATGGTGGTTTAAAATACTTTGTTTGAAATATTCATCCGATACAGGAATGTATTACCAAAGTGAATCTCTCAGATGATCACCACTTCCAGTAGTAATGGGCATGATATATACATGCATGCATGATATATGGGATATATGGTAACATGTGACAGAGATGGATAGTCCACGTGAAGTTTATTGATAATTAGTTGCTGTCGATCAAAATCAGGCAAAGAGATAGATCACTTTGATTTATGATCAAAGGAACCAATATTGTTTTGATTTACTTTTGGAAGAATTAAATGAAGAAAAGTTACCATATCAGAAATAAAACAAAGGAACCAATATTGTTTTGATTTACTTTTGGAAGAATTAAATGAAGAAAAGTTACCATATCAGAAATAATCTTATTGTCCAGAATCCTTAAATTTCGTTTTGTTTATTTCAACATATCAGTACTATAAATTATGTTTAAACCAAAGAAGGGCATCACTAAATTTTGAAGCCCTAGCTCACAACTGACAAGATCAGCTGCAGAGTTTTGGTTAAAAATAATTGTAGACAGATGTTTAGATCTATTGACATGTAGACAATTTTCCATGATTTATCTAAATTTAACTGAATTTCCAAAACATGAAAGTAATATAACACAATGGATCTGAACAATTAACAATTGTTCAATACAAGTCGGATAACCTTCACGGACCAGGATCAGGATATACATTGTTTAAATGAGTAAATTTAAACCAACTGGTAGGGTTGGTGTATGTTTGACATAAATTTTTACAATTAATCACAATATCTGGAAAGTAGTGATAAAAATCATTCTAAATACATGGATGACCACAACCTAAAAAGTGTATTAGAACTGAGACCACCCTCAGTAAAAAAAAAAAATTACCAAAGTAAAAGGTTGTTCAAAACTTAAATGATATAAACAGAGAAGACTAAAAAATTATTAACAGTTTAAAAGTCAAGCAAGGTGACAGGGATTAAGGCTGGCAAAAATTTACACTCTACACATAATAATTATGTTTAACAAAAAATGATGGGTTAAAAAATACAACAAAGAAAAAAAAAATATTCTTAACCAAATCATTTTATAGAATTTCATCTAATTAATAACATTTAATTACCAACTAACCTTGCCAGGCTTGTTAAATTTCAGCATTTCCTGCACAAGAAGGCAACCGTGTAGGTTTATGGCAAAGGAACTTGATTCATTAAGGCACGACAAAGGATGTGGAAATTGTTCAAGCATAAGTAATTGTAAAACGAAATTAGATTTTTCTCCATCAATGCTATCATCACATTTAAATATTTTCATAATGTCCTGAAAAAATAAATCAGAGTAAAAATATTGAGTAGTTTTCAATGAGAAATGAAAGAATAAAATACAGAATAAAAACATTACACCTTTTATTTATAGACTGATGCTTTATACTGTGGCTTTTATTGGAGTGAATACAAAATCTAAATCTAAAAAAATATAACTGATCCCATATTGAAGTACTTTCAATGATTAAATAACTTGACTGCTGAGTTTACAATGTTATAGCATTATTGTAAAATTATATAATAAATCTTTTATTATCATCAGTACAAAATCATTCATTGTATAGATCACATCTTTATAAGGTTACTCATAAAAATAAAAACTAATCATAAGATATAAAAAAGAGTGTGATTAAAGTTCATATTAATTATTACAGAATAGCTCACAATTCAGAAAGTGCTACTGAAAATTATTTTGGGCACATGTACACATTCAATAGGAGTCAGAAAAATCAGTTTCATTTTTATAATTTTCTTATTATGAGGGTAAATCAAATATAAACCGAAATTTTGTTCTGTAATTTATTGAAGGATAATAAAAATATTTTTCTACAAAATTTCTTTGTTTGGAAACACATTTTTCCTAGTAGATAAGTAGCTTTTTGATCCCACTATCATCAAATGAAGGTGGGCGTGATGTCAACCAATTGCACATAGATGCTTCAACAGCAGCATTGTCTTCAAATTTTTTTTCCTCCAAATGCTTATTTTAGTGGCCCAAACAAATAAAAATCACAGGGCGATAAGTCTTAACTGACGGAGGGTTCTACAGTGCAGTCCAGAATAAGGATGCAATTTTTTTTAACTTTGAGCCACAATATGGGGCAAGCGTTCATGAAGCAGAATGAAGTCTCAAATTGGAAATTGAAGTCTTTTTTGATGATATATGAGTTTTGCTTTGTCTAAAAGTTGGCTGTAGTACGCAGAATTCACTGCACAATGTTCATGGAGAAAATCATGATGCAAAACTCCTTTGAAATCAAAAAATACTGTGGCCAGAATCTTTCCAGCTGAGAGTCAAGTTTTGGCTTTAATGGGTGCAGTTTCTACCTTTTTTCGCCCCTCTATACTTGCCTGTTTTGATTCTGGAGTGTAATCGATAGTGCATCCAAGTTTCATTACAGGTCATGATTCAAGGCAAAAAAAATTCTCCTTCAGCTTGGTAACAACTCAAAAACCACTGGCATACCTCTTGCCAATACAGTTTCTTACCTTCAGTGACAGGAGGGACCCATTGTGCTGCGACTTTTTTAAATCCTAGAACACCAGTAATGATTGCCTGAGCACTGCCATAGCTTATTCCAATCTCAGAAGCAATTTCTGCAATTATTAATCAACAGTTGTCCTTGGTGACCATCGAGGCGATGAACCATGAGAATGTTTACAGCAGTAGCACTTGTCCTTGGGTGACATCAGTGACCTTCATTTTCAACAGGTTCTCGTCGTTCCAAAAGCTGCTTATGCCAATCATACACTTGAGTCTTTTTAAGTGTGTTGTCCCCAAACTGTGTCTGAAGTCTTCTCAAAATTTTAGATGTTTTCACATCCTCTGCTGTGAGAAATTTAATAATAATAATATGTTAGGCAACATGATGATACCACCTGCTCTGACAGTGATACTGACTAGAAAAAAGTAGTGAGGTGGCTTTCTAAGAGTGGGATCCCCTCCACGCATCCCTACATACAACACTGAGAAGCCACACCTCTCTCTATTAGCCATGCATCAATGACAACAAAAAATCCAGTTTATATTTGATTCACCTTCGTAGTATTTAAAAATTCATCAACTGTATAATATTTTCTGTAAAAGATTTTATTTTATTTTAAATAAACTGGAGGAATATTTTTCAAATGGTTTGGTAATTTATTAATAATACTAACAGAAGCATAAGACGACCCTTCTTGTTATTGTTAAGTTATACAAAAACAGTTTCAGTGTCTGGTTTGATAGAGGTGGATATTGTTTTTTTTTAATAAGTGACTATTCTGTTTAGCAACAATTGCAAATTCCCAAATAAAATTCAAGGATTATTTATCCATTTATTTATTTATAAATATATAACAGGGTATAAGTAAATGTAATTCACAACCACAGGCATTCAATCTGCTTATAGAAGCTCTTTTGAGCTTGTAAATAAGCTTGCTTTTGCTCGTAACAGTTCTTGATTATATTTATTCTCATTAAATATAATAAAATTTCTTATTAAAAGTAAAAAAAAGAACAGAAAGAAATAAAGAAAAGGAAAACAACAATTTTTACATCAATTATAATCACACAGTTCTATTATTAATAAAAGTCATACAACTCATTTCATTCAATCTTTAAAAAAATTCTAATTTAGACATTTCCTGCTCAAATTATTTTCAATGCACCATTTGTTTAAAAGTTTTTCTTTAACAATCTTTTCATACTGATATTTCTTAAATCTTCTGGTAACATTTTGAAAGACACAGGTCCAATATATTTGAATGATATGATGTCCCACTGTAGTGCTGAATTTCAGAACTATAACATCTCCATTGGTTTGTCCCCTGGTCCTGACATCATAAGATTTACTTATAGAATCAATTTATTTATACATTCCAAAATAGAATAAATTATATATGAATTTCATATATTTGATATTTCACTTTCACTGTAAAATACGCTTTTGCTTAATCCAATACTTTTTACAGAAAACTATTTTGAGAACCTTACCTTATTCTACAATGTTGGAAATGGTTATTGCGTTATTATATACTGATCCCCATATCATTCGTCCATAATTTAAGACTGAATGGAACAATGCAAAATATATCATATGTTAATTGCTTAAATTCACAATAGATGTACAATACGACCTATTATGCCGTCCTCCTTAATCTTTACAGTATTGAACAAATGTACTTCCTCCACTCCAGGTTACTACTGTTAATACACAGTCCTAAGAATTTCAAAGAATCTGTTCTTGTTGTAACAACCTCAGTTGCATTTTCATCTGTACGTGCTAATTCTAAAGCTGTCATATACAGGTAGACTATCCACATATTTTCCAAGTGGAATAAAACAGGTCTTATTCAAATTAATCATAACTGGTCTGGTTATTGGCAAACCAGACAAATAACATCTTCCCAATTACTAGAAAAGTACAACAGAGTCGTGTCATCCACATAAGCACATATAGTTCCATTACAGCCCACATCCAATAGGTCATTAATACATAACAGAAATAGGAATGGTCCAAGAACAGCACCTTGAAGAATTCAATACTTTAATTTTGCTTTGTCACTTAAAGTATTAATAATTTTTACTATTTAGGTTTTTTGGTTCAAATAACTACTTAATAGTTTATGAACATTCCCTTGGAAGCCATATCTTTAAATTTGTTCAGCAAAATTTCAGGACGATGGTGTAAAAAGCCTTAGATAGAACAAGACCAACTGCTAATGCTCCACAAGTTGTTTGTCTATTCTGTTTCAGCTTCTCATAAATTTGACCTACTAGTGAAATCATATCATTTTCTGAAAAAATATTTTTCCTAAAACCATATTACTTATCTGATAATATTTTGTGCTTATACACAAATGACTCTTACCTAGATACCACATATTTCTAAAATTTTATTTAAACATGATGTGATTACAATTGTTCTATAGTTGCATCAATTCCTGCGATCACACCATCTTTGTATACGAAGTAATGTATGCTGTCTTGAGTTCTTTTGGATGTACACCACTACTCAAAACTTTTATTAATTATTACAGAGATAGTTCTGCAAGTATATTTACTGTTCCTTTGAATACTAATACTATTACTTCTTTCAATACTGTACAGGACCTGTAGCTTTTTTGATTTACATTCTGCAATAATTCATTTATTTCAGCAGTTGTAATTGGTTTAAGAAAACATCAACTTAAACCCCTCTTCTTGTTTGGAGTAGTGTTTTAATTTATTATCTCATCAGTAAATTCTTGTTGAACAATTGAAAAATATATTTTATCACATTAGAGACTGATTTTTTTGTTGCACACCTCTTCATTTTTATCATTCAATATCGTCTGAAAATTTGCTGACTTTATACTAGAATTGTAACTTTGAATTTTATGCCATAGTTTACCACAATTATTTCTAATTCCAAAATTCTTTCAGAATCATAATTTATTTTGGCTCATCTTATTAGAAGAGTCAACCTATTTTTATAACTTTTATAGCAAGCAATTTTATATTCTCTGTTTTCAAAATTTCTTGTATGATATAAATATAATATTAGTTCTAATTGAATTAACAGTTCTGTAGTTATTCAAGATTTTCTACCCCTACCTCTAACCAAGCTCACAACTACAGCTGCATAACATGTTTTTATTATTTTACTCAACAAATTATTAAAGATTTGCCTAGGTCACCATCAGAAATCTGGAACTCTCCAATCATCATTCTGCATCAAATCAGTAAGCTGGGGTATAATTAGCTTGGTTATTCTTTTAGGTTCAGAATTAAGTAAGTCTTCAGTTTTACTGCCTTTATAAAGGATACTTGCTATTAAAGGAAAGCGATCAGTGAATTCATTTTTCAAGATTATTCCAGGTATGTTAACATACTTAATTTCTTAACTGTTGGTCTACACGATTCATATTTCTGGGTACCAGATGATCTGAAGCCACTTTTGTATTTGAAAAACTCAATCAGACTTTTTTTAAGAGTCCTAAGAGATGATATAGTTTAGATGGGAATATCATTTAATAAAAATAAAAACTTAGTGTTTTACTAAAGCACTTCTAAGCAAAACAGTACACATTTGAGTTTGTTACAACAAAATCAATTTGATCACCCTATGAGAACTGTCATCTAATAATACCCAGAAATTTCACTTTATGGACAACAGAAATACTATCATTAATGAAAATTCTATTCATGTAATCAGCAATGATACATCTACCTAAGAAGTACAGTGCAACAATTTTATCCAGATTTAAAATTAGTTGGTTACAATCTACCCAGGGAATAATTTTTTGAACTACTATTATCAATTATTTTCAATTTCTTTTAAATAATTATCTTCACATATAGACAAAGTTGTATGTTTGTGAAGAAGATTAAAATTAATATATAAATTAAAAAATTTGTGAATATTTACTCTTCTCAATCAGTCAGTTAACAAGATTACAACTAACTACTAATTAGTGAAAATTAAAGTAAAAACAACATTAAAGTAAAAAAGCAAACCACAGTTAAATAAAAGCTACACTCTTATAAAGACTCACTTTAATAAACGAACTCTCTTTCACTTGAAGCTTACGGCACGTTTTGCACAATGAAAATAAGACACCTGTACACCCACTCACTACTATTTCCTTAAAATTATCTGACAGTTCAATATATATAGCCTCAAACTATAAAAAGAAAAAGAAAATTAAAAAAATTCAGTAAAAATATTTAAATGCTACAAGTACTATGATTAAAGAACTATCTAGACAAAGCGAGCTCAAACCTTTAATGAATAACCAAATCAACCATTTCTTGTCTACTTTTTCTTTATATCTATTATTAGTAAAAGTCTGAAATTTAACAATTAAACAAATAGGTTTCTTTGTATAAATTCAGGATCTTATTATAAATAATACTTGTTCATCATCAATAATAAAAAATTTATCTGTCAGTGAAAAAATATTAATAATTACAATAATGTTAACTAGCAGTAATAACAGATCTTGATACCACCATTAAATCACCTAATCTTTCTCATTAAAATGTATCAGTACAATAAAATAAAATAAAATCGAGAACAATTTCACAACACATGGAATTGTTCTTGAATTAGTATCCTCTATAGATACCACTCAAAACAGCAAAAATATAAAAAAATAACCAGCATACAAAATTATACAATCTTGTTTCAACTTTACTTATAAAAAGAAGTCCAAAAAAAAAATCCGATGTGGACACCACATGACTTCCTTGTACGCCTATTAAATTACATATATACATTTTTTTTTAATGAAAAGTACATAAAACTATATTTCATTAATAACTTTTGATATTTTTTTATTTTTTTTTTTTATTACTGAATTATTCATTATAATTTTTTTTTTTACAATGAGAGGTTAATAATTATTAATAAATCAATACATTTAAATCAAAAAAAAAATACATGTATTTGCTTTTTGGTTTTCTTGCTGTCTTTCATTCAGTCCATGTGGAACCCATTTTCCCATCTTCTGGATCTTTTCCATGACTTTCAAACATATGGAGACAGCTTCTTGTGTTACATTTAATTGATCCGCAAGTTGTTGTTGCATTTGAGCGTCATCCTCATCCAACAATGCTTGCAATTCGCTGTGTTCAAACTTTTTCGGCGGTCTTCCATGTTCTTTGTTTCTCACATCAAAATCACCACTTTTGAATTTTTTAAACCACTCAAAGCACTGTGATTTACAAAGAGCATGCTCACTGTAAGTTTCAACAAGCATTCGATGCGATTCTGCAGCAGTTTTCTTTAAATGGTAACAGAAAATCAATGCTGTCCACAAATCGTAATTTGTAAGTACAAAACTCAACATGTTCAACACTATTAAAACTATGCTAGGCACCAATGATGCAGTTTGAAAGTAACTATATTGACAGCTACAGCCATCTATGGGCAAATTCCGGTTTCATATTTACACTATTTAGAAAATCAGGAACAGTTTCAATTTGCCCTAGAAGATCTCGCTCGGCACACTTCCACCCTGTTGTTTTTCTGTTCAACAGTGAGGATTTTTGGGACCAATTTTGCACAAACTTTTTTCAAGTCCAATTCCTTTGTCAAAATTTTGATTAACTGTGGTATGGTTCAAATTCAATTGTTCTGCAATCATTCTGATAATTAACCAACGGTCGTACGGTATCAAGTCTCTGATTCACTCAACATTGTCATCACTTTTTGACGTTAACGGTCTTCCAGAGCGTGGATCGTCCGCATCCGATTCCCGGCCATTTAAAATGCTTTAAAGTAACTAAAAACTTGGGCTCATGACAATGTTATCTCCAAACGCCATTTTCAAGTTTGAAAAAGTTTCAGTAGCATTCACACAGAGTTTAACACAAAACTTGATAGCACAATGCTGCTCATAATTAGTATCACTAATTTTTGTAACGTACAATAAAAACTCGTTTCATGAAAAGTTTGTTTACGTCACACGTGGCAACAATAGACTAAAAATATTAATATCTATATAAATCAGCTGTTCATATAACCATATGTTAACCAATAGCTTTACAGTATTGCCACTTTGGCTGCCAAAAAACTAGTCTCTACTTTATTTACAGACCTTGTATGTACGTACATAGACATCACACACCAAAACTACTTTTTAAAAATTGTACTTCGTACAAGGAAGTAAAAATCTAGTTTCATATAGTTTTGTGCTTCATATAAATTAAAAAAATATAAAAAAATTGAATTTTCTTTATATTGTGGAGTTTTTAAACAAAACCTGAAATTAAAGACATAACTCACCTGGTAGGCATGAAAATCAAAGGAGTTAAAAAGTTAACTACTCCGCATAAAGCTAGTTAAGAGATCAACAACATGCATAAGCAAATAAAACTTGATTAAATGCTATGTACATAAAAAACATTAAAATAGTTTCACTGTTCTAACTTACTACCTTCATGATTTAATCATCACTCTTGATGACCAATTCTGTAACTACTGAAGAGAAAAGATTATCTTTCTAATTATTAAGAATTAGTAACTAGTTATAATTGACAAGGGAAATCATGCGCAAAATCCTTTTTATGAATAGTACTGCAGTTGCAACCTCACTATTATAAGCATAACTATTTCTATCTTCACCAGCCAAGGGTTATATCTATCTATCTATCTATCTATATATATATATATATATATATATATATATATATTATTTGAATTAATTATTGTATTTCAGTTTTACCGTTCAGTCTATACGTTCACAGCCTCCAAATATACCTAGTCATCTTTTCTCATTACTTTAATCTGCTATAACCACTTAATAATAGTTAATATCAATAAAATCATTCACAATAGAAGAAATATAATGCTAACAAAAACATATAAGTGCTGATAAAATATACTTATCACTATCTATTTCATAATGAACATTTCTTTCACAGACACATTTTCAGTACAACAACAGTTTACGTATGCTTAATAAAATAATTAACTTATGTGAACTGAATTAATGAAATTGCAATAAATTTCATTATTGAATAAAATAAACTTTAATTATACAAAGGAAAATTTTTAATCTGTTATTCTCATCTTAGCAAACAAAATTTTAATTTTTGTAAGATATTTAGTATAATCTGATATACATGCACAGTAAATCTCTACAAAACAGAAATCCTTAATAGATATAAGAGGTGTGTTCAAAAAGTAGTAAGAATTTTGCAATTTTGTGGGTTGTATAAGTCCGATTCTCAGGATTTTTTTGTTGTTGTAATGGTAAACATGTCTGAAAAGTATTGGTACATTTTTAGCCATATTAGATGTTTAGTCTGTTGTCAGCTGACAAAAGGATAACATGTGTTTTGGTATGACAGGCGATTTTTTAGTTGTAAAATTAATGGATCAGAGAATTTGTATTAAATTTTGCTATAAGAATTGAATAAAGTGAAGCAATGTTTTAAAAATGTTAAATATTGCTTTTGGTGAGTCTGCTATGAGTAAAGCAAGGATTTACGAGTGATATAAGTGTTTCCAAGAAGGTCGTGAAGATGTTGAAGATGACGAGCGCACCCCAGACACCCCAGCACATCAACAACAAATGAAAATATGGAAAAAGTGAAAGAAATGATTATGAATGATCGCTGAATCACAATCAGGGAAGTTGCTGATGATGTTGGGATATCAATTGGCTCATGCCATGAAATTTTTTCATATGTTTTGGGTATGAAACATGCGACAACAAAATTTGTTCCAAAATTGTTTGAAAAAAAACAGCGGCAAATGGAAGTTGTTCAGGAGTCGCTAAATGAAGTCAACAACAATGCAGAACTACTGAAACATATCATTAACAGGTGATGAAACAAGGATTTATGGATATGATGTCAAAACCAAGGCTCAATCGTCCCAATGGAGGCATTCTGGATCACAAAGACCAAAAAAAGTTTGACAGGTACAGTCAAATGTGAAGGTTATGCTCACTATGTTCTTCGATGTTAATAGCATAGTGCATCATGAGTTCTTGCCACAAGGTCAAACGATTGATAAGGAGTATTACGCTGTTTGCGTGAAGCGATCCAAAAAAAACACCCAAATTTGTGGCGAAACAATTCATGGCTTCTGCACCATGATAATGCCCCTGCTCACACTTCATTGCTTGTAATAATACCCCAGCCGCCATACTCACCAGACAGGCCCCGTGTGACTTTTTTCTATTCCCAAAAATAACGATCTTTAAGAGCCATCATTTTACAAACATAGATGAGATTAAAAGCGAATAACTGAAAGAGCTAAACACTATTTCAAAGATCAAGTTCCAGAAGTGTTTCAGGCATTGGAAAAATCACTGGCATAAGTGTATAATATATAATGGGGAGCATTTTGAAGGGGATAATATTAATGTAGACAAATAAATAAAATTCTTTCAAAAAAAACAAAGTTCTCGTTACTTTTTGAACAAATCTTGTATATGTATAAATTCTGTTTTGGAAGTTTCCAAAGTAAGAACAAAAACTGTAGTAAGATAAAATAATTAAACTTTACTATAGTTTATTTTTTTTTTTTAAGTTTATTTAAATTAAACTGGAACATTAAAAAGACGATAACGATCTTAAAAATAACATATATTCCAATGGATGTAATAAATAGATTATCAAATAGACAGTACATTTACCATCAGGTTCAGCCTAAGATCCTGATGACAATCTAAAAAAAAAAAACCAGTGTAAAGGTTCTTTGAATATATAGATATATATATAAAGCAACAGTAGCTATTCTTCCACATTACTGTCATCCCATATATTTATGGATTTATGGAATAAATTTAAATAATACTTATAAATTAATATAAACATTTAATAAATTTTTTAATAAATAATTAAAGAACCCACTTACCACAATTCTTTATATATATGTTTAATAGCTTTCAGAATAAAATTTCATCAAGATCTTAAAAATTTGTTATAATCTTAATAAAACTAAAACTTCATCATGTAAATTCATTAAACATTAACAAATTAAATTTAATGTCAACAATGAGTTTGACATTAACAAATTAAATTTACATGGCAAAGAAATTTCAGTTTTATTAAGATTAGAACATACACTTTTAAGTTCCTGATGATGGAATTTTATTCTGAAAATGCTTGAACGTATATATAAAAGAATTGTAGTAAGTGAGTTCTTTAATTATATAATTATACCAACAGGCCAAGTTTGATAAAATTATAAATCAATTTTTTAAGCCAATTGTTCAATGCTTTCATTTCCTTTTTACCAACATCTAACCATTTAAAAATCGTATAATGGATACAAACACAAAATTAAACACAAACTGTATACCAAGCACAAAACAGTGTATTAAATTATAAGTAATTTTAGAATTCTTTTTTTTTTTTACTAAAAAAAATATAAAGCATGCTACAATCAAATTACTATTAGTTATTTATTTATTCATATATTAATAATAATATATAATTATATTAATTATTAATATGTTAATAATAATAGAAAATATAATAAATAACGACTGATCCCCAATAATAGTTTCTATTATGGATGATAATGAATTTTGAATTTGTGAAAAATGCCGTATCTGAACAGGAGTTAAACCTAGAAAACATTCTACAAAGGATTAAAGGTAGACACTACCAGGTCATAAGGTTGGAAAAATTATCTCCTATTGATATATTATATTTCCTTCATTATAAAGGAATGTCTACAAATTAAAATTGCTAGGTCAACTGATATTAATTATTTCACTTATTACAATATTTAATTTTAAAAGGAATACCTTAAAATCATGTATCACATGTCCAACTTCCTATTTTAAAAAAGGTTTGATTCAATATGGCATACAAAAATTTCAACATACCATTACGTAGAAATTTTATAACTACCTAGATCTACGCTTACTTCTACCTACTAGTATCCCTCAATTTTGAAACATGAAGCCATTTCTATACTTTAATATCCTGTGTATTATACCCCATATATTACCTTTAATACACATTATAATTATTACTATTCATAGAGTTTAAAATTATTCTTATACTATACTATTCATATACTTACACTATCAGTATTCATACATTTATCAATAAGCTTTTGAACAGAATAATTAGCTGTTCTGTTCAGCGCCATTTCTTTTAATCGACCACTGAAACATCTATGGTTAATTTTCTCATAAATTTTATCTGTAGAAGTTACTATCATTGCATTAAGTAAATGTACAGCTTGTTGATTAGATAAAATCTTCAAAACATCAAATCCCTTCACATCTGGACTATAAATTGTATCTAACAACTTCACTGTAATACTTTTTAAGTACTTTTTATTTCCAACAATATGTAGAGATAATAAAACTGACTGGACTAATCCTGACATCAAGACGTTGTTTCCATACTCTAAAATATAAACCAGATTTTTATACAAACAGGTAAAAAATTACAAAGAATATTATAAAATATATTTCAGTAGGCTTCTCTGTTGAATGAAATTTAAATACGTTTCAACAGTAAATTGTTACAAAACCAAATGGTAAATGGAAGTAAAACAGTATACTAAAAATTTCAGCATTATTAAGCACAGATGGATGTATAAAGCTAAATTAGAAGAGTTGTTTAAGAACATCTGTATTTGATATGTGTTGGTAATTGAAGCCTTTTACTAACATTTCATAATTCAAAAGGAATGAAACAGAGTGAAACTAGCTTTCACAAAAAACTTCTAAATTTTAACTCGTCATTATTAGTTCAATCTAATTTGCATGCTGATTAGAATCACTTCAAAACTAATTACCACACACAAATGTCACTGTAAAAAGCATTCATACCTCTTATATATCTTGTAATTCTCTTTAAGAGAAGGAAGAAAATATGAGACAAATAATAAGTAAAGATAAAATATTTTCAAAGACCTTCTCTAAAAATCTGTTTTATATGATTAAAATCTTCATTAAATTTTTCTTTATTATAGGTTTAAGCTATGAATCTATTTTATAAGTTAGAATACATATTTATTTTGCATGATTAAGGATACATTACATAACTCACTACATTTGAGCAATAACATCACTTACAGCTAGCAAACTAAGCTTAAACTAGAATATTCAAAAACTGATAACCAACTTAAAAATAACATATACATTTATATGTATATGTTATTTTACATAATCCATATAAAAACAAGTATGTTTTAGAGTATGTTTTTAAAAAGCAATCTAAGACTGAACTTATTAAATCAGATTTGACTTCAAAGTACTAACTCAGGATTACTAAGTCCTAATATGTATTAGGACTATATTTAGGGCAATATTTTTGATTTCTACATTTTATTGACTGTAATCATGTAAGAAGCTACGACTACTTATGTTTAAAAACCTACATACAAAACACACCAATTATTTATGATGCTTTTCTTTAGCATTTGTTACAAAATGTCATAGGTAGTGTCGTCAGTAAGTGAAACCATTTAAGTAAATAATTAAAAACAGAACTCAGCAAAAAAAAAATTAAAAGAGTAGTTATCAAAACAGTTCATTTATGTCACTACCTGAAAACAAGGGTGAATTTAAAATCAAATCGGCAAACTGGAGTAAGAGGGACTTAAATTCATCAGGACAATTTTTAGTCACTGACGATAAATAAACATCATATTGTTTTTTCTGCTTATTTGCATTCTTTTCATTGGTTAATTCTTCAAAAGAACCACTGAGACAGGAAACAGCAGTTCTAGTTACATGATTTGCATATGTATCCATTATATATTCTTCGAGATTATTCAATAGGAACCTTGATATTTTCAATACAAAATTTAAGCAAATTGTAGAATGTACAGCAGACTTATCATCCTCATGAGAGTTTGTTATTCCAACACTGTTTTCTTGTAGATCAAACTGAAAAAAAAAAAAAAAATCAGAACAGAATGATCCTCCTAGTTGTTAACAATGTTCAATAAGGGTATTCATTAACATCTTTAATGATATATCCTAATAGTAAGTGGTATGGCATAGAATAATTGCAAAAGGCAAGATTTAGGTAATTACAAAAAAATAATTTTCTAAGCTCCTATAAGAGCTAGAGAGCTCAATTTGGTGTCATTTTAAATCTCTTGGAATGGACTTTCATGCGATATATCACCTGACAAGAGTTTGTGACAATAGTTCAAGGTAACCAAAAAATTTAACTGAACTTGAATATAAAAGTGTATATTTTAAAAATTGAAAAAAAATTTTTTTTTTCTTCCTAATGTGTTGCACATGTAGTAAACATTCATATTGGGATTGCAATGTGATCATGGTGAAATAGAATAATGAACTTGTACATACTCACCAGTTAACTGCAATTCATATAACTTCCAAAGATATTTACAGAAGAATTATGCAGTGTACATTTCTTTTTACAACTTCTGGTTACCAATGCCTATTTTTTGCTTTGAGAGGTTATAAACTTATCCTGTTGGATTTACCCTGGCATCTACTTTTGAAATAAATCAAAAACATATGTACATAAGAACATCCTCAAAGTCTGGGTAATGGAAAAAAGGTGAAGGTCCATGTGGATGTAAGAACTTCATCTTCATTGTTTGTTTTTCTCATTTTAGTCTAGGACACACCTCAACCACCAGTGTCCATCAAATCTGCAGATCAAGAACCCAACCATTTCTGTAAATTCAAGATCAACCTCAATATTTGTTGTGCTTGCATCCTCACTTGTGCCGGATTCTTGTTCAGTGGAACAAAAGAGTGAAGTTTCTGAATACCTGGTGTAATTCTTGCTATCTTTGTCGTAGTCCTCAAAGCCCCTTCTTCTCCTTTATGCTGTTCAATTGTACAGTAATGGAACTGTATCGACTCAATATGTCCATCTGCCAAGTCATACAACTGTTGTGGAGTCATGATCTGGTCATTGTAGGTCATTTGAAGACTTGCTCTAGCTGCAAGCCTTTTAACAGTCCTACCACATCATCACATGCATTTTTGCCATGAGACTCTGCTTTGCTCCCAAGAATGCCACTCTGCTTTGATCCAAAAGTCTACTTCATGGCAACAGAGGTTGGGTAAATTGAGTCTATTTTGTACTGAGAGGCAGCACCATCACCATAGTAACAGATCAGGCTTGGTTTTACGGTAAAATGAGACTGCATGAAACCAATTAAATATTTCTGAAAAAGGTGCACTGCTATTGTGTTATGTGTGAGACAATCAGAAATGATGGCAAGAAATGTATGCATCAATGTTTTTATTGGTAGATCTTGAAAACAGATTGTAAAGTGAACTGTTGCCTGTGCATTGTTTCAATGGAAATCTTGAGCTCACTCCTGGGGAATGAATGAACAGTTCTCAGCGAAGTCGCAGTTTACACGATACTCACCTTCTTTCAGAGATTGCTTCAGATGGGTGAGGTAACTGGATTGTTAACTAGCAAGAAATGAGTGTTGAAGTATCAGAAGTTTTTTAAAAGTATACTGATAAATTCTTCAGCAGGTTTGACTAACGTCTCAAGAGATATTCATTTTTCAAATTGTGTCCACTGTTTGTAGGTGATGTTTTCAATGCAGTTAAGCTGGAAAGCTTCCTCAATCCTCCCTTGACTTCTTCAAACCTAGGCAAACTTTTGTAATTTCCAAAGTAGCAAGCTTCAGTTTGATTAGCACACAATACGTACATCATAATATCTTTGTAAGACTTAACTGGTCTGTCACCTTCTATCAGTTCTTTTATTCTGCAAGCATAACCATAAGTTTTGCATTTTGGTGCGTTGTACAAGCAAAAACACTGTGGGTTCCACTTGACCTGCAAGAACACAATACTTAGGCCTGAGTTCACAGAACTTTGAAAATCCTATTTTCAGCAATGGATATCTCTGTTTAAACAATGCAAAAGCTTCACTGGGATTACACAGAATTAATTTTTTCTGAACATGCTCTTGTCTTCCATTTACCTTAAGAGAAATAAAATCTTTTTTTTCCGGCCATCATTCAACTTATTTCCTCACTCTCATACAGATCAGTAACTTTTTCTGCTGTTTCAAAATCTAAAGTTCTACTAGATTTAGGATCAGGACATGACATGACACCTTTTTCTTTAACCAAGCTTTTAGCTTTACTTGCAGTGTAGTCTGAAACTCCAAATTCATCTTGAATGTCTTTTAAAGTCAAGCTTTTTGGAAGCGTTGTCAATATTTGCATCCTGATGCTCTTATCATCTGTATTAAACTTTTCCTTCAATTGGTTGATAATTTAATGGCCAGAGGAGACAGGAATAGCATTTTGTTCAGAATCTGAATCCATGTTCAATATTTTGCTTTTGAACACTACTGCCGCTTTCTTAAGCTTTTCCTGAGAGTATTTTCTCTTACACAGTCATTTTTTCTGAATAGGTGAATCATTAAAAAGAATCTTTTCTTTTTTCATTTTTAAAAAAAGAAACTTTTTTTCAGAGCATTTACAACTTCTTTTTTTCTGGGAAACACAAAAGATCTATGTTGAAATTCTTCATCAGTAGATTCTTCAGCATTATTTTTAGCAGATGCTCTTAACTGTGTGCGACACGTATCACAAATTTTATAACCTTGTTTAAGAAGAGTAAATGTTTGTACAAAGTTCCTGCTTACACTTCTCAGGTTTTTCTTACAGGAATTATGACTTGACTTTTCAATTGAATTGCAACCATAGATTTTACTTGCAGCGATGCTGGTCACTGTAATCTTGTCCAAGGCTGTGATGAATTAGTTATAAAACTGCAAACCTGTAGAAAAAGGCAATCTCAGTTAACAAAGAGTGACTGAAAAAGCTTTAAAAAAATATTTTTTTTTAACCACTTTATAGATATGATCAATCCTCTTGGAGAGTACACTACTGAACCTTCTGTTACACGAGATGATCCAGACTGAATATTACTTTTCTTGTCTCAACAGGATGAAACATGTACATTCTTTTGCTAGCACTAGGAGTGCATGTGATGACATGCTACTCTTCTGCCTCATCAAGTGACCCAGTCTGGAAGACTGGAAGGGAAGGACTTTCACTGACTGAATCTCAATTAGCAATTGCCACATAGGGGACACAATTGGAATATTCTGCTGTACCTGATTATTACAAAATTATTTTCTAACATGATCCCATTATGGAAATGTTTAATGTATATGGAACACATTACGAAGCAAATTTTTTTTTTCAAATTTGTAAAAAATACACTTTTGGATATATTCGAGGTCAAATAAGATTTTTGGTTACCTTGAACTATTAATGTCACAAATTCTTGTCAAGTGACATATCACATTAAAGCCCACTTCAAGAGCTTAAATGACACCAAATTGAGCTATCTAGCTCTTGTAGGAGCTGAGAAAATTAATTTTTTGTAATTTTTTTATTTATTGTTGAATTATTATTTATTGTAAATTTTTTTACAATCAGAGGTTAATAATTATTAATAAATAAATATTTATTAAAAAAAGGGATGGTTTATTCAAACCGATGTGCCTTCCCCTTGTAAGAACCAAATATTTCATTAATTATATTTTATTTGGCTATAACTCTGAAACCAATGAAAATAAGTATGACATATCATTGAGAAGCTCTCAATGAGGGCAGTTTCCTAACTGCAAAAATCCAAAATCAATGGTTCTAAGTCCAGAGTCCATTTTTTTGGTTTTTTGGACACATTTGCAAAGATTTAGAAATCAACTCGTTGACTGCAAAACTTACCCTGGAGCAGACATTGATAGCGACCATAATTTGGTGATAATGAAATGTAGATTGGGGTTTAAAAACCTGAAGAATAGTTGTCAGATGAATCGGTGGAATTTAGAGAAGCTTGAGGAAGAGGAGGTAAAGAAGATTTTTGAGGAGGACATCGCAAGAGGTCTGAGTAAAAAAGATAAGGTAGAAAATGTAGAAGAAGAATGGGAGAATGTTAAAAAGGAAATTCTTAAATCAGCAGAAGCAAACTTAGGCGGAATAAAGAGAACTGGTAGAAAACCTTGGGTTTCAGACGATATATTGCAGCTGATGGATGAACGTAGAAAATATAAGAATGCTAATGATGAAGAAAGTAAAAGGAACTATCGGCAATTAAGAAATGCTATAAATAGGAAGTGCAATCTGGCGAAAGAAGAGTGGATTAAAGAATAGTGTTCAAAAGTGGAAAGAGAAATGAACATTGGTAAAATAGACGGAGCATACAGGAAAGTTAAGGAAAATTTTGGGGTACATAAATTAAAATCTAATAATGTGTTAAACAAAGATGGTACACCAATATATAATACGAAAGGTAAAGTCGATAGATGGGTGGAATATATTGAAGAGTTATACGGAGGAAATGAATTAGAAAATGGTTTTATAGAGGAAGAAGAGGAAGTTGAGGAGGATGAAATGGGAGAAACAATACTGAGATCTGAATTTAAGAGAGCATTAAAAGATTTAAATGGCAGAAAGGCTCCTGGAATAGACGGAATACCTGTAGAATAACTGCGCAGTGCAGGTGAGGAAGCGATTGATAGATTATACAAACTGGTGTGTAATATTTATGAAAAAGGGGAATTTCCGTCAGACTTCAAAAAAAGTGTTATAGTTATGATACCAAAGAAAGCAGGGGCAGATAAATGTGAAGAATATAGAACAATTAGTCTAACTAGTCATGCATCAAAAATCTTAACTAGAATTCTATACAGAAGAATTGAGAGGAGAGTGGAAGAAGTGTTAGGAGAAGACCAATTTGGTTTCAGGAAAAGTATAGGGACAAGGGAAGCAATTTTAGGCCTCAGATTAATAGTAGAAGGAAGATTATAGAAAAACAAACCAACATACTTGGCATTTATAGACCTAGAAAAGGCTTTCGATAACGTAGATTGGAATAAAATGTTCAGCATTTTAAAAAAATTAGGGTTCAAATACAGAGATAGAAGAACAATTGCTAACATGTACAGGAACCAAACAGCAACAATAACAATTGAAGAACATAAGAAAGAAGCCGAAATAAGAAAGGGAGTCCGACAAGGATGTTCCCTATCTCCGTTACTTTTTAATCTTTACATGGAACTAGCAGTTAATGATGTTAAAGAACAATTTAGATTCGGAGTAACAGTACAAGGTGAAAAGATAAAGATGCTACGATTTGCTGATGATATAGTAATTCTAGCCGAGAGTAAAAAGGATTTAGAAGAAACAATGAACGGCATAGATGAAGTCCTACGGCAAGAACTATCGCATGAAAATAAACAAGAACAAAACAAAAGTAATGAAATGTAGTAGAAATAACAAAGATGGACCACTGAATGTGAAAATAGGAGGAGAAAAGATTATGGAGGTAGAAGAATTTTGTTATTTGGGAAGTAAAATTACTAAAGATGGACGAAGCAGGAGCGATATAAAATGCCGAATAGCACAAGCTAAACGAGCCTTCAGTAAGAAATATAATTTGTTTACATCAAAAATTAATTTAAATCTGAGGAAAAGATTTTTGAAAGTGTATGTTTGGAGTGTCGCTTTATATGGAAGTGAAACTTGGACAATCGGAGTATCCGAGAAGAAAAGATTAGAAGCTTTTGAAATGTGGTGCTATAGGAGAATGTTAAAAATCAGATGGGTGGATAAAGTGACAAATGAAGAGGTATTGCGGCAAATAGATGAAGAAAGAAGCATTTGGAAAAATATAGTTAAAAGAAGAGACAGACTTATAGGCCACATACTAAGGCATCCTGGAATAGTCGCTTTAATATCGGAAGGACAGGTAGAAGGGAAAAATTGTGTAGGCAGGCCACGTTTGGAGTATGTAAAACAAATTGTTGGGGATGTAGGATGTAGAGGGTATACTGAAATGAAACGACTAGCACTAGATAGGGAATCTTGGAGAGCTGCATCAAACCAGTCAAATGACTGAAGACAAAAAAAAGGACACATTTGGTCCAGTCAATTGCAATCAAAAGGTGAGATGCACAACTAAATATTACAACAGTCCTAAATCTGAAATTTCAACTTCCTACGGCTAATCGTTTTTGAATTACGAGAGGTACATATATACATACGTACGAAGACGTATGTATGTATGTATATATACAGACATCATGCCGAAACTAGTCAAAATGGATGTAGGGATGGTCAAAATGGGTATTTCCATTAAAATATGAAAACAAAAAAATTTTAAGCTCTTTCATGACCCATGCAGCTTTTTCTTTCACAGCTTCAATGGTCTGAAATCTTGTTCCTTTTAATGCAGATTTGACCTTGGAGAAAAGATAAAAGTCACATGGCCAGGTCAGGCGAATAAGACAGATGTTCTAACACTGGGATGTTATACTTGGCTAGAAATGTCTTGACAGACAATGCAGTGTGAGCCAGTGCGTTGTCCTGATGAAAAACCCATGACTTGTTATTCCATGTTTCGATTTGTTTTTTCTTATTTTTTCATGGAGTTGAGTAATGCTGATTAATAGTTTGACCTTCACGAACCCAGTGAAGGTACACAATCCCAAGAACATCGAAAAAAAAACAATCATCATCACTTTGAATTTTTATCATCTTCTCGGCCATCTTGGAAACACTTAAATCACTCAAAAACCTGCGAACGTGATAAATATACATTGCCGTATAATTTTTTTAATAAACTATAAGTTTTAGTAGCGGTATTTCCAAGTTTCATAAGAAATTTCAAGACAATTCTATGCTATAATAAAACACTTATAATTTTTTTGGCAAAACAAAAAATAAATGTTATTCAAATGAAGACCAGCCAGACTAATATGTCTACAGAAACTGGAGTGGCAACAATCAAAAGAGAAAGCTTCACGTTACACAGTTGTCAGTTGTATAAATTTGGTGCATGCGCAGTTCTTCTATAGCAACATTAGTCTCGTTATTTAATAGCCACACCTCGCACATCTCTTCCACTAGCAATTTTTAATTCTGATAACCTACAAACAGTTATTCATGCAAATTCTTTTAATCTGAAGCCAAATATTAACTGATAACTGAAAGGACTTTGCATTAGTAAAGTCCTTTCACTTATTTATACTTATTAGTATTGTGTATTTGAACACAATAGGTGATAAACAGCATCCCTGTTACAATTTTCTAATCAATCCTCATTACTCAGTCATTTACTCCCAATTTGTGGCCTCTTTTTAAACAAAAACTTATTCCACTTCACTCTGTCAAAGGCCTTTTCAAAATCAACGGATATAATATATACTTCTGACCTATAAATTTTAATGAATAAAAACTTATTCTTTTATACGATTACACATATCCTTTAAGTATTTTTAAATTGGAATTTATCTATCACTAAATAATAACGGAAAATATTATAGTAAAAACTCAATAACCTGTTAAAACTATATTTCAACCAGGTCACTAACAGATTTACATTTAAGTAACTGTCATGGCATACTTAATTTTCTTGCAGATTTTATATTACATCCAAATTGACACAAAAATTTTAAACAATTGGTTTGAGAAAGCAACATATTTGTTCACTATCCTTTATTTTCTTTTTTAATTTAATTTTGATATGAGTCTTAGCTTTTGATTCTACCCGTATGTTTGTTAAATAAAAAATAACAATATTCACCTCTACCAAATCAGACAACTGAGTTGTTTTTACAAAACAGCTCATAATATTTCAGCATAAATGCTGGGACAGTTTTATTCTTTATCTCTAGAATAGGACACTTACAAATAACTGACATCAAAGTTACACATTATTATGTGCAGTCTGAATAAAAAATTACTTATTTAATACGTATTCAACAAGTTTAGAAGAAACCATACCTGTTATACTAGGTTGGTTATACCTACAGAATATGCAATATGTATAATATATATATTGCAGTAATACGTGATCAAATGCACCATCATCTATGTAATATTATTAATACTGTAGTATTCACATATGGATTAATACAGGGTGAGCAACATAAAACCAAACCCATAATGAAACCGCTACCCAACACTGTTTATGAAAGTCTTTCACACAACTGCACAACTAGTGGATGTATATGTTACTACTGATTGTTGCTGCTATTTGTCAGGTGGTTACGAGTCAGTGCAGTATACGTTTTGTTGCACTGCAATATTGTGAGTGCAGTTATGTTTGTGTAAAATGCCTTTTTAATCCAGGAGAGGATAGTTATAGTTGAGGCTATATTAATTTTGGATCATTTGAAGAATCACATCAAATATTCGTAGAAAAATTTCCAAATGCCTGTTATCCCAGCGAAGAGTAGCACACACGATTTAGTTAAAAAATGGCATCAACAGGTTCAGTTTCAAACGCAAAACAAAATAGGCAACCTTCCATTAGGACTCCACAGGCCATTGCCAATATTGAAAGAGAGTTACTGCCAATCCAAAAAAATCACTATCCCAACAATCTGGTGTTAAATACACATCTTGTCGTAAAATTCTTCATGAATTAAAATTGAAATCATACCGTGTTATAACTGTGCAACAACTGAAGAACACAAACAAACTGAAACGACTTCATTATTGCAAATGGCTTCTGGAAAACATTGTGGTGGACAGATAGACTCGATGTTGTACATCATGTCAGACAAGGCATAGTTTCATTTATCCAGCCATGTTAATTCACAGAACACCAGCTATTGGATGGCGAAGAATCCTCACAAGATATTCGAGCTCCACTTCACGATGAGAAAATTGGTGTTTGGTGTACCGTTTCTGATAATTGTATAGTGAGATTAATATTTTTTGAACAGACTGTCAATACACAAGTTTACCTCACAATTTCTGAAGAATTCTATGCACAATTCACTGATAATGAAAAATAATACAACTTCTTCTTCTTCCAACAAGACGGAGCAACGTGTCACACATCAAACATTTCTCTGAATTGCATTCATGCAGCTTTCATAAATGAATGAGCTATCAGCAGAAGACGGTGGCCTTCACGTTGCCCCAGAGTTGTCTACTCATGATTTTTTTCTTTGGGCTACTTAAAGGACAGAGTTTATGCATCTAATCCCCACAATATTGATGAACTGAAGGTGAACATTCAACAAGAAATCAACGCAACTAACAACGTTTTGCGTCAGACAACTCTCAATATGATCAGTCGAGACAAAAGTGCTCATTTTGAACATCTTTTGAAAATGTTCAAAAGATGGTCATTTTGAACATCTTTTGTAACAATAAGGTAAATAAAGGCAACATTTAAATTACATTTTATGTTTTCCTTATTTAATTTATCTTTATCATTCATAAAATTTCATTCCAACATAACCTACCGATTATGCAGCGGTTACATTATGGGTTCAGTTTTATTTTGCTCACCCTGTACTATTCATATTAATATATTATATACAAACTTACATGTAAAAAAAATTACATATAACTTTTAATCAAGAATGTTCAATTTCAGATGAAGATTGATAATAAGCTTTTAATAAACTATAAAACCTTGTTTTCAATACATAATATATAATAGACAATAACAAATAAACATTTAAATAACAGGATGTAGATTAAAAATAAGACACTTTAGTCATTAATACAATGAAAGGAGTAAATCACTGAGTACACATAAATAAGTAAAAAAATATTGTTTTCAAAACTGTTAAATTTTTAACAAAAGTGATTCATAATAATAGAAGCCTGACAATCTACCAGGCATGGACAAATAGTACTTATACTTCACAAGTGGACAGAGGAAAAAATTTCCTAGTGTTAATACTTATAAATAGAATAATATGTCCCATTTTAAGTTAATTCATTTCAAATTTTTGTAGTTCATAAAGACAATCAGTCTTATCACTAATTAGCATGCAGGTCTTTCTTCAATTTTAGTGAAACAAAGCTAGCAGAAAGAATCTAATAAACAAAAGCAATGTTTAAAATGACTGAGAAATTAATTTTATAACCAACCTAACAGTAAAACCAAAGAGCACTGGATTTAAAGTATTTCAAAATAATACAAAGTATGTATAAAAATACAACTCACACTAAATTAATAAATAATTAGTAGCAATAATACTTACCACTTTTTTTGAGGAAATTTGTAGAAGCATTTCTAGAACATGGCTAGCAAATTGATGGCTACATATTGGTCTTAAATCTTCACTAAAAGCTGTCAGGTATCTCTGCAATACAAGCTCATTACATTCAGGCAAAAAGTTTTCTATTATACGTGATACAAGTTGATTAGTTGAATATTCAATTTCATGCCCTTCTGTCTGAGAGAAGACATTATCAACAAATATGCCTAATGACAAATCAAATATTACAAAAAATTACATATATATATATATATATATATATATATATAGAGAGAGAGAGAGAGAGAGAGAGAGAGAGAGAGAACAATTTTATGTGTTGGGATGCCAATCAGACTTTCATCTTGATGAAGAAATGGTCGCAATCAGTGCCAAATCTGAGCTATAGATAGGTGGTTAAACATTTCCAAGTTGATTGCTCAAGTAAACAGTTCATCCTATGTAAGTATAATCTAGAGACAACAATTTGTAATAGAAAACAATACTGTTTGTCAGCATAGCTTACCACTTTGTGAACCATAGTTTACAATTTCTAATTATACTAAATACAATAAAATATTTAATTTGGGCACTTACCAGAAATTTACCAGCACTTAATACTTAACAGAATGGATGACAGATATGTATTCAACTAAATTACAAATGACTACTACACTTGGAACATGCTATGGCAACCAGTTTATTTTCAATGACTAATTATGTCAATTCCGGAATAGACCTGGTATTTGCTTTCAAATGCACTTTGGTTCCTCAAGGATCCAAAATAATTTGAATAAAAATACAACTTAAACCTAAAGAAATATGAGTAAGATGATTGATGACAAACTTTCATGTCTGAACCAAAAATCAAACCCAGAACCTCGTATAAGATCAGGACTATAGAACACAAGAGCTGAGTCAACAGTTTGATATTTGTCATATCTTATTTCTGTACATCAACCATTCCTAATCCAAAGTGACATCAGCATAGCTCTACATACACTCACTCAATTGATACAAATAACTGCCCTTTCTTAGCTATGATTTTACCTGACTAGCCATATTTCCTTCATCTGTTTATGTAAAAAATGATTACTCCCACTATGAATCATGAGACCTTGTCAGTGACTACCCATATTTCCTTCATTTGTTTATGTAAAAAATGATTACTCCCACTATGAATCATGAGACCTTGTCAGTGATGAGGGAGCTTAAGTGTTCAATGATACAGAGTAGCTCGACCAAAGGTGCAACCACATCAGAGAGGTATCTGTTGAGAGTTAGACTTAGGAATGATTCCTGAAAGAGGACAGCAGCTCTTTCAGTAGTAGTTAAAAGCATAGGTCAGGAGAACCAACGGTCCTCCTGACCAGTTGATTGATGCAGTCCTCCTGATTGGTTGGATGGTAGGTTAGAAAATTTAAAGAGGGAAATGGATAGGTCAAATGTAGATGCAGTAGGAATTAGCAAGGTTCAATGGGAAGAGGAAAATGACTTTTGTTCAGGTGATTTTAGAATAATTAACTCAACGTCAAATAAAAAGCAGGCAGGAGTAAGTTTTGTAATGAACAAGAAGATACGGAAGAGAGTAGAGTATTTCAAAAAGCTTAACAATAGAATCATTATAATAAGGATAAAATTAAAACCTAAGCCAACGATGGTTAACATCTACATGCCTATAAGAGCCCACGACGACGATGATGATGATGATGATGATGAAGTAGTGTGTATATGAAGAAATTGACAAAGCAATTAAACATAAAAGGGGATGAAAATTTAATAATAGTTGGAGATTGGAATGCAAGCATCGGTAAAGGCAAGGAAGAAAATATTGTGTGTATTTCAAGGAAGAAAATATGAATATTTCTGGGCAAAATAAGTGAAAGAGGGGACCGAGTTATTAAGTTTTGCACGAAGTATAATTTAGTAATTGCCAACCAGTTTAAAAATCATAATAGAGGAATATACACATGAAAAAGCCTGATAATACTGCAAGGTATCAGATAAATTATATCATAGTTAAACAAAGATTTAGAAATCAACTCGACTACAAAGCATATCCTGGAGCAGACATTGATAGCAACCACAATTTGGTGATAATGAAATGTAGCCTTAATTTAGTAATAAAATGGACGTTGATACTGCTGATGTCTCTCTTTGGGAAGAACCACACAAAAAAAAAAAACAAATAAGACAATCTGCTTACAATGAGTAGTATTGTTAAGGCTTAAAATTTAGATTAACAAAATTATGTGGTTAAATTTTAAAAATTAATTTTACACATAGATAATTTTAGAAACCATTAACAGATGTTTTAAGACTAAGATGAAATAACATTGAAATCATAAATTTTAACTCTTAGAAAAAATGACTGACCCAAGAAAGACTCTCTTTTCCCTTCAAACTGTCACAACAATATCATTGTTGATTGGACATATATAAAAGCTGTTATATCTTTGAGATGATAGGCACTTTTATTAGACTATGAATAGAAGAAGCTCTCATTTTTCAACATCTTATCCGATGAAGATTGCTTTTGGAACAGATTGCAATGTCTAGTCAAAGCAACAGTTAGTATTGGATAAATGTACTAGTATTGCATATTACAATTAATATCCAATTTCACTTGTAGGAAAAACTAATGCAACCATTTCAAAAAATTATATTAATATCAGCATCATTATTATTCAGTGGGAAAAACAATTTGAATTAATGTAACCCAACCTGTCACTTAACAGAAGATGCATTAGAGGGTCTTTTCATTAAAATTCAGAGTAATTCTATGAATGAATCAAATAACAAATCAGAAAAATTTGCATAGAAAAAGTAATGAATTATGTTGGTAGGCTATATTACTTAAGAAGGGAAAGAAATACTACTCTAAAAACAGTAATTGTTTTTACTCTAAAAACAATTACAAAGGACAGAAAAAATCAAACAAAATGGATAATAACTTTATCATAAGAATTTAACTGCACCATAAGACCAATGTAAAGGAATTAAGAAAAAAATCTGAAACTGGATTCATATAATTCTTTAGATTTTTAAATATGCATTACATCTTGCTTGAATATACTTTATAAAAAAAAAACAAATTTACTAAATACAAAGAGATAAAGTTTTATTTAAACATGGTATTTTAATGAAATTTTTATTCAGATTAAATTACATTTTAATTTTAACAATAACTTACTTGATTTGTAAACACTGCACTCCATTTTATAAAATGCAATCTTTTTACTTAATTTTTAAAAATGCATAACAGTAACACATTGATAACAAGGCTTAATAAACAGCAAAAATAAAACAATAATACTTCAGCAAATAAATTTGACACAGTCATAATGATTTTCAGTGATTCCACCTATAATTTTTAAGGGCAATTACTCAGGTAAAAATTTTTAATAAATTATACTAAAATAAAAAATATTTTATTTTTCAGAGCAAGTTTAGCATGGGAAACGATATTATCTTATTTAACATTATAAGTGCCAATCTCTATGGCAAAGTGACAATGTCTCTAACTTCCAAGTGGAGGAGCTGCGTTCAAGTCCCAGTCTAACATGAGATTTTTCACATTGTCACTCTTATTGAGCATTAGCCCACTGTTGCTGCATAAATTATTACTATATACTTATATAAATTCAGAATATATTGAATTTGTACATGCATGTTATATGAGAGTATATTCACACATAAAATGTTGAGAACACATATCCCTCTAAACACATAAATTCTTAATATAACAAAATGTTAGTACATAATAAGCTTAAAAGAAAAATGTTCTATTTGAGTGGGAAAATGTCCCACTGTAGTTGCACCATGGTAATTCATATCATTACAACAGAGGGAATACCATACAACCATGCTCAGAATCGACCTCTCTGTTTAAAGCTCTTGCTATAGGCTAAGTGCTACCCCTATCAACTGAGCCACAAAAGGAAGTAAGTAGTTGTTGAGCTTTAGATAAAAACAATATTGTTTATTTTTATCATTTATTTTTAAATCATGTGCAGATTTATACAAATTATATAAACTGTTTTTATGACAATTTCCTCTTACGTTAACAAAATCTATGATAATTTAAAAAATAAATATGAGTAGATAATAAAATTACACATCAAGTTTTGAAATAATACCTACATTAATAGATCTAAATGTCTACATTGAAAGTTTTCATTGTATTAAGTTTTTCTTTTACAACTTCATTAAATAGAAATAATTCCCATCAATATTAAAACTTTATGTTGTAATCTTCTCATATCTCTCCTCTTATTAACACGTACGACATTAACCACACAGAAATCTCTTTAGGGAAGTAAAGCAATATAGCCCACCCTTGAAATATAGCTGATGCTATTTGCTTTCTGTGATACACCAGCGATTTTGGGTGATTTCATAAGCCACTGTGACTCATCTTCCACTTCAAGATTGGTTCACACCCTGCACCCCACTCAACAACTGACTCTAGTGTAAGAAAGAGTTCTCTCCATACTCAAAACCTTAATTGCACTAAATTGTAATTTACTTTTATATTTTTGCAAACTGAGAGTTTAATCCTTCTGTACAATTTCAAAATCATTACTCTGCATTAACCAGTCTACTTCATAGACAGCTCTAATCAGATAGCAAAACATCTGATTTAAATTGCATCTAAATTAACATCGGATTGATACTATAAATGTGCTAATTAATTATCACCTACCATACTAAAAACAAGCAAATCATCAATAATTGTTTTTTAACAGTCAAATTTGTATTGCAAATTATTAATTAACAGATAACTGTGAGAACAGTCACCGGTTTAACATCTCAAGCATGGAAAATACTTTACAGATGAACAAAAGGTCTGGTGGAAAGGGTATTAGATGAAGATCAGTTCAGTTTCAGAAAAAGTAAAGCACAAGGAAAGACATTCTGGCCATCGGATAAATTTCAAAAAGGTAGATAACAAGAAAAAACTACCTATGCGGCATTTATAGATCTGGAAATAGTGCTCTAAAATGTAGAACAGAATAAAATAATAAAAATTTTGGGAAAATTCAGACTTAAATATAGGGATACAAGAGTTATTCAACCTGTACCAGAATCAGGTAAAATGAGCAAAAGATGAAGCAAACTAACTCTGATTCAGAATGAATATTGACAAGGATGTAGTCTATATTGTACAACTTATGCAGAGAAGTAATATAGAAACTGAAGTAAAAATTTGAGAGGGGAACTAACTGTCAAAGGTGAAAGGAGTGAGGAGGGTATTTTTACTGATGACACTATTTTTTGTAGAAATTCAGGATGAGTAAGAACACTCGGTAACAAGGATTTACTGCCAAGAGATTTAGTTTAAAAATAAATAAAGAGTTAAAACGAAGGTAATGAAAATGAGGGAAAGGTAGACAATGGGGATTTAAGTATTGATAGGAAACAGTACATCTGAAGTGAGAGAATTTTATTATTTGATTTTTATTATTTGTAAAATTACAAAAAATGGGCAAATTATGCAAATATAAAAAGCAGCCTGCTGAAAATTAAATCAGTCAATAAAATCAGAAATAAGGTTATTTAAGAATAAAAGGAGAGGAGAGAAAATTCATGGCAGAATCTAGTGAAGAGATGGATGGATGGATCATTCATTAATTTATCCTGATTTAATTAATTTTGTAATAAAAGGATGAATAGAAGGTAGACAAAAATTAGATTATATACAAAATACATAACTGACGATGTAGAATGTAGTACACAATTTTTTTTAATAAGCACAGAACATAAAGGACTGACTAACAAATATCAAATTACCAAACAAGTGGAATGAAAAAAAATTAACAGCCATTCTGAACCTTATGCATTTACAGACTATCCCTAGTAGTTTTTTTCTACAAAAAGAAATCCAACAAAAAAGCTAATCTTAAATCCAAATGTTTGACAGGCTAACCAAAAGCGTGTAAAAATTATAGGTTATGAAGGACTTACGTCTCTCTTCTTCATCTGAGAAATCCTGTTTAGATTGCTGGAAAACTCGTAAAAAATATTCATGGGTATCTGAATCTAAGCGTGTACCTAAACTTCGAAACGAATTATTCTTATACTTTTTTTTAACAGTTTGTACCAGCGACCTCTTCTTCCTCCTTTTCTTACCATTCACATCCATTCCAACGAATTTGAAAAGTCGTTCAAAAACGACGAACTCCTTCAGACCCAGATTAACTGAAAACATATATTCCAGTAAATGTATCGGATACCTTTTTATGATCGAAACAAGAAGCCATGAGACTACTGTAATTGAATTTTTAATTAGAAATTATTGTTATAGCACAAAAAATACTACAGAATTTATTTCAGTAACTCTATACAGAATTAGTGAGCTGATTGCGCTGTATAATAGTTGTTAATAATTTTCCAGCACTTTTTAATAATAAAAAAATATCGCTATTATTACCTGCCAAAGTTTAATTTTGATCGAATTATTTTAAGTTATTCTGAGCGAATTTATTATTTTTTTTATTTAGAATAAGTTAACATCGGGCTCTATACTACATGGAACATTCTCACAATTCTGAATCCAGGTCTTCCTGCAATTGCACCAGTTTACAGTATTTACGAAATTGTGGCTATTAGTCATAGTATTGTATTTGTGAAATCCCAACATACGCTTTGCAGATATCAGACATATGATTCAGGAGACATGTAAGCTTGTCAACTAAATGTTATGAAACTGTCTCAGCTATTGTCGCAGGCAACCGTCTGGTATGGCTATATTGGTTGCTTTCTTGGCATTTTCCACCAAACATACAAAGGGGACATACAGTATCAGCTTTACAATTTCTTCAGGAAAAAAATTTTTCCCGAAACACAACTGAATACCCGGTTATTTAATAGTTAACAGGTATGGATCTCGAGCATATATATTTCTTTAGACTTTGACTTGGAGCACATTCCGAAATCGTTCTTCCATTATTTCGTTGTACTGTACTCTTACGACCCCACACAAATGAATAAAATTACAGTATTGGGTGGTAATTTAAAAATCTTTAGCCAGGTTCCCTTCCATACGCTACGGCTGGGGGGCAGATTTGTTTTCCTGGATTGCCCATTTATTGTATTCAAGCAATTGTACCGCTAAAATGTGACCACGATCACAGTATTGATTTTTGAATATGACTTTCCTGTAACTTCGTCAGTAGATTCATCATGTACGGCAATGTTTCTCAAGCTTTCAATATTTACGACCTAATTTTCATCGCACCCCCATTTCATATAATAATAATGTATTTTGACGCTAAAGCTACAAACTACGATCTTAATTACAAAACTTACAAATTACCAAGAATATGTAAATTTATTGATATTTGGCAACACCGAACTGCTGCATTGACAAAACCAGAATCAATGCCTCTCTATTACTCTCTGTCTTACGTCCACCATATTGGACATTTTAACGGCTTCACGAGAAGTTCCGACTTGTCTCGAACTTCTTCGCAACCGTCTATAAATGCTGCACCTCGTTCAATATCAGGCAGGATTCCATCCTTGGCTCTTGTAGTGAAAGGTTGTGTCTTATTGTGCTCTGTGATTGTAAGTTGTAACCAGTCCAGCCAGGTGTTCAACAGTTCTTCTACCTGCGTCGCCAGACAATGTGAGAAGGGTCTGCTAGGACATCAGCCGGGCGGCCAGCTACCTGGATTACAGGCCAGTTACATTAAGAAAAGGATAATCCTTTTCTTAATTTTATTCTTACTCTATTCAAATTTCTATTATAATAATGTAAAGTGAACTCTTGTAGTCATTAGTTATACATTAGACTAATAGCCTAACATAATAGACTATTGTGATACTTCTAAAATAATTTTTATTTTAACAGGAAATTAAACTTTCCAATTTTATTTCTGTTGTGTATTTTCTTACAGCAAGTGTAGTGATAATATAAGTTTTAATTTTAATTTTTAATTTTAGTCTGCTTTTTTCTCCTTCATGGAAGGAAAAGTAAGGCCTGCCCCACCCCGTTCTCCCACCCCGGAACTGTCCGTCGGTGGAGAGGAAAGCGGGTCTGGCGCTAGGAAGCGCCAGAAACGCCGGGACTCCGCGCCTCCTATGGAGACGGAGCCCGTAGCGGGCTGCAGCAGCCGCCAACCCTGCTACCGTCAGGCGGGAGAAAATCCCGCCAATAATGCTGGACTGCCCGAAGGAGTGGCCAGCATTAGCGCGCGACATTAAGTCGCGGATCGGGGGGCGCCTGGTGGCTAAAAGCACCGGGCTCTCGATAAGGCTGCAGCTGGGCAGCGAGGCGGATTACCGGGCGGTGCAGAGTTTTCTGCACTCCGTTTTTCACAAGGGAATCGCCTTTCACTCCTTTCAGCTCCCGAAGGACAGGGAGCTGAAGGTGGTTATACGGGGGATCCCCTATGGGGCTGCCCCGGAGGAAGTAAGGGAGGAACTGACCTCCCTTGGCTATGAGGTGGTTTCGGTTAAGAAGCTCCTCACAAGGGACGGTCGGGAAACCCCGACCTGCCTAGTGGCCCTTAAGAGGACCCCTTCGGCCCGGACCATCTATGACCTTGGCAGTATTTTTTACTGCAAGGTCGCAGTGACTGCGTTTGTGTCACGAGGGGGGCCACCCCAGTGCCACAGATGCCAGAAATTTGGACACTCGTCCAATTACTGCCAGAGGGCCCAGCAATGTGTCAAGTGTGGTGGGGAACACGACACTGCCACATGCGTTAAGCCGCGTGAGGAACCAGCCTCATGCGTTAACTGCAAGGGGCCTCATCCGGCTAATTACCGGGGTTGCCCCTATTATAAGGAGCAAGTCAATAAGGTCAAGGGCATTAAAAAGCCCGCGACTGTTGACGGCCGCAGCTGGGCCCGTGTTGCCGGTGGGGGAAAATCAGCCCCCAAACCGGAGGTGCCGGCACCTGTGGCCAAGGCGGTAGTGAAAAAAGGGGAGGTACCCTCCCCAACACCCGCCAAGCCAAAACCGGCGGCGACCACCAAGAAGGTGGTGAAACAAAAGGCGGCGACAAAGCCGGCCCCGGCGGGAAAGGCAAAGCCTGCTCCGGCTGGGAAGGCCAAGCGGGCTGTTAAAAACACCGCGGCCCCTGTGGCCCCGCGCCCCACGAAAAGGGCGGCCGCGCCAAAAGGCACCTCCAGCGGCAATCCGAAACCGGCTACCCCGTTGGAGACCACTGGCATGGACTTCCTGTCGCAGATGACAGTGAAGGATATCCTGCCAGATATCATGATGGTTTTGCCACGCCTGCTCCAGGCAAAATCTCTCAAGGACTGTATTCAGTCCTTAATAGAGTGCCTCATGGCTGTACTGTCCAGGTATGGTTAGGCCCACCCTCAGACTCTTGCAGTGGAACGCCAACTCAGTAGTAGGCCGGACGGAGGAACTATGCCGTCTGGCCGAGGATCTACTGATAGACGTGATACTGTTGTCTGAGACGTGCTTGAACCCAAGCAAGCAACTGACCCTTCGGAACTATTTTACATATAGGACGGATAGGCCAGTTCGACCCGGATCTCGCACCTCTGGTGGAACTGCGGTTTTAGTCCACAGACGCCACATGCATACGCGCGTTGTTCTTCATACAAACGTGATGGAGCAAACGTGTGTGCATGTGGAGCATCTGGGCATGGTGTATCGGCTGGTTTCGGCTTATAGCAAGCCGAACGACGCGGTAACCGGCGCAGATCTGGATGCCGTGCTGGAAAATTGGGATGGGCCCATGATACTCATGGGCGACCTCAATGCCAAACACGTGTCATGGAACAGCATTCTGACAAATCCGAATGGCAGATTGCTGTACGAAAGGGCGAGAGCCCGCCGCTTGGTCATCGTAGGCCCTGAGGTGCCCACGTTCATGCATCGCTCAGGCAGATCTAGGCCTGACGTGCTGGATATCGCAGTCATGAAGGGGGGTACCCTCCCATTCATGATTGAAACGATAGAAGACCTCAGCTCGGACCATTCCCCTGTCCTGTTGGAACTAGGTCAGGCAGGGGGTGGCCGAGATCCCCCGCCTATACCCCGAAGGTCAGTCAACTGGAAAAGGTTCTACGAGACCCTCCAGCGGGAGTACAGGCCGGTAAATCCTGAGCTCCTGAACACCCCGGAGGAAATCGACGACACTGTCGGGCGCGTCACGTCGTCAATGACCGAGGCCCTGGCAGGCAGCTCATCGGCCAAAACTTGAGCAGTTGTTCGAAACGACCTCCCTCCTCATATCTCCGAAGCCATAACGGAGAAACGACGACTGAGGAGGAGATATCGAATCACCCTGTCCCCCGCTGATAAGCGGGCCTTTTATAATCAAACGGACAGGGTAAAACAACTGCTGACAAGCCATCGAGAGGATTCGTGGAACGAATACCTCGCCTCGGTCTCTGACGACATCTCCTCGGTGTTCAGGTTGAACAGGAGACTGCGAGAAGGGAAGAAGCCTCGCCATCCGGTTGTGGGGCAGCGAGGTTTTCTTGCATACTCGGAGGCGGAGAGGGCCGAGGTATTCGCCGATACCTTGGAGGAGCAGTTCACTCCAAACCCCCCTCCCTCCCCGAACGACGAGCACACAACCGAGGTGGAATCCTTTCTTGTAGATTATTTCTCACAGGTGGAGGACGCCCCTCTAGAGATTGACCAAGTCACTGAAGCGGAAGTCTCCGCAGCCATTAAGGCCACAAGCCCCGACAAGGCCCCGGGTGTCGACGGGATCAGCGCCCGTGCATTCCGGAACATACCGGCCTCAGTGATTACAGCAATTTCGGTGATATTCACGTCCATTTTGTACGTTGGATATTTCCCGAATTGTTGGAAAACGGCCAAAGTCGTATGTTTACCCAAACCGGGGAAAAGTTTACTTTTCCCTCGGAATTATAGGCCAATCTCCCTGTTACCGGTATTGTCTAAGTTGTTCGAGAGGATTTTTCTCGAAAAACTGAGGCGATACATGGAGGGAGAAGTGCGGCCCGAGCAATTTGGGTTCAGGGAGGGTCACTCAACCACCCTCCAACTGGTAAAAATAATAGACGACCTTGTCGGAGGCCTGAACAGGAAACGGGTGACTGCAGCCGTTTTTCTGGATGTGGCCAAGGCCTTTGACAAAGTTTGGCATAGCGGGCTGCTTTATAAGCTAGCGCGATCGGCGATCCCCTACCGCTATGTCAGACTGATGCGGTCATATCTGCTAGACCGACATTTTGTCGTGCGCGTAGGGGTAACGATTTCCTCCACCAGAGAAATAGCCGCTGGGGTTCCCCAAGGAGCAGTACTTTCCCCGTTCTTGTACACTTTGTACGTGAACGATATGCCGCTGTCGGAAGGGGTCAAAACGGCCCTTTACGCAGACGACACGGCATATTTCTACGAATCCGCAAATGTGGATTACGCGGTCCGGAGGCTCCAAAGGCAGCTGGACTTAGTGGAACCGTGGCTCGACATGTGGAGAATCAGGGTCAACGGTGAAAAATCGGTGGCCGTGATGTTCACATGCAAGACACGAAAACCGACCAGAGAGCTGGAAATCTCAGGGGAGAAAATCCCTTTTGAGAAAACAGTTAAGTACCTGGGGGTGGTGTTGGACAGGCGGCTTACCTTCGGCGAACATGTAAATTATGCGACCCGGAGGGCTAAGGCCGCCAGAGCCTCGCTATACCCAGTGCTGAACAGTGCCAGCCCGTACCCACTGGCAACTAAGCTCCTCATTTTTCGGCTGTACGTACTGCCGATTCTAACATATGCTTACCCGGCATGGGGGGCAGTGTTGAGCTCCTCGCTTCAAAAGAAGATCGAGGCCGTCCAAAACATCGCGTTGCGGACGATCTTTGGAGCTCCGTGGTTCGTCAGGAACGCCACTCTCCGATCTGATGCGAGATTTCAATCCGTGTCCGAGGTGGGGGTGGCGCAGGCGCGCAGACTGTTCGGGAGAGCGGCTGTGTCCGAACACAGTCATCTTCGGGACATCTGCCGAGAGGACCCAACTCCGACAGTTGTAAGGAAGCGGCCTCACGCCGTACTGGACGAACCACCGTGATGGTGCGGTGCGGTAGCCGAAAATCGACAAACCAGGCTTAGGGGCCTCCATATCGCATGAGCCATAAACGGAATAGTGCGTCAGACGCGTTTCCGGGGTCGCGAGTGAAAAGTTTTCGCGAGTTATATAGTTTGAAGACGTCAAACACGGTAAGTCGCGCATAAAACAAAAACGCGGTCTAAATTTAAAAAAAAAACTTACAGTAAGACAAAATATCCCAGCAATTGCGACTCCTCCGGAAAAGGGGACGCATTGCTCCCTCCATATAGCTAGTGCCCCGTTGTGGCGTATTCCTGCTAGCCTATTAAAGAGTTAGCACCGAAAGGACTTCAGTGGACGGTCTGAAGGGGAATTACGTCGGGAGGACAGGCTTTATAAGCCTAGCCTTCCGCGGTCGGCCCATGAAATGGGTTCGATAACGCTGGTTTAACAACGGATTGGAATGCAATTAAATCCGTCTTAAATTCACTAAAATAATAATAGACAAAACTTGAAAAATTAGATCCGAGATTAAAAAAAAAAAATAACCCTTTTAAAAACAAGCCCGATTAGAATGATCCAGCAGCAAGGGACTCTGTCCAGGTTCTGCGATAAAGTAGGGAGTAATAGACTCCTGCCAACTTTGCATTCCATTCCATTCCATATCAGGCAGTTCAGTCAAGTCGATCTTTCTATCGCTATGGAATCTATCGTCAATGTGCATGTTGTAATTTGTGTGTTAATTGCAATTCACGGCAGTAAATCTATACAAAATCATGGATAAACTTTTAGATGGGCGTAAGTGAGCATTAGACGATAGTTAACCATCAACAAGTCCATAGACGAAGGTGATTCGGACAATAAGATCAAGAATACTTAAATTCTGGATTTACCAGTACTGAAGTAAATGAAGAAGAAAGGCTCCTGTGTGTCATTTGCCAAAACATTTTGGCAGCAGACAGCATAAAAACTAATAAACATAAACAACATTTGGATGCACACTTCATACTGAGTACGTTAACAAACCCCGAGAATTCTTCGAATTAAAATTAAAATCATATGAAAAGCAAACATCATTTTTAAAAAAACTTTTGTGTGTGAATGAAAAAGCATTACTTGCCTCTTGCAAAGTTTCATATAAAATAACCATATGAAAAAGCCTCACACAATTGGTGAATAGCTTATTTTAACAGCTGCAATTGAGACTGTAGAAACTACATTTGGAGATAATTTGCCAAACAATTGCAGTCCATACCTCTATCAAATGACAGTGTTGTGCGTCGAATTGAAAATGCATAGCATCAGCTTTTCAGGAAATTGCATGATAAAACTGTTTTCAATTCAAATCAATGAAGCAACAGATAGCAATAAAGATGCTCATTTCACTACCTATGTTCGATTTTGTGGTGGTATATCAGCAGTGGAACTACTCTGCAAAACCAATAAAAAATTGCATTGGAATATGCACCGATGGTGCTCGTTCAATGTCTGTAAGATTTCAATCTATACAAGCACATGTGAAACAAAACTCTCCACAATGTATCTGAACACATTGTATGATCCACACAGAAGCTCTGGCTTCCAAAGAAACAAGTCCTGGTCTGAATATTGCGCTAACGATGGTTTTAACCATAGTAAATTATAAAAAATGAGACCCCCTAAAATCACAAATCTTTTCTGCACTTTGTACAGACATGGGTGCAGTACATTCTGCATTACTGTTTTATTGTGAGACATTCCCATATCACTTGGGAAATTTTTGCAATGTGTTTATGAATTAAGATGAAATCACCAAATCTCAAAGAGGAAAACTGATTGCAAACTGAGAAGTTTCAAGATGGTTTATTTGTGATGGAATTATGCTACTTGGTCGACATATTTGAGAATACCTTGAATCTTCAACAACAAGGTGCAAATACAGATACAGTAGATACAAGTGATACAGTTAAAGCTTTTTGTTGAAAATTGGAATTGTGGAGCAGAATTTTAAAGCAAAAAACCTAGAAATGTTTGCAAATCTGGATGAATGTGTTAAAACTTAAAAGGTTGAAAAACATGTGAAAGTTATTTTTGTAATCATTGAAAATCATTTAGTCATGCTGCCAAACAATTTTAAAAAGTATTTTTTATTTTCTTGCTAACGACAACTTGGTAGCAAGTTACAAGTGGGTCAGAGATCCAAAACAGGGATTTAAAATACTCCCAAAGAGCTCTCAACTGCCAAAGAACAAATCTTCATAGACTTCATGGCAAGTGGTAAAATCAAAAGACAATTTGGCAATAAATCACTCTTTAAATTTTGGGCAGGGGTAGATGATGAGGGGTAAGACAGGCCCAAGGGAGTCACTAATAATTATTAAAATTGTTTTTAATTTAGTATTAATAAGTTATTTTGTGTAGTACTGATACAATCCTATTTATAAGTGTGTTTTATTAGTGTAAATGTGTATTTTATTATTTATTATATCAAAATGTATTTTTTTGCTTTCTTTTCAGTAAATTAATAAATTTTTTAATAATATTTTCTTTTCGATGTGCTTGCAACCCCCATTTAGTGTTATCACATGCCCCTAGGGAGGCACACCCACAGGTTGAGAAACACAGATGTATGGTATTAATGATACAAGTGACATGTTAACTCAACAAAAATAAAAACAAATTAAATCAAAAATGTTGCTTCTTTGACTTTTGTTTGGTATTGATTTCTCAAAGCACAATTATATAAAATTTATTTAAAATGCTTTTCACTTAGCAAGACTTGAATATAGATAGAAAACACACTGATCAGAGTTTGTGATTCTTCTTGTTTTAGTCATTAAAAAATAAAATTCAAACAAAAATTTTAAAAACACATTTTTTTCTTTTTAGGGCTGTTTTTTTATAAGTTGTTTTATTTATTAATTTTATTTTTTCCCTTGTTAAGTCACATCAGAAAGCAGTACATTCATTTGTTTGTTTGCTCTGTCACAGGCTTTCTTAAGATTATGGTTCATGTAAAAGCATCCAAGGGTACTCATATATCAAGGTTTTATACAAATATAAATATAAATATATATATATATATATTTATTTTTTGTTTCAAACTAAATATCAGGGTTTTAGATTTATGTAATATTTATTAAGTTTTAATTTCATTGACAAATTATACATGAAATGAAAGAGCATGTCAAACAGTTTTTTCTGTAAGTGTTCAATGTGAGCACCAATTGTCACATGATAGGAGAGTTCATTCCATACTTTAAACAGCAAGTCTGTAGTAATTGATGCGACAGCTGCTTCAACACTGTGTTTCAAGTTGGGTAGGTCAGCTAGTAACGGTGGCGCATACACTTGATCCTTTATAAATCCCCAAAGAAAAAAATTCCCTGGAGTCAGATCACGCAAACATGAAGGCCACAACAAACAAGCCTTGTTATTTGGTCCCTGGCAACCAATCCAGCAGTCTGGGAGATTTCGTTCAATCAATCACGTACAGCATTATGCCAATGAGGAGACGCAGCATCTAGTTGCCAAATAAAATTCTGTGGTTTGTACTGAAGTAGAGGAAAGAGCCATAGTTTTAGCATATCTAGGTACTTTTTTTTCCCCCAACCTCCCAGGGCTGGTATGCAATTAAGTATTAACATCGTCCTGGGAGATGCCATTGCCTCTAACTACCAGGATGATGTAGTGCCAGACCCAGCTATGCCATTCCCAGATGCCCCACCCCAGTAGTCAGGACTCGGTCCTTTGGTGTCACTGCCTCTAATAGAGGCACCCCAAAGAGGGCACCCCTGCCAGGACTCAATCTTTATCAAGGTACTTAATTCGATATACACTTACTTCCATGAAAAAGAACAATTCGTAAACTTGTAGTTGGGATACGCACAAAAAACATTCAGTTTTGGGGAGTCTCACTCACAGTGCAATATTTCGTAAGGATTTTCTAATTCCCAAGTAGGCACATTATGAGTGTTTACTCTTCCATTAACATGAAATGTTGATTTGTCACTGAATAAGACACAATAAAGAAAGTCTTCATCATCATGGTGTCATTTCATTTGTGAAGCTAGCACACAAACTATAATCTGTAGACTTTATAGCTTGTAACACCTGCAAATAATATTTGAAACACATATATTTTAACAATCATATATACTTTTTACCACCCACAACAGGCAACAGGTGTTTTTTCATTTCTTCACAGAAAAAAGTGTTTTAGTCTCAGAAGTAAAATTCTTCACTATACAGTCAGTGCCTGACAATTTCACTTTATGAAATTGTCGTTTGTAGGCCTCAAACATTTTTAACACTACATAAACAGTTAAGTTATTTCTTTGAGCTGTTTATTAAAATGGATCAAGTGCATAGGAGAAAAACCAGAATGTCATCCTAATTATTTTAAATTCAAATATATAGAATGACAAGTACTTACTTATATAGCAGTCAGTGAAAATTATGAATGGTACATGAAAATACAAAAATGTTCCATCTATTAAGAATTTTACAGAAAAGTTCTAGAAAAATGTATTGTCTGCATATTTTAACATTATAGTTTTATTTTAAAGCGAAAAATCCAACAATTTATTTAATACTTAGTACATTTTATTTTTTTAAGGAGTGTTAATGTGTTTTATTATTTTAATCATTACATAAAAGACTAATTTTATGAAGAATGTATTTAAAATCCAAAGTTTTACATAGAAATGTATTTTAAATTTAAGTGGTCTGATAAGTGTAAAAGAGGACCATTTAAGAGCCCTAACTATGTCAGAAGAAAAAAAAAACATTTTTTCACTACAGGTGAAAAAATTATACTTAACTAATTAAGTATAATGCCAAAATTATTAAAACTAACACTAAAAGTATTAATCACACTAATTGTTGCTAATTAGAGACTAATATAAAGTTAAAAAAAATTTATATGCTCCTGTAAGCAAAAAGATTAGTTATAAATTCATTCATTCTTCAACTTTTAACCACTTCAAGGATCACTAAAAGAGATATTAATATGATGAGCCGTACATTAAAAAAAATCTTACAAATGAATTTTGATAATGTTGGTGAAGGCGTAGTCAATTATATTGTGATACTAGGATAACCACCCTAGCATTACAATATAGTTGAATCATTATCAAAGGTTAAAGAAATAATTGAGCTAAGTAATCTTTTTTTATAGTGAATGAAAATGAAACGCCTTATAGCAAAACAATGGAAAATACAGTCACACATCTACTGAAGAAAACATTTTGTACATCAATTTCTCAAATTACAAATCCTTCAAATGATACAGGGCCTTTTCTAGTTTAGTGACAGGGCAGGGTAACTTTGTGATTTAAGACTGCAAGGCAATACTTTGGCAGTTGATATGGGATATTAACAGAAGGAAAATGTTCCTACAAACAAACATAAGAAACACTTTGTTTTGAAGTAATGGCTAACAAAATATTTCACCCTGATTTCTGTTCAAAAATAAAATGAGTCCATACTGAAACTTCTTTCTTTGTTTAGCCTCCGAAACCACCATAAGGTATTACTTCAGAAGATGAATGAGGATGATATGTATGAATGCAAATGAAGTGTACAACTTCATCCATGTAGCAATTCGTTGTTTGTGGTAATAGCATACACTAAGTAATTGCCAGATAAATAAACAAATGGATACACTTCCTTTATTTATATTTTAAAAGTACATTAAATTAGTTAGATATTATATTAAATTTTATAAAATTTCTAATATTGTTTTATATATATATATATATATATATATATATATATATATATATATATATAATATATAAAAATGTTTAATATTATATTAAACATTTATAATATATTAAAGATTCTAGCTAGCACACGTATACATAATAATTGCTTAACAGTACTTAAGCTCAACTGGTTCATTAATAAAAAATAAGAAAATGACAGGATATGTTTACATTTAGCAACAGTATGAAGAAAATACATGAATCTGAAAATGAAGTGCAGTTTTGTACAGTCTCAGGTCGACCACTCCTGAGATGTATGGTTAATTGAAACCAACTACCAAAGACCAAGTTGGTTTCAATCTTTGACTCATAGTGGTTGACTACATTTACGCTCTGTGCTCATATTCGTTTTTCCGTTTGCGTGGTTATTGTTTAGTTTTGTGTTGTTATTTTGTTCGTTGGTTGTTGAGTTTTGTTGTTTTCGTTTCGCTTCAGTGTTTTGTATTTGTTTTTATTAATTTTACGTGTTTGTGTTTTGGCCTAATTGGGTAGCTATTTTACCCATTTAGGCCTACTGCATATAACTTTGTTTCTGACGTTTCATTGATTTTTTTCAGTGTTCGCGGACTGTTAGAGGGTTTTGTAACTCTATTAGTTTCGGTATAATTTTGGTGCGTTAAATACATTTGTATTAGTTATTTTTATTAATATTTCATTCTGTACGTTGCCGTTACTAACGGTAGTTTGAATTCCTTAGTAACCATTGGCTAACTTCGATTTCTTTGTGTTTTTCGTATTTTCACATTATTATTGAACTTATGTGTCTTGGGCAGAGAGTGATTTCCTTTTAGTCTTCCCTGCGTTATTTTTATAAATAAATTGACTTTGGTTTAGTTGTTTGTTTATTTACATAAGAACAGCTGACCTTTGTTTATATTGATTTAATTTTTTTTTCTAGTTTTAGACTTTTAACATTTTTTTGTGAACTTTCTTGTCATAACTGATCCCGGTGAGTCGCAGGGTACGACCCCACCCCTCGGTGTTGGAATTTTTGATCCTGCTTGGAAACGGATGTCTAGTAGAAGGAGAAGGGCGGCCCCAGCACCTCAGAAAGAATTTTACGGGGGAAGGGAGAGCGATCGGTCTGTGGATATGGATGTAGAAGCGCACCGGAAGTTGGAAGCTCTCCATTTGGAGGCCAAGCCGTAGAGGATAAATTTGTGGGGACATTAATTCGGCGGCGACGGACGTTAGGAACCTCATCTGTTACGCTTAGTGACGGCAGCGGGGACGCTGGCGATTTCGAGAGAGATTTCCCACCACTTTTGGCGACATCTAGTAGGAGTGAGATGCGACTAACGGGGAGTTGTCTTCGGCTGAGAGTGGAACGCAGATGATAACTGACGCGGCACCCATTGATACAAAGGATGAGCCAGCGGGTAAGAATGAAAAAAGGAAGCGGAAACCGAGTGATGAGACGAGAAGGTACGTCCCGCCGCAGGAAGAGCCTTGTGTGAATGAAAAACTACTGAACTCAGCGCACATATTAAAACAATGGCGTCGCTTATAGCAGCGAACGTTAACACCAATATAGAGATCAAGGCGTGCTCTCCTGGCTCACGGAGTTGATGAAGCGTAAGGAGAAGCTGAGAGGTTGGGGCTATTCTTGTAGCGCTGTCTGAGGCAGGAAGTAACGGAGGCAGCCTCGCAAACTTTTCCCCATGTCAGGAGGCATGCCATATTGCGGCTAAATGAAATGGCCCTGATAGATTGGGCACATGTTTTAACTGTGGCGGAGATGGGCGTAGGACCGCCGATTGGAGAGAGAGGTCTAAATGTATGAAGTGTGTTGGGTTTGTCCACAGGTACAGGGAGTGATATGTCTGCTGTTGTGTGAAGGGAACTTGATTGTGTCTTCATTCGGCAGCTCTCAGATAATCATCGTGTTGTTATCCGTTTGGATGTTTGAACTTGCAGATGCAAGTTCAACATATAGATATATGTTGCAAGTTCATTTTTTCAATGTAGAGATCCTGTTGATCGTCATCTTGAGATCTAGTCCAATATTGGTGTGGATGTGAACGCCAAGTCACTAATGTCACATAGTTGTTTCACCGATGGTTGCGGTGAATTAATAGTGGACTTTTTAGCCCAATATGGTCTACAGATATATAATGTACCCACCGCGTTGGTCTTCTAGTGGTGAACGCGTCTTCGCAAATCAGCTGATTTCGAAGTCGAGAGTTCCAAAGTTCAAATCCTAGTAGACAGTAACTTTTACACGTATTTGAATACTAGATCGTGGATACCGGTGTTCTTTGATGCTTGGGTTTCAATTAACTACACATCTCAGAAATGGTCGACCTCAGACTGTACAAGACTGCACTTCATTTACATTCATACATATCATGCTCATTCATCCTCTGAAGTAATACCTGACGGTAAAGGTATAACAGGAAAAAGGTATATAATGTACCTGAGTTTCCCACCTACATAGGTAAGGAATATGGGCGTCAGCTGTTTGGTGGAACAAACATCGACGTTGTATGGGTAAGGCCCCAGGCTTTGATGGAGTAACGGCGGAGATTCTTGTTCTCTCGGTTGGGGTGAGTGTGGTTACATGAGTTTTCAATAAATTGTTGTTAGGAGGATACTTTCCTGTGTGCTGGAAGAAGGGGATTTTAAAATTGTTGTTTAAAGATGGCGACAAGGATCTCTTTGTTAGTTCGTTGTATCCCTTGACTGTATCGGTTATCGGTAAAGTCTTTGAAAAGGTTCTGGTACCTGGGTATGAATGAGAGGCTGACCTCGCTAGGATTACTGATGTTGAATCAGTACGGGTTTCGTCTCGGAAAGGGTACTGAACACACCATACTTTGTGTGATGGGTGTGTAACAATCATACTCTGACATCTCTGATGCATCCAGAGGTGCTGTGGTTTTGAGTTTGTAATCGGTGATTTTTTGACTAGTCGGTCGTGTGTACCTTCCGCTAGTTTCAGACTGCGGCTACAGTTTAGCGTCAATTGTAGACTCATTTTGCTCTTTGGGCATGAAGGTTAAAGGTTTGGTTTTCTGCAACGTGTATCTGCCTCACCGCGGCGAAGAGGTGCCACCTATTCGCCACGGTGAGGCGATCGGTTCTTGTTACCACAGATAATGTCTGTCGTTCTGAAAAGAACGCAAGCAGGACTAGGGAGTATTCCCTTGCTTGAACTGGGATTTACGACCAGAAGGCTCTCGTTCTTTTCAGAACGAGAACTGTTATCTGTGGTACGCAAGAACCGATCCAGAAGCGGCTAACAAATACAAGGAGCGACAGAAGAATACAGAAGGTCTCCAGCTGCCCGTAGCTCGCTGTGGGTAGTCGTTGCACTTGTGGGTTTGATCAAATTTTTGCAGTAGGAGGAAGACAGCGAGTAATGTGTTACGTTCAGGGTAGCGAGGCTAGGGTAACTCTAGCCATGATAGAGAACATTTTAGTGATCGCTCAGAAAATCTTCCTCTAGCACCTTCCAGAAGCTTACTTTCGGTGAAATCACCTCCGGGACTGCCGCAATATCAATCGCTTCACCAGCATCGCGAACTGTGAACGCCCGAACTACCATATTGTTCAGTACTAGCATATCAGTCGACCCCAACAGAGTACCAAATCTATACTAACGACGGGTCGATCTTGTACCACCCAGTTCTATTGATTTGGCGTTAAACATCTTATGACATCAATCCTAGGATCTATAATGCAAGAGTGCCACCCCACTTTAATTCTCTGTTTGTTTTCCAACATCTTAGCTCCTGTTATAGACAGCATTACCTTCTGTGTCTCACCAAAGGCTGGTCTTAAATCATACACTTCTTTATTATTTATTACTTTATTCACTTCTTTATTAACTGCAGCCTGAACCTCTTCTGTAGTGGTATACATGTCAAGATCCTTCACATGGAATGAAATCATTCTAGCATTATGGGGCCCTTCAACCATTGCATTCTTCACTTTCATTCCCAAATGTTATCACATGCTCGCGCTTCTGAGGTGAATCAGTCGCTCAGATCTCCACAGCATCTGTTACCCTTGCTCTCTTTACAGACAGAATATCCTCTGCTAACTCTTTACCAAAACCATTCTTAACTTAATAGGTCAGCGTATGTCATCCCTGGTTTCCTAATTGTCACAATTGATGTGGCTGCCCTTGAGGAATTCTTTTCTTGGGTTCTCCCTCAATGGGATAGAAGGGCTATTTGTCCTACATTAACTTCTTTCTTCTTGCCCAGTGTTCAATTATCTTACTAAATTTAATACCAGACTCATCATTTGGAGCTATGAACACAGTTCTTGTTTTGTACATGTTTCCAATCCTATACAGTGCTTTGCTGATTTGTCAAACCAATTCATCATTCTTCTCTTCTACCACAATCGTAAATACTGTGCTTTTGTCTTCGTCTTCTGGGTATAATATTTTGATATTCCTAGAGTCTCGTACAATGGTACCACTCAGAATAGGCATTCCAGTATTCAAGCGCCTTCCAACACTTGCAGCCAAATCTCTAATCATGTTAGTGTACAAACCTTTCTTCCATTTTTCTTTAGGGACCAGGAAGACATGCGATCCCTCAACTACTACCTCTGGGAGACCACTTAACACCTCCACCTTCTGATAAAGATCTTTCTGCCATTTAATTTCCATGACATGTCTTCTGCCATACCAACATAATCATATGATGTATCTCCAATGGAAGATGATCTAAATCCATACCATCTGACACGTCACCCTCAATACTGTCAAGCATGTCTTCTTTCCTCTTGAACGACTGCTCCTTTGACTCCTTTTTTCTTTCCAGAATCACTTCTCACTAACACTGCTGATTATGTAACCTCCATTTCCACCTTGCTTGCTCGCTGGGATGGTCTAGGCTTCTTTGTCCCCACCCAGGAGTGTGCAACACTCTCTTTTCCCTGGAGGCATTTCCTTCCATTTTTTTTTTTTTTGGAGTCTGAATGGTCCTATCAAAGTAAGACCACCAGATTCTTGCTTTATGTCAAATCCCACATTTCTTGAAAAAATAAAAGAAATTAAATTCTGTTATTACATCAATTAGTAAAGCTACGAACAAAAGCTATCTCTTTGATAAGCAAGCTGCATAAATAAAACTAATAATTAATTAAATTCATTCAACTAACCCAATAAGACAAGATGACAATGTTCTGTTTAAATTTTATTTATAAATATTACTTATAAATTCAAAAACAAAGTGTTATCAATAGATAACGACCACCTGTTCTCTCTAAAACTCGGAACACTAATCCACACACACACACAGGTAGCAACGCGCGAATGCAGTTCTTCTTACTTATGTAATAATGTTACTAAAAAACACTGTAAAAAATCAATCTATCATCCAAATAACTCAGATATTGTAAAAAACACATCCGATACCCTAATCCCAATATCTGTTGTACAGTCCAAAAAGAAAGCCTACTATACTGATCAAAACACAAGGAAAAGCAGAGCACAATGAAAATACGACCTGACTCGGCACAGTCCAACTCCTAATTGTGAAAACTGAAACTGGATCTAGATATATGATTCAACTCTTAGAAGAGTTGAATCATATACATTGGTACGAAATATACTGTATTCTTAAAGCCTTGGTGTTAAGAAAAAGGAAACAATAAAAATGTTTCCAAAAAAATACCACACATTAAATAAAAAGATGTTGAAAATGTGAAAAATTAAAAAAAAATTATGAACTCTTTATATCAAATTAAGGATGATAAAATGAATTTTAAAGCTGTGAAGAACAACTTAGTATTCTTATGTTATACAGACAGAAATTTAAAAACTAAATTACTGAAGAATTAATTTTGGATATCAACAAGTAAGGGAAGTTGCCAAAGATGAAGAGTTCAGTTCTGGGAATAGTAATGCAAGACTTACTACTCTCAGGTATTGTATAAAGATAAATGTTAAAGTTTTCTTGGTGTCAGTAAATTATAAAATTATCTTAACAGTTTTGGAAAAATTATTATTTAATATAGAAATATGGGATATATTATTATATCCTTAAAAATGCATTTCTGCTCACACAATTGGATGTTTTCCTTCCAAACCTTGGAGCAGTGAATAAAGAACATGATTTCATCTAGAATTGTGTTTCTACCAAAACATTTCAAAGCTAGAAAATCATTGTAAAGATAAATTGATAGCTAATATTCTTGCAGATTATTGTTGTGAGTCAATTTGGGTAAAATAAGAATGGAGAATAAAAGGTGACTGATAAATGTAAATGATATCCAACAACATTATATTAACAATAATTTTCAATTTTTATTTTCTTTTAATTGAAGGCGATAGAAAAGTTCAATTTAAAGATCAGTTAGCACAGAAAAGGGTAACACATACAGAGGAAGAGTGAAAAACTTTATTTTTTTGTAATAGTGAATATGCCTTGTATAGTCAACAAACTCAAAGTTTTACACTTTACTCTAACAGCAAACTTGGTTTTAACTTTTTACAAATTGTTGTAAACTGTTACAACAAGGCATCAATTAATTCTGAGTGGAAAAGAGAAGGAAATTAAGATAAAAATTAATTACAATCCTATCTTAAAAATTAATTTTATAAAATTCACCTCATTAATTTCAATTTAGAATCTTTTAAGTTAAATTATCCAACACAATTATTATTACAATCAATGACTTGTGGTTTACTGAGAATAAAACAAGTTGTACCCACTGTAATCAATAACAGGCCAAGAATTGTTCCTGAAAATAAGAAAATTAAATTATTTATCAAACATTATACAAATAAATAATGTATAAATAACTACGTTACAGAGGAATAACCAAACCTAGGTTTTATAAATTTTTATGAAGTCAGTTTTAGTTTAATACAATTAAGTATACTAAAAAATTTGCAAATAACTAATTCTATAGAACAATTAATTATTTTTAAATCATATTTTATTTCAGAAACCTCCCAAGTTATCTACTTAAAAGGATACTAAAAAAAACCCAAAAATTGGTAAATATACCAAAATAAACAGGAAAAAGGGCTAAACCTATAAATTTAGTCATTTCCTAGTTGATTAATAAGTTGATGGTAATAAAAACAAAATTAAGTTATTAATAATCTTTTACTAAGTCAAAACATTCCTGTACAATTTTCAAGACTTCTTTGCAGGGTGAGTGCAGATAGGTAGTTAGTTGAGCACATGTTTGTGATCAGACATGGAGTTTCATATTTGATCTACTTCAACTTACTATCATATTTACTCCTGAGCTGTATGCTACACAGATGGTCTTTTGACACATTACAGATGGATCACTACCATATTTTAGTGTATTATTATGTCTTTGTAAGGGTATTCAAGGAATATCAGACACATTTAGTATGTAAGCAATAATCTTCTTCTTTCTTTTTCTGTTAAGCCTCTGGAACCACCATAAGGTATTACTTCAGAGGATGAATGAGAATGATATGTATGAATGTAAATAAAGTGTAGTCTTGAATAGTCTTAGGTCAACCATTCCTGAGAAGTGTGGTTAATTGAAACCCAACCACCAAAGAACACCAGTATCCATGATCTAGTATTCAAATCCATATAAAAGTAACTGCCTTTACTAGGATTTGAACCTTAGAACTCTCGACTTAGATCAACTGATTTGTGATAAGTTAATCATTATAACAGCCCGGTGGGCTAAACATAAACAATAATACCAGATGTACACAGATCACTTATTTCTCTGTATCCATTAAAAGCATTTCTGCTGGGTTCCTAGCCACATAGGAATCCACAGCAATGAATGAACTGTGTTGTAAGTCACAAAAGAGTGCACACAGCTGACCTATAGTGTGCAATCAATTCTAATTATACCTATTAATTAAATATTTATGGAAGGTAATTTGGTAAGGGAGTGGTTGGCTGTTGTTAACAATGAATGATATATTAAAAGAACATTTTAGATTCTAGTAAATATGCATCAAACGTTTTTCCTTCACCAGTTAATGTATGGTTTTTTCAAGCTGAGATAGTATAAATGTAAAACTTAATACATTATGCACCACTAAAAAATAAATTCAAACAAGCTTGGAGAATTGGCATAATTCTTGCTGATGAATTAAAATTAAACTGACAAACTGAAAACTTATTTTAACACTGTTAGACTGTTGCCAGAGCTTTGGAATATTTTGCAGAATTTTTGTCAATTCTCCGAGGGCTCCATAAACTAAATTACAATTTGTATGTATATAAGAACTGTATATGTGAGAATGAGGCAGTCATACAGATCATGTGAATAAATAAATGTTATTATAATATGCAGAAATTTAATCGCTAATTTTGGGCTAAATTGATGGGGTTGCATAAAAAGTTGATATGTAATAATATAATGAATTGTTTATCGTGACTAATAATTATTTGATTAATGTTGTTAAAAAAATTGTATACTTAAGCTAACCAAATAAATGTTAATATAGTGTTAATAAATGTTATATAGTGTTTAATTTCAATCCCACCAAGCAATTTTCTCATAAATTATGCACAATAAATGTTATATAGTTAAATAAATAAATGTTATATAGTGTTTAATTTCAATCCCACCAAGCAATTTTCTCATAAATTATGCACAATAAAAAAAGACTTAAATTGTTACTCAGACTACAGGGGAACACCTCATGGTGACCTTCGATTTTACCAAGAAACTGACCGTTATTTCACGGTTAACATGATTTTTCAGATGGATTGACCTATTTTTGACCCCACCAATGAAAAGGGCGGAAAATTTTACATTGGGATCTAATCCAACAATTCTCTGGATCTAATTCTGATGCATTCTCTGAAATTGTATCAGTAAAGTATTATGCAACAAATATGATCTTGGAACTTCTTTGAGATCATATGACTAACCATAAAAAAGTGTTATAGACGTTAAACGTTTTTTAAAGGTCATACAACGTAATATTCATATTCTAGGTCATTTATCTCAAGAACTATGAAAAAAGAAAATCAAAATGACTTTCCATAATGAGGTTTTTCAAACGGAATTAACTTTTTTGATAGTGCCAGTGGAAAGTGCAAAAAATCTCCCGTTGGCATACTTGAATTTAGTCATTATGTTTTATGATTATATTTTATTTTCTCCAGCTTCTTGAAGTTCATGGCTTATAAATTAATCACACACAGTATTCACTTAACACAATTTTCTGAATTTCAAAGACAGTACCAGATAGCAATCCTCTTCTCACAACTTAGAAACCAGCAACTGTAAATATCTGCGAAAAGAATCCAATACCGATATAACACTATCTCTGATGGTTAGTCATATGGCCAACAAAATAATTCTGAGAACATATGTGTTACACCCTCCTCTATGAATCATGAGACCTTGCCGTTGGTGAGGGGGCTTGAGTGCTCAGGGATACAGAGTAGCTGGACCGAAGGTGCAACCATATCGGAGAGGTATCTGTTGAGAGCCAGACTAAGGAATGATTCCTGAAAGAGGGCAGCAGCTCTTTCAGTAGTTGTTAGGGGCGTAAATCACAATGACTTAAACGGCCATATCAACATCACTCAGTCCTCTGAGTACTGCGCAGCTGAAAGCAATGGAAAACTACAGCTGTTTTTTTTTTCCAAGAAAATGTAGCTCTGCATTTTCAAAAGCAATAATGGAGGCGCCTTCCTTGGTAAAATATTCCGGAGGTAAAATAGTCCCCCGTTCGGATCTCCGGGTGGGGACTACTAAGGAAGGGGTCACCAGAAAACTAAAAAATAACATTCTACGAGTCGGAGCGTGGAATGTTAGAAGCTTAAAAAAGGTTGGTAGGCTAGAGAATTTAAAAAGGGAAATGGATAGGGTAAACGTGGATATAGTAGGAATTAGTGAGGTTCGGTGGGAAGAGGAAGGCGACTTTTGGTCGGGTAACTTTAGAGTAATTAACTCAGCGTCAAATAACGGGCAGGCAGGAGTAGGTTTCGTGATGAACAAGAAAATAGGGAGGAGAGTGGAGTATTTCAAGACGCATAGCGATAGAGTCATTGTAATAAGGATAAATTCAAAACCTAAACCGACAACGATTGTTAACGTCTATATGCCTACAAGCGCCCATGATGATGATGAGGTAGAATGTGTATACGAAGAGATTGATGAAGCAATTAAACACGTAAAAGGAGATGAAAATTTAATAATAGTTGGAGATTGGAATGCAAGCATTGGAAAAGGCAAGGAAGGAAATATAGTGGGTGAATACGGGCTGGGCAAGAGGAATGAAAGAGGGGACCGACTTATAGAGTTTTGCACGAAGTATAATTTAGTAATTGCCAACACCCAATTTAAAAATCATAATAGAAGAATATACACTTGGAAAAAGCCAGGCGATACTGCAAGGTATCAGATAGATTATATCATGGTTAAGCAAAGATTTAGAAATCAACTCGTGGACTGCAAAACTTACCCTGGAGCAGACATTGATAGCGACCATAATTTGGTGATAATGAAATGTAGATTGGGGTTTAAAAACCTGAAGAAAAGGTGTCAGATGAATCGGTGGAATTTAGAGAAGCTTGAGGAAGAGGAGGTAAAGAAGATTTTTGAGGAGGACATCGCAAGAGGTCTGAGTAAAAAAGATAAGATAGAAAATGTAGAAGAAGAATGGGAGAATGTTAAAAAGGAAATTCTTAAATCAGCAGAAGCAAACTTAGGCGGAATAAAGAGAACTGGTAGAAAACCTTGGGTTTCAGACGATATATTGCAGCTGATGGATGAACGTAGAAAATATAAGAATGCTAGTGATGAAGAAAGTAAAAGGAACTATCGGCAATTAAGAAATGCTGTAAACAGGAAGTGCAAACTGGCGAAAGAAGAGTGTATTAAAGAAAAGTGTTCGGAAGTGGAAAGAGAAATGAACATTGGTAAAATAGACGGAGCATACAGGAAAGTTAAGGTAAATTTTGGGGTACATAAATTAAAATGTAATAATGTGTTGAACAAAGATGGTACACCTATATATAATACGAAAGGTAAAGTCGATAGATGGGTGGAATATATTGAAGAGTTATACGGAGGAAATGAATTAGAAAATGGTTTTATAGAGGAAGAAGAGGAAGTTGAGGAGGATGAAATGGGAGAAACAATACTGAGATCTGAATTTAAGAGAGCATTAAAAGATTTAAATGGCAGAAAGGCTCCTGGAATAGACGGAATACCTGTAGAATTACTGCGCAGTGCAGGGGAGGAGGCGATTGATAGATTATACAAACTGGTGTGTAATATTTATGAAAAAGGGGAATTTCCATCAGACTTCAAAAAAAGTGTTATAGTAATGATACCAAAGAAAGCAGGGGCAGATAAATGTGAAGAATACAGAACAATTAGTTTAACTAGTCATGCATCAAAAATCTTAACTAGAATTCTATACAGAAGAATTGAGAGGAGAGTGGAGGAAGTGTTAGGAGAAGACCAATTTGGTTTCAGGAAAAGTATAGGGACAAGGGAAGCAATTTTAGGCCTCAGATTAATAGTAGAAGGAAGATTAAAGAAAAACAAACCAACATACTTGGCGTTTATAGACCTAGAAAAGGCATTCGATAACGTAGACTGGAATAAAATGTTCAGCATTTTAAAAAAATTAGGGTTCAAATACAGAGATAGAAGAACAATTGCTAACATGTACAGGAACCAAACAGCAACAGTAGCAATTGAAGAACATAAGAAAGAAGCCATAATAAGAAAGGGAGTCCGACAAGGATGTTCTCTATCTCCGTTACTTTTTAATCTTTACATGGAACTAGCAGTTAATGATGTTAAAGAACAATTTAGATTCGGAGTAACAGTACAAGGTGAAAAGATAAAGATGCTACGATTTGCTGATGATATAGTAATTCTAGCCGAGAATAAAAAGGATTTAGAAGAAACAATGAACGGCATAGATGAAGTCCTACGCAAGAACTATCGCATGAAAATAAACAAGAACAAAACAAAAGTAATGAAATGTAGTAGAAATAACAAAGATGGACCACTGAATGTGAAAATAGGAGGAGAAAAGATTATGGAGGTAGAAGAATTTTGTTATTTGGGAAGTAGAATTACTAAAGATGGACGAAGCAGGAGCGATATAAAATGCCTAATAGCACAAGCTAAACGAGCCTTCAGTAAGAAATATAAGTTGTTTACATCAAAAATTAATTTAAATGTCAGGAAAAGATTTTTGAAAGTGTATGTTTGGAGTGTCGCTTTATATGGAAGTGAAACTTGGACAATCGGAGTATATGAGAAGAAAAGGTTAGAAGCTTTTGAAATGTGGTGCTATAGGAGAATGTTAAAAATCAGATGGGTGGATAAAGTGACAAATGAGGAGGTATTGCGGCAAATAGATGAAGAAAGAAGCATTTGGAAAAATATAGTTAAAAGAAGAGACAGACTTATAGGCCACATACTAAGGCATCCTGGAATAGTCGCTTTAATTTTGGAAGGACAGGTAGAAGGGAAAAATTGTGTAGGCAGGCCACTTTTGGAGTATGTAAAACAAATTGTTAGGGATGTAGGGTGTAGAGGGTATACTGAAATGAAACGACTAGCACTAGATAGGGAATCTTGGAGAGCTGCATCAAACCAGTCAAATGACTGAAGACAAAAAAAAAAAAAAAAAAAATGTGTTACACATATTCCAATGTAAAATTTTCCATTCTTTTCATTTGTGGGGTCAAAAATGTGTCATTCCATTAAAAAAAATTGCGTTAACCTTGAAATAATGATCTAGGTCAAGGTCAAATCCAATGTCACCATGAGATGTCCCTCCTCCAGTCCAACTAACTTTTGTTTAGAACATTTTTTTTTTGTACTGTGCATAATTTACGAGAAAATTGCCTAGTGGGATTAAAATGAAACATCCAGTATATGTAATATCAGAAAAGAAAGATTTCTATATGACCAATTATTCTTTTTTTTTAAAAATCTAATCAATTTCTTGTCTGATGTATCCACATAACTAAATATAATAATATTTATTGTTGTACTCATTTGCTCTGGAAAGAGGGATGCAGTCTTTGGCATTGAGGAAAGATTCTCAACAAATTTTACAGATAATTTTGACAGGTGAAGAGGCTTGACAGCCTCTTCAACTTTGTTGAATGGGTTCAGGACCCCTAGATGTCTAGGAAGACGTCTGTTGATTCCTAGATGTCTAGGAAGACATCTAGGAATCAACAGACATCATGCCCCTCACTGAAGTAATGCAAAAGTGATCCTGGCTTGTGAAAACATGGGTGAAGAGGGTTTTTAATGGGTAAGAATCCCACATGACCAGGTGATAACACCACTCCTAGTGGCTTTAGAAGTTTTTTGAATTTTCAAAAAAATAAATAAATAAACACACTTCTAACAGCTAAATAGTATGTTTTAAATTATTAAATATTAAACAATGCTGGAACTTTTTTTCCAAAGGATTTTTTGGAAATAATTACAGTACCTCCTAAAGTAAAGTTACCAATTATGTGTTTGTTAGTGACACTGTTCTTAGGAAATCCCTTAATTATGTAATAAAAAATAATTTATTCTATTTATGTTATTTATTAATTTAAAAGTCTGACTTTATCAAATTTTGTGTTTCTACAGTACATGTATTCCTCAGGTTTTTATGTGGAATGTGGAAAAATTTACATATTGGAGTTAACATTTTTCTATGTTTGTTTTGTTTCTGTTCAGTGATTTATAAAACTTGATTCTACTGCATGTAACACCTTTACAAGTTCCCAGTATCTTAAATGTTCCAGACTAAAATTTTAGTGGAGTTTAATATATATACACCTGGGTTGCTGTTTCATCAAAACATGTTTATTTAGTATTCTGTATCGTTTTGGGTATTTTTTTAGTTATTTTGAAAGCAACTTGGTATCCTTCTTTCATATTAAGCTTGCCATTTTGGTATGTTAAGTTGTGAATTTTGTTAATGTTTAATAAAACATATAAGTAAAACATAATTAGTAACAAAAAATATATAATCACTCTGGTTGGATATTTCATTGTGCAAACCAGATTTAGCACTTAACTTAACAAATTAACAGATTTAGCACTTAACAAATTAACTTGGCACTTAAGATTTACTTCACAGAAACAAAGCCTTTCCTTAACAGCTATGAGGACTTCTAGTAAAAACTAAGACTACAGACAAGTTCCCATAACAAACTGCTTTAGTTTTTTATCAACTTTGTAAAAAATTTTAATTATAAAATCTCCTAATGAAACACAGAACCCTCTTACAAGTATAAAAACTGTCTACTTACTCTTGTTAGGTGTTGATTCACCAATCAGACATCCCACTAAAGATGTAAAAGCATAGCTTAAAGAATTTGTAACAGGAACAATAATATTCAAATCTGTTAAAATAAAGTAAAAATTACACACATATAAGAGGTTATGTTTGTGAGGTTTTATATGGATTCAAAAGCAACAAACAAATGATAAAATTTATAGCAATAAAATTAATTTAATAACCAGTTAGCTGATTATTAAAACTACTTTTAGTTCTCACAGATTCTTTAACATTTGTTATTAATCTTTCAAGAAACTGGAGCTCCCTTAATGAAAGAGGGATACAGCAACAACTAACAACAACAGCTAGTTACGTAATGGTAAGCATCCTCATGCCAAGATTTGCTGGGCGGAGGTTCAATTTCCAGTAACAGAATGACATTTTTTCACCTACCATTTCATTTTCCTCTTTAAAGTAAATGTAAAAGCACAGTTTACACTGTAATAATAAAAGGGGAAATTTTTCTTAAGAAAGAACCTTTGTTTGCACTCTTAGGAGTGGTTACCCTTAATTAACAAGAACATCCAAGGTAAATATTTTACAGTCTTAAAATCCCCTTACTTAAGACTATACAAAGAGGAATTCTTTTACTACTTAGAAAGTATAATTATCTTCCCACGAAATATTTTTTAAATTATTTTTTCAGTTATTTTTGATTATAACAGTGCAAACAGATAATACTCACCTATTAAAAAAAAAAACTTAAAAAAGAGTTTTTAAGTACAAAATAAAAGCAATTTTGTTTACAAGTATGATCATTGTTTTTATATTTTATAATTTTTTTTTTAAATACATTTACATTGATTAAACAATGCAATTTCATTTTATCCATGAATGTAAAAAGGGTATGATTTTTTTTGTTGAGCTAATAGAAGATAAATCTGACAAAATTTAATTTTAAGGCAGATATCTTTATTCTTAAAAGACTGAAAAATGCCATATCAGAATCTACTTTTCAAACCAAAATACTTAAGCCAAGTAAATTTTGGTTATTATTAACAACTGAATAAGAATGGAATTAATGAAGGCAATAATCTGGTAACTCAGATAAGCTAGACATAGATAGAAAAGAATAAAAACTTCATTAGTAAACAAGAGTAAAACTAAAACTGCAAGCAGTTTTTCCTACTTCTCATATTTTATTGTTAAGTAAAAACAATAATGATTTTTAATTTATTTTGGGACTGCTAAATTTAATAATAGCAAATTTTACAGTACTTACAGACTAAACATATGTTAGTTTTACAGTGTAAACATGCCAAACAACTTTAGTACAACAATTACATTTTTTTTAATATGTGTGGGCATCGACTGCTATGATCATTTAGTCTGAATGGAAATTTTTATCATATGAAAAATGGCATTCCTGACCGGGATTCAAACCCAGGATCTCTGGATGAAAGACAGAGATGCCAATCACTTGCACCATACTGGCTGGCTAATTACATTCTTGGCATCAATTTAAGACTTAAATATTAAGATTCTAGTTAACCATAACAATATTATTCTATCTTCTAATAAACAAGTATCACATTACAACACAATACATAAAAAACTTTGTATCCATGCTCCTGCAGGTTATGACTACTTTCTTTCTTTTTTCCTGTTTAGCCTCCGGTAACTACCGTTTAGATAATTCTTCAGAGGATGAATGAGGATGATATGTATGAGTGTAGATGAAGTGTAGTCTTGTACATTCTCAGTTCGACCATTCCTGAGATGTGTGGTTAATTGAAACCCAACCACCAAAGAACACCGGTATCCACGATCTAGTATTCAAATCCATGTAAAAATAACTGGCTTTACTAGGACTTGAACGGTGTAACTCTCGACTTCCAAATCAGCTGATTTGGGAAGACGCGTTAAAGGTTATGACTACTAAAAAGACAAAAAATAAATAAAGTATTTCAAAGTAATCTAAAATATTCTTTATTTAGATTGATGGCTAGCTAGTCAATATTATGACTAGGTAGCTATCAGGATACTTCAATCATTACTATGAGTAACTATGTGAAAAGAAAGTATAAATGTGAATATCTAATACTTTTACAATAGAATTCATCAGAAACATAAAATTAATTCTTAAATTTTTACTTTGAACAATAACTTAAAAAATATAATAAATAACATAAACTACACAAAAGTACATTAATGCTTATAAACTAACAATATAAAAAAAATTAAATTTCTCAGACAATGTAGAACTTACATTAGTTATACGATTATGATATTTTACAGTAATATAATATTATAAACATTGTTATAATACAGGATATGACAATAAAGTTGACAACAAATACTGTAAAAAAGTAATATAATTACACACTGCACCCTTCAAAGAACTCCCCTGAGCAGTAATGTACTTCTTCATTCACATTTTCCAGCCTTTGAAGCACTCATAAAATTGTTCTCCTGTTACTCTTTAAATTTTTCTTTTTGTAAAAAATTCACAGGGGCTCAAAATCGGTGAGTAGGTGGGGGTGTTCAAAGACTGTTAACCATTGTGACTAAAAATATTTTGATAATTTTGACTATGTGAGGGGGTGCGTTATCCATATATGGAAAGACCAATCACAACTAGTCTCGCCAATATCATCAAATTGGGTCTCTTTCTACAAACTCTTTCATGCAGATGTTACATTACTTCTAGCTTTCTTAATTTCACCTTTAGTTGTACAAAAATGGACATTCTGGGACAATTTGGACCTTGTTTATATCCAGTGACGTCATCAAATTTTCACCCCATGTGTTAGAATACATCAAACGTGTAATCAAAAATTTTGTGCAATACACATACTTGCTGATTTTTCATTAACCTTGTTTACTGATTTGAAAGTTATCTGACGATAATACATTTGAGTCAGAGTTGTTTGCTTATTTGTTGAAAGTTATTTCAAGATGACTTATAATGGATGGATTTATATAAATATGCACCAAATTTTCACTATATTCGTACCACATTCTTTATTGTCAGCGTATACTGTATGTATTTTCTTGTACTTATTATATCACCATCATTTCTGATCTCTGTTATCATCATCAATCAGGTGACTGAATTTAAATATAATTAAATAATATTAATCTAAATATAATTGTCCACTTTATATATTTTATTCTCCAGTTTAATTACACACTATTTATTTTACTTTTTAATTAAAATTAGGCACTTTATATATTTTACATTCCTGTTTAATTATGCACATTAAATAATATTCATATGTATTAGTTTACTATTTTTTAAATAAGATTTTATTTACGCATTATTAATAACACTAATATTGTTAATAAGAATTAAAACTATAAAATAACATCTGCTTTATTGCAAATAAATAGCAATTTATTTGGTATTTTCTTTTTAACTAAAATATATCTGTCCAGATCCCAATTTTTTACTGAAAACAGCATGGTGTTTTGGTTTGGTAAAAGAAAGGATTGCCGAGATTTAGGGTGCCGCCTGGGCTTTTCTGACTTCTTCTTTCTTTTGTAGTTGCTTGTTGTTGGTTTGTTTTCTACAGTTTCATTGTTGTTTTAGTTTTATTTTATTGTCTTGCATGTTGAACTCATTTCTTTTACTTTCAGGTAGGTAGTGGATTTCAGTTGCTTTTTCTTACTTTGTTAACTCAGTCTTGTTTGAGACTAACGTCAGATGTATTTTGGTTTTTGATTGGCTTTTTTTTTCTCAGGGATAGTAGTACACCAATGGGAATGTCACATTGGTAGCATCCTGACTGAGGCGAGAACAAGACTGATAGATACCTTTTGCCAAGGTTTTGAAAATGATCTCCGGTAAAGCCCATAAAGGCTAAGTACAGAGGGGGTGGCATAGCGACCACAACTGTCACATGGTGGGTGTCTTACCCAATGGGATCAGGATGCGCAGAAGTGGAGGAGGTTTGTGGAATTCAAGGAATGTAAAGGAGAGGAGTGCCTCCTACATTCTGTTTCAGCTGCAACTTTTAGATCTGTTGACAGTCAAACTGAATGATCAATTGCATGGGTATATTGAGGGTTTTAAGGCTGGGATGGGTGAATGCCTGATTCATCATCAACTGCCAGGGTGTTGGTCTCTGAGATTGTTTAAAATATGTTGCACCCCAAGGTTCTGTTAATCAACAAATCTGTTAGCATTACTTCTGTAGCCTTTCAGGATGAGGTGATTAAAAAATTAGGGGTCAGGAAGAAAAGAATGCAGATTATGAGTGTTTAGGATAATCCTAAGGGTGTTAGGATAGAAGCTAACAACAGTGAGATAGAACACAATATTAGGCAGAATAAAGGAATAAATTGATATCCCATAACGGTAGTTAATAAGATTGAGGCCTTGTATGATCATTTATAATGTTCCTCGCGACCTGAAGGAGGAAGGATTTATTGATGCAGTTCAGGTCCAAAATACTAATAAGGATTCTGAAGGTGAATTTAGAAAAATATTTAAAGTTGTATTTCAAGTAGGTAGGAGAAATTCTGGTAATGTTCATTATGTTGTGAAGTGCGACAAGCAGTTGCACGCTTTCTTTATTGAGAAAGGGCAACTATTTATATATTTCCAATCACATAAGGTTAAAGATCATTTGTAAGTCAGTAGATGCTTTCAGTGCTCTAGGTTAGAACATGTGGCTAAGTCTTTTACAGGTAAGGAACTTTGCTCATACTGCAGTAGTCATCATGTGAAGGACTGTCCAACTAAGAATAAAGGGGGTTCTCTTGTCTGTGTGAACTGCTCACGAGTAGGGCAGCCAACCCACCACAAATGTAGGTCAGAATGTCCTGCGAACAAGCATGTGCAGGACGTATTAATTAGTTGAATTGATATTTAAACACTGTCCCACAGGCCAGGATGAAGGGCTTCTTGGAAAGAGGATGAAGGGCTTCTCTTTCTAAGAGTTTACTTATATTATTGTGTTTTAGTTGAAATATAGGAGTTATTGATGTTTGTTGTCACTGTTCTAGGAAATTGTTTTTCCTGTTTGTGCATTTTGATTATTTTGTTTACATTAAGTTGGGTATTGATTCTTCTTAACTGTTTAGTTGCTGGTTTTTGTTTTATTTGTTGTTTATAGTATTATAGGTTACAGTTTTTACAGTAGGATTATTAGTGTTTTTCTCATCTGAGTGTTTTGGTTATTTTATTATGTTTGGTTGAATTGGTTTAGTTTAGTTTTAGTTTGGTTTGCTTCCGGTTTAGTGTTTAGCTGTTGCATTTTGTTTTGGTTGTTCTTGTTTTAACTGTTTATGTTTTAGTTATAGTGTTTAATTAAATGTTTTTGTTGTTTATTATTTGTCCCATTGTTTTGTTCGGATGATCATGTTGGTGTTGGTGTTGTGCTCACTCCGTTGGGTAGCTTTGTTGCTCAGCTTACTCAGTGTAGTTTCATTTGAGACTTATTAATGTTATTTTTGTAGGATCCATATTAGTACACCAATGGGAATGTCACAGGTGGCATCCTGAGTGATGCTAAACTGAAATGTCTTGAGGCTTTGAAGATAACCTCTGGTAAAGCCCCTCATCAAGCTAGGTACAGAGGGGATATGACAATTGGATCCATCACAAGACAAGTGTCTTTCCCTTTGGAGTCAGGATGTATCTAAAACATCTTATTACAAAAGTAAGCAAGCAGATTTTAATTATAAAATAGTTTAAATTTTCCAATCCTTTATTAAGTAGCTTATTTTATTGTTTTACAGATGTCACGAAATATGTTCAGTTTAGATGACCAATGAAGAGCTACAGTTGAGACCGCCTCCATGCTGATTCCTCTACTAACTGGGAACTTTCTTCAGATTTATATGGTCAACTACAATCAGAACCAAATACCTACCAACCACACTCACCACAATAGTCCGCCCATTCATAAGATTAGTTTTTAAATCTGACAGCAGCAACAATGAACAAGCCAGATTAGGTGGTAGAGCTCTCCAAGCAGCAGCTCTTGTAATGAATAGGCCCATAAGGAATAAATTGGTTAGAAGTGATGAATACAGCAGCAGTGAGGATCACAATCAAGCAACTGATGGAATCAGTTGTATGCCATGGCAGAATAAGCATTGCCAGATGCAATAACTTTACAGGCAGAAGAATGTCACTACTCTTAGAGAAAGAGATTTCATCCTTTTTTTAACAGACCATCATTATGACACAATTTATGATCAAGAGTATCATTAATATTTCGGTAACTATTTTATCAATAGAGTTTGTACATTTTGAAAATGAAGTTTATTAAGTTGATAGTATATTATTTTTCAGGAGGGAAATGACTAATATATTTGCATCTGTTACATGTGGATAAAAATACCAACATGAACAGAATTAAGTAAGTGATAACAGAGCTGACTCATTTTCCTGTCAAGGTAAAGAAAACCAAAATATTTTTTGGCAATCAAAAAAAAATTTTGCTTCACGTTTTGTTGGATATTATTCTTTTTATAATGAAACAATTCATTTTTAACCTATTAGTGGGTGCCGGTTACAAAACTGAAATTAAAGAGAGAGCAGTTTTAGAGGAGTAAATTTGATGGGATGAACCCCATCCTCATTGGGTACAATTGTCCTCTGATCAATAAATTCATATGTAAAATGGATAGTCTGCTTTTATGGCAAAAAACACGACTGCACTATGAAAAAAGCTATATGACTGCACATGTGGTGGAGTGAGCATAGCAGATTCTGTAACATGGTGGAAACAGTGGGAGACACTATGAAAAAAGCCAAGAGTGCTAAACACATCCTGGATGAGAGATTCTCCACTACCTTCTCAAGTGATCATTGACTAGTACAGACAGTATGTCTGCAAGTGTCGATGAATATCTGCCTGTCTACCTGCAACAAGATCCAGAAAGTGAGATTCAACAACTGTTTCCTAAAGACGGTAAAACTGTAATCAGATAAAACTTTTTCTCTTTTGTTTACAATTTGTATTCTAAACTTAATGCCTATCTGTTTATCCACTACATTTGTATTTTTTCATAAGAAAATCCTGCTGCATTTTAGTTTTTGAAAATAAACAAATAGATTCATAAAAAGGAAAATTGTTTTCATTTATTTAATCATTGTTTCTCCTCTAAACAATAAGGTTCTGAGGTATATTTAAATGATGCCAGAGTTGAAATGATCATTCATCAAATGAAAAGAGTAAAATGATGATTGAATTTTTATAGCCTTCTACACTGCTATCACCACCACCATTGCCGCAGAAATATTTGAGCCCAATCAGTTTCTACTAGACTATGGGTTCCTGAAAAGAGATAACATGAGTTTGACCAATGAAAAAGCGATAGAAGACCCTGTGAGGCTGTTTGAAGAATTTTACCAGCTTCCTTACATGGAAATTAGAACAATAAGACCAAAGCCTTCATGCACACGCTCAGGAGCAGTGTGCTGGACTTGGTTCGATATGCCGTCTCTAGAATCATGTGAAAAAAACATGTTCTGAAAAGACATTACCAACTGGCAATGCCTGAAAAGATGGAACTGGCAAGAATGGTGTTTGCCAGAGTGGGCAATGCACACACTGCTGATGTTTACTCAAGATTAATATGGGTTCAACCTCACCTCAGACAATTATAGCATCTGCACTGAACCAAAAATGAGAGTTTGGTGTTCGAGCAGATTTGACAAACCAGGAGGCATCTTGAGTCAAGCATTTTTCCCAATATAACCAAACACTTCAATAGAGACCAACAAGAGGATGAGCAAGCCTAGAGTTACAACCTCAAATGTAAAGCGGAGAAAGGCAAGACCTGCCTGTTGAACACATTGATGCACAAGATCCAACATGCTTTATGCATCTGCCACTCCTAAAATAAGAATGCAACCACCCGTGTACCCCTGCAAGAACACTCGAAAACCTGAGTGAAGATGACATACTGGCCATGCAGCCCCTTTACAGCATGGAGCATAATGTTTTTGAGTATTTTATTCTTTCAGCTAGTCTTATAATGGGTCAGAATGAGAAATTCATAAAGCTGTTAGAAAAACTTAAATTCACTGCAAATACATTTGACAAAGCTTTGTTCAGTCTACTATTGAGAAAAGATTACATCAGTCATACCAGGCATTACAGATACTTCGATGTTCCTGATAGTTTATAATAGAGACGAAATGAACTTTTGAAATGACACGCAATTTAATTTTGCGAATGAGAAAACTGTTAAGAATATGTGGATACTACAAATTTTATGTAATTGTTGGAGTTCTTGTAATGGTTTATTTGTTATAAACTGCAACTGGGATCTTCAGCAATTTCTGCAGTGGTAAGTACCTAACTAAAAGAATTAAAGCCAATGCCTAACGTCATATGCAACTGTATGAATTGAAATTACTGAATATGTTTTATATATTATAGCATAAATGAAAATATGTAGGGACTTTATACATCAATAGTATTTTTATAAAAACAGTTTTTATTTATTTAATCCTTTATCATTACAAAAAGTTTTAATTTAAAATACAGGAGAAGAAAGATAATAGAAATGAACAAATGACTGAAAAACTTTTAAAATATTTATTTAGATATTATTTTACCAATTTTTGAATTTTTCAAATAGTTTTAATAAAAACATCAATATATTTTTACAATAAATAAATACATTTCTACAATAAATACAATTTAAAAAGATTCATTCAAAATAAATTGGCCCCAACTAGATTAGATAATGTTTTCTTTTATTTGTTTAATATTGTCTAGACACTTTCTACCAAGAGCAAGATTGTTGGAAACCCAGCAGTGAAATTGACTCAGTTGATGGCTCACCTCTGCATAATACATAACCATCTGTTTATATTCATTGGGGAAGTAAGATTTGGAACACATTTCATCTGTCCTGAGATTGCTCAGCATCCAATGCCAAGTAATCCTTTCCAAAGAAGATACCATCTTTCTCCTCTGATTCATTACTGGGTTATGACTACAAAAAATAGTTGTATCTACTTTATTTAAATGCTAGCATTCTATTTATAACATTACTGCTTCAACTCTGATGGGATATTGACATGTCCTCATGGCAGGGTATTTATTTTATCAATGCCTATGTGTTTATCAAAATTACAGAGGGCCAATTTGTTCACCTGGATCATTTCAATATTGTGTTTTTGAACTAAAACATTTTCATCGATCTATGTGTTGGCATTACTCATTTTTTATAGTCCTCAAAACCAATGTTGGAAAAATGGACTAAAAAGTAGATGGAATAACTCATAGAAATGTGCTGCTCCATGGAAACCATGAATGAACTTTTGGGGTTGGGATAGCACATTACCATTGGATTGATTTAAGATACACACAAATCTGCATTAAAAATTATGGGAAGTGGAAAACATATTAATGATAATTTCTGAATTGTAGTAAAGGTTTAGAGCTGCCTTCTTGTAGCTAAAGGAGGATGACTTTTGCAGGCAAATTGCTACATTTCTTTTTCAGATGTCTACCATCTTTCAAATGATAAGATCATTTTTTTAATATGTGAAAAATCTTTTATAGATTTCTATGCGGCTATGGTGTTTTATCAACTAAGTATAGATCAGCTTTTGAAATTGGAGATGAAGCAAAAGTGTTGATGATCACCTTCAACTATCAACAGATCAAAATGATCATTTCCCTTTGTGCATACCTTAATTGGACAATGTTGCCATTTTCATCTATCAAACGTATGTTCACAGAAACATTTTTATTTTTGAATTAATAAACATCATTCACAGATAATGGGAAAATAAGGGAAGCAAAATTATGTTTATCTAATAGAACTTCATATTGCTTATCTACACACTCATGATGTTGACCTTGCACATATTTGCAAAGGATTGCCCATTTAAAATAATAATAATAATTACTTTTTACATTAATGACCACATGCTTGTTTTGGACAATTTAGGAAGGGAACTGATAACTGTTTATTTGTATCAAAATACCATCAATGCTTAAAAGCATCCATCTACTCTGCTTTCCTTTGAAATTAGTCTCATCCTGAAGCTATATTTCCATCGCATCTTGCATTGAATTTTCAATTTCACTCATTGAAAATTACAAAATTTCTTGTTTTAAAACAAACATCTCTAAACTTACTCACTAAAGGTTTTTTGAAAGAAAGCTCTATTAAAAATATTATATTTATAACACCGTAACATGCCATCAATTCAAATGAAAACATTCCAATCTCTCCCCTTTCTGCTGCTAGAATATCCAAACATCCTTATATACTTCATTAGACCTAGCTGACTTTCTCCATCATAACTGGCAAAAAAATCTTTGTTTCTAAATTGCTAGTAAATGTTTTTAAATTTTGAAACATTGTCTGCATCATCAACAAATTATGGGAAAGAGCTTTCCCTGCCACTCTTCCCATCACCCTCATGCCATAATAACTCAGACAAGACTGTATGTGTAATATATCACATCTTGTAAGCTTACATCTGCTGAATTATTTTCAACTACAAGTGGTTGATGTCCACAGGTAGAAGGTCGAGAATGTAGACTTTGGATAGAACTAACAGTTCTTGCCTGTTGAAGCCCTAAAGGACCTGGCTGCAGCTCAATATATGTTTCCTCTACAACAGGTCACCTCCTTCTTCCTACGAAGCTGGAGGTTTCCAATTGAGCATCTTGTGATGGTTGCTCAACCACAATTACCTATTCATCATCAGAGGAATCTTCTTATTGAGCAAAACATCTATAAAAAAAACATCTCTCTTAACATTACATTAAATATGACAACTACATTGGACTTAACAATACTACAGACTTCATCACAAAGTGTACCCATTTCAATTTTTTAAATAAACAGGTTAGCTGCTGAACATAAGCAAGCTCCTGTCAGATTTTCATACCGAAAATCTTAGTTATAGGTATTATAGAGATAGGTATTATCTCCACAAAAGCAATTCATGCTCAACTGATGAATGTAATCAGATATAGATTTAATACTGCAGCAGCTATCACTTTTCTTATTAATATATTTACTTCACCACAATGTATAAATTACAAACTGATTTGGACCAACTATACAAGCTTTCCATTTTAATTCCAAGATTTTTATCTCATACTTTAATAAGTTACTATTACCATAAGCATCATCAGTTAACCTTATTAATTCACCTATAATAAAATACCAATATGCTTCATAGTATTTAGAGCTTATCGGCAAGCACTCACAGGCTAGCAGTTGTAAACAATTATTAGCTTCTATTTCTATTCTATACAAACATTCATTAAATATATGATTGCCCCAATTGCTGTACTATAGTAAGATTTTTTAAATTCACAAACATCCACTATCCATTCCTTTACAATTGAAACAATTTACTGTTAGAATCTGTGAGAATTAATGAGGTTAATCTGCTGAAATAAAACTGGTTTAGATTGCCTAGTAAAAAGTTAAGCAAAAACTCTATTGGTTGTTACATTAATATCAATGAACACGACTGTCTCTTCAATGGTTGATTCCAGACAATACAGTTCTATATCTGACTGGAATAACTATAACATAAAAATCTACCAAAATAACACCAAATTCAATTTCTTTCTGAACATGTTTAAATATATGAATTATATTTATACTGATTTATAAAAAATAATTCTGTTACAAATTGTAGTTAGGTTTTGGATGAAATTTTAGTCTGGAAAATAAAAGTACCAAATATAATATTACCACTTATTTTCCAATAGATATTAATCACATCTTACAATATTCATTAATAATTTAATTTTTCTTAAATAGTTAGTACTTATGTGAACATTTTAAATAAAATATATAGAAAATATTCTGCACCTTATTGATTTTGCTGTTGCTCTCCTTGTAGTTTAACAGAGTATTTAGTAGTATTTTAAATAAAAATAGGGCTGTGGCTCTCTATACAATAACACTAACAAACAATATTGATTAGTTCAATTTAAATTCTAAAAAATACCAAATATTAATTTTATTTTCAAAAAACATTTAATATACACTATTTAAAGTGTGTAATTAAACTGTGAACAAATTAAATAAAGTAAATAATTACTATTATTTTCTAATACTTATTTAACATGCCTTACACTGTCATTATTAAATTTTATTTTTAAGTAGATTTAGTACTTCATACATTCATTTAAAATAAAATAAATATTCATTATTCCCAGCTTACAATTATTAATCATTAAATAAAGTATATATTTAATACATGCAATTAAATTGGTAAATAAAATATATGAAGTGCATTAATAAATAAAATGTATAAAGTGCATAATTATGTTTATATTAATATTATTCAATTATTTTTAAATGTAATTTCAGTCATCTGATTAATAATGATAACAGAGATCAGAAATTATGCTGATAGAATAAGCAAATAAAAAAAATGTACAGTATACACTGATAATAAAGAATGTGATATGAATACAGTAAAAATCTAGCATATATTTATATAAATCGATTGGCCTTGTCTTGAGATAACTTTCAACAAACAAATAACTCTTGACTCAAATGTATTATCATCAGGTAACTTTCAAACCAATAAAAAGGTTAATGCAGTCAGCAAACATGCATATTGCACAAAATTTCCAATCATGAGGTATCACATATTTTAGCATTTGGGAAAAAAAATAAAAAACTTTAAAACAAAATTATAAAAAAAATTCATGACGTCACTGTGTTCATAAACATGGTCCAAAATCCAATGTTGTCCCAGAATGTCTATTTTTCTACTACTGGGTTCCAGGGTCTGACCCTAAGAAATTCATTCTTGGAGCACAATTGGGAGTCAAAAGAACCATCAGCATTGCCTTGATTTTTGATACTGAAATCCTAGTTATTTCATTCATGGCTCATCTGGTATTTTCCATCCCATGCTTTGCTTCTTTGTCTCAGGATCATACTTGTAAATCAGTTTTTCTCGCATAATCACATTTTGAAAGATGTCTGCATTTCCCAATTAATCTTGAAAAATATGCAAACAAATTTCCTTTTGTTCATCTGATAAGTTTTTTGAAATGATCTTCACACAATGCTTTGACATCCAAAACTCTTGTGTGGTGATGAGGTGCACAGTTTCTCAGTTGGTTCCACTGACTTCAGTAACATCTCTGACCATGAGGCAATGGTTTGAATTGATGGCTTGTTCAATTTTCTGCAGAGAAACATCATTTCAAACAGTGGAGGGGCGCTCTGAATGTATGTCGTTTTCTGTTGAAGTTCATCCCTCTCTGCCCTCTTGAAGAACGAACTACTTTCAACAAGACGATCTTTATAAACAGGGTTCATCATTTCAAAAATTTTTGAGTTCTTTTTCTGTGCTTTCACAAGGAATTTCATCATAACTTACTGCTCTTCGAAATCACTGTTGATTTCCATTATCACAACTCCAAAACAAACATGTACAAAAGCAGAGCTACACTCAACACAATGTTGTCAAGAGAAGTGAAACAATTTCATGACTGCATAAAATGTTAACAATTGCTGTGCCACTGCTGCCAAACTCCCAGTGTTGCCATTGCCTCATAATAAAATAAATGTCGCTCACAGTAAAATGAGTCCATGAGCAATATTGTTATACCTTGTATAATATCAAACAGAAAAGCTGTGCAATTTTTCTGACCAATGATCCAAGATATGACCTCTACACCCTCTATCTCCTCATCCCTTTGAAATCCAACAGTGAACTCATAACATGAATGATTTATAGAAATCACAATGCTAAATTTGAAGATATTTGGTCCAACCAATCCCAAACTTTGAATTCACGTGCATGCACGCACGCATGCTGAGTTTAGCTGATTTTGTCTTCTGACTTCTCTTTCATGATCTTCCTCAGAACAAAAAATAAGAAAAGAGAAACTATTTTTGCATTTTTATCATACATTTTTATCATTTGTTAAAAGTATACATTTTTCTGCAATTGGCAGAAAAATAATAGCAACTTTTATTACTTTAAATTAGTTACATATGTAGTTACAGTTACATAAGCAGTAGTAGTATTTAGTGCATAAGTAGATAATAAATCATTTGAAATATTTATGGCTTTCATGTTACATACTTATAACCTATAACATAGAAATATACCTATAAAAAAAAACAACTGACTCAATCAAATTGTACTGAATTTAATAAATTAACTGCTGATTATAACAAAACTGAATCAATAAAGTAAAACTTGAAATAAATTGCAAAATGGGAATCTCAGTAATAGCTATTGATTAAGTAAAGTTTAGCCAGGACAAAAATAATTTTATTCATTTAAAGTTACAATTTATTCGATAAATTACTGATTGACTGGCTGTCAAGAAAATACTTCCACTATATATTCATTTTTTTGGTTTTGATTTTTAAAGGCATTATATACAATAAATATCCAAGAAAGTTACCATAATAATGAGATACGTATGAGAGCAACTGCCAGGTGATAACTCGGCAACTAAGGGTTGGGACTCTAGCTCTAGTAACTGCCATTTTAAAATTAAAAATTTTATGAAACTTGTAATATATACAATTTTCAGGTAACAGCAAAATTTAATAAAAATCAGAAAAACCACATTTAGCTATAACTGTATCAAAAACACAAATAGAAAAAATGCCAAAAGTTGAGCTGAAACAGAACCTTCCGTGCAATCTCAGTTATTGTCATTTCATAATTAAGGGTTTCTTGTTCTACTATTAACCTTAAAAACAATTCACTTCATTTGTTTCTAATAGAATACCAGGTGCACAAAAAAGAATTTAGGCGTTGGATGAGATATAGTGTTAATTTAAGGCTGGAATCAAAAAACAAAAAGGGCAGTTTTGGTTACACACATGACCATAGAATTGATTCCTTATCATTTTTCTTAACAGCACCACTAGCAAAGATGATGGCTCTTGGATTGAAAGCCTTCAGTTTTGCAGTTTGCTAAATGTGAATTTGTAGTTACAATTCAATGTGGGTTCTGTAGAAAATCTAATTGTAATCCTTCAATTGGCAATAGCATTCATTGATGGCATAATCGGTTTGTAATGATCAAATTTCTGTGTAAAGGGAAGAATGGGTCAACTAAAGGTATCTATAGAAAATGTTGAATGTATCAGGAAGTCTTTCCTGCGTAGTCCTAACTAATCGGTTAGCAAGATCAGCTGTGAAATCAATATGCCAGTGATGATAGTGTAAAATATTTTAAGGAAACGCTTACATATACATCCATACCATTTACAGCTGTTACAGGCTTTGAATCCTATTGAATATTCTGCACGTGATGACTTCCCATAAAAATATCCCAGAATGAAAATGACTGATGTTCTTCATCATATTCTGTTTTGGTCTTAATTGAAATTTCGTCTTTGTGGAGAAGCTGAACATAAATTCAAAATCTGGGGGCCAGAAAATTCCTATGAATCCTTAAAATACAAAAGGGATTCCCCAAAATTAATTTTTTTTTGTGGAATATTCAGACGGTTTATTTGTTATGTTGCATACATGGCTTTTTCTCAACTGCAAGATGGTCCAGAGAATTTTATTTGGCAACAAGATGGTGTACCTCCTCACCAACATAACTCTACATGGGATTAGTTGAATGACTTTTCCCCAAACACTGGATTGGATGGCATGGATTTGATGACAGAGATTATTTGTGATAGCCTCCAAGATCATTCAATCTGACACCAAGTGATTTCTTCAATTAGGTTTTTCTAAAGAATCTTGTATACGTGCCTCCGTTAGTTATTGATCTAACTCATTATTCAAGGCACAGGACTGAAGCAGCTGTCGCTTCCATCATGTTGGTTACAGTATGGGATGAACTCTCCTATCATGGATGTGTGTATAATGATAAAAGGTGCTTATACTGAACACTTGTAGGGAAAATATGAAGGAGGTACTCTTTCATTTTGTTTGTACTTCATTACTCCAAGTCAAAGTTATGAGATATTAAATAGCTTTAAAACCCTGATATTCTTTAACATACACACAATAAGTTATTTATTTAATTTTCTTATTCCTAATATGTACATTGCAATCTGTCCAACTATTGAACAATAAGCAACCTTCCACCTTCCCCGACTCAATGAGATGAGGATATGTATGACATGTAAATGAAGTGTAGTCTTGTATAGACTCAGGCTGACCATTACCGAGATGTGTGGTTAATTGAACTCCAACACCAAAGTACACCAGTATCCACTGTCTAGTATCCAAATCTGTACAACACCAACCAACTTTTACTATGATTCAAACCTGTAAACCTATCACATACGGAAAAGAAAAATTAGAACATTCAATATTAGTTTGTTTACAGATTAGAGATTTTAGAATCCTTGTTGTTTCTTTCCAAGATTTCTTCTTTTTCAAAAGAAAAATTAGAACATTCAATATTAGTTTGTTTACAGATTAGAGATTTTAGAATCCTTGTTGTTTCTTTCCAGGATTTCTTATCAAAAGAAATATATTTTAACAAAGTATAAATATGTTTATGTTTAATATATTATCATCAAGTATAATTCTTCATGTATTTTATCAGTGTATTACAGAATAAAATATTTACCTAAACAGCACATCAGTCATGAGTTGTGCATCTTATATCTCTACCGGACAGAAAATTAACACAGTACCACATTAGCATCAAATTTTTATTAATTAGTTCAATAATGCTGCAATAAATTCTTCAGATACTACAGAAACATCTGAGAGTAGATAAAGGCTTCACCAAGGAAAATCCTCACATATCCCCCCAGAAATGTGTGGTGATAACAAAGTATCCAACTGAACAATAAATCTGTTCACCCTAGAGGAGGATTTCTGTTACCACATTTTTATTGGTTTTTGAGCATATACAATGATATCTCATGGTTTTCAACTTACCATAATTTTGTAGAACAAAGAAGAACAAAACAGATCCACACTGATTCAGTCCAAAAGGTAGGACGTACTGAAAAACAGAATATAGAATAAATATACTAAATGATGTTGAGATTAAGTTTAAACACAATCTTTATTTCTACTAAACTTTAATACATAGTACATGCATAATTTTAATTAAGTAGACAACTTTATGAGAAGTTCAACGGACTACTGCTTTTCTGTATTTTTCAGGTAGGACTACAAAAATAGTAAATAGAATTTTACTTCAAAATAGCTTATAAATTAAAAAAAAATGTCATTCTGATAAAAGAAAAATATTTTAATCATAAAAACAAGCCTGGAAATACACTGTTTTTGTGCTATGTCTACCTAAATATTCAGTCCATTCATTTATGATAAAAGTATCAATTAGTGATTCAGACTTAAGCAATATACACTAATTTATAAAAAAATTGATTAATTATAGAAATAAAGTCGATTAAAAATTCATATAAGGCAGTCCTAAGTCTATAGTTAATTTTTCTGGAAAGTTTACAAATTTATTTTATAAATACACTAAGAGCTAGTAGAGGGCTCATGCTTATATTTAGACAGGTCAGTTAAAAGATCTGACACACTTCTTTGTGGTATAATTTTAATAATAATGGTCATACTGATTTGTAAAGTAGTAGGGACAAAATCACAATCATGGGAGTTATAACCAAATATTAATCATTCACAGAGCTGGATCGGCAGATTGTGAATAATCATGTTGCTTTGTCAAGTTTTTCATAAAAAGTAAATCAATTACTACAATACAAAGGGAATTTAGAGTGCACTTTAATAATTAAAGTTTTGAAAGTAAACTGTACTTAAAAATAAAACCATACTAAACAGACTATCTCTATACTGGGAATAAACATAGACAAAGACAATATTCCAGTATCCCACCCTCACTAATCTATAGAGTAATCAACTGCAAAGTAGTGAAAACACTAAATTATGGTTATACAGTGGAAATTAATGATAGGGTAACATAAATATGTGACATGCCGGCACTTTTTTAACTACTAATACTTAAAGTACAAGCAAAATGAATAATAAAAATGGTAATTCAGTCCATGTTACTGACACACTATTGACCAATGTTATTGGCTAATTAATTTACTCATATATCAAAGAATGTGATAATCCATGATATGCCATAAGTTATAATAAAGAGAACCAATCATAATTTTTAATTTTATTAAATAAAATAATTATTACAATAACTTAATTATTTTTAATCAGGTATCATTTTTTCTCAGGGCTACTTGAAATCTCATTGTTCTTATATTTTGTTTATGTTTTTTCGATGTAATATAAAGATATTATTTTGCAGTAATGTACTGTTGTTGTTTTCTTATGTTAATTTTAGTTGCTAGCGAAAAGTGCATTCATAGTTATTTAATTTGTAGGGTTGAATAGTAAGAGTTTTATTTAATTACCTTCCAATTTAAAAACAAGAATTCCAGTTCCTTTACCAGTTTCTTAATAATATTCTGTTCCTTTTCTCCAATGCGTTCAATACCTTGAGATCCTTTCTTTATGAAAGGATTAGTTCCTCCCCACAGAAATGCAATAAGAATTAGGACAGCAATTAAACCTGTGAAAAGATAAGAAAAAACATAAACATAACCTAAGTTAAAACAAAATTATAATGCACAGTTTTATAATTAAGTTGTTCTATAACAAGTTAATTACAAACACAAAAACAAGCCTTAATTTAAAACCCCAAAATGATAAATATACAACACAATTTATATCGATTTTTCTTTTTAAAGTTCTTGTTTTTCTGAATATATTCACAGGGAATGAACACAAAAAAATTTGCGAACTATGACGTTATAAGTAAAGAAAGAACTTTGGTCTATTTTAAACTATTTTTAATTTTTGACTTGAGAAAATATGTTTTTAAAAATTTTATAACACATAAATTTTCCCTTGATATCCTAAGATTTGTTACTCAATATATTAAACTAAATTTGGCTTTTTTTAAACAGCTCTAATTGTTAGGGTCATAATCCAACAAGCTTTTGGCTACCCAAGCCAAAAAATCAAATAGTAAAAATTATGCAATCCTTTTATTAATAGCAGATTGAAGAAAATGTGAATGAATTTCTATGGATTATCCCCCACAGAGAAAATGTGGTATAAAATTGTATTTTTTCCAAAAGAAATGAGTACTTTAATTTACTGAATGAACTATTTATCAAAGTTTTTCTTATGGCTGGATAACAAGTAAAGCAATTTAAGTTTAACTTTCTTTGAGAGCAGTCAAGTTTAATACTCAGTCATGTCATACGGTAAAAAAAAAGTTTTTCTTGTCGGCATTTCAGAGGGCTTGCATACCAATATGGAAACAACTACCTTATTACATACAATGAAGAGAGCAGTAGGAAATCAATTTACTGATCACTTTTCTTAATGTGCCTGACATGGATGTTTGTCATTTTTAAGAATGGCTGTTATGTCATTTGCTGGTTACCTACATTAATTACAAATGTAGGTAACAATAATTATACAATAAGTATATTGTAAGTATTGTAAGTATAGTTGTTTACAATAAGTATATAGTAAAAAAATAATATTTTTTACCACCAAATGCTTTCCTTATGATTACAATAGTTCTCACACTGCCCAGATAAATAAAAAATTTCAATAAATTATGATTGTCCAGAACAAATATAGGTGCATACAAGAGGCTTTTTTCTGTCTATCCTCCGGAACTACTGTAAGATATTACTTCAGAGTATGATATGTATGAATGTAAATGAAGTGTAGTCTTGTACAATCACGGGTTGACCATTCCTGAGATGTGTGGTTAACTGAAACCCAACCACCAAAGAACAACAGTATCTACGATCTAGTATTCAAATCTAGCATACAAGTGGCTAAGACACAGAACTTGTTACACATTTTCAAAGTTACATAATAAAAATACCAAGTAAGGGATATAAATATAAAATGAATAACAATTTCCCACTTGGTAGTGGGGCACCTGGTAGTCAGGCCTACCAAAAATTTTATAAAATAAGATAAAATTTCTATTAAATAATAAACTGCTACTACATGTACGTACATAATAGTAAATGTAGAACTAAATAAATGCTTAACTGTGATCAAAAAATATAAAAATTTATCTTTTTTAAGCTATTTAAAATATTTTCTAAAAACTGGTAAATATTTGTTTCAGTAGACAATTTTTTCAAAAAACCATTCCTGAAAGTTTGATATTACATTATGTTTTTCAAAATCTTTAAAAATTTATTCAAATTATTTTCAAATACTTTAAAATTACGGGAATAACGAAAATCAGTAAATAATTCATAAATTCAGAACCTTTGTTTGCAGGTGAATAACCATCTAAGTCCTAAGACAGCTAAGAAATATTTCTTTGTTTTAGCATGTGTTAATTAAGTTTGTAAAAAGTTTAACAATAATCACCTACAACTTCTCTTAAAACAAAGGCAACAATTTCATCAATCCCTACCGAGTGTTTACTAATTGTAGCTTATTAAAAAATTAAGTTTTAAATTCCTGGGTACCAACGGGTTAATAAACTAACTCAATAAAACCATTCGAGATGGAATGCATTCACGATACAAACTATATTTATTAAAACTATATTACTCATTTGAATATTACATTACCTAAATCCATATTAAAAAATTAAGTATATTTTATCAGTCACGTTAGCTTATGACAACAGCTAACCTAACCTCAAACCCTCATCTCTGTACGTGTGCACAAATGAATATCAAGAATTGTCATCAATCTATAATCTGAAATATCTTAACTACCGAACGACTGATTTTCATAATAAGAAAATAATTACAATTTGTAGTTACTCGCACCACGAACGTTCGAGACACAACGCTGTAAAAAAGTCAATATTATTTTGCTGCTATCGTTTGACAATGATATCGATAGTGTACCAACTTTTTAATACCCCAAATATAATATGATTTGTCCAACTGAAAAATAAGTGGTTTTGACCTCATCATTTTGAAGTAAATCTCCGTCCAGAGAGCTATTTCTTCACGTTTGGGAAGAAGAAATCATTGGAAGCTAAATCCGGCGCAAGTGAAAGCACTTCGACGCGTGAGTCTCTTGAGTTTTGCACCAACAAACCGAAACGTGTGTCCAGGAGCATTACAGTGCTGAAAGAACACTTTCGTTTTAGCTACATGGACGTTAACCTGAATACGATCTTTCAAACGTCGCAGTAGGGAAGCGTAACATTCCCAGGTGATGGTCCTGCTTTTACAAGTAATCTATTAGCACTACGTCGAGAATCCCAAAAACCCGTAGCATAACTTTTTCTGCAGGCAGAACCGTTTTCGCTATCTTTGGCGCACTTTCATCTGCTTCCTAGTTAAACTAGTAGAAACCTAGTTAAAACTATTCATTTTTGCTTTGATAGTGACGGTATGAACATGCGTGCATGATTTGTACAGCCGAACAGTTATAGCAAGGCTGTGGGAGATACGCAACAAATGCGGGGAAGAACTTATCGTTACAGGAATTAGTATACTAACCTATGCAAAAAGCATTAAACGTAACATTATTTACTTACCCTAATTAATGTAACTCTTCAATACCGCTAATTTCACAGTCTGAATCGTCATCATCACTGTTACTATCAGTATAGTTTACACAATCGTTTGTTATGTTCACTATAATTTCCGATACTTGGTCAATCACGGGCTCAGTCTCTAAATTTTTTTTCTAATTGTTACACATGCTGGCATTTTTGGATACAATCATTTGTATTAATTGCACTTATTTTATCCTGTACTTATTTTATCTTGCACTAATTTTATACAATCATCCGATTTGAAAGTCACATTTTTAACAATATAATTCTTTATATCACTCCATATCATCTCATTCGGATTGAGATCCGGGTGATATGGAGTAAACTGAAATACACTGACCCTTCGCAGCAAGTAAAGCAGATCTACTTTTTATATTTTAAATCTTGATTTACTGACTGAGATTAATTTATATAGCTCGAGTTTTAACATTTTTTCATTAAGCCATTTTTTTCAGTAAGCCATTCAATCATTTCACATTTCTTGGAGGTTGATTTCGGTGCAACCATTCAATTCCACATTGTGATATGGTGCGTTTTCAATGACAACACTGAATGTTGTGGTAAATTTTTTACGAGTTAATTGGTAACCTATTTTTCATAATCTCTATAATTCATACTATTATGGTAATCGTCCGACTTTTGTCCAGAATTTAAAACCAACAAGGCGTCTTTTACGAAACCGTTTTTCTCGCCAGCGTGAACGATAATTGATCTTTGACCTTTAGAAATCGGAGCAAATACATCCGATGTTTCATCGGAATCGTTTGTCCAACAACATGGCCCTATGTATGTTGAATGAACATACGTTTCGTGCGTATAAATGACGCTGTCCTTCAGCTCTGTTTTTTCTAACGCTCGTAGATATAGTATTCGTTTCCAAATATAATTTTTCTCTATCAAAAATTTTCTATTGTTACGCGTCTTTTTCCATCTGAACTCTAATTGTCCAATAACCTCCCGCAAAGCCCACTTTCCATCCTTAAAGTCTATTTTGTTCTTTATCATTGTTAATAAACTTTTTATAGTAGACCGTTGACCTTGCGAAATATGAAATTCATTTATAGTTCGTCTAATAATGCATTTCTCAAAGTTATCAATTTCTGTTTTTGGTTTATTTATGTTTTTTGTTTGGAGTAGAAAATCCACTTCCTGATATTGCATTTATTTTACTTTTCTCAAATATTCGCTGAACACTAAGGCGAGAAACTCCTGTTGCTGCAGCAACCCTTTCCTGAACTTTCGTTATTTACCGTGGACCTTCCGCGGCTTCTTTTTTCATAAAAGAATAGACATTTGAAATGACTTCACGAGTCTGCTGTGTAAAACTTTACGACCACCAATTTTCTTTGGAATTTCCATAACTACAAATGTAAAACTGCTAGTGATAAAAACACTGAAAGACGTTCAGTATTATAAAAATATCCATTATTTAAATCAATAAATAAAAACAAAAATAAACAATATTCCTATCATATCATAAACTAAAGATGAATATGTAAAACCTGTGCATTTATGTAATTTTTACATAAATGCACACGATTTAACAATAACGACTGTGCTTAGTGTTCGCTATACTATACAGAATACATTTCTTTGTTTTTATTGTTGAATTAAAATGTTTGTTTTTGTTGGTTAAGTGATGACTAAAGGATGATATACACATTCAGTTTTAAGAAACCAACAATTTATTGGAAAGAAGCAAGACCAAGCTCGATGGTTAATGTGTTTATATCATTTAAAATGTGTGTAACTAGCAGTGAGACAACCATGAATTTGTTTGCAAAATCATTAATGCATGCAATTGATGCTTATAAAAAAATTTATGTAAGCAACAAAACAATTTGTACATTTCCGAAAACCGAACAATGAATGAATTTATATCAAAAGATTTAGATTACAGTATAAAAAAATTACACAAAAAAAGATTAAAAATTGTGGCTCTGCTCACGTTACACATGTACAATTATTGTACTGTAGCTAATATTTTTAATTTTCATTTATACTTCGAATTGAATTCGACGATGTCAGACAGAAAACTAAGTAGTCAATGGCCTCCACTCCGATAAATGGCTTCGGCCTGTTACACCATGTAGAGGGGGAAGCGCCTCGCTAGAACGGCTCCGCTATACAAACATGAGCGATTTACAGGTTCCAACTTGATGTTTACGTGCTCCTTGTAATTTGATCTGCTTACATAATATTCGTTGTGAGAGCGTCATGTTCGAACACGGATGTAAACGACGTTTGAACACGTCGTGCTCTCGGCGGTATAAAAGAGGTGTAAGGGATTGCAGAACGTCAGTTTAGTGGTGACTATTTAAATTTTTAAAAAGTAGTTTCATTGAAAATAATAATAACTGAGGTTTCAGTTTTTTAGTGTGCGGTCAAACGATGTAACTGTGTTTTTTATTCGATTAAATAGTTACGCAAAATGAATAAATTTGTGAAAAAACAAAGTGAGCCATTTACGTCCAATGAAACAATTGGTAAAAAGACAAGATTGTACAATAATATTTAAATTACGGTTTTACCTCATTGGATGGAAAGCCACAGTACGTTGTTTGTTTTCAAGTCCTCTCCGATGAAAGCATGAAGCCATCAAAATTAATTCAACACTTGGAACTGAACACCTGGATCATAAAAGTAAACCCTTGGAATTTTTCTAAAGAAAATTACATACCTTGAGAGATCAATCTAGCCATACTGATAGAAATACACTTGAAGGATCTTATCTGATAGCATTATGAGCAGCTAAGATGTCCAAACCCCACACAGTCGAAGAAGACCTTATATTGTCAGCTGCAATTGAAATGGGTCAGTGTTTTATAGGCGTGGAAGAAGCGAAAAAATTGAAAAAATTCCACTTTCTAACGACACGTTATCAAGGCAACCGATGACATGGCTGCCGATGTTCACATTCAGATAATTCAACAACTGAGTTCAAGTGAATTTTTTAGTATTCAATTTAATGAATCAATAGATGTGGCAGACATTTCTCATTTCTTATCTTTTGTGAGATATGAATGCGATAGGGATCAGTCAAAGAAAATAGCTGTTTTGCAAATCAATACTTGTCTGTTTGATGTTTTGAATGAAAACAATGTCTTTTTGATGTTTTTATGAAGCTATTAAAAACTACAACAGAGATTGGTAAAATGTATTCCAGTATGCAATGATGGTGCAAAGGCGATAACAGGAAAGAAAAGTGGACTTCTGAAAAAATTAAAAGATCGTCTTATACAAAGGGCAGAATGAACGCACCGCTTCCTTCACAGACTCTAAAAAAAATATGCTCTTCTCACAAAAGATATACCCGGAATATCTCGAATTCTTGGTAAAACTGTAAAAATGCTTAATTTTAATAAAAGTTAACCATTATAACTAAACTATGGGATGAAATGGACGAAAAGAAAAAAATCTCTTCTTTTCCTTACAGAACCCGGTTATTGAAGTTGCGAGATGAATTAATAATATTTTTCCAGAATAAACAAAGACATTCTCACTGTTTTTTACAGAATAATTAGTATATTTTGGTGTTGGCTTACTTAGGTGATGTATTTTTTCATTTAAACGATTTAAATGTGAATCTACAAGGACGTGATAAAAATATTTTATTAATGACAAACAAAGTTCATGCTTTCATTAAGAAACTTGATATCTGTATTATTCGCCTTTAAAGCAGATATTTTTATATGCTTCCACTCACTTCCGATTATATTGAGAAAAATTTTGATGAAGAAGACGTTATTATTCACTGTAGTTTGAATAGCAAGAAGATGCGTTTGCGTGATCTAAAAATTCGGTTGGCGGAGTATTTCCCGGAAGGTAAAAATGATTTCTCGAAGAGATGGGTACTGAATCTATCAGTGTAAACGTTGTTGCAGTTGCTAAGTTACCAGTTGAGATACACGAACAACTCATTGAAATGTTTGCCGACAAAACGTTACAATTACAATTCACATCTGATAATTTAGATACGTTTTGGCTTGCTCGTCGAAGTGAATATGGAAATTTAGTCACAGAAGCATTGAAAATATTAATAATCCCTTTCTCCATGTCTTACCTCTGTGAAAAGGGTTTTTTGTCTACGGTTACGCTAAAAACTAAATATAGGAATCGTCTTCTATCATCTGAAAAAAATGTTTCTAACACAGATTCACGTACAGAAAAACTTTTAAATGAAAAACAAATACAGCCATCTCATCAATTTATTTTCTTTACATGTGTACTTATAAATAAAGTAAAATGTTTATAATAAATTATTTTTTTTGTAAAATGATTTCATTATTCTTTACGTACCAACAATAATGTAGGCTAATTTCTCAACCCCTTTCATATCACAGCAACAACAGCTCCGTGGGGTCGCGACCCTTAGGTTGAGAAACGCTAACCCACCGGGTTGGTTTAGTGGTGGACGCATTTTCGCAGATCAGCTAATTTCGAAGTCGAGAGTTACCAGTTCACATCCTAGTAAAGGCAGTTACTTTTATACAGATTTGAATATTAGATCATGGATACTGGTGTTCTTTGGTGGTTGTATTTCAATTAACTACACATCTCAGAATTGGTCGACCTGAGACTGCAAGACTACACATCACTCATACATATCTTTAGTAATGCCTGAACGGTAATTCCCGGAGGCTAAACAGCAAAAAAGAAGAAGAAAAGAGTACATAACTGTGAATCTACAGTTATAAAACATTGAAGAGACTATGCGGATCGCGTTTAAATAAATCTAAACACCCTTGAGAAGTGTTCATTCGAATGAATTTTTGTCAAACGCGGCATCCATCGACAGGAAACCTTTTTCATACCTATGTAAAACATCATATAAAATGTAATGGATACAGACTATCGAGATATTTGCAACATAAGCAAGGTCGCATACCTTCAGTCGACGATCACTTAATACGGTATTTTGGATTCCTGTACCATTTCGTCGGGCGTAGCGGTTTTTTGGGGTTCAGATGTTAATTGGAATGTATGGAGGGAATTTTATTTGAACTCATTAGAAAAGAATGAAAATAAACTTAAAAAAATTATAAAACCAGTTTCATAAAAATAGGGCTAAAAGTAAAAATATAATAATTTTCAATCTTTTTTTAAATTTAAATTTTTCGAAGTAACTAAAAATAAACAATTATTAACAGCTTGCTGACTATAATTTAACAACTACAAAAAATAAAAAAAATAATGAAGAATTGAAAAAGTATTATTTTTTACCTAAATAGAAGCTTGTTTGGAGGATTTTATTTTTTTTTTCTAAAGAAAAAAACTCTTCTCTTTTAAAACTTTTTTTTTTAAAAAGAAAATACTGTTTTAAAAAGAGTATTTTACATTTTATAATTTTATTTTTATTTAATATAATAAGTTTATAGCAAATGTATCTGTATAAAATAATGCTTTTTTCCAGAAAACTTGTATTGATAAAAATTCAAAACGGAATACAGAGAAAGGACTCAACTACTACAAAGATGAGTCAAGGTAAAGGAACCAGAAATTGATCAGTTAAGAAAAATCTTCCTCACAGCCTGTAGTAACCACTTATTTTATCATTAAATAATGAAACTAACTGCCTTTGATAACTCTTCTGAATTATGTACAAAAACGAGTCAAATTTAACAAAAAGTAGATGAATTGGAATTTTGTAAAATTCCAATTACTTAAGTTGATTACCATAAAAGTAAAAAAAAATTGAGTTTATTTTGCACAGTTGACCACTTATAATGAATGAGAATTAAAAGAACAATGCAACCAATTACAAAAGTTTTCAGTAGTTACATAAATTTAATTAAAAATATTAAGTAAAAATTTAACAAAAAATCAATCTATAAAATATTACGCATATTTAGTTTTGCTAGAAGAAACTAGCCTTACAGTCACAGTCCACCATATCAGGCTTACTCTAGCTAATTGTAAAATTGCTTATACTTTTACATCTATGAAATTCAGCTTCAGCAACATGAAGAATTTTAACAGGTAAATATTCACTTTCATTAACATGGAAATGTTTTTTAAAATAAAATCTGTATGATTACACATAAGAATCACTAATTGTGATTCTTAAACTGCTTGTTTTTTTTTATTTGTTTGTTTATCCCACTCATTCTTTGTAGGCTGATATTTCTAACAAAAAGTCCAAGTAAACGAAACTTAACTTTTCTATCACTGGATCTTTAGGAGCTAATTAGCAGTAGCTTCTTGGGTGGGAGTTATAAGTACTGCTACTACTATTGGTGCCCATCTTACAAATTATTATTTTTAATTGAGAATATGAATTTATAGAATAAATGAGGATATAATAGAATACTCTTCTTTTTTTTTTGTTAAGGAACAAAATGGACTGAAAATATTAGATTTTGATCCTTATCTAACATCTTTATACATTTAATAGATTTTTTTTATTTCTTTTTAGAAAGTGAGTGCTTTTTAATACATTTTGTGCTATTTTAGGAAGTTTCTAAATATATTTTTCTACTTCTGTGGAAATGAATTACTTTTTATAAAATAACACTTATCTGTAAGTGCTATTTTAGAATGCACAATATACATTTTTATTCCTTGGTTAATGGAATATTACATCTTTTTACTTTGGACAGCTGTTCAATAATGTCATGAAGAAATTACCTGGCAGCATAGATTGAAAAAGAAAATATCTTTTTAATGTAGACTTGCTGCAATTTGTTAAACTGTTTTGTTTATTATGAAAGCCAGGGTAAAAAGAAGGGCCCACCATGCTGGTGTGGTGGTTAACTCATTTTCACAAATCAGCTGATTTCAAAGTTGAAAGTTCTGTGGTTCAAATCCTAGTAAGGGCAGTTACTTTTATACAATTTGAATACTAGATCATGGATACCAGTGTTCTTTGGTAGCTGGGTTTCAATTAACCACACATCTCAGGAATGGTCAACCTGAGACCTGTATAAGACTACACTTCATTTACAATCATACATATCATCCTCATTCATCCTCTGAAGTAATATCTTATGTGGTTCCAGAGGCTAAACAGAAAAAGAGAGAGGGTAAAAAGAAGGCCTTTTGAAATATCAGGTAGGTTTAAAGTAATTTTACTCAGTTACTAAAAATGATTTAATAAAGAATTATTTTTTTGATAAAAAGTTAATTCAAAAGTAAAAAGAGTCTTTATTATATGTTCAACATACATCAGAGGATGTGTTCAAAATGGCGGCATCCTTCTCCCCTTACGCAAACATGGCAGCATTTAATCACTGAATTACACTTCTTTCAGATAAGTTTTGTCCTGATTAATAGAATCAATTGAGTTTTCAAATTAACTTGAGATATTTCATATCATTTAAATTTGAAGAAGATAACATTTTTGACAATTTCTCAGAATGAACAATTGCAAACCATCAAATTATATGAAAAATTAAAATTTTTACATTTATTTAAAAGTTAAAATTGTATAAAGCCATAAGAATAATCATTAATAGATCAATAACTGTAAAATCTCATTAGTTTTTCATTTCATGCTTTCAAATTACTGACTATAATAATCTATATAAGATTATAATATGAGGTGGAAGGTGCACTAGATGAAAATCAGTTTGGTTTTAGAAAAAGCATAAAAACAAGAGAAGAATTTTTCCCTCTGATTTGTTTTAGAATATTGGATGAAAAACAAAGCACAAGTTCTGATTACAATGTTTTGATTGAGATGTACAAGCAATTTATTGGTTTATGGGTTTTCTTCAAAAGTTTTATTCTTAAAACTTTATTATCAGTTAATTAAGTCTAATATAAATAAAATAAAATAAAATAATGAAAATTGTGACTGTGGTAAATAAATAGTTTTTTTTTAATGAATTCATGAAGATATTGAAATACATTAAAATTTAGTAGTGTGATTTAGAAGTCATTACTACAAACATTCAAGAAAAACCATGTAATTTTTCTACACAGAATTTCACAGTAATTGTCTAAAGTAAATATTGTAAAATTTTAGTGCTTTACTATCTTAGATTTAACGGACAAGATCAGGTATCTTAAAAAACTTATAGACTTAATTGATAATAAATAGCATTGCATGTTCTTGGAGAAACTAATAGCAGCATGAAACAATTAAATACTATAAACAGAGTTAATTAAATGCATATACTACAAAACTTGAACAGCAATTTTTTATGGAACATTTTCTCACTTCAAATTTTCAATAAAATCTAGACATGTTTTATTGTAATCAGTTGATTATCAGATGATACTTTTTTAGATGTCAATAATGGCTGAATATAAAAGAAAGGATTTGCATAAAATTACATAACAAGTTGGAATAAAATTCAGTTTATTGACACATTATAAATAGTGTCTGTTAAATTAACTTACAACATAAATTACATGACAATATTCTGCAATTAATTAATCAATCATTTTGAAAATACAATTATTATAGTTATTTTATTTTTATTACAGTTCTATACATATATATTTTTCATGACTAATAACCAATCGACCGACCAATAAATGCTATAACATCTATTATTTTTTGTTTTTTGTTTTATAATAATAATTTTAAGAGTATGTAATATTTATATAAATAGTATAAATTAACAATAAATTTGATATAATTTCAAGGCAATTGTAATATTGCTATTTAGTTTTATTCATCTTCTTTTTACTTATCATTTTCTTCCATCTCTATTATTACATAAGACCCAAGAGAACAGTTATTTGACCTTGAAATCATATCAGTATAAATTAATTTTTGGCTAAGCAGCTAAAACATTGCTCAACATTTATAGATATATGTTATAAATATAAAGTTTTCAATTACTTAATTTAGATAGTTAAATTATAATGTCTTTAATAATATCATAAATGAAAGTTTATAAAATTGCATTCTACAGCTCTACAATAAATAAAAAATTTATTAATAAATAATTCTCCCCTTTATTTTTATTCATTTGCTGTTAAATTTACTTTTATCTTAAAACTGTTATTCAATATCTGATGGTGTAGAAAATTTAAGGTAAAAATGAAGTATATATATATATATATAGTCGAGGTGAACAGAATATTTATTAATTCTTTTAATTTAATATCATAAAGCTCTTGATGTTATAGTAATAATAACAGTAAAAACAATAATAAAATATGACTAGGAATCCACAATATTAACAATTGACTTAAGACTTGTACATACATATAATTATTTACTGTATATGATATAATCATTTACTATTAATAATTTATATTAAATAAGTAGAAATACATCTTTTATGATTTTATGTACAGTAATATGTAACAAAACTTCTTTGTAATATCTTAAATTAGAGCAATAAATTATATTTAAATTTATAAACAAAATTATAAATAATCAATATTGTATTAGTGACAATTACTTTCACTCCCAATCATTATCCTTTACATCCATAAATAAATAAAAAGATCTGATAACTAATAAATTAAGAGATCACAGAAAGAATATTTAAAGGCAATTTTTTAATTAACTTTAGACTGAAAGTATTCACATGGACAGAAACTAAATATAATGAATTAAATAATATTAATTCATTTAATTTTATAGTAAACTCAGTACTGTAGTCAAATATGTGAACGTATAAAAGGCAGTTATAAAAAAATTATAATGTTTAGTGTTTATGCAGTATAGCCAGTCATAATACGCAGAATAATGATAATTCTTTTATTAGAAAGAAGTTAGCATCTTTCAAATCAGAGAGCAGCAAAATGTAAAATTGGCTATGACAATGTAATAGTTCATGTTCACCTTGTTTAGTTAATATCTTTATCAAAAGATTTGCGAAAAAAAAAGAAATATTTTGACTTTAATATGTTATTTATTTTATTCAACAATCAGTTTTAGTTGAAAAATATAATTCTCAAAATCTTGTGAAAAAGGATGTGAACATGATAGAATGGCTTTTGTACTCATATATCTTTAAGGACTCAAGTAATTAATACAAGTATGTGTAATATATACTTCGTGCAGAAACACTAAATGATGAAAAATTATTTTCTTTTATAGTCATATGTCAAATTCATAAAATGCTTTATAACATTTTAGTAGTGTGATTTTAGAAGTCATTACTACAAACATTCAAGAAAAACCATGTAATTTTTCTACACAGAATTTCACAGTAATTGTCTAAAGTAAATATTGTAAAATTTTAGTGCTTTACTATCTTAGATTTAACAGACAAGATCAGGTATCTTAAAAAACTTATAGACTTAATTGATAATAAATAGCATTGCATGTTCTTGGAGAAGCTAATAGCAGCATGAAACAAACGTCTTTGGTGTTTTTATGTTTTTGATACAAGCAATTCAATTAGTAATTATTACATTTCGCTTATAACATATAACTACACATATTTTTTAACAAATAATTTTTCATTTGTAATTTTTAAAAAATACTTTACTGTAAAATGGAAAGATTACTACAATGAATAACGGATATTTAGTGAAATATATACTTTTTCCATTTCATCAAAAAATATGCAATTTTTTTAATGTCACAAGCAATTTAAATGTTGTATGCAATTTTAAAAAGCATCAAGATATCTGAGATGCAAAAACCACCATATCTTAAAAAAAGTCAGATTATTATAACTACAGACAGAAATTGTAAATTTTCTGTTATATGTACACATACCATTTAAAACAATCATTATTTCATTATTCATAAATTAACAAGTATGTTTACAAGAATATAAATATATATTATATATAAATTTGTGTGTATAAATGTTGTGTGTGTGCGAGAGTGTGTATATATATATATATATATATTTATTTATAAATATTTTATTTTACTGACAATCTTTTTAAGAATCATATTATTTCTTTGTATTGTTAAATTATATTTAAATTCTATTAAACAAACCACTTAGTTCAGAATATTGAAATTAGACATAACTTAACCTTAATTTTTAATGAAAGTACTTTCGTGGGATCCCACATCCTCAATCATGATTGAAATAATTCTATTATTGCATAATAGAAATTTAAAAATAAAAATGGTTTCTTAATAAGCAATTAAAATTACATGTATTAAAATTAATACACAATTTTCATTATTTTAGTATTTTTATTTTTAAATTTTTATTATGCAGTAACAGAATTACTCGTATTCAATCATGACTGAGGATCAGTATCCTGTAAAAGCTGTCTTATCTCAATATTTTGTACTACGTGGTTTGTTAATAGAATTTAAATATTTAAACTGAACCTTAAAAGGACTTTTCAAGAATGTAGAAAAACAAAACATTTTTATGATGATAATGTGATTCTTTATACATGGTTAGCAAAAATTACGTTTGCTGCTTGTGTAAGAACGAAGAAGGAAGCATTTATCATTTCATCACATTGCTTTTTAAGTAATATTTTATTCTGAAAAAAATATTGATTGATAATTACTTTTGTTTCTTGTTAACTACTCTAATGTTTCAGTCATCATTTTTTTTTTTTAAATTGTAATTCTGTCTAATTAGTTTCTTTTTTTTTTCAGTGGTGACATTGTGGAGTGGAGAAACCTGTGCACTGGGTAATAAAAAGAAATAGTTCAGGTAGTTAATAAATACTGATGAAATAAAATACTAACATATCTAGGTTACAAGTTGCTATACAAGTTATTAGCTCACAGGTTAAAAATTGTAATGTTTCTTGTCATGTGATCACAATTAATATTCAATTATAAAACAGAGTTAATAGAAATTTTTAAGTTCTGTTTAAACAGTGATTCATGCTTACAATTAGTTTGTATTTTTTTAATACATTGTATTATTCAGCTTATAACAAAGCATGTTTGAATTTATGACTGTATAGATCTCAGTTCACTTAAATTAGTTTACACGTTGTGAAAAGTAATCTGTCTAAATTGTTTAATATTCTGCAGGATTTATTAGTAAATTAATATATAATACTCTTCAAAAAGTTTTTACAAATGTTTATGTTAATATATGTACACATCCTAGTGATAGCAGATGCCTTGCCCATAATCAGAGAAATGTAATAGTTGGAGGAAGAAGTGCAGAAATGCCTTATAATCAATCAGTATTAACATACTCAAGTACTTTACTAAGATACCTTATGAATTACTTTATAAGCTTGTTATATTTAAAATTCAGGAGCTGAACAGTTAAATGGGCCTAACCTTAACACATCAACAAAACCCAATTACTTGTTACAAACTTTAATGCTGAAAAAAGGAAGCAAATGAAGATCTTTTAGATATTTAACTGATTGAATCGATTCAGGAGTAGTGTAGAATTACATTCCTAAAAGAAATACAATGTTTTAGTAAGATGATACAGAGAAAGTATCAGAAGAAAAGTAAAATTTGTTAATAAAACATTAGGGTAAGATGCAAACCTTATCTCAGGATAAGGTTACATAAGGATTACTTTTATGATTTACAATATTAAGGAGGAACAATTATAACCATGAAACTAATACAAATGTTTATGGCAATAGAAGCACTTACTGGTAATTAGGATGCAAATCATGTAAATATGACTGAATGATAGAGTTGTATTAATATTAATAAAATAAGCTTTATAATAGTATTGAAAATTGCTACGTAGTTTTTATTAATATATTATACATAAGTGTTCACATGAATCACAGTTATGACTGAAGTGTCTCCTAATAATCTGTATGGTTTATTTTCATTTTGTTTTGCTTTTACTTATAAGTATTTGTTTTCTATGTACAATTGTGTAGTACCAAACTCCTCTATACAGTCATAGTTATAGTCCTATCTATTGCCGTTTTAAACATTTCATAGCTGCTTCCTATTTTTCTTGTGTTTTAAAAATGATGCATCTTAATAACAGAAATTAAATGCCCTAAAATATTTGATTAAAAAAGATTTTTTTTCTTATATATAGAACAAAAGGCCTAAGTTACCAGAAATATTTATTGTCCTTACTCTAATCTACCATAACACCATACTTTCATTTATTACTTCTATTAAATATGGTTAGCAGAAATCAACAGTGTTTTATTAAAACTAAAATACCTTTTAATTTTTTTCTTAGCTAATATATTTTATTTACAAACTAGTTATATCATATGGAAGACAATAATATTAATAGATTTTATAACATCTAGTTTCACATAAAATAAGATTAAAAAACTGATTAAAAAATTTTAATGTTATTTCACAATAATTTTAAACATAACTGGAAGACTTCTTGGAAGACTATTAGAATATTCTTATTAGTATTATTATTTTATTATCTTTTACACTGACAGAATATTTTGAGTAATAATAGTAAAATAAAATATTCATTATAGATACAAAATTATGATAACTTCTTACATAGTCTATAAGACAAAATAACAACTATATGTATAAGATTTAATACACAACAATATTAATGTAGTTGATTTATAGTGTTTAATTATCATAATAAACAAATGAAAGGTATATTCAAAATAATAATTTTATAAAACTGAATAAGTATTATCTATATTTATAAAATTTGTTAATTCCTTATAAATATTAATTTTTCTAAATTTAGATATACCTTTTATAATAACAAAAGTACACTACTTTAAAAATGAAAAAATTAAGTTTAAAAATGAAGATAGTTTCAAAGCTAAAATATTTATTGTACCTATACTTCTTAACTTTTTCATTTATACTTGCATGTATTAACAAACCATAACATTTAAAATAACATAGTTTATGTAATAAATATATATTCTATTTTTTCAAATGTTTTAACCCATAAACTGAATCTACTATATATTATTTAGAATATTTTTATATATATAATTTTTTAAAACCGCAAAAATACAATTAGGAGGATAATATGAAACTTTAACTTTACACAGCAAAAATATTTAACTTACAACAGCATTTTTCAGTCCTTAACTGTTCCATCAGCCAAACAATTAATATAGTAGTCACAAATGACATTAAAATCAAAGTTTTCCATATTATTATATGATGACATTATTACTGTTCCTTGCTATCACACTTCTGAACTTATCATGACAACAAAAAACTGTATTAATATATGGGATATGGCAATCTGAAAGTTGTTATTTTAACTCTCATTGCATCACTTTAATTAAAAAAAACTATTTCTTTTTGAAACATCAATTACAAAAATTAATTAAATACTGATAGTAAATTAAAAAAAAACTAACTATCTAAAAAAAATACTTTAATTGATTTGTGAGCTGTCAGAGCACAGCATCTAACAGTGTCACCTTAGAGCATAGAATCTTACACTAGCTTTTATGGTGCTACTCTAAGTATTTTAGCACTATACTGAAAAAGTATCTTGGCTGTATAAAAATTATTATTTTGGTAAATATTCGCATAGCTTCCTGTAACAACTTTGCAGCAGATGGTTATGGGGTTTTCTTTATTTTTCCACACACAATCTTAATTAAAATTTTTTATTAGCTGATAAACCAGTGTAAAAGAACAAAAAAAAGTGTTATTACACATTAATTGCAGATATTAATAATCATTTGCAAAACGCTAATTAAATACTAATACTGCAATATTTATTAATACTGAAATATTTTTAAAAGGATTTAACTAGTTAGCAAACAATTACATAAATAGATCTAAAAATTTTAATACATTTACAGATTTTTATTATTTCTCACCACTGAACATTAAAACTGTTCACTTCATTTTATGCTTGAACTGTTCACTTCACTTTCTAATAAATGACACATCAACAACTACATAGAATAATGGAAGAGACCGTGGTTTATACATTGATAAAAATCATATGCAACTGAAACTTATGAATTTCATAAACTTGAATACTCTGCAAAATAAACTTCAAAAACAAAAAAAAAACAAAATAATCACAAAAGTATTACATGTACAGACTAAAGTATATATATTAAATACAAACAAGAACAGTTTAATTTATAAATAGTTCAGACAACGATAATTGAATAATTAAACAATTAATTGATATTAACACAAATTTTTTTTTCAACACAATATCTGAATCAGAATGTACTATAAAACATGAGTGAACAGGTATAATATTAATATGAATAATTCATGTGCTTTTGATTGATTCATATTTTTCATGAATAATTTATTCATACTTTATATAAATTTTTTTAATAATTTGAATTATAGACAAGTAATACAGTATAAGTGTAGTTTGTTATGCAATGCATAATAGGAACAAAATTCTACTTTAAACTCAGTGGAAAGTTAATGGCATCTCTTTTTAACTGATTGAATCTGAAAGAATTTTAAGAACCCCTAAACTTACTTTTTTTTTTTTGGTGAAAATAAACAAATAAGTGCAGTTAGGTGTTGTCAAAATGTTATAACCACTTTTGGTGGCAAAGATTTTTAATACTAAACCCCAATCTGCTTGTGGTGTACAACTATTCATTTTACAAAAATGGAAAAAATGACGAATAAAATAATATGTATTATGTTTACATCTTGAATGTCTCCAGTGGTATAGAGATCAATATGGCTGGTGTAACTGGAAGAAAATCAGATATCATTATGTTTTAAAATATTTTAAATACACATTTATAAAACATCATATAAGTTTTAAATGCTATAACTAAAATAAAATGTAAAACTAAAACTCAAATGTCCTCATAAATTCTTCAAATGTTTATTTTGGAAAGTTTATCATGCTAAGCACAACTGAAGTAATATATCCCAACAAATTGGTTTATTTTATTATTCTTTTATCCTTTTATATAAAAAGTATTTTTACCAGACCAAGAACATACTCACTGACTTTGTTTGTTCTTCAGCTTAAAAGCGTAAAATGCAAATGCTCATACAATGTATTCTATCAAGTATCATTAATAATCTCACTTCTAATGCTAAAGAATGACAGGCAAAATGAATACATCATAAAATTGGGTGCGTACCTGAAGATTTAGCTTTGATAAACTGGACTCTAGCATCAAATTAGCTTGAATAAAATAGTTTTTTTAATTTAAAATAAGTAAATACAGAATCAAAAGGCACTTTTATTCTAACACCACTACTGTATTAATCTGTGCTTCTTAGGGACTGATACATCTCACAGTCAGAGAGAGAGGATTTATTTTACAATAGTTAAATGCTTTCTTATTAAAAAAAAGGAAGTTTCTATTTCTCTAAAGAAACGTGATTCACAATGATTCTATCAATCATGTCAATATGCATATATAACGGGTGGAATGCTGAAATTCAATTTATAAAATCACAATCTATAAACCACTGACCAGATTCAAGTCAATGATGGATATAGATGTATGCATCATGTAAATTCAAACCTTAATTTTATTAAAATTTCCTTACAATTTGTGTAACCATGAAATTTTGATATTATAGTTTTAAAAAAATGCCATCAGTCCCATATAATTATTCAACAATTGATCAGTAAAAACTATTACATGTTCTAATGTTTAAAATAAAACCCATACATATCATTGTATAACTTAGATGTCTATCGATAACATTAATAATTTTAATTAACTGTACTTAGCATTAAGTTTCAGTATATTTTATCTCACAATGGAATTGTATAAAATTAAAAATCAAGACATCTTATATTAAATTTAAAATTATGGCAATACTAAAACAATAAAATAATTTAAAAAAATAATGGCATACAATTTCTTAATATAATGATGTTTAAATTCTATAAAATTCAACAATCCTAAGATATGTAATTTATAGATGAATTATAACTATAATAAAATAATTAAAAAAGTAAGATAAGAATGTGATTGACATTTGCATGTAAACATAGTAAAAATGTCAGATCACTAAATTCCAATGGTTGATTAGTAAACAATTACAATGGTAAAAAAAAAAATCAAGGTTGCCAATGTTAAAAATTACGGCTAAAACAGCATAAATTGTATGCATATCTTCATTATTCATTGAGCAATCAACAAAATTTTACTGTGCATAAAGAATATTAAAAAAGGTACAACAAAATAAAGAAAGACTTGCTTGTTAAATCGATCAATAACTTAGTCTCTTTCATTCAATTCTTTCTTTTCCAGATTTTCATTTTACTAAAGTGAATGAATCGGAAAATTTGCATCCCTGCCTTCTAAAATGTCAATCACTTTCTTAGACAATTGTGAACTTTAAATAGCACTTCTTATCTACAGTATATATAACATTAAGTAATACATCTGAAGTAACAGCTTATATGAGTTAAGCCTGAAGTTTAAGAATTTTTCTTCTTTTTTAAATATTCTTCTGTATAATTTTTTAAAAAAATTATCAAAAACTTTTATTAGATATTAATATATTTGAAACTCTTGTTAAAATATCTAACTGTAAACTATCATAACTTTTTTTTTATTTTCAGATACAGTTTAGGAAGACTAAGTAATTATTCTGGAAGACATCTTTATAAGCAACAGAATGTGACTATGGTAGAACAAAACATCTCTTGAGAAGGCATTTTGCATTTTACATGGTTTGATTAGAAAGATCTACACAGAATATATAATTTTTTTAAGTTACACTATATTTTAAATTTAGTTTGGTTAATCTTTACAAAAAAAAATGTATAATTTGTTTAAATTACATTACAATTAATAGCTATGAACAGTAAGTAAAGTAGTTAAGAAAATTTATGTTATAAATATGTAAAATTTTGAATGCTTGATGGAAGTAAAAAAATAAAGAAAGCTACTATAACAAATTTTGTATTTATTTTTTTTAAATTTAAAACTAAAACGGGTAAATATTCATAATATTAAAAAAAATTATGTAATTTCCAAAAAATTAAATAAAATGTCTTTTATCTTTATAATTTAAAATATATTCTGGTTTTCTTTATATACTTCTTATTATTTTTAAGAAATGGTCAGCTATGTTATCATAAACAGAACAAAAAATAAACTAAACATAGTAAATTGGATGCAAGCAGAACAAACAAATTTTTCACACAAAAAAATTTGATTATGATTTTCTCATTATATTTCTAATTAACATTACTTTTTTATATTGAAAAATTAATTGATAATACATATTTAATTTACTGTGTTGTGATGTGTATCCGAAGAACTTTAATTCATCTGAATGATTTTTTTTGGGATCTGTTTGCCCCTTCACATATTTCAGATAATGGAGGCATAATATAAAAACTGATGCTCTTTATTAAATACAGTTAGAGAAGTATCAATAAAAATACTCTTATCAGTGAATGGTTAAAACAAATTTACTAAATTTTAGATAAAAATACTGATTATCTATCTATTAAATATGATCACAATCGTTTGGTAAACTGGGAATATCTCATGTATTAGAGATTATTAAATTACATTATTATAATTACCAATGTGAGCATCTTCCTGTAATTGTGCGATGTAATGATCATGAAGAAAATCTCTAAATTTTGTTAGTGTGCAAAAGTGTTAATTTAATCAACAGCTTAAATGAAAATATACATATAAAGTTATTTGAAAATGTATAGAATTAAGAAATTCAATTTTTTGATTGTTTATGATAAAGCATTTATTTTTGTGTTGTTTTATAGCTATTATTTTGTTATGTTTCTTGTTATTACATTAAATAAATATGTTATTCAGTTTAAAATTATGTTATTCACATTGCAAAGAATAGAAATATTAAATGAAAATTTAGAAATATATTTCCTGGATAATGAAAAATACGAATCATTGATTTCTTCAGATTATCAGTGTTAGTACTGGATATTTAATGACATAAAAGTGGAGTTTTCATACTTACCGACTGTAATACCTAAGAAATAAGATATTCTCAATTCACAAAATGATAGTGTTCTATATTTATTATGCAATAGATAATTTCTTTAAAATTGAGTAAATTTGTTTTTACCATTCACTGTAAAGATGATGCTCCTCTAATTTTATTTAATATGAAGAGCATCTGTTATATTATACCTCTATTTTAAGAATTTCTGAAATATTTAATTTTTCAAATAAAAAGTTAATGTTGCCATCTCTTTATAATTTTTTGAAACCAAATAATTAGATATCTATATTCTCTTCAATAAATTAACTCGACCGATCTGTATGGTAGTACTGCGGTTCAGATCCAAATTAAGTTTGCCATTTTCACGTATAAATGATCTTTCATTTTTAAAAAAAGGCAAAGTAATTATAATCAGGGATCTTCCTTTAATAACTTCAGTAGATAAAGAGATAAATAAAAATAAACTGGATGAAGAGTATTAGACTACTCATTGAGTGCTACTCATTGATTAAGAAGGTTCTGTTACTTTGATTTTCCTTAATTACAGTTTTATTACATAATTATTATTTAATTTATTTTATTAAGGTCAATCATTTATAATTTTTTTTACTTTATTAATTTTTATTATCAACAGAAATTTAAAAAAATTCAATTATTATTTTTTTCACTTTGTAAAGAAAAACTAAGTAAGATAAAAGCAATATTTATATAAAATAATACTGAACTGAAGTTCTGATAAAAAATAATTCACCTTCCATGAGGTTTACATTAATACATCTTCAGTATTATAGATTGTGAATCAATTATAAAAATAAAATAAAGAATTTATTTTCAAATGAATAAATACTACTATTATTATAATTGTAATTTTACTACTGTATTTTTAATTGCATTAACTATTATAAATAATTTACAATGTTCTTAATTATTAATATTCACACATATAAAAACTTATGAAACTCATTTACATACAATTTACATACATATATGTATTTAACAATTTTAACACAATTATAAAGTTTGGAACAAAATCTTATGATAAACCCTGCTATTAAAACAAATACACTACATTAATGATAACAATAATAATAATTTATACACTTTATGATTTATTTAAAAAATTACTCATGAATAAACAATTTATAATAATATAAAGTAGGCAGTATTTAGAGTAAATCTAATTTTTACCTATTTATTTCTCCAAAACTTTTTACAAAATATTTTACAAATAATCTAACCTGTAACATATTAAATTACATGATCATTCATTAATAATCAACAGACATTTATCATGTTACATTTATTTATAAATGGAAGATTTTATGGAAGACAGTGTTTCAATATTGTCAAAGACACTATATTACTTATATACATATAAAACATAATATATAACAATTTTAAATAAATATGTGTCTCATGTTATACTAGAAGACAGTGTACTAGACATCTACTGTTATCTATTCTGATACTTTCTCATATCATGTTAAAGTATACATTATCTAAATGACTACACATATGTAATTGCATTTTATACAGTAATTGATGAAATGACCATACTGGCACAATACTTTTCTAATAATTACAACAATTATGCTTAAAGCACAGTTATATTTCCAGCTTATATTAAGTAAAAAAATATTGTGATATATATCATATTACAATAAATATTTTAATATTTATTGTGATATATTTCTGATATTTTACTGTAGCATATTCTATTTTTTTCTATTATTTGTCTCTCAGTTAACAGAGGTTCTTTTATTAATGTTTGTGTAATACATAAATTAGCTAATTGCATTTCTAATAACATTATTAATTACAAATATTGATAAAAAATTAAATTTTCATTTACTATTAAAATACAAATAAATTTAAACAGAACTAATCTTTTCCCGTAAAATAGATTAACAGGTAATAATAAAAGCAGTATGTCTACGGCAGTATTATTGGGATGAGCTGCCTTTTGCAAATTTAGTGGTCACTTTTTTGTGTGACCTGTATTTGTAATAAACAACTGGATTTTAATGAATTACAAAATCTGTAGTTTAATGTAGGTAATTTATCAGTGAAAAGTTAGCATAATACATCTATAACAATATCGCAGTGTAATGAATTAAGCAGGATACATAGGACATAGACAAATAGACAAAGTTTTACTGGACAGATTATGTGAGAAGCTGGGTGCAAGTCCCCGATGATCCTGGAAATTTACAATCATCCAGAAAATTAAAAAGATGAAAAAAATAATGGGCTGTTTATATCCAATACATTAGGATGCGGCATCTAAACCAGAGTCAGGGTAAAATAATAGGTTTGTTCGGTGGTAGCTACTGAAGAGTTTCATGGATATAAACATTTAATTAGCAATTTTCCAAAAATTGTTCATATGTTCTTATTTCTTTTCAGCATAAATGATTTTTGTCACATTAATTTTTATTGTATCTATGATGGACTTTTTAATAAATCACTGCACTAGAGCAGACACGCTCTGTTTGACACTAAGGGCAGTACTGACAAGAATTTGTAAACCAATTATTTCATAACAATGGATTTAAAGTAGCGACTTCATTACAATACCTTAAGAAACATATGTTCCAAAGGAAGAAAATTATAATGACCAAAACTGGATGAAAAGAATTTGATATGAATTAAAACAGTACCAAATATATATTAAAGAATATGTTTTCAATCTATCAGATTTAAAAATCTTACTACACATTCTTTGTAAATGTCAATGGGATGAAGTATCATTACTCTCCTGCGTAACAATATAAATGTTTAGAGAAAAAGACTTGTATACATATACTTGTTGTAAGAAAAATTTACATGCTTTTAACTATGGGATTTTTAATTTTTTTCTGTATCACATAATTTTGCAAGTTCTTAAAAATTTATAATTTAATCACATTGTTTATTGCTTATTTGTAAGCTGGAAATCCTTTGCACAATGCAATAGCTAGCATTCAAGCACAAATAAATCTGTCATTCAATATTCATTTAAATAACCCATCAGCAACATTTTTGCTAAATGCATCATCACAGCTAACTTATAAACAATAATACCACTAAATGAATTTATTATTTTAGTGATAAAATATATAAACATAGGCCAGTTTTTGTAACAGTTGTGCTAGGAGGTATAATGGTGTACAATTTTTTCAAGGAAAGTTACAATATTCACATATACTCACATACACACAATCACTAAACAAATAATTCTCATTCAAATCATTCACATAAAATAATTTTATTAATATGGGCAGAAAAATATGCTTTCAATTACAACTTTAACCATAAATTTCACCGTTCATGTTTATCTTAATGTACCATAATTTTAAAAGCCTTTCCATGGATTGATTTATTTTGAAAATATTAGATAACTAGAAATTAAAAATGTAATCGCATTCATCAAAAATTTAGAAAATTATATTAAGAATAAATTGAATACAAACATAAATTTCTAGTTTAAATAAAATATCCATAGAAAATTAATTGCTCATTATAATCAATCACTGATATTGGTATGAATGGTTAATAAGAAAGTACTATAGCTTTCCTGTTGTTATGTTTCCTTCATAAACACTATATAACAGAAAAAAGATCGTAAATGTAAAATAAATGTTGTAGTGATTTAAAAAATGTTTCATTCAAAGAGTAATTAAAATTTATACAAAAACAATTATTAAGAAATCAAAAAACATTAACCATCATATAATCAAATTTTAATGCATAGAAAAAGTTCGTTTAAATAATCTTGTAAATCAAAGAATATTTACAATTAGTACAATCTTAATCATAGATCACACATCCAATTGTCACTATAATAATTATTATTATTTAAAAGAATAATTTTAATTATAGATTATTTATAATATAGTTATAGATCATTTAAAAGAATTGTAGTTAAAAATTTGTAGTAAACAGTAGGAAATAGAAAAAATATTATTAGTCATAGAAAAAGATTAAATTTTAGTTAGCATGAGTTGAATCAATACTAAATTTTCTGAATTAAATTTTAAAATTAACTTGCTGAAAGAATGAAATTATTTCAGTAGTACTTCCCCTAGCTACATAATGATCCACCATGAACAAGAGACTTAACCTCTTGTTCATGATGGATCTGAAAGAATTTCTATACCTTAGAACCTTCAGCAGTGAATAAACAATGAATAAATTGTATTAAAATGAAGGAAAATCCTTTTTTCTTTCAGTAGAGTAGAAATCATCAGTAATTAGAAATGACTGATCAATATGATTTTTAAATAACTGATCATGATATTCTTAGTTTTAAGAACTTATTACTTATTATAAGATTGTACTCGTATAATTAATTGTCAGAAATCCAAGAATTGTAGAAAATTTCAAATTGTATGATTATTTTTCTGCTGCTAGTACATTGCTTTAATTAAGAAAACATCTTTTGGTAACTTAAATTGATTCAAGATATAATTCATAGAGCCTTTCAGTTCATAATTTATTGAAGGAAAATATTATTTTTAAAAAATCATTCTCAATAATTAAAAATCCTGTATAGAAATAACATTTTGAATGTGTTATAATAATTTAGATTGGATCCTTTTGTTAATAGATTTATCTTAATTTTTGATTGTTATAAACAAATTTTTTCTAGAGATTCTCAGAAGCTGAAAAATGTCTTTAAGGTCTCAGTTTCAATAATGGTGAAATCCTGACATTCACCTTCCTGTGGTAGAGAGGAGGCAATGGCTGTTTATAACATGTTGTTATATGCAGATAGCAAATGAATGAAGGGGCCGAGTATCTTCTGGGATAAGGAGATCCCTTCTACCAAGTGCCAATAGCCTCTTTTGGTGGTGGATGAGAGGGTAGAGGTTAGGGCACTCTATTGTCCTTGGGACAGAAAATAGCTACAAAAAGCGGGGGAAGAGCCAAAATTGTCAACAGCATTAGGATGCAGAAGGCAATGAGAAACCACTGCATTAAAGATCCTGAAGGATATCCCTTTGAGTTCACATGGCACAGCTCTGTTCAACGTACATTCAGAGCTGGCTACGTGAACTCCAGCCTTCACTAAGGAGAAGATGCTTAAAAGAAGAAGGTATGGTATAAAATTGCAAAATAATTTAAACATTGCCAAATAACATGCTTGTATGAAATCATACTAATTTGTTAACAAGATTGACTTGATTAATTAATACTTGCATTCAACAGCAAGAACAGTATATTTTTCATATTAACAAAAAAACTGGTTTTCAAATTAGTATTTTTCATCCTTAGTTAATGATACTGTATTTTTCAAATTAAAAAAAACACACATATATATATATATGTATAGACAGGCAGTATGTATGTCGCAGTTTGACCTGTACAGAACTGGTGTTCCACCTGATTGCCAGAATGTCCTGGTCAGTGAATCTGGTTCATAGAAAAAAAATGAATGAGTCCAATTGTTTTGTAGGTGAGGCTGAGGGTGTTCTATGAATACTGATGGCGCTCCAGGCAAGTCTAACTCATTAAGTTAAAGGAGAGAAAACTTCAATACCCAAACCTTTTTTACGGAGTGATAACTTGTTGTGTTGGCTGTTTGTGTAGTCAGAAATCTGCTTGTGGGTAGTGCTAAATTAGTTTCTTTTTTCTTTTTCCTGTTTAGCCTCCGGGAATTACCATTCAGGTATTACTTCAGAGGATGATATGTATGTATGTAAATGAAGTGTAGTCTTGTACAGTCTCAGTTCCACCATTCCTGAGATGTGTGGTTAATTGAAACCCAACCACCAAAGATCACCGGTATCCACACAATCTAATATTCAAATCCATATAAAAGCCTTTACTAGGACTTGAACGCTGGAACACTCGACTTCCAAATCAGCTGATTTGGAAAAAGCATTCACCACTAGACCAACCCGGTGAGTCAGTGCTACATTAGTTTAGGTTGTTTTATACTGTCGTATAGTTCTAAATTCAAGAATGGCAAAAAGATTTTGTAGGTTTACCAAGGGCTGGAAAGTGAATTTCCTTTTCTAAAAATGGTATGTACTCATGATGACTAAGTTTGGATCATGAAAAATGTAGATCAGAATTTTCTGTGGCTCATGGTGGTCATTCGAACATAAACGACCATTTAAAATCAAAGACACAAAAATAGTTTATTATCTTGGGTCTTCAAGTAACAGATTTTTTTTAAGAAAAGCAATCCTGTGAACAAAGAACTGGACATAGCTGCAAAAAAGCAACATTTGTATATCATATGGCAAATCATAGCTTGAGCTTCAATTCAAATGTGTGTTTCTTCAAAGTTCATGTCTCCATTTTTGAACCAAACTTTTCTCTGGGAAAAACAAAATGTGAAGCAAATTTGGTAAATATAATAGCACCTTCAGCACTTGAAGAGCTTCATGAAGATTTACCAAAATCGAGTTTTGTTGCACTAAGTATGGATGCCTCACCCACCGAGTTGGTCTAGTGGTGAACGTGTCTTCCCAAATCAGCTGATTTGGAAGTCGAGAGTTCTAGCGTTCAAGTCCTAGTAAAGCCAGCTATTTTTACGCAGACTTGAATACTAGATCGTGGATACCGGTGTTCTTTGGTGGTTGGGTTTCAATTAACCACACATCTCAGGTATGGTCGAACTGAGAATGTACAAGACTACACTTCATTCACTCTCATACATATCATCCTCGTTCATCCTCTGAAGTATTATCTAAACGGTAGTTACCGGAGGCTAAACAGGAAAAAGAAAAAAAAGTATGGATGCCTCAAACAGAAAAGAAATAAGCATTGTGTCGTTATTGTGTGCTATTTAAAACAAGAATCTGGGGTGTAAGTTAAGCTTTTAGATTTTAAATCTGTTCAACGTGAAACTACAGATATTATCAAATCACATTTTGTCAATTATGAGAGAAAATAATTTGGAACAAAAAATTGTTGGATTTTTTGGTGATTAATGCAATACAAACTGTGTGGGAGTGAAAAGATGCGGGAAAAACAATGTTTTCACTCTGGTTAAGAATGAGCTAGGTACATCCACCACTGGTAACAATTTTGGTTCTCAAGTTGTCCAGAATTCTATTCAGACTGCTGTTGATTCTCTTCCAATTGAAGTGGAAGTCCTTGTAGTTAAAATTTACAAATACTTTCATAACTATACTGTACATGTAATAGCCTAAAGAATTTTGTGAATTTGTAGAAACTGAATACCATGACATTTTGCAGCAAGGGAATGCAGGATTCCTTTCACTAATGCCAGTAAATGAAAGAATTTTACAACTATTTCAAGGACTGAGAGAGTATTTTGTCTTACAAAAAATGTGCCCAGCTCTCATAAAAATTTTTTTGTTGATGAATGAGACAAGTATACCTATGGTTTGTTCATGGTCAGTTATCTTTGTTTAACAAAGCTATTTTAGCAATGAAAAACAAATAAGTGGCGCTAACGTTGCATTAGATGTTCCTCGCAGAAATCAAAAGAAAATCTGCAAGAGAGAAGAAACTGTAATTTTATTCCTTCTGAAGCAAAAAAATTTTTAAAAATACTACCAGAAAAAGCTCAGCCAGATTATAACATTCAAAATGACTTTACAGTATTCTATGATCAGTGTAATACTTACATAGATCTTTCAGGAAATAGTTTTGGGGATAATCACAAATTTATCTGGGTAAATGAAAACACATTCTTGTGGGATGATATTGAAAGAAAAGCTGAAAAGATTAACAGCAATGTTGTTAAAGTCATGGTAATACAGATGAATTTTTTGATGAAGTTGTTATTGCTAAGAAAATTTGAATTGTTAAAGTGGGAGTCGAGGAAACAGAAAAGAAAGACGACAAAAAGCTATTGAGTGAAGAAAAATGGTTTCAATTCTTCAGCCATGCTTAGGAAAATTACATCCCAATGAGCAATCATGGACAGATAATTGAGTACATCTTTTGCCTTTCTGGAACATTAGTTTCTGTGAAGGGAGTGTTCTTATTGAAGAACAATCTTGAACAAATGAAAGAGATTTATTGCAGAAGTCAACAGTATGTGCATTGATGTTGTGTGGAGTAAATTTTTAACTTACATTTACTGAATTTTTTGACAAAATAAAAAACAAATGATATATTAAGAAAGGTGCATTCAAGCGAAAAATATGACCGGTTTAACGTTTAAGAAACAAGTTTAAGTTACACCTTCCTACAGATTCTTAATGTAATTTGTAATCTTTTAATTGAAAACAATTTGTAATATTTTTTCTTTTATTTATACTTTGTTATGAATTAAGTATTATATAGACCAAATACATTATATATAAATTATATTATATTAAAATACAAAACATTTTTAACACAATCCTTGCACCTCAACTTTGATCCCTTAACCTCCAACCCACCCTCTTCAGGGGTCCTGGTTGGCCAATAAAAAATTATGGGAAGCATATATATTTATATAAATATAATAATAAGTAACTCCAGAAACATATAAACAAATATATGTTTTATAACACACACATTCACACACACACACACACACACACACACACACACACACACACATTTATTATTTTTATAATAATATGTGATTTAAAAAACGAAAATAGGAAAATTTTCAGAAATATTATGTTTGGAAATGCGAATTGCAAACAGCATAATTTAATTATTAAGCAAATGAATTTTCAGCAAGACAATCTTTTTAGACTGACAAATTATTATATTATTATAAATGATACTGTATATTAATTTCAAAATTACTATTCCATTCCAATTATTCTTAACCAAATGAAATTTTACAAGAGATGAGGTGATTTATTTATAAAATGTTAAACTGAAGATTAATTCTTACAGTTCGTAAGAATTTGAAGCACTCTTATAAGTAGTGACCATTTTTGATCTTATGTGTGTGTATTTTAATGACATCATATACTGTAAATTCATATTTACATTTTTGCTTGTTTTTCTATGCATTTATTTAAATAAGGTTTAAAATTATGGTAACATTAAGTAATATACAAAATAAATAACAATTTTTTTGTTCATTAATGAAAGAACGGTTTTAAAATGGAAGACCAATACGGTATGCTCGAATAAGTGCACTCCCTGATTCATAAACACCAATAACACCAAATAAAACTCCCAAAAATATGACAAAACAGTCATATGCAACAGTTCCAAATGAAAGAGAATCACCTTTAAGTTTTAAATGAAAATAGCATGGCCAAACAAATGAAAGCATTGTACCAGTAAAGTTACCTATAAAACCCATTAGTATTGTAAAATGTGGAATAGAAATTGCCATCATTATTGTAAAAAATACAACTGCTATTCGAAATCCTAGACCCCATACTTTTAATTCACCATCTAAATGCCATATTGTTGGAAATGTTGTTTCAGGCTTGCCTTTAAAGAATGATTTCTCTAATATTTCACATGCTGCATAATATGGAAGGGGATAGGACAAAATAGCCTTTAGTACTAAAAATATATTTACCAACCCTTTAAAGCCTGCAGAATGTAAATTATTAGTGATAACTTCTTGTGTGTCATTTTGAAAGGTTAAAAAACATATATAACCAAAGAGCGATTTAAATGCAGCAGCAGCGATATGGCTCCAGTTCAACATCCAGTCAAATTTTGATCTATCGATTAAATTTCCTTCCAAAGTTGGCAAGAATATTTGTGATGTGTATGAAAAGACTATCACACCAAGAGATATTGGGAAATTTTCAAAATCCAATGTCCACTTCACCTTAGACCAGCCCCAGTCGCCAATTTCCAATAAGCAATAGCCCAAGATAACCTTAAAAATACAAATGATAAAATTGAAGCAGGACCACCCAATAAATCCTGTTATAAATTATTTTTTTATATTATTCATTGTACTACAAAAGTTTCTTTTAACAGTACTGTTATTTTAAAAGAACTTACAAATCATCAATAATAATTGGTAATTATCAATAAGCACAAAACTAATATGCAACATACAAATATTACATCTTAATATATTATTTATTCTTTAATGTCTATTTACTTGTTAAAGTATGGTATATCCATTGGAAGAACAACTGTTCCTCTTCATTGAGAAGGCTGTATGCAAAGAGAAATACATAAGAGCAAGTTGAAGTGAAGAAGAAAAAAGTGGTTCTATGGGACTCTATGAAGAATAACATATTATTATAAGATGAAGAAGGTTACATGGAAAGAAGTAAAAGTTACATTAAATGAAAATAATCTGAAAGAAATAATGAATGTCCTCATTGCTAGAAAAGAAGCCCACTTCAAAGAAAAAATAAAGTAATAAAATATCACAAAAAGAGAAAATTGATGAAAACATAATTTACCAGAAGTAAAAGAATTTTGATATTTTGGTAATAAGGTTGGAATGGACAAGCATAAAAGTTATATTAAAAACAGATTAGCTCACAGAAATAGATTTGATGCAAATAATAACTTTGATAGTATTACATATAGATAAAATAAGAAAGAAGTTCTCAAAAAATATGTGTATGGACTGTGCCATTTTATGACTGCAAAACATGACAAATGAAAACTTATAAGAAGAAAAATATAAGAAGGCTTTTAAAATGTGGTAAATAAGAGAATACTAATTATTTAATTTGTATATAATTAGCAGAAGACTGGGTTGAATAATTAAAAATTTAGATGTATTTAAAGTAACTGCAAAAAAAGTTTATTTGTCATTAATTGAAGTTTATTAGTTTAGTTGTTCATTAGCTGAAGGAAAGACTCTTTCCATTTCTCTATTCAAAGATAGTTCCACCATAGTATGAGTGTTAGAGCAGAATCTCTGTGCTCATTCTGCTCTAATCACATGTGTAAGTATACTTGTTATGAAAATATGTACATTATAAAAAATAAATTATTAAAAACAAAATATAATAAAAAATATAAATAAATAAAATTGCAACACTTTTGAAAGAAAATTTTATCTATGAGAAAAAGAGTTAGCAATGGAAATATCTTGCTTTAAATCACAGCTGAAATTTATTCAAGTAAAGTTGAAAAAAGAAATTAATAATATTCTTTTATGGGTAAGATATGTGGACAATGTATATTAAAATTATAATGGTAATATCAATCATGAACCACTTTTCATTTCAATAAAGAAATTTTTGAGCAGTGGCGGCTTGTGTATAGGCACCATGGAACTGCAGCACCCCCCTATTTCCACTTGATATTATCGATAACATTTAATATGAGCCCTTTTTTCTTTAATTCTTTCTTTATACTTTTACAATATATAACCCTTAAGCTTATTGTCAGTATCCCCCAGTTTATGAAAAAGATATAAAAATCTTTGTATGGAACTGTGCGCTTTACAGTTTCAGCGACACAGTGTTTGGCTGTTGTGTACATACACACATAGGAAACTGCAAGGGAGGAGAGCACTGTCGCTCCTGTAGTACTGACCCTGGTGTGATGGTGGAAGGCAGTTTTTTCTTACTCTGTGTGTGTTTGTAACGTTCCTTGTTTGTTCCCTTTTCTAGTTTAGTCAATTGAAGGAATATGAAAGTGGTTTAGTTGTTTTTTTCAGTAGTGATCAGAAGATGGCAGAAAAAAAGGGCTCTTTGATTGCCAAATCTGTCCAAAAACATGCTGGAAGTGCAAAATAAAAGGTAATTTGTAAAAACTAATTATGTATTTGTTTCTGTATACATAGAAATTTAAATTAAGCACCATTGGACTGTAGTGTATTTAAGTGGACATTTTATTAAGTTATTGTCTAATAATAATAAAAATATTATCTGTATTGACATTTTATTATTTATTTGGTTAAACTGAATACTTAAAATCCATTTCATTGTGTACCATATTCTTGACTGTGTAGAATTAGATTATTATCCTGCTTCCTGTTGTTCTATTTATTTCATTTTTTTCAGTTCTTTTATTTTACAGAAAACTTTAACCATGGCCTTGAAAAGGCCCAAAAAAATATTTTCTGGAGCAGCACCCCCACAAATTTTAGCTATGAGCTGCCACTGTTTTTGGTATAAAAAATACAATTAACAAAAGTAATGGTACATTAATAATAGTACTGAAAATGATGTTTACTGTAAATACATAAACAACAACATAATTCATATCATCTAAGGTCAAATAAAAACAATACATTACAACAGAAACATATTTGCAATAAACTAAAAGAAATAAATAATTAAGGAATTAAACTAAATTGATGGCAATCCAAGGTAGCTAGAGAGATTTTATATTATTTATAAAATCTCTCTAGCTACAAAATATTTACACAAAAAATAATGGAAATAAATTTGTCAGAATAATTAGAAAAATAAAACTTAAAACATTATACAAATAATGGAATTAGTATTATAAATGCATAAAAAGATGAATGTAATATAAATTACAAACCAAATGTAAGTATAATAAAATACTTCAATAATAAGAAAAACACAAGTAAACAAAATTTAAGCAGAATATTCAAATCTGAGGATGATGAGGATACTACAACAGAAAATCATAAATAGGTTACATATGGCTGTTAAAAATTTACTTGAAAACATTTACTTTCATTTTCAGCATAAGCTTCACCAACATTGATATACTTAAAACACTGTATTATCAGTGTTTTATAATTAAAAACACCCACCTAAAACTAATTTAGCTGCTATTTTGCCAAATTTACACTTCATTTTCAACCATTTCCATCATCTGTAAAATCTTTGCTGCTCAGGTGAATTTTTTAGTAGACCAAACAGGTGAAAATCATTAGGAGCTAAGTTGATATTGTAAGTCAGGAATAAGGAAGAAGCTGACAAATTAATTGAGCCATATTAGGTTTAGCAGTGTCATCGTGGAACAATACTTTACAAATAAGAAAGTTTGGATGTTTTCTTTGAACAACATGCAAAGCATCATCAGAAATTCATCATATAATGAATCATTTACAGCATCAACTTCCTTCTAGAAAGGTGACAGCAGCAGCACTCTTTGTGGATATCAAATCAATATAATTTCCTTAAAGATTGAGGGCATTCCTTTGAATTTCTTGAAAGGTTGTTTCCAATGCATTAAATCGAGCTTTGGATTGGTAGTGAAATTCCTGCAACCTATCCCAATAACAATTCTATTAAGCATATCTTCTTTATCAGCCTACCATAATACATCAAGTAAGAATAGGCCATTTGATTTCTTTTTGTTCCTCAGTAATTTGCAAAGCAAACCTGTTTGGAAATTCACACTTATTCTATAGACTAAATAATGAGAATAACCTACTGAAGTTGCTGCACTGTTTGTTGTTATTCACCTATTAACTCAATCTTTGTTCAATCTGCTGCATGGTTGGTTCTGTTGCAATATGACAGGATAGCCAAGGTGGTTTTTAGTAACAACTCTGGAGAATCCATAACATAATTTATTGATCTAGAATGCTGATTAACTGCTGGAAGTAAATCAGCTGCTGATTTATCAGTGTCTGATTTTGTTGTTTAAACAACAGAAGATGTAAGGAAACAATAGTGAAAACAAATTATTTAAGTAGTTTATTTAAGACTGACAAAATAATCATTAAGTGATATCTGCATCTTTCAATCCCGGATTGTTTGTTAGACAGTAATGTTTTAAATGTGTAATAAATTATAAATTATAAAATAAGAATAAGATTAGACTAACTGATAACATGTAATACATGTAATATTCATAGAGTGCATTAATGCAACTGCACATTCTGCATGCTGTTTCAAGTATTAAAAAAATTTCATGCATGTTGATATAATCAATAAAATAAAATAGTATTTACCGCATTTATGAAAAGATGAGCCATAGTACACCAAAAACTAAGTAGTGAAACATGATGGAGAGATTTAATAAAACCTAGTGGTATAAGCAGCATGCCAGTTAACATCATCCAGGAGCGAGTATCAATAGATCCTTCTGGGAACGTGCCAGCCATGAGATCGCCACAAACAACAACATAAAGTATACATGTCATAAGTAACTCGATCATTTGAGCGCAGTTTACTGCACGAGCACCCCACACCTGGCCAAAACATTCTCTTGCAATGCTTACATATGAATCCCTTACACGAACTCTCTGGCCAGTACTTGTATCAAGCTCATACAAACACTCTACAAGAATTTTACCTGTGTAGCAGCATATATATGCAATTCCAATCATAGCAACTATTGCCCAGTAGCCACCACGTAATACAGCAAATGGTAATGATACTATGAACATTCCCTGAAAACAACATTTAAAAAAAATGTGAATTAAAACACTGACAATGATAGATACACTTATGTTAAGTAATGCGCACACTTATGTGTGTGCATTACACATTATAAGTGTGTTAAGTAATGATACACTTATGTGTAGCGGTAATGCAATTTATGTAATTAGATAAAAATAAAAGAAGTTTTTAATGCACAAAAAGTTTCTAAACAGTTTCTTACGCTATTGGTTTCAGCAGGAATGCGAAAACCAAAAGATAAATGTCTGCTGCATATTTTTAAATTTTTGTTACTACATTGTAACTATGTTATAAAATTTTAAATACATACTTATTTTCATGAAAATAAATAAAATTACATTATTGGCAAAAATAATAAATAAATAACACTGTTATTTAATATATATATCAAGTGTCTCAGTACCATATAATGATCACTAGAAAATTACTTATTTTACACAACAACTTACTGACTAAAATGCATAACTTCACATTTCATACAGTCCCGTATAATAATAATTTACTACTTATATTTTTTTAAAATAATTATGGTATTACATTTAGTTGTAATCCTGCAAGAACCAAAAAGTAACCCGAAACACAACAATCAGTTTTTTACTGTATTTAACTACACAGACAAGTTCAAGCATTACTAGTTTACCAGAAGTGATCATAGGTTTCAAATCTCTATAACTTAGTATTTGAAATTTATAATTATTATATTTTTGTCTATTAGCATTGGTAATGAAAATTACTTAAAATTATAAATTTTACATTCCAATGTGAGCTTAGTCAGACATCCCAATCTGTTTCCCTAGTAACTAACTGCATAGTTGTATTATTCTGCAAAGTTATAGAACAACTTGCCCATATGCTTAATGGGAGCTTCCTAATTATGGCTGGACAATGAATGTGACTAAATAAAGAAAGCAGGAAATTTAGAGTGAAATGATTTTTTTATCCTATTTTAGGAAGTTTTTTGGTCAAAAGTTTCTAATGGTTAAATGGCCAAAAATTCATAAATAATAGTGAAGAAAAACGTATTTTTCTTAATATTTAAAATCAGGATATTTTCATTGAATTTATTTACCTAAAAATGTAATTGCTCGTAATTTGAATAAAATTTGTTTTTAAGATGTTAAAATCAAATACTATTGTCATTCTTATATCTGGTAGACATTAAACTCAATGCTAGACACTTGAGTTAAAAAAACACTAAATCAGAATGATTCTTTGAATCAAGCTTTGAAAACATTATTCATGCAAAGCATAACATTAAATAAGTTACTGTATAAAATTTATTGCCTTCCGATTGTTTTTTGTCATAAAGGACAAACAAATTAACTGTATAAAAATAGTAAAGAAAGACTGTATTAAGATTTTTCCCACCATCATTGAATCTCTATAAAGAAAGTCATGAACAATAATTCTAAGATTAGAATTAATATTTTCACTTGTAAAATCTTTTAATATTTCTTGCTAATACATTGTGATTCTAAGTACTTTATTTCCAACTTAGATAACAATTAAAATAAATGTCCATTTTGAATACAACTGAACTAATGAATGTGAATGTGTATGTGTGTGTGTGTGTGCATGTGTGTGCATGCACATACATTGATTCGCCAAACATTTAAATTATATTTTTTTACAACTTCACACATGGGCTTGAACATTTCTTAATAGGAAGATGAGATGGTGAAAAATTTCAGATCCTTCCTGGGAATTTAATCCAAGTTCAAATGATCAAAAAGCCAGCAAATTTACCACTAAACCATAAGGTCAGTAAATTTAAAGTGGTTTAATTTGTTTAATGTTATTTATTTGATATATGGAAACACTACATATTTTGGTCTATTAAAAAAAAAAAAAACATAATAAATTAGTGCCAATTCAGTATTTAATTTGAAATAATCCACAAGGTATGAAAATAATTAATTACCTGTATTGCATTGGTAACATTCCATGCAGCTTGCCATTCATTGATCTTATGACGTGATCTTCCTTCACCAAATTCTCCACCACCAAATTCATCCATGCTCTCTCCCATACTGAATGTACCACCTCTAGACATCTGGTAACTTTGCTATTAAAAAAGTATAAACAGAGAAATTATTGAAGGTAATAAATAACACAAATTTTTGCTTTTTTGTAACCAACATCAATTTTCATTTTTACTTTTTTTTTTAAGCATGAAAGAAAGGAGTAAAACATTTAAATCATATACAGGTTCTTGGATATAGCATAATTTAATATATGCTAACATAAAATATTATAAAATTAAAATATATACAAAATACAAATACTTTTGACACCCAAACATTAATAGGAAAGCATCCCAGTCACTCTTTAAAGTTGGATTGGTGATTAGCTTTAATAATTCAATTATAATCAGTAACAAAGAATAGAAGCTGTAATGTTTTTTTTGTCTTTTTACAGCAATTTTTCCTATTTTATTTGAGTGTGATGTGGTAGGATTTTTATGTATTGATCCCCTTCCTGATATCAACATACAGGAGATAAAGAAGTATGTTAATTTACAACTGGTGAAAAAAATCTGAACTGATCAGGATTTAAACTCAGAATCTTCCAGATGAAAGACAGAGAAGCTGTTGCTGCATTTCAAGGTCATTGAAGTGACTGCACTCAAATACAAAAACCAGAAAATATTTTTTAATTTCATTTTTCAGGGTAAAAAAAAACCAGTATCTGGTAATTTTTGTTGAGGGGATAAATTAAAATAACCACTAGTTATTCCATATCAACAATCAATTAGCTGGTTCCTTCAATAATTACTGGAAGGGCTGCTGTCCCCTTTAAATTTTTTTTTTTGCACTCTCGCCAGAAATTCCTGACCATTAAGTTAGCTCCTACAGTCATCTGTCTACTGTTTGAAGTGATGAAGGGTATATCTGTTTATTTACAGGCAACTGATACAATATTCTTTTCAGCAGATGAAAGGAACTGAATTATATTTCCAATTATAGTTCTTGAAAAAATGCTAACTGAAGAGTAAGGGCTTTTTAGTGTAAAGGCTCTACTTAAACGATACAATTATATTGATTGAGAGCTTTATTAAACCATTTCAGTTATTTTACATAATATCAAAGACAAATCTTAAATACTAAACCTTAACTCTAATTAATTCTTCACCATAAATCATCACCATCTGATAAACTCTCTGAGGGTGTGTCCCCTAAGGCTATGGGTAGGGAAAAGGCTAAGTATGTTGATGAACTATGAATAACAAGCAGTCCAAATAAGCAGTCACAAACAAACAGTGGCAGTATCTGAGGTGTGATCAGGTACTGTCCAAAAAAGGATAGTAATCTAAAAAATGTTATAAAGCCGATAAGGATTGTAACAATGGTCTGTAAATAAACTGATAAAACCCTCATGCATTCAAAGTAGATAGATGACTGTAGGTGCTAATATAATGGTCAGGAATGTCTGGAGAGACTATGCAAAAAAAGTTTTAATTTTTAAAGGAGGCAGCAGCCCCCGTTTCAGTAATTGTTGAAGCTAACTGATGGTTGATATGGAATGCCCAGCGTATTTCAAGTTTATTTATTTTGTTGTGCAACAGAAAACAATGGAAATAGTAGTATTTTTCCAAAGAAATATTTTTCTCATTTCTTTTATTCTTTTTACTTCCTTATACAAAGTAAAGGAGGATTGTGATCATGAAAAATTTTGGTTTTCAGATTTCAACTTAAATATCCATTTTAACCAACCACCCCTTAATCCATTTTGATTAGTTTTGACGTGACTTCTGTACATATGTATCTCCCATAACTCAAAAACAATTAGCCGTAGAATGTTGAAATTTTGGTTTTAGGACTGTTGTAACATCAAGTTGTGCACCTCCCCTTTTGATTGCAATCAACTGGACCAAAAGTGTTCAAAAAAGCCCAAAATAAAAAAAAATGAATTTTGAACTTTTTCTTAACTACAGTAATAAGTCCTCATTGAGAACTTTTCAAGAATATATCATAAATGGTACTTATTTTCAATGGAGTTATAGCCAAACAAAATTTTAATTAATGGAATATTTGGCTCTTGCAAGGGTCTTTGATTGGTAGGTTATTATTGATTGTAAAATGATTTTTACAATAAATAATAATTCAATAAACAATAAAAAAAAATATGAAAACAATCAGAAATTATTAGTGAAATAAAATTTTATGTACTCAACAGCCATAATAGGAGATGGGCAGGAAGGAAGAAGGGAAACTAGTTGGAAATTATGGCTGAATCAAGAAATGAAAGAGGAACTAGACTTTCAAAAATTTGTGCTAAACAAACTATTTACTACAAACTCTTACTAAAAATTATAAAAGAAGTATGCATATGAGTAAGACCAGAGACAGAGGAAACTAAGGCAGATTATTATAATGATTTGTACAATTTTCAGAACCAAATTATAAACTGCAAGATGTACCCAGAGCTAGATACCCTTACTCAGTTCAGTATTAATGAAGAATTGGTTGAAGTTTAAGAAATAAATGGAAGAATGAGAACAATAAGGATGCTGACAGGGTAAAATGATGTAAAAGTTAAAATATGCACAAACTACACACTGAGACCTGAAATTTAATGCTATAGAAGATTCCCTAGAAAACAAATGTGTAAAGATAAGAAAGGAAACATCACAGGTATATGTGAATTAATTAATTAACTAATGGTTTTAAAACCATCATTTCTACACCTCATATACAAAACATAATTGACAGAGTAGTTAAAGATAAATACAGTGTTCAACTTAAAAGAAGCCCTGTAACTCAGTAGTTTATAATAAATGCATATTTTTGTTAAATGTATATATTGGTATATGATGGGTAAAATAATGTAAAAGACATTGGTACGACTGGGGCTGTAGTGGTAAGGACTGTTTATTGCATGCACATTTAAGTATTGCCAATCTGTGTTGAGCACTGGCGTTTGAACAAGGTTGCGTAATCGTTTGTTGTTGTTTGTTAAAATGCGGTTAACAGTTGAAGAACATAGATTCATGATGCAAACTTATTTAGAAAAATCTCATATTTTGTGTCAGCGAAAATTCAGGGAGCAATTTTGAAAAGGAAGCATGAGTAAAAAATGTTATTCAGAAGCTAGTTTGTGAATCAAGTTCGATGTTAGTCCAGAAATGTGCTGCTCATAGGTTAGTTTTAACGATGCAGGTCGTACAGGACATTAAAACAGCAGCTACAAGATCTCTTCATAAATTTTTGTGGAGACTAAGTCGGAAAAAGAATATTTTACTGGATTCATCCCTTACTGCAGAAAGAAGAAAGCTGAAATGTTATCAGTATCAAATGCAGATTTTCTCAAGAGCTAACTAATGCTGATTATTTTAAAAGGGTACACTTTTGTCAATGGTTCAAGAACTTCATTAGAGGCAACATTGGCATTTTAGCTCAAATGTTTTTCACAGATGAAACATGGTTTCACCTTGGTGGATAAGTTAATAGTCAGAATTACTGGACCTGGGGGTCCAGTTAATTTGAGCACATATTTTCTTTGAATCTCCCTACATTCACAAAAAAAAGGCATGTAGTATCTGTAGTAGAGGGTGTATTAGATGAAGAACAATTCAACAGAAAGTCTATTCTAGCTCTCAAATTAATTTTAGAAGGCAGGTTTACAAGTAATATAAAACCACCATTCCATTTTTTGATCTGCAGAAAGTATTAGATAAAGTAGAATGGAAAAGAATTTTAAAATTTTGGAATTGAACTTATTTATAATCTGTAGATGAATCAGATAGCAGTTGAAAGACTAAAAAAAATTATGAAATGCAAGTGCTGATTCAGAAAGGAGTGATCAGCTCCGGTTGCTTTTAAATTGTGTATATGAAGTCTGTTCAGAAAATAACCTAACTTTATTTTTTAATCCTTATTAATAATCTTAAAGATTATTGGTCCTTATCTACTTCAAACTACTCCCCTATTCACACACTTTTCCCAGTGGTGTTTCCACTTCACAAAGCAGTCCTGTATAGCTTGATTTGAAATTACCTTTAACGTCCGTGACGAATTTGCTTTAATGTCATCAATAGTCTCAAAACGGCGACCTTTCATCACTGAATTTAATTTCGAAAATAAAAAAAAATCGCAAGTAACTAGGTCTGGCGATTAGGGAGGCTGAGGGAAGGCAGTCATCTGATTTTTAACACAAAACTGACGGACAAAGCTGAGTGTGCGGGCGCATTGCCGCACCATGAGTTGTCTCCGTGCCAGAACTCTGTTATCTTTTTGCGGATTTTTTCACGTAACCGTTGTAAAATGCGTAGATAGTTTGCACAGTTCACTCTTTCACCTAGAGACAAGAATTCAAAATTTCATTAAAATCGAGAAAAGTAGAGATAATCACTTTTATATTGAATCGAGACTGACGTACTTTCTTGGGGCGTGGAGATCCTTTGCCAGTCCAGTTTGATGATTAAACTTCTGCCTCAATGTCGCAGCCATAAACCCAGCTTTCATCTCCCGTTATGATCCTTTGCATGAATGTTTCATGTAAATTTCACTAAGTCATTAGTTTGTTCAAAAAGTTACCGACAAATGTCCACTCGAAGTTCTTTCTGGTGTTCGGTCATCAAACGAGGAACAAACTTTGCTCCAACTCGATGCATGTTCAATTTTTCAGTCAAAATGCCATGGCATGATCCAATTGAGATGTTAACCTTTTCTGTAAGTTCTCTGACAGTCGGCGATTTGCACGCACCAGATCGTTTATTTTTTTAACGTGGGTGTCATCGGTTGAAGTCGAAGGCCTTCCTGGTCATGGGTCATCTTCAATTGACTGACGACCACTTTTAAATCGTGAAAACCACATTCGTAACATTGCGTACGACCCAGAGAATTATCTCCGTAAGCTTCTTTCAAAAGTTGAAACATTTCTGTGAAAGTTTTCCCCAGCTTCACGCAAAATTTAAAGTTGTATCGTTGCTTCCAAAAATCGCACATTACAAAAATCTACAAACACTTAAACAAGTTGCACTCAAATATATAACACGAAAACTAAACGAGATATTAAAAATTCAAAAACATGTAGTTACAGAGGAGGTTATGCGGACACAATGCTGCCAACCGCATATCATTAAATTTCACCGTAGGCGCGTAATTAAAAATTATCGGTATTTTCTGAACAGACCTCGTAGAAGAAGCGATGCAAGAAATAAAGAAATAATTTGAGAATGTGGTAACTATTTAGGAAAAAATACAAGGATTCTAAGATTTACTGATAAAATTATTCTTTCAACAGAATCAAAAGATGTATTAGGAGAAATATTGAGTAGCATATATTTATTTATAGGAGAGAATTCCTCCTACCAATAAATATATGCTAGGGAAGAATTTTGTTATTTGGATAATAACATTACAAGGCTAGACAAAGTAATGCAGACGTCAAAAACAGACTGAAACAAAATAAAGCAGACTGACTTCATTTTTTTCATTAAAAAAATCTGGTTTTATTAAATACATATCTAAAAATCTGATGTGGACATCACATAAATTCCTTGAATGCGTATTAAATTACATATACATATTTTTTTGCTGCACTTCATTTAAACGTATTTCATTTGAAAGGGAGATACAATCATCCAATTCTTTAATAAAGTGGACAGTTACACAATAGCATTGTGGTCGACATCACATTTTTTTTGTGGTGGCCATATCAGCATTTTATATTAGTTTATATATTAATTTTGTTTCACGTTGCTCAAATAACTATGTGGTGTAAGTAAGAACGTGTCGGATCCGTAACCATGTACACATCGGTTCGAATTCGACTTCATATATATATATATATATATATATATATATATATATATTTGTAATTTAAATATATTGATTTATTAATAGTTATTAACCTCTGTAAAAATTTTCGAATTAATATGAGAAGTACATAAAATTTCATTTCACTAATAACTTCAGATTTTTTTTCATATATCTTATTGTTATTATTGAATTATTATTTATTGTAGAAATTTTTTTTACAATCAGAGGTTAATAATTATTAATAAATCAATATATTTAAATTAAAAAAAGTAAAAAAAAATATATATATGTATATAAAGTCGGATTCGAACCGATGTGCCTTCCCCTTGTAAGATCCAAATATTTCATTAAGATTTTATTTGGCTATAACTCTGGAACCAATGAAAATAAGTATCACTTATGATATATTGTTGAAAAGCTCTCAATGAGGGCTTAATACTGCAGTTAAGAAAAAGTCTAAATCCAAATTTTTTTTGATTTCGGGATGTTTTGGACACTTTTGGTCCAGTCGATTGCAATCAAAAGGGGAGGTGCACAGCTGGATGTTTCAACAGTCCTAAATCCAAATTTGCAACATCCTAAGGCTAACCGTTTTTGAGTTATGCGAGATACATATGTATGTACGTACGTACAGACGTCACGCCAAAACTAGTCAAAATGGATCCACGGGTGGATAGTCAAAATGGGTATTTCCGTTGAAATCTGAAAACCGAAACTTTTCGCGATCACAATACTTCCTTTACTTCGTACAAGGAAGTATATATTAGAAAGAAATCCTTGAAATATTTTTAAGAAGTATAGAAATATAGTGTTACTGGAGGATGTTAAAAATTATTTGGGTTGATAAAATTCAAAATGAAGAATTCTTAAGACAAATAGAAAGGAGCAGCAAATCTTGTGAATCTTGTAAAGAGGCAGACTAGATCGTGGGATATATTTTAAAAATTGCAGATTCAGTTAATTTTGCAATGGAAGGGCTTACAGAATATAAAAACTCTAGAGGAAGGTAAAGATTGGAAAGATACAAAATGTAGAAATAAAACCGTGAGATCACTGGGAACACAGAGATAAAAACAAAAACTAAAAATCTTCTCGACTGCACTTAATTAAAAATTGAGTAGCGAATTAAGTTAATCTACTGTCACTGATCTATCATTTGAGCGAACAGTAAGTAATGAGATAATTTGTTGAATGCAAGATGGATGTAGTATGCAGATATAAGAATATTTACAGATGTAGGTTAGTGAATAATAGGAAATAAAAATTTTCACGTACAGCGTACCATAAGTCTGTTAGATATGAGCAATTTTAACAGTGATAAACTAATGGCTGAATAAGTATAATCTTTCTTCTTTCTCGTTTATTATAAATGAGTTTATTCAGGATTTAACTTCCATCTTATTTAATTAATGTTCTCTACCGACAAATAGCTAAAATTTAGACTTCGTCATTTTCTTATAAAAACTTTTAAAAGTGAAATTATGCTAAAAAATGGTTACATAAATCTGTAAGTTTGCGCTAATACTAGCTGGGGGCCGCGGGGCCACTTTGGTTGAGGCACCGCCCTTGTCACAATATTATAAAAGGAATAAAATAAATTTCTAAAGGTAATTTTAAAATTATAAGATGGAAATAAGCATTAATGCAACCTATGATTTTCATAAATAGAAAATTGCAATTAACTTGAATGTTCAGAACTTTTAAAATCAAGTGGAAGTTAAAACAAAATTTGAATTTATTATTTTCAGAACGTCAATAGCCCAGTCAAACCTTAGACTAATTTGACAAACAATATATCTTAAGTTCTCAAAATATTAATGAGGAATCAACCAGAAATTAATCATAGATACATGTATCTTTGACTTCGTTGATAAAACAGACTAAAAAATTCTTCGGATTATTTGTATTGTTAAGTTTTTTATTTATATAGAATTTTTTAAACATATTTTTACATAAACGGCAAATAGATACCGAAAAAAACATGATATCGACGAAGGAACTAGGGTGCTATCTTTCATTATGGTGGTTTAACCCAAGCATTCTTTTGGTTTACAATAAGATTTTAAAACTGAATTAAATAAGACTAGAAAAAATTAAGACGTACTTTATAAGTAAACAGCTAAACCTTTTGTTTTAAGATTTCTATATAAACATTTTTTTTTACGTAATTAGGACCTGCATCTGATGAGATTAGCAGCGATGCAAAAGCAACATCAGAACGTTTTTTGTTATTTTTTTCACCTTTTTTGACTGAGCTTATTTTTTTGTAAACCGTTAGAATGAAATTCTTAAAGTCCTACAAAACGATGGATCATCATTCGATGAGATCACTGGTCGACCGGCAGCCAATGGCATCTAAATATCATAGTTAATACCAAAATCATAAATTGAATTATTCTGAATATAAGGCTGACTTCTAATATTCTGTTAGAAGGCAGTCCATGTACTTATCGAACTTTTTTTTTTTAATGAGGAGATTCTATTTTACCAATGGGATTCCACGATCTCTAACATGAAACCGAACTTTTATCAACGTAAAGGGGTTTTTATTTTGCCATTTAACGTAATTTTGTAATTGGATTCAGTTTTTGAGGTAATAGAGTCAGATTTAATTATGTACACAATTGTTCTTGTAACGGGACTCCTAATAACTTTCGTAAAAATATTCTGCAGTATACAGTAAGAAAGTTGTACGAAGAAGTGACATAATGTAGCTAAGTTTGAGACATGTTCAGAATTAAAAAATATTAACATTTAATGAATGTTTGGATATAATCATTAAATTGCACAATCCATTTTGGAACATTTCGAAATAAAACTTTTTAGTCGAGTCACTCAAACCTTATTTACTTTACAACTTTCACTAAACTGATTATTTTGAATGAAGTAATAATAGTATAAAAGTACCTGGTTGTTGAATTCTCCATCGCCAACATGATCTCCGCTTTCCCCTTCTCCATGAACCTGAGACTCCGATTGACTCCTATGACTGTTCCATTGGGCAAATCTGAATCTCTCGTTACCTGGTGGTCCAGCACCTTCTTCACCCTCCCCAACACCACCTGTAGTCGATCTTCTGACCAGTTCCATACATGGAGAACTTTCTGGTAGGGTTGCTTTTAAAGTTTCCCATGCAACATTTACAGCCGCCCTCCATGGTGGTATATAAAATCTCCCGAACTGTGCCATACTAAAATTTTATATTAATAAAATAAATAATATATTACTTATTTATATAACAATTAACACTTCTAACTACTGAATCACAGAATTTAAAATAATCATTATTTTTAATAAATCGATTAGAACATAAAACCACGGATTTAAATATGCAGTTTAGAGCTTTTGTAGATAGGCTATTGCTACGCCACGATGGTGTAAAAAATCATCATTCCCGCTATTTAATTTTAATTATGGGCTATGTGAACGCCAAAAATGACATAACACAACCACACACGCTTTTACAACGTTATACAAAATGAAAATATAAAAAAACGGGTCGATATTCACAGACGGAAAATATTTTCCGTCTGTGCGTTTGGAGGGCGGCCAAAGATTTTTCACTCCCTCTGCTATCCACTCGCTATCATATACGCACGCGAATTCATGCATAGCTCCCCGATTGGATCAATCGGGATGAACGCTTGCGCAGGGAAATTTTACAGTCGAAAATATCGTATGTTCATTAATTATAATATTTCAATCAAAATTAATCCTTCTGTAATATGTACAAAAATTCAATTACAAACACATTTTATTTTAGTATTCGTTAAAAAAATAACATAACTATTAGACCAATAAAACTAAAATAATGTGAATAAATCTTTTTTTCGTACGTTTAATATTTTAAGTGATTCATTTTATTAAACAAATACAGAGAAAAATCAAAACCGGAATAAGCCACACCAAATAATTAAAATTTACCGACTAATAAAATTATCTCTGGCAGAGGAATAAAAGATTTTCAATGACTGCATCGCCACCCGAAAAAACTTCGGACGATAATATTATTTCTTCTTAACAAAAAGATTAAAATCAAAATCTGACTATTTTAATTAAATGACAAAACGTTTTGGCATTTATTTCCTCATTATGGTGTGATATTTTGGAATTTCCTCAAATATTTTTCAGTAGTAATTAATGCATTCTTAAAATGTTGTTACTATTTCAAATAAAACGGTTTGAATGACCAAGATAAAATTGAAAGCATAACATTAATGTTACAATACAAAAATAAAATAAAATTTCTATTGTCGATTTCGTAAATCAAATTATATGCCACTATCTTGAATAAATTGTTGTACGTGGATCTTAAGGTTTTTGTGTTTAATAAGTGACAATAACATGTATTTTATTATATTTTTGGAGAGATTACTAGGCTTAGCTTTAACCGATAAGCTATTAAGGTTTTTGTGCACCCTCGTTTCCGGCATACTGCTTCCCTTCAGATTATACAAAGAATGGATTGGCTCAAGATATCTTCATCAAATCCTGGCAGAGATCTGACCTATGCCAAATCCTAGTTCCTATACAACTCAAATTTGGGAAGAAAGAATAAAGGAGAATAATGAAAAAGAATATCTAACTATGCAAGACTATACTTTCTTCTTGAAGATGTTATTAAGGTCCCTTCCAGCTGAAGGAATACCATCCTTTCCACAGTCAGTAGATGGTGGGTATCTATCCTATTAGTAGGTAAAGAATCTTTAACCATAACAGAAATAGCTCATTATTGATTAAACATTGTTTGTAATACAAATTGCACAAATGCAGTTTTAGAGTTTCATGCTATTACTATAAAAAGTAAATAAGTTTTACAGAAATAATACATACAGTGATTCAAGAAGAATGCAACAAACTTATAGGACAAGTTCTATTGCTGAAAATAAAGAAGAAAGTTCATAATAAACATTGGTTGAAAACGGTTCGTTAGTGAGTATCAGTGGCGAAAGGTTTCGCACTAATTTCTGCGCCTTTGGTAAAATTAAGCCATACTGTAATTCTTGGGACCAAATTTACGGTGTAAATTTAGTGGTTTTATATGAAATATGACCTGAAAAAAGGGGAAAAAATTTGTTTTCAGAATGGTATTATTAGTTCTTTTTGAGAAATCTGGGGTAAGACAAAAGATTGGAGTTGGAAGACACTATTTCATGTTCGGCGTAAAATAACTTTGTTAAATGGATAATAAACACAAAAACGTGTTAAACAAAACTTGTAGAGATTATTTTAGAATTTTAGAGATATTTGATTCTGATTAAAAATGTATAAATAAAGTTCATAGAAGCGTAAGAATTTCGAAGTTTATTAAATACAAAACATATCAAAATGTAGTGATTTTAACTAGGTATTAAACGAACAAAATTTCCAATATTACACAACAAAAGAATTAAATATTTTATAAAAATAAACAATCAAAATTTAAAAAAAAGAAAAAATGTTAAAAAACATAATTAAATTTGAAAAAAATTATTAGTTATCTTCAAAGCTATTTTATCCCCTAATGTATACGTTACAATCTGTTCAATTATTTGTGAACAAAACAATAGCAACTCCCCTCATGGCCCAATGAGATAAGGATGATGTGAATGACATGTAAATGTAGTCTTGCACAGACTAAGGCCCATCATTTTTGAGATTTGTGGTTAATGGAATCCCAACAACCTAAGTACACCGGTATCCACTGTCTAGTGTTCAAATCCATACAGAAGCAACTAACTTTTACTAGGATTTGAACAACAGGACCTTCAGCTTTGAAAATCATCTGTTAAACAACTGATTTGGGACGATTTAACCACTAGACAAGCCAGGTGGGCCAAAGCTAATTAAAAATTAATTTTTATATCTAAATTTGTTTGAAATAATTTATTTCATAAGTTGGCAATACTAACAGGCGATTCCATCAAATTAAGTTTTTTCTAATGCATTTGAACATCCTGACCAACGTAGGGGAAGACAACCGCCATGTGACAATCACGGTCGCCACAACACTCCTTCCGTTCCTAGCCCTGATGGGCATTACTGGAGGTCGTCTTTTAATCCTTCTAAACCTCTTGTCAGGATGCCACCAATGCAAATGCCTCGGCAGTCATTTCCATCAGCTTATTTTCATAACTTACTCGCCTTCATATGGCCTCTTCCAACCACGACAATCTACCACATCTTACAACTCTGCACTATAAAATGAACAGATTCGCAGATGCGTGATTCCCATACCTTAATCTAAAACCGAAGATTTCACACAAAAACTCTCATATATCATATATCTTTGGTTAGAAACAGATCATTACTTGATTGAGTTTTTTAACACCAAAACTACTATTTTCATACCAACAAAATAATTATTGATCGCAAAAATGATAATTTTGCACTACAATTCAATTTACTCAGAGTCCTCTTGATTTATTTAAAAATCAAGAAACTGATTCACAAATTTAATAAGCCTCTAATGAAATCTCTCTCTGCTGTGGTCCGCTTTCAGGAGCGAGGTCAATGCTTACACCTTCCCACACCACAGCTCCATCATAGAATTCTCTACATATCCATTCTCATCCTAACTACAAAAATCTCCGCTAACCAGGGCTCAATGCCAAAACACCTACCTTAGTGTTTGAACAGCATGTTTATTACATTTGAACAGCAATAAACATTTAGATAAGTAAATGGTATAGTGAGTGTATGTCATTATCTAACAATTACTTATAAATTTTCCATAGAAAGTTCATCTTTTCTTCTGCAATGAAACACATGAGCTGCACAACGAGAATATCTTCAAAGATTTCTGAATACATGGATTCCAGAAAAACAGAACCTTTGCTTTGGTATTTCAATGGTTATGAACCAGTGGATCATTGCAGTCTTCTTAATATACTGCTGAACAGCAAGAACATCCTGTGGGGAAGAAGAAATTGTAATTCAGCATACTGAATGTAGCCTGAGCATCAGTACCATAAGAATTTTTAATCGCACTGGTTTAAAACAAAGTAAGGTATGGTGAACACTTCGAAAAGATGAACTCCATTCTTTTAATTTTCAAAAATTTTTAATTTTTTTTCACTAGATTCTGGACAGTATTAATAACATAGATTCTCTTTTGTTCTGATTTATCAGATGTTTTTCTGATAACAAGAAGGCAGATTATTTTCAGCATGATGGGGCAACTCCAGACATTTATCTAGCAGTTAGGCAATACTTAAATGCGACTATTTTAAGTAGGTGAATTGGACACCTATGTACTACTACCTCCAGGGCCACTTCAAGTCATTAGTATATGAACAAAAGTGTAATACAATAGAAGAGTTAGTAAATACAATTCTCAGTGCCGTACACCTATTACAAAACAACTCTGTTGAAATACAGAAAGCCACTAAAAGCATTGTTTGTTGAGAAGAATGCTGTATCCACTGTAGCAGAGGGCATTCTCAGCAGTTTATTTAATTGTATGAAAGTTAGTTTTATTGCTTATGTTTGTATTTGTTATTTTTCTAAAATATTTAACTTTTGTGTTGTTTAAGACTTAGATTAAATGTGCCACATTTTTATAAGCTTCTTTTTAATAAAATTTGTAATTTTTACATTTGTATTTACTTTTTTTGTACTTTATATTATACCATTTTATTCAGAATCAGGTTCTTTAAACCTTTACACATTAATTACACATTTAATAAAGTAACTTTATAAAAATAAATAGAGTAAGGGTACGGAGATATATATATCACTGAGCAAAAAGAATGCACTTTTTTGTGTACTTATATTATTTATGTGAAAATGAAATTTGAAGTCATATCATAAGATAGAAAAATTTTATTATTTTTGTTACGTACTAAAAACAAACAGGTTTACACAGTTAAAAAAAAGGTAAAAATAAATCTATTCATTGGTTTTCCATTTATAAATATGGAACTTTCTAGTTCTATCTTGATATAATGCTTGATATATCTTTTAATGATGACATTTGCAGGTACCTGGTTGTTTCCAAGTATATTTTACCTCGTTAAGAACCCATCTCAAAAATTAATTTACATTTGGGAGATTGATAAGTAGTTGGTATGTTGGTACTTATGTAGATGGAAATATAACTACAGAAAATTATCTTTTTTTATTTTTTTGGGTGATAAATCCTTTTGTGTTATCATCGCCTGGGTTAAAATAATGACAAGAGGCTTCTTCTCGGTTATTAAAATATTATAATAAAATAGCAAAATAAAGATAGCAAAAATAGATATTAAAATAACAAAATAGGGTTAAAACTATGATCAAAACTATTATAATAATAGGAATAAAACTGAAACAGTAAAAGAAATACAACAATTAGGATAATATATGAAATGTGAATAAAAAAATAATTTCAAATTTTTGACGGTAAATTAAATATCATGTTTTTACTGAAATTTATATGAAACATACAGGATTTGAAACAAAATAATTTCAATGGACATGTTTGTTATATCTGAAATAATGATATTTCTCAAGATCTTTTAGACTCTAAGTCTAGATAACACGTCATATAAAATCCAAGGAGAGTATAACACATAAACACTAACATTTTGATTACTGGATCTTTCAAGGGTCAGCATTAAAAATATGAAGATTGAACAAGTAAACAAAAAAAAAATTCTCATCAGTACATATTTATATGTTATATAAATCACGTCATGAATGGGTAGGTGTCCTATTTATTCCAAATATAATAAAAAAGGATAACCTCAGCATTTGCCTGGGTACATATGGGAAACCACGGTAAAATTTTAATCAGATTAGTATAACAAAATACAGAATTAAAACAAAAGATGATGGATAGAAGAGATTGAATTCCATATTAAAATATAAAGATAATAATAGTGAAAAAAATAAGTATGCAAAAGAATAACAATTTACAAGGTGTAAATGAAATTTATTAGTGCACACTAATACATGTTAAATGAAGATGTAGAAATTTCATGTTTTTTTTGTTTTTTTTATTTTTATTTAGTGTTATTTAAAAACTAATTAAAAAAGCCACACTGGTCTGGAAAAGAAAGCATTTTATTTAAAATATGAGTAAATTAGTGTGAAGATCTTTTAAATTGGTTTGTTAACAGCTAACTAAACTAAAGGTTAATAGTCAGCAAATAAGTATAGTAAGTATTAAAAAAACTGTTCAATAAAATTTAAATTAGGTAAGTCAAATAATTTAGAAACAGACGTTTTAAAGGATATGTTGAGTAACTGATTTACTGATTCATGAAGTACATAAGAAGTTAAGGAACTGCAGTCAAACAACTTCAATTTTTTTTTCTATGCAACACATGACAGCTTTCAAGAACTGTTTTTCAGAGCAAACCAGTTGGGACAAGATTATGGAAAAATAGATTCCATAGAATCCATTTGGTAAATCTAAAATAGAAATTGTCTTGCTAAAAGAACAAGGATATATCTATAAATTGATTTGTTGTGACAGTAATCACATTTACGATACATAGGGAAAACTAAAGAAAGATTAAAAGGTAAAATAAGAAACATTTAATCAATTAATAGTAAACCAAAAAAAATCAGCCTTACCCTAATAATGCTAAGAAACAAGTCATAAAATAAATTTATTAGAAGTCAAACTTTTAATAAATTAATATACAGAAATTAGATTACTGATAAACTTAATTAATAATGAAAAAGAAAATTCATTGTTTGATAATGATAGAGGATTGGTTATTATTTAATAACCTTTAAGTACTTTAAAATTATTAAAAACATTTTTATGAAAGTTTTATAAAATAGAATGAAAAAAAATATTAGACATTTATAAAGTTTAAATTTTAAAATATGAAATGTCTAATGACAGTTAAATTGTTCACTACACTTATAATTGGGAAGTATTTCTTGGTGTGCAGTTTACCTTTAATTTTTAACAAGACTGTCCCAAAATAATAATGTATGATTTAGTAACAGGTTTGTTTTTAATGTTTTATAAACAATAGTAGAAATATTAATTTTATGGTCTAACAATTCAAATGTGCATTTAGTTACATATTAGTTTTTTAACACTTTTTACAGAGTTTTCTTTCTGAACTTTTACTTTGATAACTGTTCAGCATGGCTTATTATTTGCAAAACTATTTTTTTTTAAATTAATTAGAAATATTAAAGTTAAATGCTCTTCCGTTTAACTAACTTGTATTCAATTTTTAGTGAATCTTTTCAAAATATTAGTAAAGCCATCATTAAACAGTTGTAAACCAAAGCTTTATCAATGAACTAAAATTAAAAGATTAAACGGCACAGCTTAAAAAGTACAAAATTAAATAAATTTTACTGTAATAAATCATTTTAAAATAAAAGTTATTAATGCAATTATACATTTTTTAAATTAAATTTTTATTATTTATTTTGAGATTAAGAGTGAAATTTTTTTTGACAATTTTTTAGCATAACCTAGAAAATTTTAGTTCTGTTTACAATGTAACGTTTTTTGTCATATTTCAATCTGTTATTTTGAATTAAAGTTGAAGTTCCAAAATATTTGTTTTCCATTGATTTATTTTCATTAATTCTCCACAAATTTTGTCAGAAATTCTTATTGTTTACATCCAATTTAACAAAGTTATTTGGGCAAACCTAAAAACATGTTATTTTGACTCAAATTTTTTGGACTTGAAACTATTCAAATTTTAATTTTGAATTATTCAATTTTTCCCTGATAGAAACATTTAGTATATTTTAAAAAAATATATAGGAGAAAGCAAATTAAAATTACGATAAATTTATGTATAAAATGTAAAAGAGGTATTTAAAAAAACAATCAAAAGAACAAGGACAGTCAATGGCAACAGTAATTCACTGATAATCATCACTATTTCACTTAGAAAATAAGGCGTAACGTTTAGGATCAGACTTTGTAACTTTTCTTCAAAATAACAACTTTAACAAAAGTCAGATTGAGCCTCCATGAGATGCGCCTGGCTATATCTGGAACAAATAGGAGAGATTTGGCAGATGAACTGAATCTAAATAAACTCATCAAATCACACCACACACTAGATCACATTTAGAGTTGTAACTCAGGACCTAGTTGTAACAGGTGCCCTAGTCAATCATGAAAAGTCTTTCAAGGAATACTCCACTGACTGAACCAAGCAACATCAGAGTTCAGAGAAGACAGCATTCGAATATGGTGTGCTACATAGAAGATAACATGCGATTGGAAGCATTGGAATGCCCCAACACTACACACACAAACAAGGAAAGTACAAAGTCCAAAATCAAACCAAAGCAAATCACCTAAATTTCCACATACAATGTAAACTTGCTCATGCAGACTGGTAAACTAAAAATAATAACTGACCTAATGGACCAACATAAAATTTTCATCATGGGTCTGCAGGAAATAAGAAACACCAACCAGGACGCCATGGAATCTCAAGGATGTAGGCTCTACAACAGTATACCTGGGAAGAGTGACAAAAAATGACCCACAGTTTGGAACAAGTTCTTTAATCAGTCTGAAAATAATGAAACTCCATACAAGAATACAAGTTATAATCCCCAAGGATCTCAACACTCACCCTAAAAGCATCTAATAAATCTACACTATAATAAATGCCCATGCACTCACTAATAAAAAAAAAGTAACTCACCAAGTCTGTAAAGAAACAAAAATTCTTGCATCTACTCAACCTGACCATAAATAACATCTCCCAAAACTACATTAAACAAGGAATTGGAGACTTCAATGCTCAACTAGGCAGAGAAAGAAGATACCACAGCATTAACAGAAAATGGCTCACCCAAAAACAAAAACGGACAGACACTTGTTGATCTCTGCAGAAACCTTAACCTAATCTCAAAATTCACATATTTCAAGAGGAAACCTCAAAAAAACAAAACCTGGAAATATCCTGACTATACTAAAGAAGAGAAGGGCAACTATACCATGTCTTCGTGGACAAACACAATCTCAAGGCAATCTACAACATAAAGGTCGTCCGAGAAGTAGACACAGGCTCAGATCACGATGTAGTCAAAATTAAAATTAAATTTACTCCCCAAAGAAAGAATAAAATCAAGCCCCTAAAACTAAAAGAAAACGGGATCCTACCCAACTAATCAAGAATTAAAATTACTAAAAAGCAACCGAAAAAATAAAAATCATGGATGAACTCTAAGCTAGCCAACAATCTTAAACAAATCACAGAAGAATTAGCCCCAATAAAATTCTATAAAAAACATCAATGGTGGTTCAGCAAATGTGATGAAATAGTGGAGAAAAGACATCAAGCATGGCTATTTCACCAACCCCAAAAATCAGAGACATTTTTTCAAAATATAGTAAAACAAAGAAAAGAAACCACCCAAACCCTAAGGAGAATAAAAAAAAAACACCATAAAGACACACTGACATCACCAGAAGAAGAATTCAATAAAGCAGTCAAAAGACTACTACAAAACCTTCAAAAATCAGCTCCAGAAATACGAATCCCCAACCCTACTAATAAAGAATGAAAATGCTAAATTTGCCCATAACTAAGAGCGATGCGAAAATCCTTGCTAAATATTTCAACAAACTCCTAAATTGTGAAGAACCAACAGAACTCCTAAACTTCAACACCAACATCCCAATAACAACACCACCAGAAAACATCAACCCTCCAACAATTAAAGAAGTCTACCAAGCACTGGGTGAGAAGAAGAATTACAAAGCACTGGGAGAAGATCAGACTTTTGTAGAAATCTAGAAATATGTGGAAGATCAGCAAAAATTACCCTTCAACAGCTTGTCAACATTTGGATCAAAGAAGTACTACCAGAAAACTGGACAACAGCCCTCATCCATCCACCACTACACAAAAAAGGGACAAAACAGACCCTAACAATTACAGGATAATCTAACTCCTGAACACAGCATACAAAATTCTTTCAAGAATCATCCTCAGCAGGATCGGTTCACAACTCGAGAAAGAACTAGGAGAATACCAAGGAAGTTTCAGACCCTGGAGGAGCTGTCCAGACCAATCATGAGTCTCAAGCTAATAATGGATTACAAGAGGAAGAGAGACAGAGACATGATAATAACATTTACAGATTTAAAGAAAGCTTTTATGACTGCATTCAGAGAGAATCCCTACTAAAGATTCTAAGACACCTCAGACTACATACCAAATTAATAAACGTGATAAAACTGACCCTCACAAACACTAAGTCAAAGGTAAAATTCAGAGGCAAGCTCTTGGAACCATTTGAGATCAAAACAGGACTGTGCCAAGGTGATGGGTTCTCACTGCTATTATTCAACTGCGCTCTAGAAATGATAATGAGGGAATGGCTAAGTAAATGGACACAAAAATTAAAACAAGCTGTCTTGGTTTCTCTGTTAACTTGGCATGCTAGCAAACAACATTGACAAAGCTAAATCACAGATATTAGAACATTTTAAATAAAACTGCCATCAAATTATCATTCGAACAGACAGAAATTGTGCCCCCAAAACCAGTATAATTAAAAGAAGTAAACATTAACAGTAATAAAATCAAAATAGTAACCCAATTTAGGTACCTTGGAGAAATAATAACAAACAATCTAAATGAAAAAAACCATGACCTAAATAAGAAGAAACAAAACGGCTAAAGTTCAAAAATTAACCTGGTACACTTACAATAAAAAAAATGCCTATCAATAAATGCAAAAATAAAACACTACAACACAGTTATAAAACCAGAATCCACATTGCAGCAGAAACACTTTTTTTTATGGAACGAACAATCAAAAACAGTTAAGACTCCAGGAAACCGAAACAAGAATTGGGAAAACCTGCGTCAATAAAAAGTACCAGAAGGAAGGCAGTGGTGCATTGTGCCTAACAGTCATGTACAAAGAGTTAGAACCCATTACTGATACCATGCATTAGAGGAGACTAGGATTCTTTGGACATATCATGAGGATGTAAGCAAGATTCAAGACCTCTGAAACAGCTAGTACAGTAAAATATTGACTCAAAAAACACCAAGGCAGGATGCAGATGCATCAGAGAAATAAGAGAAGATGTGAATAAAACTGGCTTTACACCAGAAGACACCACACATAAGATAAAATTAAACAAGAAATTAAGAACAAAAATACTTGCTTCACTTGCAAGAAAAAACTCACAATACGAACATTTTCAACACTAGAAAGGGCACAAAGACTGGAATGTATGAAAAAGTACTGGGAGGACCGCCAGACCCAAACAGTCCCATTGAAGAGACTTTTATATTTTGGATTGACTAAAGTGATCCTATGTGGTCATAAAAGATGATGATAATAATAACAATAATAATAATGCCCCGAGGTAGATAATCCCCACGTCCGTAATACAACACCTACGTTCCACGTCCGTAATACAACACCTACGTTCCACGTCCAGGAGGGCAACAGCTGTACTCACGTACAATACATGCAACTGGCTAACGGGGATCCGAGTGTTCTTCTCGGAGATTCTATTTTTCGGCCGAATTTCATCTATAGGCCGTATTAGTAGTACGGTAATGGGCATTATTACTAGCGTCAAATGACGCTAGTAGCCCGTCAGTGTTGCCAACTTGATTTATTTTGTGTCAGTGTTGTCAACCTGGTTATATATTTAAATTATTGAAGTAACATTTCAAAGTTGGTAGCACTGTTGAACAGATGTTGTGTAGCGGTCAATTGAATTAAATAAAATAATATTTGAAGTGAAAAAAAAACCTGGTCGCCTAGGAATCGAATCGTGTCATGACGGGACACGACTGACTGACGCCTTAAACCAATCGGCTCCCTGATGTAATGAGTGAAAAATATTCTACATAAGCGGTGAAATGATGAATTATGAATTTTAATGTCACATAAGTCTGTAACAAACACCCACACCCCACCAGTACCCCACTCGCCCCCGACCACATGTACATGTACATAATGATGATGATGATATTAGCCATAACGTTAAATGTACATAATGATGATGGATTTGTAGAAGAAAAAGTGGAGGGAATTACCCACGTCTACGGTGATATAAGAAAGAGGACTAAGGAAGTATCTTTGGCCATGCATTCGCAGTTGAGCAACGATCATGGAAGGAGTTATGGACAACATCAAAAAATAAGCCTGCTGACAATGTTAGCAACATCACACCATCGTTACCTTCAGAAAAGGCAATGGTTAACGTCGCTAATACGAGTTTAAAACAATATTTAATTATTTGTATCTAATGCAATGGTTCCAAGGCCCGTTACACGATCTGGTAATAAATTTATCTACTATCAAGTTATATGACAAATGATGAGGAGAGTGTTTAATAAATTAGTTTCTTTTTTGGATTGTGGGGGGATACACAATCCTTAAAATAGAGAATTTTTTTATTTCTGTTCAAGGTTGCTCGTAACTGATACCACTTTATTGTAGACACCAGGCACGTGGCTTCAACGTCGGTTTGGGTGTTGCACTTTAGGCGGATGTGTTCCTATTAATCGTGACGTGTGTGTGTTTGAGACGTCAAGGCCAAACTATAGATAGTCGTTGTTTGTGTATGATAGGAGGTTTTCCTCTTACTTATACCCCCTAACCAAAACTGGATTTAACCAGTTACAACTGACTTGGTGAGTTTTTTCTCGGTAGATACGGTTTTAATCGATGACAAAATAAAAAAAAAACAGTTGATTAATGTTTTCTTAGAATTCGTATTCGCACACCAGTGCGCATGCACCGATACGAATTCCAAAGTCGCAACAGGGAGTGGCACTTTTGGCGTGAAACACCGCACCGACCTTGGTCCGCGTCGGTCAGTCGAGCGCCGCCAGTTGCACGGTAAGCATCCCGCGTCGCTCCGTTGACGTACGCACGCGAACATACGCGCAGACGCCACCTCCCGCCGCAATCGTCTCGACGACCAGGATCATCCACGAGATACGTCTAAATTTTTATTCACACACACAAAACAAAAAACACTTTAAATCCCCATACAGCAAATGTGTACGGGCAATTGTTTTATTTAAAATGATAGTTTTTACAATTGCTATATGTAATGGTTCCAAGGCCCGTTACATGATCTGGTAATAGATTTATCTACTATCACGTTATTTGACAAATGGTGAAGAGAGTGTTTAATAAATTAGTTTCTTTCGGGGAAGACACATTCGTAAAAAACAGGCCCTTCCGATTACTTACGCAATTAAAAGTACTGAGAATGCGTGATCGTTACTTGGAAATACACGATAGTAGTCGTTTCTTAGAAATACACGATAAACACTTTGTGTAACATGATATGCTGTTTCCGGTTACATACGCTATTAGAAGTGCTGAGAATGCATGGTCGTTTCTTAGAATTACACGATTAACACTGTTCAAGGTTACTCGTAAAATGATACCAGGCACGTGGCTTCAACGTCGGTTTGGGTGTGGAACTTTAGACGGTTGTGTTCCTATTGATCGTGACGTGTGTGTGGGTGATGCCTCTCGGTGCAACGGCCACGACGACCAGGATCATCCTCAAGGTACGTCCATACTTACTTAATGGTGGTGACAGCAATAACGGTCGACGTGATGCGCATGTGCGGTCGCTTTGAATCCGTCCTGGTATGTATTTATACCTCTAATTATTTTTCCGATTTATAAAAATTAAAGAAATAATTTTTTTTAGTGCAAATAAATTTGTAAGATAATTCTATTACATATATAAATTTATTTTTCATGCAATCATTTAAATAAACTTATTAATACTGCAAAAACTCTAGGTTTTTTATTTCTTATTCGATTAAATTAAATGAAAGAAAAAGAGTATAAACTATACATTTTTCTTCCGTTACAATGATACATGATATATATATCACGTTTATATTAGATGTGGTGGTGGAGGGGGGCGTTAAGAGATATTTTTTCTTTTTGCTTAAGAGATAATAATTAATTGTTGCAAACTGTGTTCATCATTAATATTTAATTCCTGGATGTAAATTTACTACTTTATTTGTAATAATACAAAGTTAGAGTATAGTGTGTGTGTGTGTGTGTGTGTGTTGCGTAACGCTACTGTCGATCGTGGTAATTTTTAACACACACACACACACACCTAGATATTTTATTTTTTATATACAGGCATCATATAAACAATGTCTTAATGCTGAATGAATTTTTATGCGATATATTAGTGGAAGTTTACCATCACACACACACAGAGAAAGAGAGATAGAGAGAGAGAGAGGGAGGGAGAGAGTTCTGCATTACCATAATTTAGCACATTCCTATGTTTGTGATTAGTGTTAAGTTTTATGTTAGCTCGTGTCTGCAGCGGTGGTGGTGGTGGTAGCAGCAGTAACGGTCTACGTGTTGCGCATGCGCAACCGCTTTGAATCCGGCGCTGTGATTTGTAGGAAGGGTGTGGCGCTTTCGCGCCTACCATTGTAACGGACGTTCAAAATAGGACGCTCAACCTTGTTCGTCAGCTGTTCTTCAGTACACACACACAGATAATATATTTCATTTTCACAATTTTCACTGAATACAGAAAAAACGAGAAAAGGAAAATTCCAATGGTGAAAAAGAATAAGGGAATTTCCCACAGGGAAAAGAGAAATTCCCACTGGTAAAAGGAAAAAGAATGGCGGACAGTCCGCCATTTTGGATTTTGACGCCGTACCCCTATTTGCGTACTATGTGCGTGTGTATATATGTATGGGTAGGGTGGGGGTTGTGTGGGTGTTTATGTGTGTACAGATTGATGTGACGTTAAAATTCATAATTCATCATTTCACCGTTTATGTAGAATATTTTTCACTCATTACATCAGGGAGCCGTTGTAGCCGATTGGTTTAAGGCGTCAGTCAGTCGCGTCCCGTCATGACATGGTTTAAGCCCTAGCCGACCAGGTTTTTTTTCACTTCAAATATTATTTATTTAATTCAAACCGACCGCTACACAACAGCTGTTCAACAGTGCTACTAACCTTTGAAATATTACTTCAATAATTTAAATATATATCCAGGTTGACAACACTGACACAAATCAAGTTAGCAACATTGACGGGCTACTAGCTTCATTCCAAGATGGCGGACTGTCGACCATCTTGAATTTGCCACTAGTATGCTCATTTCCGTACTACTCGTATTTAAAGACTGGATTTTGTGGCCACCTGCAGATACGAAAATTTTAACGATTAAGGACATGGATTGATATCATCTTTAGAGCTGGCGATGTGGGAGTAATTGCAGGTGTAACGGAGGCCTTTCGCTGTCCACATGCTCCCTGCGATGGCAAGCATGTAGTTAAGGTGCCCATGTATTTCGGCGCATGGGAGCCCTGAAAACCTCGGTTTGTAGGGGCCTGGAGTCAGTGCAGAGACTGCGGATCCGCTCTCTGCTAAGACATATGCCGGTTCCACTGGAGTAACGGAACGGACCTCCAGGGTTGGTAGCCCTAGAGTGGGGATGTGCCCCGGTGGCTAGCCTTACTACAGAAAGGATTAAAAAACATGCAGGTTGAACAACAAACAAACGTGGCAGAGGGTTCACGTAAACACCCTCGTTTCGAACCGGCCGTTTCGCCTGAGGCGAAACAAAGAAAGAGTGCAGAATCTTGAAGAATAGAAGTTGAGGCTAGAAAAAGCTTTTTTCAAGAGCAACTAAAATATTTAGTATTTACAAAGGAAGATGGTAATTTCTCGAGGGTGAGTCCCTTTCTCATTGCTTGGAACTAAATGTGCTGGAGGCCTTAAGGAAATAAGGAAAATCTTTACTGGACTTCATGTTGAGAGTATAAATTATGCTAAGAAGATCCTAGGGCTCAAAAAGATTGGAGATTTGGTTGTACGCGTGGATCCCCACGGCACGCTCAACGCCTCAAGGGGTGTTGTGGTCTGTCGGGATCTTCTAAATTGTACGGAGCAAGAAATTGTTGAAGAATTGGCACCTGAGGGAATAATAGAGTGTCGCAGATTGAACATGAAAAGGAATAGCGAAGTCCTACCTTCGGCCTCCCATGTCCTCACTTTTAACCGGCCAACTTTGCCGGAGAAGATAAGAGCAGGAATTCATCGATTGGATGTGCGGGCATTTGTCCCACAACCTATGAAATGTTTCAAGTGCCAACGCTTTGGCCGCACCGCTCTTAGATGTAAAAGACCGCAAATATGCGTGTACGGTGATGAGGTGCATGGAGAGCCATGTAAGGAGCCTCCTACATGCATCAATTGCAAAGGACAGCATTCATGTAGATCCAGGATCTGTCCTGTCTACAAAGACGAAGTAGCTGTGCTGGAAATCAGCTACCTTGAAGCAAAAAAGATAGTAAACGCCCGCAAACCTAGAGCAATAACTACTTACGCTCAGGCTGCGGCTGCTGTTGCGGCTCCTGCTCCAGTTGCTTTTGATAAAAGTCAGCTTATCAACAAACTTGCACCCACTTTGGCTACCATGATTGAAAGGATCATAGAAAACAAAATGAAGCCTTTCAGTGGTAAAGAACCTGTCAAGCCAAAGATATTAGTACAGCCTCCTGAAGATACATCTCCGAAACCGAAAGTTCCTCTTGTACAGAAGAAAACGGACACCAAGCCAGAAGGCCACGTCCGTCTTAGAGAGATATTAGATGATGATCAGAAGAAATTGACTGTTTCGCAGTCTGTTATGGAGGCTCCCAAGTCTCCTGCAACTGAGGTTGCCTTTAAACCAGAGAGGTCACAAAAAACCGCACAGGGGGGGCAAGTGTCACCCCTTCCAGGGGCGGTGACTGGTGCGATTCCCATGTTGGGGGTCGGCCAGGTTTCCGCCTCTCAATCGGCGCCGATCCATGTCCTTCGTCGTCTGCGGCTTCGGTGGTCTCCGACTTGGAAGCCCGAAGCTATACGGGCGACGACATTCTCCGTGAACACGAACTTGTTCGTAATATGGAGAAAAAAAGGGTGGCCGAAAGGTAAACCAAGGCCATAATTTTATTTAAAATTAGCGAGTCGATTGTACAATGGAACATTAATGGATGTTTTTCAAACATCCATGAGCTCCAACGCTTGGTACACGATGTAGACCCAATTTGTATATGTCTGCAAGAAACACATTTCTGCCGAAATGAACATTTTAAATTAAGAGGATATGATTATTTCGGCGAGATCAACCGCCAAATATGAGTTAGAGGTGGAGCAGCCATATTAACATCGACTAGAGCTACCGCCGAAGCTGTTGATCTAAATACAACCCTACAAGAGGTCGCCATAACAATGAAGCGTCCGCATCAGGCCATTGTCTGCAACGTATACCTGCCAAATTTTGATTGGAAGGAGAATGACATAGCACGATTAATTTCGCAACTTCCCCCACCTGTTTTACTGGTTGGTGATTTCAATTCTCATAATTCTCTTTGGGGATCGGATCGAGTAGATTCCCGCGGAAGAGAATTGGAAAGGTTCCTGATGAATTCTGATCTTATTCTTTTAAATGATGGGTCAGGAACTTTTTTCAATGCCAGAGATAGATCGACGTCCTGTATAGATCTTGCACTCATAAATGGATCGATAGCACCGACGTACACCTTCCATGTTTTAGACGATCTGCATGGAAGCGATCATTTCCCGGTGCAAATTGTAACTGATGTTACAAGGAAAACATACCCCATCTCTAAAAGATGGTTGTGTGATAGGCAGACTGGACGAGCTTCACAGCTAGAACGATACTCTCCGAAACAATTGGAGATATCGGAGCCGATGTCAACGCTATAACTAATGCGATACTTGACTCGGCATCGAGATATATTCCCAAAACATCTGGGAAACTTACGAAGCGACCCGTTCCATGGTGGAACGATGAAATAAGTGAAGCTATTAAAAGAAAGAAAAGAGCGTATAACGCCTTTAAGAAAAGTTCTTCGATAGATAAATCTTATTGCCTTTAAAAAATACAGGGCGTATGCAAAACGACTCGTGATATATTCAAAGAAACGATCCTGGCAATACGTGTCATCCATTGACAGAACTACTACATCAGACGTTTGAGGAAAGTGAAGGCGATTTGTGGGCTTAAACTTTGCTCCCATAACTAGCCTTCAAGCTTGAAAATGGCATACCACAAGGTTCGCCGTTGAGCGGTATCTTGTTTACGACCGCCATTAATAAATTGATATTAGCCAGTCCAGTAGAAATCAGCAAAAGCGTGTATGTTGATGATTTGGCAATTATGTATGCCAGCAACAAGACAGCTATGGTGAAATACAAATTAAAACAAGCGATTGACGCTCTAAATGAAGTTACGAGGAATAATGATTCCAATTTTCACCAGAAAAAACGTGCTGTGTACACTTCTGTAGGAAGAGAATTCCTCACCAAAGTCCTATTTTGACAATCGGCAACAATCCAATACAATATAAGGATAATGTGAAACTTTTAGGACTGGTACTGGATAAATCCCTTACGTGGGCATTACATATACAGGACTTGAGTGATAGATGCAAAAAAGCCCTAAACATTATTAAATGTTTATCGAACATCAATTGGGGCTCAGATAAAGAAATATTATTGATACTGTATAAGGCATTGGTTTAATCAAACCTAGACTACGGAAGTATTGTATATTCATCTGCTAGGAACATTTAAGAAAGTTAGACGTAATTCATAATAGTGGAATAAGATATGCAACAGGCGCTTTTAGCACAAGTCTGGCGACTAGTCCAATGTCTGAAGCCGGAATAATGCCACTACATTATAGAAGAGAGATCCTTCTGTTAAGATACGCAGCAAACATATGGGCTTTCCTGCTCATACAAATAACAAACCTTTTAACAACCATCCTTTGGTTGCATTATATGAACATTGTGCTACCTATTCCACACCAGCCGGAATTAGGTACCACGAATTAACAAGCAAATACGAAATTGCTATTTCAGAGACATTAGCAATTTCTTCGAGAGAAATACCGCCATGGCTCTTGCCAGCGGTAAATATAAGGTTGGATCTCTCTCAGGAAGAAATAAAATAGAAGCCAGCAGTGATCATCCAACAGGAATTTTTATCAACCGTCAGTAGCTACGAAGAACTATTAGAATTTATACTGATGGTTCTAAAACCGAACATGGTGTTGGATGCTCCATATATGTAAATTTAGATGCCCACTTTTGAAAACTGCCAGATATGGCCAGTGTCTATACGGCAGAACTTATTGCCATACAGCAAGCTCTTCGGTACACAGAACACTATTGCGAAGAGAGAGTGCTAATATGTTCCGATTCTCTAAGTGCACTTGTTGCAATTTGGAACAAGAACATTAAGGATGTCCTAATTGCAAACATCCTGTCCATTTTGCACGTTCTAAATCAACGAGGACAGCGATACGTATTTGTATGGGCTCCAAGGCATGCTGGTATTACTGGTAATGAAAGCGCAGATGAAGCTGCCAGAAAGGCAACAGTCTGCGAAGTTTTGGATGCAATTCCTGTAAGGGTGGCAGATGTTAAAAACTGTCTAACATAATAAGAAACAAGTGGAATACTGATTGGAAGAGTTTAAATACAAAATTAAACTCAGTCAAAACTTCTCCATATAAATGGAAAAGCGACGTGAATCTGATTCGCCGAGAACAAGTGGCTGTAACCAGACTTAGAATTGGTCACACGCGAATAACAAATTCATATTTGTTAACCGGCGAAGAGAGACCAATGTGCGGTGTTTGTAATAAAACACTTACAATTAAGCATCTAATGGAAGAGTGTACCATATATGAGGACCTCAGAAAGAGGTTCTGGCTAAGAAATGATATTGCTGCTGATTTGGATAATGGAAATGAAGAAAAAATAGTTGCTTATTTACATGCCAGTGGACTTCTTAAAAGTCTGTAAAAGTGAAAATTGAAAGCTGTGTTAAACAAAGTCTAAGGGGTAGTTTTTATATACAAGGGAGTCTCGAAGCGTGGCACATATAGTGACGGGAGGTAGCCCTCCTGCCTAGGCCCCTGCAAGCAAGAGCAGTGAGTCGGGGTGTGTCCAAACACACCCCGATGGATGGCATAGGGTCCCCTATGTCATCATTGGTGATGGCATAGGGGACCCTCAAGGGTGGACTCAGGGCGCGATGCTATGGGTAAGCGCAATGCATGCCTGTAGCCAAGTAGGTGAGGACCGGGAAGGGCAGCCTCCCCGCTGAGGGGCTTTTTGGCCGTCCTGAACAAGTGGTCAGATTGCTCTTATGATGCTGGGAGGACCCCAACGGGTTACGTTCTATGGGACTGTTTATCGGGGTGAGTCAACTGCCATGGCATCCTGGGGTGACTGATATGCTAGGTTCTGGTCACCCCGAGGGTGCTTAAATAAATAAATAAATGAGACAGGTAGAAGGAGATAATTGTATTGTAAAGACATATATTTTCCATTTATGTTCTTTGGGATATTATCTCAAATTTTAAGATTGGGGTCCTTTACACCTCATAAGTGTTGTTTGTTTATTTTTGTGGTTTACTGTTTTTGTCTACTCTGTCCTATTAAATAAAAATGTAAGGCCCCTTTATACCCTTACATATGACGACCCTGATGGTGATAGGTACTATGCTCTTTTTAAGAATGTGATGAGGGGGTAATGACCTTAGCAGTCGATGCCCGTAAAACAAAAAAATTAAAATAATAATAATATAGAGAATACAACTTTAGGAAGGTATAAGATGGAGAATTTACATAATTGTAAATTAATATAAATAAATAGGGGTATTAAACCTCTTTCTTTTTCTGTTTAGCCTTTGGAACCACTGGAAGGTACCACTTCAGAGGATGATATGTATGAATGTAAATGAAGTGTAGTCTTATACAGTCTCAGGTCAACTGTTCCTGAGATTTATGGTTAATTGAAACCCAACTACCAAAGAAAACCGGTATTCAAAATCTAGTATTCAAATCCACATAAAAGCCTTTACAAGTATTTGAACCATGGAACTTTCAACTTTGAAATTAGCTGATTTGCAATGACAAGTTAACCACTAGACCAGCCGGTGGGCTAAAACCATTCACCTTAGACAGGCTTAAGTGTAAAAAAAATTTCATATTCAATGTACAATAAATATTAAGCTATCTACTATAATTATCTAATTATAAAAAAAAAATCAAAAAAGATTCTTGACATTCAGAAAATTATTTTACAGCTTTGGAAATCAGGAATCTAGCATCGTAACTGAATGAATAGGTAAACAATAAAAATATATTAACCTAGATTATTTATATTACTCTGAAAAAAATTTAAACTGTCATTAACTAAGAGTTCTTTTTAAAGGACAGAGGATAAGTAGTTAATTAATCCTTTTAATTTATGGGCAGATTTTTGGCTTTTTTAACAATTTCTATTCAATGTACTTCAATTCAATTTTGGAATTGGAAAACTATCAGTCCAAAATTGCTCAAACTGGATAAGATCAGTTAAAAATAAATTAGTTATTAGCTGAGTAATAGTGAATAATTCTACAATCTTTTTTGTAGGTATAAAATCAAGATTAAAAAGTAATAAAAAAGGGTAATTTTTTACTTTTATTTCTTTAATGGCTTTAGTTTGACAATAGTCATAGATATCCACCTTATATAAAAGAGGCAACAGTCACAATTGCATTTTCCAAAAATAATGAAGTTAGATTATATAGTTGGTCTGTGGTGAATGAATGAAGGTGCCACTTGTTGATGTGAATATCACCAGGATTTCAATGGGCTTTGCAAGCTGATTGTAACTGTACATTTGGCCCAATGAAGAACTCTTATGTGACAATTTCCCAAGTAATCCTGGTTCAGGAAATGTGTTATTTTTAAGAATAGCTATGTGATTTTTTTGGAGTGACTTGTGACTCATGACAGGTCGTCTATGAACAATTAAAATTATTGGCACTTAACAAATGGTACATACATATATTTTGAAAAATAATTTCTCAACTTATTTTTGCAAATAGATTCAGTTATGTGAAGTATTTAAAATTACTATCCCTTTAAAAGAATAGTTGGCTAATCTGGTTTGAAACTAAACAAGAAACAAAAGAAGTAAATCGATAAACAAGTATTTTTTAAGGTGAATCAGAAACTAAATAAATGAAAGTAAATGTGTATATTTAATTAAATACAAATAAATCTAAATATCATATAAAAGTATAAAACATAATAAATAAAATTCATTTATTTTATATAAATTAAAATGAGTATCAAATATAACATTACGTTAAAAATGTACATTTTCAAATAATTTATGATTGTAAAAAAGACAGATTACATTATAAGGCACTGATTTAAATAATAATATAAAACTACTGCACCATTTAAATTATCATTATAAACATTTGATTTAATTTTGGATTGATTTTTTTTTTTTATAAGGGCAACTTATTTTCCTTCTTCAGTGTTACATCTTAAATAAAATAAATTACATTATCACATACAGTCAGAAAAACAATGTTCTGTATTACATAATGATAAAAAATTTATAAAAATAATATTATTTGAAAAGAAAGACAAATCATGTTTTAATGAACTTACTTTAAATTTTTATTGTTATAATTTACTTTTATCTAGGAGAAATTATCACTAATGAAATTAGTGTACAATTAACATATGTAGAGTACACACACTATATATATATATATATATATATATATATATGTGTGTGTGTGTATGTGTGTGAACTACAAGTTATATTAATGTAGATATGTTTAGAATGTGGACAAATTAAATTTACTTTAAATAGGTATTATTATTTAAAATATATATTAATAATAAACCTGTAATAGCTTTAACTTTATTAATAGACAGTGACAAAGTAATAACATGATATTACACCATAAAAAGTTTGTAACTAGGTAATAGGTGACTGCACTAAAGTAAATTAGTAGCATTTTCCACAACCAAATATTTTTGGAATTAACAGTATTGTTTATTTAAACTTAGGGTTGAACCATTTCTGTCAAATTAAATATCAGCAGATTGGATTTTTTTAACTTGAGCTTTTTTCTGTATCAGCAAAAAAATTAAATTACACAACAAGATCTTTTCTTTCTCTTAAAAAATGATTATATTATACACAATAGCACAGAATGATTTTATCACAAATGAATAAATTTACATATTTAATCAATTAAATTAGCTTTAAAAACTTAGCCAAGATGAGATTTATCAGTTAATCTAAGCCCATGTTGTGTTTTTTAATGTGCTTCAAAAAGGAGGAGGTTCTCAGTTGGACCTATAGTTTTTTTTGTGTTCAAGCTTTATTCTTTACAAAAAGAACAATTTTGAGTTAAAATTTAAAATTCCCCTAATATTTTATAAACGAAGTTCCTCAGTTGGTCTCATTGTGTTTTTTTATTTATAATTTAGATTCAGCTTTAAAAAAAACTTTTAAATAAAAAAAGTTTTTTTATTTATTTAATGATTAAGACTTTTTTCTAAGCCAATAAATCACTTTAAATAAATTTACTTGAACAATATATAAAACAATCAAAATTACATTAAAACGAAAAATTTTAATAGCAATGGGTTTTATTATAGTCCAGACATTCTTGAACATAACAATTATCCATTTCAAATTTTAATAAAGCAAAAGCAATGTTAATAGCATAAACATATATTTTCTCTAGAACTAATGGAAATTACAAGAATATGATGGAAAAGTTGGGAATTAAATAAGATTGATGATTTAAAAATTCTGGTTTTTATAAATTTCAAAACAGACATTCATTACAAGTTAAGCTAAGGTAAAAAAGAACTTTAACTTAAAGTTTTACAGAGTAAACTTGAATAAAAATAGTTCAATTCTTTAACTTCAACTTTTAGATGTCAATGCCAAATTATAAAAATAACCAACAATTTACTAACTCTTACTGTAGATTTCTGCAGATAAGACGACCTTCAGATAAGAGGAGGTATAAATTTTCATCATAGTTTTATAGTTTTAGCATATAACCCCAAGTTTTATAGTTTTAGCATAAGATAATCCCAAGTTTTATAGTTTTAGCATAAGATAATCCCAACCTATCAACAGCCTATGAATTTAGATTGGCGTTAATCATCTGGATAATAATACTGTATAGCGTAAACGGAATTACATCCTTTTTGCTGTGATTTGGGCATTTGGGTAATGACCTTTTCACAAAAGCATCATATGGGCTATTCTATTTTGTGGACATACCCTACTCTGTACTAGTAAATAATTATGATTTGTCCATTTTTTCCTCAGTAGCTCAATAAACATAACTTTTAATATTTATTTTGTTTTAGTATTGTTTTACTATTACAATGTATTATCATATAGCGTATTTAAATAATATGATAGATTTTTCGATAAGTTGTAATAACTTCAAGATCAGCCGCAGTCTGTGATTGCAGGCATAAAGAAAAAGCCTCCTTTAACATTGTAGTTTTGTTGTGTGTTCAAACAATTTATACTATCAGTGTAACATTTATAAAGTGTGGGCCTAATCATAGAACAAATGAAATGAAGTAAATATGAAGCAAGCTTCAAGTTAAAAGTCATAAAACAGACTAAAGAATTGAACAACTGTGCTGCAGTAATGGCTTTTGATATAACAGAGAAGATGGTAAAGACGGGAGAAAGAATGAAAATGCTATTAAAAAAATGCTGATGAAAGTGATCAAATTCTTCAAAAAGTGTGGGATTTTTAATGCTATGGATGGCATTGAGAATGATTTGTTATGGGATATTGATGACGAAGCGGAAATCGACTCACTAGGTACAAAATGGAACCCATATGACAAGCTTCTCAACAATGAAAGTGAGGATCTACTTGAGGAGCTATTTACCTTAGATGATGAATAAGAGGATTTTGCAGGATTTTAAATACATAGGTGAGTGATTTGTTTTATTTTATAATGGTTTCAATTTATATAAATTTCAATCTAATTTTTTTTTATATTTGTTCTATAACAACCCTGGATTTTGGGGGCATTTTTTTATGATTCAACTATCATCTTATCTGCAAAAATATATGGTAATTTGATGCTTACTAAAAAGTCTAAATTTTAACAAAGAAAATAAGTATTATTTTTTATTACTAAGTTATTTTTGTTTACTTTCAGTTTCATTAATTCTGTAAGAATCTAATTTTATTATGCATTTTTTAGTTTTTAAAATAATCTTTAAATCATCTATGTAGTCAATGTAAGTTTTCATACCAAAACAATCTTACAATAAAGTTTCCGGAAAAAACATGTAACGAGACCAACAGAACTTCCTCTATAAAATACAGGGTCTGGCAGAAATAAATCCCTGATTTCTCACAGCTGCTGGTGTAGTGCTAATAGTACAGGGCTTTGTGTTGGTATACCATTTTGTAGTGGATATCTTGTGATTTCAGTTACAACCATGGCATGGTGTGGTGACCATCATGCTCCCGTTACTGCTGAGCATTGTGCTTTCATACTGAAATGTGTTTTAAAAATGGTGATTCTGTTTTCAACACGCAACGATTATTTTGTTCACACTTTTGACTAAGGTCAACATGCCATGATGGTACCTGATAAGAAGACAATTCAGTTACCGGTGTCCAATTTTAGAGCTACTGGTTAAGCTTTGAAGAAGAAACGACCAGGTAAGCCACAAAGCATTCAAACACCTGAAAATATTGAAGCACTGAGACAAGCAGTTACACAATCTCCACATTGCTCAGCTCTTAAACATGCTGCTCCATTATAAATCTCTGATCAGACTGTAAGGAAAATTTTACATGCCGACTTACAGTTTCATCCTTACAAAATGATAATCGTGCAGCAGCTAAATGAACATGACTGGATTAGCAGTAACTTGATTGTGCTGTCAAGTGATGAAGCCCGTCTTCATCAGGTTGTATTAACAAAAAAAAACTTTTGCTATTGGGCAGAAAATAATCCCCCTAAAACATCATGAGCGTCCTCTGTACTCTGAGAATGTTACAGTTTGGTGCATGATTACTGAATTTGGAATAATAGAGCCATAATGTTTCGAGGAAGAAAGGCAATCAGTTCAGTAATTTCTGAACATTATGCAAAAATGTTATGCGACTTCTTGCTACCAAGACATAATGAACTCAGAAATCAGCTGAAAATTTATGGTTTCAACAAGATGAAACCACTGCTCACACAGCAAGACAATTAATGAATTTCCTCATAGAAATGTTTCCCAAACATCTTATTTCACAATAAGGAGACATCCTATGGCCAACATATCACCCGATCTTGCAGCATGTGATTTTTCTTCTGGGAACATCTAAAAGCTGAAAATTTTAAACAGAAGCCAAGAACCCTAGGTCATTTAAAAGCTGCTATCCATCAACAAATTACTGCAATACCATTGGAAATGACAAGAAAGTAATGCGGAATTCCTGGAAGAGGTTAAGATCTGTATAGATAGTGGAGTCAGCATATTAGCAACATAACTTTTAAAAATTAATAAAAGGTATGTGAAAATAAATGGCAAACACTATTCTTTCAGAATATATTTAACATTTTTATAATTTTATTTAAATGTCCATTTTATTTACATTTCAAATCGAGGAGTTATTTCTACTGGATCCTGTACAAGGGAAATTTTCTATATTAACTCAAAATGGTTCTTCATATAAAGAGTAAAGCTTGAACACAAAAAATCTATACTTCTAACTGAAAACCTCCTTCTTTTTGAAGCATGTTAAAAAACACATTACAATATGGAATACACTGCAACTGCTACAATATTTCAGATTACACTATCATTTCAAGTAATTAGTAAGTCAGCTATAGTAATCTTACGAACCTTTGTCAAATATAGGATGTATAAAATTTTACAAGTAATCTGAAAAACTAATTGCATAAACTGAATTTACCAAATTCCAGAGAAGTTTAAAAAATGTCTTAATCGATTAATTCTTTTAGGTTTAGGAACAGAGAAATAGTACATGAACAACTAAGTTTGAAGCTTGACTCATGGTCAAGTAGTGTACTTGATTGTGATGAAAAATTAGTTTTTTTACTAACATAAATAACCAAATAATTTCTATTATCACGCAAAATATCTAGTCTCTGTAATTTCTAATCTAGAGTAAAAAATTAGACACTATATTATGCAGTTCTTAACCAAAATAAAAGATTTAAGTGATTCTTTTGTTAAAAGGGGATTCACATATTTATATACATAAGATATCATTTTTGTAGATGGTTGTGATAAAAGAAATACTGAATATACAAGTATAAAGGCACTTATCAGTGATAAGAAAAAAAAACTATTTATAAAGTAAAATAAATAAACAGGCACTAGGAAAGTTTGTAATATGATGGAATATATACAACAGAATCATAGGTGGTTACAAGTTAGTGAGTGTTTAGACAGGTCCCAAACTGCCCTGTAGCTGCTTTAGTCACTGCATCAGCATCATTTGCTTTTTAACTGTGTTAGTGAAAACAGGTAGTGAAGTCATCATGGTCAAAAACTGAATACCAGGCAATTTTGCATGTGGATTAAGTGTTGATCAGCATTTAGAGGACGTGACTCCTGTGATTTCTCTCTTCTTGAAGAGAGGATTATCCTCATCTTATAACAAAATTTAGATGGAAAACTGAGAGTTTGAAAGAGGAAAGTTTGGCCTTGAGGATGCTACAAGGTCAGGTCAATCGTCTTTTGTTTGTAGTCGAGGGAAACATTGTTGCAGTATGAAAAATGCTTGAGACAGACAGGCTTATGACCTACAATCAAATAGAGGCGTCCTTGGAAATTAATGCATCAGTAGTTTGTGCTGTTTGGTGAGGTCACCTTTACGTTAGAAAGTTTTGTATCTTTTGGATGATGAAACTTGGTTGTACTATTATGATGTTCATCCAGATCGGAACAAAGTGTGGGTGTTTGAAAATGAGGAGACACCATGTTTATTTGAAAATCCAGATCAGTGAAGAAGAGAATGGTGGCCGGATTTTTTAGTGTGACAGCAGTTTAAGTGCAAGTTGTACTGGAATCTCAGAAGACAGTTACAGGGAAGTGGTATACTGAGGAATACCTACTTAGAGTTATCAAAGCTCTCAAGAAGCTGCGCCCAAACCGTCCTTGCACCCAAGGATGGACACATGGTTTCTTCTCCATGATACTGCTCCAAAATTTGCTCTGAGTATTTGACCAGCTCTGGAATAAAACTATTACAGCATCCTCCCTATAGTCCTGACCTTGCTCCATGTGACTTTGCACTGTTCCTCCAGGTGAAGAATAAACTGAAAGGGAGGCATTTTATGAGTAACGATGACCTTCTAAGAGGTTGGAATGATGATTGTGCCTAACTAGATCTTTGATGAAAGATGGCAGTGTTTCTTTGTAGACTAGTTTTGATGGATAGAGGAGTGTGTAACATGTGGTGGAGATTATTTTGAAAAATTGTAAAAAAATAAAGTCGTATTGGAAAACTTTCTTAGTGCCCTTTGTAAAGAAATAGAGAGTTGAGTCTCATGAAGTATTACATCATGAATAGAACAAATACTGAAAGTTTAATGGGGATAAAATCAATAATATTAGACAAATTTATAAGTAATAACAATTTTAAATATATATATATAACGCATTTTAAACTACAAGAGATTAATCATATTAGTAAATTAATAAAAGTTAATAAGATAAAATTGGAATGATAATTACAATTCTACGACTGTCTAAATTTAACAAATAATTAATTATACTAAGTGATAGGTACCACAAAATAATTTTTGCAAATTAACTAGGCTTACTAAACTAGTATCACAAGAGATCACAACTGACTCTTTGAGTAATGTTCACAATGATATAAATGATAATTTTAGGAAATGCAAATAGAATTATTAAAAATGTTATTTATGTAAAAAATTTACAAATTATTCACAATTTTACATAAAATATTTCTAAAATAATTAACTTAACCAATTAAAATTATGAAATTTCAAATAATTCACAATGTTTTAAATATTTGAATAAAAAAAAAATTATTAACATTATACAATACAATTAAATAATTAACTGCCTAATGAGTAACAATTAGAAAATAAATAATTTTTATTCAAAATAATACATACTATAACCAATAATGTAATATTAATATTACAGAATACAGTGAAATTCCTGTTGGATGGCCCTCTTATTCAGCATCACTCTACCTTCATGTTTTTGGTGTTTCTGGATATTGTTAGAAGATGACAGCACTGACCAACAAATGATATGGGAGGTGTTAAAAAAGAAAGAGAGATAAATACAGGAGTTATAAAAATGATTAAAGCTATGTCAGAAAGGAGTGAATGTAGCACAAATACTGAGTTAGGAAGATCGGAGTGGTTTAGGCTAGAGTGGAGTTTGACAAGGTAGTGTAACATCACCCTTGCTCTTTATAACTGCGTTAGATGCAATCATGAAAAAGATGAAACATGTTATATTTCATATTCAAGAAAAAGAAACGAAGGGAAAAAATTAAATCAACAACTAGACTAAGATAACAGTTGTAATGTTTGTTACTGTTATCAGAATTACTCATTTATGGATTAGGTTACGTAAGTACTTGTATTTTAATGTACATTTAATGAAATATTTTTCAGTTTAAAATGGGTAAACATTTATTCTAATCAAGTGAAAAAAACGACCACAATCTACCCTGAACATTTTTTCCAGCAATATCTTTTCATTTCTTTGATCTCTTCATTATTAGTTATGTAGTGTAGGTCTGATCAATAGGTTCTCCAAGCTGAGAATGTAGAATCAGAGTAACGAATGTATCCTTGTTAATGGTAAGGAGGCTGCCTATGAACCAATTTGTGAATTGCTTCCTGTTCAATGGCTACAAAATAAGCCTAAAAGGTAATTCCCGGTCTTCTAATAAGCCTCCTGCCCAATAACCAATAGGCTATTTATAATACTTGTAAATATGACGCAATGTATTAAATCATCTACAATGTAATACCCAAACTGTACAGTTAAGACTGGGTTTTCAGTTCTTAATATCAAACTCATTTTTAAACTGTAATTCAAATCATATGATGTCCAGAGGTCATTTCACAATTTTTTGGCACAAGTCATATGACAACCTCAGGTCGCAATACTGCAGTGCTCCATATACATGCATATATTTGTTTGCAGCTCATAGATGGCATTGTAATGTACTCTGAAGTGAAGTGCTGACTATGATTTCATAAATCCTCCTTTTTAGCCTTGCTCACCCTTCTTATTGAAATAAAATAATCTCTTTGTTAATAACCTCAGTAGCCATCATGGCAGAGAAAAGGTTTTGTGGTGATGATGGGGAAGAATTGACAGTGTTTAGAAAGCGTTCTAAACAGTGATAATGAATGTAGAGATTTTTCTGATGATGAATCAAAGTCTGAAGAAAGTTGTAGTGATAGTTCTAGTGAATCTAGCGATGAAATTAGTGAGGAAAGCAATGATAATGATGATGCACCAGGCCTTTCTAAGCGTGTGAACTGCAACGCAGAAAAAACAAAGTGATTGGAATTGGACAAAAACTCAAAATAACCCCATTATATATTCTTTTACCGAACATAAGGCATTTGTAAAGATATAATGAATTAGTATGAGTCACATCCACCTTCAGAACTTCAAATTTTTTCAGAATATAAGGAACCTTTGATAAAATTTGTGACGAAAATAACGCATACTCCACGAAGCAACTGAACAATCCCATTAGGAAAAAGTTGAAAGATAAGACTGCAGGCAAAAATATGGGTCCATTTTCCAGTTTATATTTCCTCTACAGAAAAGAAAAAAGTGACAAAACGGTGTGTTGTATGCAATGCTAGAGGAAAAAGAAGTGAAATTATATGGCAGTGCAAAGAGTGTGGTGTTGCTCTTCATATAGAAGAATGTTTTGAGATGTTCAACACTCAACAAACATACTAAGGCATCATTAGTGGTGAGTTTATTGTTTCAGTAATGTCCATGCAAATTTTCAGTGAAAAATCTTTATTGATTGATTTTATGGGATTTTCTATATATTACTGTATTTCCCAATATACTGCCAGGGAATTTAAATAAGATATCTGTCAGCTGTGTAGAGATTTAAATATGACATTATTGGGTTAAATTATTAATCATAGTCAGCTCTTATTATAATAATAGGTTTATTTATTAAAAAATGTTATGCTAACATCACTTCATCATGTAAAACAGCATGATCTAAGGCAATATTATTGTTACTAGGATTTATCTGCCAGGACAATTTGTTACTTAATTTAATTTGTGAAAATAACATACAACCTATAACCTACTGTATAGTTGTGTACCTACAGATCAGTCACCAGCTGATCTTAGTTTTGGCAGTCCAGTGATGGCTGTTAGACATATAAGATAGCAGAAAATGAGAACCTTGCGACAGACTAAAGAGAGATCCAGGAAAGATAGCTAACTGAAACTGTAGTCGCAAAAAGTGAATATAATGTATGCATTGTCAACAACTAACAAGAATAAATTTTTCAGATGCAGACGTCTATAAAAAATTATTGCTAAAATCTGAGAACATAACCTAATTGGCCATACTTTTACTAGGAAGGATAAGAGATCTTTTTGCATAATACTAAAGAATTTAGATTGTTCAATTCCTGTGGAAATAATTAAGGATGAAATTGAGTCACGGCCATAAAATTTGTAGTATTGTTAATGCATGCTATTGAATAACAAAACAACCATTACCAACAATTTTCATTAGTTTAGAGTCCCAAGGAAATAATCAATTTACAATACATAGCCAACTGTGGTGTTAAATTTGACACTCCTAGATCTTCTGGGATTGAACAGTGGATGCACTGTCATATATGGACATATTAAATATTGTATGTGGCTACACAATAAAGAATCCCAGTTATTTGAAGTGCGCAGATGCCCATAAGACTGTAGAATGTCCCGAAAAGGAGAGGAATACACCAGCAAATTGTGCTCTATGTCATTTGAGCCATCCTACAAAGGACATCTTACAAAGGATGTAGAGTTTACAAAGAGTTTCTTAAAAGGAAATATAAACAAAGGATACATTCCACTGCACAATATAACCTTCCTTGTGAGTCACAGATCAAACTGAATATATCTGTTGATTCAAATATTAATAAGGTCCCTTCATTGAGTCAAGCAAGTTTTAAAAATTCTGAGATCCATTTCGGTAATTTTGTCTTATGCAGCTGCAGGACACAAAAATTATAACATCTTTGAAAATTATGAAAAATTAAACAAACTCTCAACAAGTATTGAACTTGTTCAACAAATTAGCAATGTCATAGGCATGCTAACCAAAGTAATAGCTAAACTCTGTTAATGGCAAAAGTTTTGCAAATAGCAACTTGAAATATCAAGATCTTGTAAGTTGGTAAAACTGCAACAACAATTGGAAACTATAATCATTTCTAACTTATTATATGTAATTTTAATTTGAGAAACCCACTCTACAGACCCCGATTATTTTAGACTTCAGGGTTATTCTGTGTTCAGGACCAATCATCCAAATAGCAGAGCCCATGGGAGAACTGCAGTTTTTGTAAAAAATATAAGACATCATCATTTACTGACATACAGCACTGATCACACACAAGTGACTTCTGTTTGACATTTAGGATTGGCATAGGCCTCTCAAGTTATCCACAATTTACTGTCCTCATCACACCATTCCAGATGATTTATTTTCTCAATTTTTTAAAATGCTTGATTTTCAATTTACTGTAAGAGGGAACTGTAATAATAAGCACTTGCACTGTAGTTATTAACTGATAACAGCTCTAGGGAAAGAATTGTGTAAAAGGATGCATCTAAATGCAATTTCTGCGATGGAAATGACACATTAGCCAACAGCTACAAGAAAAATTCTGGACTTATTGGATTTATTTTTCAGAAGTGTTTTCTTTTTACACCAATGTTAAAAGCAACTATGATTCTGTATCTGATCTTTCAGCTGTTCTCTTAACAGTTAGCGCGATGTTGACAAACAAAAGAAAATCGTCAGACCTTCACACAACTGCCTGGGAATCATATCAAGGCTAAACAGCAAATGAACTGAATATATATATTTTTCTTAGATGACCCTATGATTACGATGGTGCAACCTGCTGTTTAACATCTGTCTTGAAGGAAGTGGCATGGTGTTCAACATCTGAGGAAAGATGTAAGGGAAGGAAGGCATGATGAACTACTCAAGGAAAGATTTTTTTTATATATTTTTTTTAAACTCTCCCAAGACGACCAGCCCACGCTAAAAAGCTTAACACAGTCGCCTCAGGGTTTCATGGCAGCGCAGTCTGCCCTCCCTAGCTCGTCCGAACTCGGACATCCCATCGGGGTTTCTCCTGCCTCCTCGAAAACATACTAATCACCTCTTCCGGTGATCAGAATTTTTCTACGCAGGAGAGCACCCTTCCAGTCCCTATTGTACCTGATCAAGACACACAAAGATGCTCAAGGAAAGTTATGAATATAATACTTCCTAAAAGATGGCTTAGGAGGATTTGAAAGTGTTATACAAATCCTGCAGACAAAATAGCTTTAAACAGAACTGCTTGTAGGTGGAAGAACTGTTACAGATAATTAAAAATGAAATGTTCAAAAGTTATCTTGAAAATCTTTCTCCTTCAAGTAAGGACAATTATTCACTGTGGAAAGTTACAAAAATATTTTAAAGGCCATCACCACTTTTATTTCCACCTTTGAGGGCCCCACATGGAGTGTGGGATAGAAATGATGATCAAAAGGCTGATTTATTTGCCGAACATCTAAGTAATGTCTTTCAACCACACAACATAAGAGGGGATAATGAAGAAAAGATACTTGAATATTTAGATCGCTCAAATCTGATGTCTTTGCCTATAAAACCCGCTTCATCACTAGAAAGTTTACATTAAATCAAAAACCTAAATTTTTATTTACGTTAGGCAACAGGTTTTGATTTTGTTACATCTAAAAGCTAATTATGTTACCATTTAGGCAATCTTGTATGTACCTAAAAAGTGACCTGGTGGTGAATTTTTCCAGGTTGAACATAATCAAGCGTTATCTTGAGTTTTTGACATCCAATCTGGTGTTCCCAAGGCTCAGTTCTAAGACTGATTTTATACTCAATCCACACAGCTGATCATCTTCCTCTTCTGTAGTTGATACTGTTGCCTCCTTTGCTGATGACATGGCAATCTTGGCAGCCAATGATGACCCAACACTAGCTTCAGATAAATTACAATCTGAATTGAATGAAATCAATAGATGGTTAGATAAGTGCAAAATTAAAGTTAATTAGTGAAGTCTAGTCATGTAACATTTACAATGAGGAAGGAAAACTGTCCACCAGACCACCTGCATAACATTTCTATTCCCTATACTGATACATAAAGTATCTAGAGATTTATATCTTCATCATTGTTTGACATGGAAACATCATATAAAGAAAAACAAACAACTGAACATTAAATTGAAACAAATGTATTGGTTATTAGAAAGAGGGTCTCATCGTTATCAAACAAGCTGCTATTTTACAAAAAAAATTCTAAAGCTGGTATGGACCTACGGTATCCACCTCTGGCGGACCAGAAGTAAAAGCAATGTTGGAATTATCCAGCGTTTCAGAATAAAATATTTAAGAGTATAGCATTAGCACCATGGTTTGTTAACAACGGTGAGGTCCATGAACATCTGTGGGATGCCTTACATTCATGAAGAAATTCAACGCTTTAGTTCAAGAAATAAACTATGACTGAACAGCCAAGAAAATTCTTGCTGTGAATTTTCTGAATAATGACTTATCTCCACATCTTGGATTTAGGGGACAATGTGTAATCCCTATTGTAATAGTTTCTTTCCATAATTATTAATGTCTATGCTTTCATAACTATTGTTTTAATAGTTTTATTATTTGTTTATATTATGTTATGTTATTTTTACAGAGTACTACGTTTCATGTTTTCTCACTGTAAAATATATTTTACATGCTTGTCAACATATCTTTAGATACAGAAATCTATTTCTGAGAAAATTCGCTGAAACTATGTCAATCAAAGCCATTCTGTTATCATCTAATTTATTTATAGTTTTTCTGTTCTGTACAAGACTGATTGTAAATAAAACTTTGCACAAAAAAAATTATTAACTGAAATTTACTCTTCCGAGTAAATTTTATATAATTATAGCTTATCAATATCAATAAGTAAAGTCTAAATAAATCCAAGTTTTTGGTATCCAAATTGATTAAACTATCAATTACTTCTATCTGTCCTAACTATCACTGATATGTAAAATCTCTTGTGATTAAAGAAGCCTGATAAGTTCTAAAAATGTTTCACTTTATATAATAAAATTTACTCTAAGTCCTTTTAAAATGATAATCCCCGTCAAGCAACCATTTCTTATGATGGAGAGTTATACACAGATCACGTTAACAAGAGAAATTTCACTGCATTTTTTTTTACAATGTGAAGACTAAGTCATGTAACTTTATTTATCCAATAAGTATACACTAATATTAATAATATAAAAAATTATGTTATCTTTACTGAATATAATATTAATGACTTCTATTATATTGTTATAGCTAAATAGTGTATATTAGATAATAAATTATAAAAATAGTAATAATTATTACACAACCTAATGAAAATGACAATCAGTCACAATTTTGTCTCATGTTTTACTCTATACAAAGGCTGAGCCATTCTGAGGGGTCTTGGTTGTGAAGCAGTATGAGATGATTCTGATTCATTGTCATCTGCTGAATCAACATCACCTGAAAATAATAATATTTAGTTGAATCAGTGATTTTTTTGACTAATGTAAGTATTGCACTCAAATTATCATATATTCTACTTAAGCTAACAGGATTTATAATTTTATTTTTTTAGATTATACTGATTGTATAACAGCCTATAGTCTTGATTACAGCTCATCTATATTTGGTGTATTTATAACTACAATAGATCTTGTTTATAAAATTAACTAATTTAACTAAATGAAATGAATGGTAACACAAGCATTTAAAATCTTAGTAGAAATAACTCAATACAATGAAGTGAATTTCAAATAAAAAATAAAATTAATAATAACGATATGAAACAAAAATAGTATTAATAAATAATTAGGAATTTTTTGAGATAAACAATTTTAAATAAGAAATGAAAATGTAAACAGAAAAATCCATGTTTTAAAAATTAAATTTTGATTTAAGAATTGACTTTATATTAAAAAATAATTTTCAAGAATAGGGTTTCAAGCTCTTCTCTTATATCCTGTTAATGACAATGAGTTATGCTAATTGGTAAAAAAAATCTTCAACTTTCTAAATATTAGAAATATTTGTGATGCACCTAAAGCCTTTTCTCAATACGAAGTCTCAATATCAGAAATCACACAATTTTCTTTTCCCTCATCTGCTTTCAAAATCAAAGAATTTTATTTATTGTTTCACAAAAAAAATGACATAAAATAGTAAAGATCAACTGTATTGTGAGATATTCTCATAATTGGGGTTTCTGCTCATTTTTAATAAACTGCTGGTAGTCATGAAAAGATATACAACTCAGAACTTTCTTTTTATTTCAGTATATTCATTATGCATTGCCCAAATACCATTTGAATACCAAAAGACAAACTATTTAAATTTTCAAGTCAAGTATATACAGTAAACAGACAAAATGCAAGTATGGTCACTGATACTCTGTTGTTCTTCATATAAGCGTTGAAGGCCTTAATTTATAATTAAAGGCCATATAATAATTAATAATAATAATAATTTAAATAATAACAATAATTTAAGGACTAACCTTATTTATGTGAATAAGATCAGAACCATTACCGTTCAGCAAATTAAAATTTGCTGAAGTTTTATTTCTCACTGATCACTAAGCAATTAAAAACCCTACAATACTTTAAGCATACTGACTGTAAACTGGAAAAAAGGTAGAATGCTATTGTTGCAGAACAGAAATTCTGATAATAAGAACTTTCTCATCTACATATATGACAGTGGAGTGTAACATGACTAAGAACAAGAAGGAAGTAAATGTAAAAAAAAAAAATAAAAATAAACACTTTTAATAAATAAATATAAGGAAACTTTTATCATTTGTATGGAGCATGTAGTGGCATACTGAACATATGAGAATAAATAAGTTATAAACTCTTGTTTATAATTTTAATAATGCTTGTTTTAATAACATTAAAAAGTAAAACAGGAAAATAAAATTATTTCTATAAAAATCACAACATTTTTTGGTCCTATAAGTTCAAGTTAAAAAAATGACTGTAATCTGAAACAGGACTAATTTTAGTGTTCCTTAAACTTTCCAGATTTATCACATGGAAAAAGTGAATTGTAAGGGAGACAAAAATTGGTTTTTAATTTAAACTAAATTTAAACACAGATTTAAAAGAATTAAAATTTTTGCTCAAAAAAGTAGGTTATAGTTAACTTTGTATGTTTTGCAGTTCCAAGTACTTAGGTTAGAATAAAGTTGTGCACTTGAAAATAACAATTTTTCAAACCTTAAGTCTCCATCCAGTTACAGAAAATTAGTCCAAAAAGTTTATGGAATACTGAAATTGAATCTCTTTTCATGGTCAAATAAATTAAAAGCTATAAATAAAGAAATAACTTTTTAAGTAGGAAACAGAAGAGAAACATATTCTTTTTTGTTGGGATAGTTTTTACTGTAAAAAAAAATATACTCTTAGAAATCAATGGTGATTTAACAGTTCTAGGATTTTGTAAAATTCAGGTGGCTTATTTTCCAATCCCATCCAAAAATTTTTATTAAAAGAATTTTTCTTGTATACTTTACCAACTTACTTCCTACTCAATCCTGAATAATAATTCAATGTATAATTCATTTGGTAAAATCTTACACATCAGTGTCAATTCACTTGTATTGTAATCATTTTTATCCTCTGGGCAATATTAAAAGATTGTTTGGAAACACACAAATTAATAACTGCAACTTGAAAGAGGAGAAAACAACCTTAAGGGATTGTTGCCCTTATATTATCATATAATTACCAGACATAATTAGTTACCATAAATATATAACCCATATATTACCAGACAATTAGATATTTTTCTCAAATTTCTTTTTTTGGATGTTAGCATTCAATTTAACTTCAAACACGTCAAAGGTGTTCAAACTAAAATAGAAATTTGTTGAATAAAATACATTTTTTATATAAATCTTTTTCCAAATTCATGAGGAATGGCAATCTTAGTAAATTTACTGACTTACCTTGTTTTTTAGTATATGAATAAACAAATAATTCTAATAAATACAGTATCTTAATTATTTCATACTATTAGAAAAAAAAATTAAATTAACATTTACCATCACTGGAGTTAGTAGATGCTATGAAATGCTCTGATCGAATTGCTTTACGTGGCCTAGTTCGTCTGTAGTACTTAAACTCTCTTGGCAATGTGTATGATCTTGGTAAGGAAACTTGAGAATCTAAGTCAGATGGTACACGATATGATTTATACATTAAAAGCAACATTTGTTGATGTCGACTTGTTTCATCACACAGCCTACAAAGTATAACAAAATTTATTTATTTCAATGAAAAAAATTCCTAAAATAATATAAAAGTAAGAAAAGAAACTAAAATGATTTTTTTTTAAAGATAAAAAAATTATTGAAAAATTCTGTTTAAATGAACAATTAGCAATAACCTACAGTATCTACATGACTATCATATCCTTTATCCAAGGATCTGTCAATAGCAGAAACAAAAACCACTCTATACAGCTATCTCATCCAACTGAGTACTTTAAACATATTTTCATTAATTTGTGTTCAAAAATGGCTTCTAAGGAGGATTGTAACCTTTCATGCATTAGTAAAGTGACTATGTAATTTCAGTGTTATGTGTAAAATGTTTGAAAAATGATATCTGAAAATGGTTTTTAAAGTTTATGATAAACTAGATATATTTAATATTGTGATTTATTTTAATAGAGAAAATTCTAGATTTTTCTAACTGGTTTATACAACAGAAAGACCAGATCATGGGATACAAAATTCAATGACGAAATCATAAATGAACTGCATAAACATGAAAATGAAAAAAATGAAAGAAAATCACAAAAAATTTGGAAAAATAAATTTAAAAGAATAAATCACAAAAATATCTGTAACTTATGTGATGATTTTCAAGTACTGTGTTCAATAAAATGGACCAGAAGCAATTACAAACATAAAAAAATTTATAAAACAGAAAGGAACATTTATCAGGGATAAACTAAACACATTTAAAAAAAGGTTAAACTTGTTTCATATGAAATTAGAACAGAAAATTGAAAAGAAAAACATATATTAAATTTTATTAATATTAATGTTTTAAAAAACCAAAAATATTCCAGTGTGTGATATCATTAAAAAAAGAACTGCAAAAATCTGAATAAGAAAACTGCAGAAACTAAACACTGACCCCTTTAAAAAAAAATTCTCCCGGTGAGGGAGAAGAACACCTGCCTTGTGACATGTCTGGTTGCCACACCACCTCCTACATTCCAAGCCATTATTGGCTTAATTGGAGGACATTCTCCAGCCCTCAAACTGATCATATCCACAGTCATCAGCTAGTCTTGGTGAGATGCCACTGATGTGAATGCCTTGAAAGACATTTCCATTAGTAAATTCCACCTGTCCTAGCGTTCTCCGAAGGCATCGGACACCTGATAATGTCATTGACATTTATGATGCAATTGCTGAGTTAGATAATCGCAACACAGAGGTAGGTTTTTGCTGGATCCCTAGCCACGAAGGGATTCTAGGTTACAAAAGAGCAGATTATGCTGCCAAAGAAGCGTGTATTCAACCTCCTTTCACCACCCGAGTTACTACATTTGATTTTATCAATTGTATCAAACAATCACTGAGAGCAAGGTGGCAAAGTGACTGGGCAACTACTGTCGATAATAACATAAAGGACATAGTCCACAGTGTCACTGACCCTACAGCCCGGGCACAAGCCCAAATTAGTCAAACCAAAACTAGACAAACTATCCCTAAATGCACCATGTCCCAAAAGGAACTGAGTTGAATACCAATTGAGAGAAACCCACCTAATTGCTAGGTTATAACATCACCCACCTAATTCTTTTCCTAAAAAAAAAAAAAAACATTGCAATAATGTTAGCAATTTAAGCCCTTCGAAAACAGATGTTATTAAGAAAATTTTCCACTCATCTACAGAATTGAGTGTCACATGCAAGTGTCCAATTGGACTGCAAACCATTCAATAAATCACATTTGGAGAGTGAGTTGATAATATCCAATGTATTCAATGCCTTAATTGCATATAAAATAAAAATTAACAAATAATTATGCAATTTGACAAGTTATGTATAAAACTAGTTATAATTGCAAGGATCAGAAGTAAATTTCCGACTACTGACACTATAGCAAAGCCAAAAGATGTTTATGGCTGTTGGGACTAAACTAACAAGTATTACATCAATAATTTTGTATTTTGTCAAATTCCTGTTATGTTATAAGAGGATTCATATAGCTCTGATCACAAGTACTCAAAAGAACATAGCTACAGAGGCATACTGGTTTGCAGAGAATCTTGAACAAAACCAATGTGAAGTATCTCAATATCTACTATTATATAGAACATACATCACCTGATAACACCAATGTTCCCGACCAAAAAAAAATCTGAGAAATGTATAACATAAACCAGATGTTTGGTGAGGGTTTGATAAAGGGTTACACAAAGACAACAACAAAAGTAGGTGTCCTGGCAGTTCTAAAGTAAGGGCTCTTGTAAGTCAATCAATAAGCTTTTTTTTTAGGGCTTAATTGAAACATTTATTAATAAAAAAAACTTATGAGCTGAAATCTAATTATACAAAACAACAATTTTAATTAATAAATTTAGCATTAAATACCTGTAAACAGAGTCATGATCAGATGGAGTCTGCCACTCAGGCAAGTAGTGTGGTGCCAGAAGTATCTCTGGTGTATTAGGACGTGGTGTTGGCTGTGGTTGTGGAGGTTGTTTACCTCTTGGTGGAGGTGGAGGTGGTGGCACAGCACTGGCAGGACTAGGGTGTAATTTACCCTGTTTTATTTCCTCTTCGATGACACGTAATTCAGCTAATTGTTTCTGCTTTTTCTCTTGTAATTTTTGTTGAATATTAACTCTAGAACCTACACTGCTACTACCTTCATTTTCACTTGATCCACCCTAAAAAAAAAAAAATTCATATGTAGCTTCTAAATTTAAATTTCTGTGTAATGAATACTTATTAATGAATTCAATTTGTAACATGGAAGAATGTTACAATTTCTTTTTCTTTTGTTACGAAATTCCTCAGTATTATTGTAAATGGATAGCAGAAAATAGCTTACTAAATGTGTGAACAACTACTTAGATGCAAACAGATTCTGAAATACATAAAATAAATAAATCTTTAGACTATTTTTTTGTATTCCTATAGTACAATATTACAACTACATACTGTAAGCAGAAAGATTTCAGAATGTTGGGTCAAACTTTTGATAGTTTATCACTCAATTAAATATCATTGTTACCAAAATACTAATATTTGATGAGCTAATATTTGTACATCAACTTTCCTTAAACTCATGTATCCCTGTTTTAGAATTAAAAAAATGTTTGAGAAATTTCTCAATGAATATCTAAATGCATGTTTTTTAACCACTTCTTGATCAAAGTAAAAGAGATGTTTAATGATGTAAACTGTTAGTGTTACTGTCCTGTCTGGAAAGATTTCACAACAAATTTACTTTAAATTATGAAAATAATATATAAAATTAAAAAAAATTAAAAATAGTTTTATTACATTAAGTATACTTTCACTGACAGGGTAAAGTAAGGCTGTGGTAACTTAGTCGACTGTATGTGTATCGCGTGAATCAGTTTTGTGTTCTTGTATTTTTTTTGTTTGTTATTTTTTTTTTGTTTTCGCTTTTGTTGCAGTTATCGCAAAATACATTTTTTAATTTTTATGAAATTTTGTAATAAGACTATTATGTAACATTTTTTTATAAAATTTTCCATTTCATGTGGCAGCTAGTAAAGCTGTTGGAAGAAGAGGTTGTTAGCTTTCACTCACCTCACTTTAAAGCAATATACAAAGAGCATGCTATATCCGCCATGCTGTATCTCTGGATATATATGCTGTATATTTATTCTTCTTTTATACTGTAATTTTAAACATTTGAAACTTAAAAAAAAAATAACATTAGTTAATGATGTATTGTAAGTAACCCCTGGATAATCATCAGTCAGTGAAGTCTAGTATTCCTGGAAACAGTGCTTACAATATTACGGAAGCAGTAAGTTTACTTATGACACTAGCTTACTAGCTAAACTTTCCATAATCGGTGACAACTGATGATTCCATTCTGTACTTATTTTAATTTTTACTTGTTTTATTTCAACTGAAAATGATTCTATTTCCAAAATAGAACTCATTTTCAAAGACTGTTCAATTAATTAATCCCATAAATGATGAAACATATTGACAGACATTTCCTTCTTCATTGACTTCCTGATAAGAATGAAGTCATATTGAACAATACCCTGCGAATAAAAAAAAAAAACTTTTAATATAACTTTTCTTTTGCTTTGTCAAAATGAAATTCCTGTGGCTGTGATAATGATGTTGATTCCACTCTTAAAACTGTCATTTTCTCTACGAATCATACAAAAAACACCTTGTCTCATCTCCTGCTATGACATTACTCAGAAAATTTTTATTTTGATCAGCCACACTGATGAGGTCTCCTACCAGTGGCTTTCTTCATTTGTCAAAGTAGAGGCACACAATGTGAACATCATCTTCAATACTAACCATGACTACTAACAACATATTTAGATAATACTAACATGAACATCACTAAAACACTTATGGCAATCATAAATAACTGTTTTCTTCACTGCTGATTTATCCAAATGCTTGTTCAACCAGTGTGACTGTCTCTGAAGATGATTTTTTAAAGAAAAACACAAACTTTGATATATGTGTGCTCTTCAATTACTGACTCCTCTATAAATCATGAGACCTTGCCATTGGTGAGGGGGCTTGAGTGCTCAGGGATACAGAGTAGCTGGACCGAAGGTGCAACCATATCGGAGAGGTATCTGTTGAGAGCCAGACTAAGGAATGATTCCTGAAAGAGGGCAGCAGCTCTTTCAGTAGTTGTTAGGGGCGTGAGTCAGAATGACTTAAACGGCCATATCAACATCACTCAGTCCTCTGAGTACTGCGCAGCTGAAAGCAATGGAAAACTATAGCTGCTTTTTTCCAAGAAAATGTGACTCTCTACATTTTCATATAGTAATGATGGAGGCACCTTCCTTGGTAAAATATTCCAGAGGTAAACTAGTCCCCCGTTCGGATCTCCGGGTGGGAACTACTAAGGAAGGAGTCACCAGAAAATTAAAAAATAACATTCATCTACGAGTCAGAGCGTGGAATGTTAGAAGTTTAAAAAAGGTTGGTAAGCTAGAAAATATAAAAAGGGAAATGGATAGGATAAATGTGGATGTAGTAGGAATTAGTGAGGTTCGGTGGGAAGAGGAAGGCGACTTTTGGTCAGGTGATTTTAGAATAATTAACTCAGCTTCAAATAATGGGCAGGCAGGAGCAGGTTTCATAATGAACAAGAAGATAGGGAAGAGAGTAGAGTATTTCAAAACGCATAGCGATAGATCATTGTAATAAAGATAAAATCAAAACCTAAACCAACAACAATTTTTAACGTCTATATGCCTACAAGCGCCCATGATGATGATGAGGTAGAGTGTGTATATGAAGAGATTGATGAAGCAATTAAACACGTAAAAGGAGATGAAAATTTAATAATAGTTGGAGATTGGAATGCAAGCATTGGAAAAGGCAAGGAAGGAAATATAGTGGGTGAATACGGGCTGGGCAAAAGAAATGAAAGAGGGGACCGAATTATAGAGTTTTGCACGAAGTATAATTTAGTAATTGCCAACACCCACTTTAAAAATCATAATAGAAGAATATACACTTGGAAAAAGCCAGGCGATACTGCAAGGTATCAGATAGATTATATCATGGTTAAGCAAAGATTTAGAAATCAACTCGTGGACTGCAAAACTTACCCTGGAGCAGACATTGATAGCGACCATAATTTGGTGATAATGAAATGTAGATTGGGGTTTAAAAACCTGAAGAAAAGTTGTCAGATGAATCGGTGGAATTTAGAGAAGCTTGAGGAAGAGGAGGTAAAGAAGATTTTTGAGGAGGACATCGCAAGAGGTCTGAGCAAAAAAGATAAGGTAGAAAATGTAGAAGAAGAATGGGAGAATGTTAAAAAGGAAATTCTTAAATCAGCAGAAGCAAACTTAGGTGGAATAAAGAGAACTGGTAGAAAACCTTGGATTTCAGACGATATATTGCAGCTGATGGATGAACGTAGAAAATATAAGAATGCTAGTGATGAAGAAAGTAAAAGGAACTATCGGCAATTAAGAAATGCTATAAACAGGAAGTGCAAACTGGCGAAAGAAGAGTGGATTAAAGAAAAGTGTTCAGAAGTGGAAACAGAAATGAACAGTGGTAAAATAGACGGAGCATTCAGGAAAGTTAAGGAAAATTTTGGGGTACATAAATTAAAATCTAATAATGTGTTAAACAAAGATGGTACACCAATATATAATACGAAAGGTAAAGTCGATAGATGGGTGGAATATATTGAAGAGTTATATGGAGGAAATGAATTAGAAAATGGTGTTATAGAGGAAGAAGAGGAAGTTGAGGAGAATGAAATGCGAGAAACAATATTGAGATCAGAATTTAAGAGAGGATTAAAAGATTTAAATGGCAGAAAGGTTCCTGGAATAGACGGAATACCTGTAGAATTACTGCGCAGTGCAGGTGAGGAACCGATTGATAGATTATACAAACTGGTGTGTAATATTTATGAAAAAGGGGAATTTCTGTCAGACTTCAAAAAAAGTATTATAGTCATGATACCAAAGAAAGCAGGGGCAGATAAATGTGAAGAATACAGAACAATTAGTTTAACTAGTCATGCATCAAAAATCTTAACTAGAATTTTATACAGAAGAATTGAGAGGAGAGTGGAAGAAGTGTTAGGAGAAGACCAATTTGGTTTCAGGAAAAGTATAGGGACAAGGGAAGCAATTTTAGGCCTCAGATTAATAGTAGAAGGAAGATTAAAGAAAAACAAACCAACATACTTGGCGTTTATAGACCTAGAAAAGGCATTCGATAACGTAGACTGGAATAAAATGTTCAGCATTTTAAAAAAGTTAGGGTTCTAATACAGAGATAGAAGAACAATTGCTAACATGTACAGGAACCAAACAGCAACAGTAATAATTGAAGAACATAAGAAAGAAGCCGTAATAAGAAAGGAAGTCCGACAAGGATGTTCCCTATCTCCGTTACCTTTTAATCTTTACATGGAACTAGCAGTTAATGATGTTAAAGAACAATTTAGATTCGGAATAACAGTACAAGGTGAAAAGATAAAGATGCTACGATTTGCTAGTAATACGATTTATAGTAATTCTAGCCGAGAGTAAAAAAGATTTAGAAGAAACAATGAACGGCATAGATGAAGTCCTACGCAAGAACTATCGCATGAAAATAAACAAGAACAAAACAAAAGTAATGAAATGTAGTAGAAATAAAAAAAAAGACCAACGGATTTAAAAAAAAAAGGAGAAAAAAGATTATGGAGGTAGAAGAATTTTGTTATTTGGGAAGTAGAATTACTAAAGATGGACGAAGCAGGAGCGATATAAAATGCCAAATAGCACAAGTGAAATGAGCCTTCAGTAAGAAATATAATTTGTTTATATCAAAAATTAATTTAAATGTCTGGAAAAGATTTTTGAAAGTATATGTTTGGAGTGTCGCTTTATATGGAAGTGAAACTTGGACAATCGGAGTATCTGAGAATACTATCTGAGATAGAATAGTATCTGAGATTAGAAGCTTTTGAAATGTGGTGCTATAGGAGAATGTTAAAAATCAGATGGGTGGATAAAGTGACAAATGAAGAGGTATTGCGGCAAATAGATGAAGAAAGAAGCATTTGGATAGTTAAAAGAAGAGACAGACTTATAGGCCACATACTAAGGCATCCTGGAATAGTCGCTTTAATATTGGAAGGGCAGGTAGAAGGAAAAAATTGTGTAGGCAGGCCACGTTTAGAATATGTAAAACAAATTGTTAGGGATGTAGGATGTAGAGGGTATACTGAAATGAAACGACTAGCACTAGATAGGGAATCTTGGAGAGCTGCATCAAACCAGTCAAATGGCTGAAGATAAAAAAAAAAAAACAATTACTGACATTTTCACTGCGACATAACATGAGACAGTTTTAGTACTGTTATAAGCAAAATGAGATAAATGTGATGCAGCTACTTTGTGATATCATGAGTGCATCAACATAAAAAACAAAGATTTCCTTATTACAATTACTATTATTTTAAACTGTATAAGACAATTAATTCTACGTAGGAACGTTACAAATTTACCTAATATAAACAGAAGTTCAATACTTTACCTGATGATTATGTCGTGAAGGTAAAGGTCGACACCAAAATGGAATTGGATTTTCACCCACAGAGGGCGGTGGTACAAAAGAAGTAGGTTTTTTCTTTTTTCTTTTTGTCATTGCTGCTGTATAAGGATTTGTAAACCTGCAATTGAATACTCCAGGTATTCCACCATGATGGTGGCCTCCAACACATGGATACCTACAAAAATCAAGTATCACACACAATATAAATCAAGTGACTAATCTAAATGTAAATTGCATCTTTACAATATGATGATTTTGTATATAATAAACAATTCTTTATTACATGAATCACAACAGATTAATTAAAAAAGTGCATCATTCCATAAAATGATTCCATAATTTTCAATTAAACTGGTTGTGATAAGAGTACATTTCTTTTATTAGGCCATCATGTTAAAGAAAAAATCAAAATGACTATTTTTGACAAGCAAAATTGAGTCCTTTTTTTTTTAATTTTCAAAACCATTACAAATATCAGTTTTCATGTAATCACTATTAGCTAAACCACAGTTTTTTGGTATAAAATGAATTACCTTTACATTTTTTGTTATATTAAAAAAAAACTGACCTGCAATTTTACCAGAAAATCAAATTTCTGACTAACTTCAAAAATTTGTGAGTATGAAGAAGTTACATATATATATATATATTTAAAAAAATATGTATATTCATTAACTAAATTTTTATAATTACATAAAGGGATGTGGTTAAATAAATTACAATTGAAGAATGTTAAAACACCACATTTATAGTAGAAAAAAAAAAATTTTACACGTTTAGGCTGTATTTTTTGCCACATCCAAAGTGGAATGAAAGCAAAAATTTTACAATTTTACAAAATATATTCCTAGTAGAAGTGTTTACACTGTTTAAGACTCATATTGAGTTTATTTGTAAGACTTTTATAGAATTCTGAATAACATAAAAAATGAAAATCTCAAACGTCAATTTTAAACAACTCAATGATTTATTTTGAATATTTATTCTACTTTTTATATCTGTAATTATTATATAATTTCAAAGATTGGAGAAGAATGTAATGTAAGGTGCAAATTATTTTGAAACATTGTAAAAGTTGCATGTATTGCAATCATATTATTTGGCAAACATAAAGTTAATCTTTTCAGTAACAAAAAAAAGAATACATGCTTAGAATATGTAACTGATATAATAAACTAGTAAATTTTCCAGATTTTACATGTTGAACAGAGTACACATGCTGAATATATTCCACCAGTAGAACATCTGAAGTATTTAGGTTTAGTATGCACAATTTTAAGTCTGTGCAAAGAATTCAATACTTAAGAATTCTTGCAGAGGCTTCAGAAACACATTTTGTATAAGTAGTTAGATATCATTCACTAGATCTAAGTTGATGGACCAAGCTCTAATTCAAAAATTAGGCTGTACATAAGAAATTATTTAAAATGATGAATAGCAAACAATACTGGAAGACTCAATTTTGTTTGTCTTTTTATATGAAACTTAACACAAGGATCATACACAATGCATGGCTGCCATCTGCATTCAGGTTCTTCAGCAATTTTAGAATTGCTTGATATGAACAAAATTATTTTATGAATGATGAAATGACATCTAATGATAAATTTTGACTGATAAATATGACTTGGCTATGAACTAAACCATGAATTGATAAATATGACAATGAACTATTTGTGACCAATTTTCAAACTTCAAAACAAAATTTACAGGAAAGATAGATTCAGTCTATATAAATTTTTAAGAGATTTAAAATTCCAAATATTATAGATAGAAGCCAGTTACTGGTGATCTCTCTGAAAATTATTCTGCAGCATGGATTTCAATCATTTCACTGGGTGAATTGCTGGATCCTTTCAATATTAGTTATGTATTTAAAAAATGAGAAGAATGAAGCAACAACCAACAGTTTTTGAGAGTTAGTAATTATTTAGACCATAGTACATCATTTTACTGATTCCAAACAGAATTTATTTTAGACATAAAAAAGTTTGATCATAACAGGAAATATATTATTTTTTATACAGATTGGTTAAAATAAGTCGCAAAAATTTTTTGAATTTGAGTTATTATGGAGAAAACTTTGAAATACCTGCTAAATGAAACATTTTTACTGCTGCATGGAAAAGTGCCATGTGACGAGATTAGAAGTAGTGTCAAATAGTCAAAAAAGTAATTCTCCCAAACCCATTTTAAAATTAAATTTTAATTCTTAATTTTTTTTTTGGTTAGTTTTTTCTGGGGAAAAAATGCTTCTGCATTATCATCGCCCAGACATGATTTATTTGTTGTAATAAAAAAGGATAAATCGTTTAATACATATCAATTAAAAAATTTTAATTTCCAACTGCTATATAGCAATTGGCATTAATAGCTGAAAAACACTACAGTAATTTAAATATTTGAGTATAAATGGATGGCCCTAAAAAACCATAACATAAGATAAAAATATTTCGTTATTGGCTAGAATAGTTTGCATGTTAGCCCCTATGTTAAACTTGCAATGCAAATTCGCAACAGATACATTCCACAAGGTTGTGGTGCACTGTATTGTTTGTGGTGAGCACAAACTGGTGAATCTTTTTGAGTCTCAGATATTCATGACTGAGGAGTGAGCCTAGTGTGCCCTACTCACAAACAGCAGACAACAATCTTCTCCTGACGGTTATTTCTGCATGAGGAGCTCCACGGTGAAACAGTGTTCCTAACAATAGCATCCTACTCAGTTTGCCACTCACCATGAACTACCCTATTCTGGAAACAGATAAGATCATTAGAAGCAACACAACTGGTAAAGGGAGGATAAAAACAAGCCTCTTTTGCCGCACTGTCTGCACGCTCATTGCCTGAAATTCCTATAAGACTGAACTTAGCACTATAACAGTGAACATAAGTTCACTGTTATATTATGTCAAGTTATTTTCAAAATAACACACTGAATCTCACAAACAACAAGGTATCTGGAATATATGTCACTAATTGACTGTAATGCACTCATGGAATCTGAGCAAACAAGAAGATGTGGAAATTTTGAGTTAACCATATGTAAAGTCTTATTAATTACATACAGTCCTGCAAAAAAAAAATACTGGTGCTGCTGAGAAGGCCAAACATGTATGTTCTGTTGCCAACCACAAAACCACAACCAACAAAATTAACGTTTCTAGAGCCTTCTGTATAATCAGCCACCTGTAACATCAGGATTTGTGTTATTCATAATACTATAAAATTCCTTTTGCAAGATAACTGATCTTTTTATTATAATGACAAAGATCAAAGCAGTAATTAATGAGAGAAGGCTGCCAAAGATGTGTATAATTAGTGTAATGAAAATATTACTAGAATAATATTCAAATTTGTATAAACTACAAACATTGTTCAAACAGAAATTATTTTATAAGGTAAAAATAAAAAAAATCTAAAATCACAAGAAAATATACTTTTTATCCTCAAAAAAGAAAATTAATGCCATGTATGGGCATTATTTCAACAAGAGATAAATTTTCGGATGTAATGTTTGAAAAATTACTTAAAGTGATACGAAAATGAATGATTTTAAGTTTTCTGTTTACGATAATAAATGCAACAGCAAAAATAATTTTTCATTCATTTGTCATTTGTAGATCCTAATGTCCAAACAATTCATTCCAGTTGCAATAGTTGTTAAGGTCTGAGTGACACTTTATAATAAATCATATTTATGTGATTAAAGATAACTGTGACAGAAATTACTTTTTCATACATTCTTTTCATCATGGTGTCAAGCACTTCTATATCTAATTGTAAAAAATTATAAGAGAATAAAACTTGAAAATATACTGAGGAAAATTCTCCCAGTGGGACTGAGTTCAGCAACTGGACAGATCCAATTTACTGGATCAGTATAAAATTAGTTCTGAACCAAACTTTGTTGTCTTCACTGCTACAGAAAAGATATTTTTATTTAAAACAGTTTGGGTTTTATTTAAAAACTGTTTAATGTATTCTAATTATAGGTATTTTAATGTATTTACTAGATATTCTAATATGGTTAATAGCAATAAATTCAGTTTTTTTAAATCATTTTCAAAATAGTGCACTATCAACTGGTTTTTAATTAAAATGTATATAACCAAGTGTGTTACAAGAACTAAATAGATTTTTATAACATCCATAAATATAAACATAACATCAAGATTATTTTATTGAAAAGTGTTCTGCATTGAAAACACTTTTATTTATGAATTAACAGTAAGTAACAAGCACTGATTTGAAAGTCTGACTGGTGGTATTTTTTTACAATTTCTATATTCTGTTAAATCATGCAAATTAAAAACACAACATGAGATTTTACAGCAGTGCAAACATTTCAGATAGGAATGCATTTCGTTAAATTTTTTAATCTGTGTTCGTTCACTTTATTTTAATATGTAGCTCATTAAATTAAGATGAAATGTGTAAAATAGTTTTTTTAAATAACTTTTTTTAACAATAAAGAAGGATTTATAACTCTCTAACTACATGCCATTTATTTAATTACAGTATTTCATTTTGTGGATACAATTCCTTCAAATATTATAAACTCGTAAAATCTCGTAATCTCGTAAAATTTGATTTTGTGATAAAATTACAATTCTTACACTTAATAAAACGAAAAATATAAAGTTAATACTTCATTCTAAACCTCAAATTATACTTAAGTTTGCAGTTATTATCTGAAATGAGATCAGAAATGATTTGGAGAATATACCAATGACTGCAGAACTCAATTTTGCTCCGTGAAGATGACAATTTTAAATTTTTCTTGAACATGGTGGCCTAATGAAAAATATTAAAACATTTTTTAAAGGCTATTAAAGATATATTTAAAACATATATAACAGTAACCAATCGGTATCATGTGATATTCCATAATATAATTGGAACCTAACATAAAACAAATACATGCCTTAAGTGACTGTTACAACACAGATGAAAGTAAAATAAAAACAAACAAAAATTTGAACTTGAAAATATGAACATATTTTGAAGATTACCAAAAAAATAATAAATAATATGAACTTAAAAAATATTGATAAAATACACAGGAGACAGCTATTTGAATATAAAATTGTGAGTAAACAAAAAAATGGTACAAAATTAAATGATTAATAAGGATAATGATTAATATGAGGACAAAATAAAACCTTTTTTTCACACAAGGAACAAAATATATGATGCTAACAAAACTTTTCATGCTGAATTCAAATATATAAATACATTTTCTCAATCACCCACTGTTTTTTTTTTTTTTTTGTAATATATAGATAAACTTTGAAAGAATGTAAGAATTTACATGCATGCAGGGCAGCAATATTAATTTTTTTACATAAAATGTGATCGCTGTTTTCCATAACTGAGAATTGCTGGTGGAAGCATTCCCCATGCTTACTGCTAAAGGTGCTGAGACTACAGGGGAAAGAAATCCAGGTGTGATTCCAAGAAACATATTTTTAGGAATATATTACACCCAACATGTTTGTATGACTGTAATAGTTCACCTACAATGTCACAGTAGTTGGAAGATTAAGAGTTACAAAAAGGTTTTACACAAAACTTTTAAATTACTCCCATGCATACTTTTTGACTTGGGTTAACAGTTCTTTGAATTGTCCATCTCTAATTAATGTTCTTATTTGGTCATTATTTGGGCAAAATTCCTTCCTTGATTTTAGCATCACTAACAAGAAGAAATTTCTCTTTTAAATAATTAAATCTGGCACCACTTTTATCCCTTGCCTTAAGAAAGTATTTTGAGAATTTCTAATTTTATATAGTGATGGTGGATTCATTTCTGAGTTAACTAGTGGGGGATGTAAAATATTTTTTTTTGTAGAGACATAAGTTGTTCACACTTTCATCATTCCTTCCTGATGTAATAACTTGTCTTGTACCTGCTTCCCATCACACAAAAAGGAACAAAATCTAGTGCAGCCAATCTGTAAACCCTTTAATAATATAATAACTTTTGAACTGTGATATATTCAATGGTACTTGGACTGACTTTTCCTAACAGGATTTTTATATTGTCACATGTTTCTTTCAGGTTAGGTGCATAAACTAATGGCACAGAAGGAGATTTGTTGCCATTGCATAAAAGGACAGACTAACTAGTTTTTGAAGAAACAATGAATAGTCCCCATTCTAGAGTTATGTTCATGATGAAATGCTTCTATGTCAGCACAAATATTTTTACAGTACAGTGAATTATTATTTTTTTCGCAATATTAATTTTGAAACTCTTTCCAACAATTATGAAAGAAATAGATTTTAGTGTCAGAAGAAAATTTAGCCTTTCAGCCAAGATCTCAAAAGCTCAATTTGTTTCTTTGACAAATTCAAATCCTGAACAAGATAAATTAACCTTGATGTTTAACATTTAATTTACCTTGAGTTATAAGATGAGGTTCAAGGAAAGAAGATTCTACTTCAAAAGTAGGTTCACCTTGCTCCTCACATTGAACTTCAGAGGCTATTTCATATTCTGAATCACCTTTAACAGTTGGATATGTTGGAGAATGCAGTAGAGGTAAGTTCTCACCATGCGGCATTGACCTTACAGCAGACAATAAATTCGGGTACTTCCCTATGTGTTTGGATTTACTACTTATTCCTTTTATCTGGGAAATACAGAAATAACAGTCTGACAAACGATCTTGTGGTTCATGCCACACTATAGCAAAACTCATGTGCCAATTACTCCTAGCCCAGGTGTCAGACATTTTTACACAAGTTGAATAACACAGCAGATATAAGGGGCTCAGTTTTTATCTTGATCGCAACTTTTTAGCCAAAATATAGTTCATAACATTTTTTAACAAATGGAGTCAAACTTTGTTTTCATTCTTTAAATGTAAAACCCCCACATACATAAGTTACCTGGATCATTTATGCAATTCCAAGGCATATTTATTCATTACTAACACAACACACTTGACACAGCAAACATTTAAACAATACTGATGTGTTAATTGAATGACAGAAGACTGTGCTGACATGTCAGAACCTACAGTACACATGAATCATCATGCATATATAGTCTGCATGTTATTTGTACCACATGCTTTATTAGAAATCATTTTTTTGACTTGATTACACCACATAAGCTTGAAGCTTGTGTGTAAGATATGGAAATGGAATTCTGTAGCGTATGAAAAATGCCATGCCTGACCAGGATTTGAACCCAGGACCTCCGGATGAAAGCCAGAGATGCTGCTACTCCGCCATGATTTAAAACATTTTTTTAAGTGCATAAGTTATCCCTAGAAAATATGTAAAATTCGGCAAAAATAATGCTTCAAAAATGTTATCATAAAACCTATGGGTGATGGAAAAATTCCAACTAAATTTTTTAATTCAGCATAAAACGTTACATCATAATAAATATACACAAACATAATGAACACAATAACATTTTTATGGGATAAAAACTTTGTTTATTAATAAAATTTTAAATTGGATCACTGCAGAAACATAAAAAAAAAAATATTTTTTAGACACAATAAATCATAAATCTCTAACAATGAGGATCTTGTTAAATTTTCATTTAACAATTTATAAAAAATGAGTTTCTTTTCAGAAACTCATTTTTTATAAATTGAAGGAACTGTAAGAAAAGAAATTAATATAACAGATAAATATGAAAAATTATTCATTATAAAAATGAAATAATATAACCACATGAACTAAAATTTGAAAATGACAATTGGCTTAGAAAAATATGAAACTACAAAAGATCTCAAGTCAAAAAGAAATTAAAATTAAAATTAAAAATAAATAATATTTAAATATTTACCAAATACTAAATTTTAGGAATTCAAAATAACTTAAATGAAAGTTTCTCTAAGTGGAAATCCAAACTGAAGAGTAGATTTACATTTAGGTGTTTAAAATTCATGAAATAGATTTTATTTCATAAATTTGGATTTGTGATAATAAATTAAAATTTGGTTGGATTAATAGGAAATAATATTTAACAGGCAAAAATTAAATGTAATGTAGTGTTAATCAGAATTAACATTAAAAGATTACTCATAATTGAATATAATATAATAATCTTGTTTATCAGAACTTACAACTAAGAATAAAATTTATTCATGTTCCACAGATAATAAAAGAATCCCTGGCTAGAAATGAATGTTAATATAAAATTTGTGAATTTGAGTTTTATGCAGAGATACAATATTTTGTCTACATTAAATGAAAGGTTCATCAACTTTTTATTCTGAATTTCTTAAAGTTTAGTCCAAAACCATATGTTAAACAAGTATTCTTTAGTCTTTAAAATTTAGCAGTTTAATAAAATGAATGGGCAATTTACTAACATCAACAATCAAGGTGATTTATAACTAAAGTTTGATTTATAACTAGTATTATACGTAACTTACCTATATTTAACTGACTGCTGAACAGATGGCTCCTCTCCATTGTGCTGTGTTAGTAATCTAGAATCATTACTGTTCGACACACTTATTAACGTGCCATTATTCTTACTAGTACCACTGAAACTATGCCGCCTAACTAAATCCTGAAAATAAAGGTAAGAAAATGAGAATTTATCAATAACTAAAAAACATCAATGAATAAATAAGTAAAAAAATACTTTCAAATTAAATTTAAAAAAATCTAAAAAAGATATTTATAGAAGTTGCGCATTTTTTAATGAAATCTCTATGTATTAATATTACAAGTATGTTAAGACTTCTTTAAATTTGTAAATGGAAGTATGTCATGGAAATTTTATAAAATATGAAAACTGTTTTCTATTAATTGCAGGGAATAATTGATTGTTAAATAATAAACAAAATATAATTTACAACCATCAGATGTTACCTTACTTTTTAATATTTCAATCAATGTGATAATTCTCAATGGGATCTAAACTTTTAATAGTAATTTTTTTTGTCAGCATAACATAATTATGATGTGATTAAAAACCCTATTAGATTTATTCTTAACATATTGATACCTTATTATTTATTTAAATTTGATCATATATAAAAAAATTATGGCAAAAGTCTTGAAATGAGTGATTCTAGATAAAAAGCCAGTTTTCATTTCTTCTCAAATAAAATTAAATAACTCAATATGACCTCAACTGGAATAATTTTATAAATGTCATCATATAATAAATTATAATAATTTAATAATACCGAAAATATTAAAATAAAATAAAATATTATTGAAATCATGGAAATATTATAATATTAATATTGAAAAATAATTTGCATTATACATTTTCATTCAATGAACAGACACTGATTATTATTAAATAAATGGTTTTTTTTTCAATTAAAGTTTACACAAATAAATTATCGTACCAGATAATAAGACATTCATAAAAGATTATATAGTAGCTGTTCAAAATGGCAAACCTCATTTAAAATACTGTACATCCATCCAAACATTTATCATTGACTGCTGAACTCTTTCCAAGATGCCAAGTGTCTGATGAATCCTCTCAATCCCATTTAGAATTCTTGTGTGCAATTCTTCTGTGGTATCCATTGGGGTGTTGCATAAAAAGGTCTTTAAATGGTGCCATAGGAAAGTCAAAAGGATTATTATCAGGAGATCTTACAGGCAAAGCTACTGGCTCTCCTCAACCAATTCTGTTAGTCAACCTTCTCGACCAAAATCTGTTTGGATATGTTAATTTAGATGATCTCAAACTTGTAATCTATAATGAGTCGGAGCCCCACCCAGTATGAAACACATTTTGTTGCATGTGTTTTGTGGTAAATCATTGAGTAAGATCAAGAAATGTAAATAATTTTTTCATCATTGGCCATTTCAGGTAAAAAACAGGCAAATAAATGATCATCCATAATACCAGCCCATACGTTTTAAAGAAAACTGATATTGGTGACAGTTCTCAGAAATGACATGAGAATCTTCAATTGACCATGTATGTGTTTTGTGAATCTTAAGAATGGCCGATCTTGTAAATCTGGCTTTATTAGTAAAGAAAATATCATTAAAAAAATTTGGATTAGTAAATTTTTGAATAAGCCATTGACATAGCCAAAAAAAGAAAGTATAATTTCGAGGTAAAGAAGCTTATTCTTGCTAATACTGATAAGCATGGAGTTGCTACTCATAAAAACCTTTCACACTGTTGCATTACTATCACTGAACTCCAAGGCCAGCTCTTTAGTACTTTTTTCGGCATGGTTACATATTTCATCTAACACCTCCTTCATAAATTTGGGTGTATATATTGAACATGATCATCCTGACTTACCACATTTTTCAGGTTTTAAGCTTCCTGTGTCTCTAAACCATCTATGAATAGATGAAAACTTTGTATGAGAAGGAAATACACAATGGGGAAACTATTACTTATATAATCGTCTCGCCTCAAGAATGTTACATGTGAGATCGTACATTATTACCAAGAGGTGGATCAAGAAATATGTTACAACTTTGCCACGTTCTTGAACTGAAAGGGATATATTAATGTCTTTTAGTGGCAACACTGGTTGTGTTGTTTTCATGTTCCCCCAGCAGCAATTCTGTATGACATTCAGGATGTGTGTAGTGTCGTTGCCAATATGGTGTATCCTCTAGAGGTTTTGTACAGCATAGTAGTACCATAATAGTCTACAGCATAGTAGTCTGATTTTTGTGGGCAAAAAATTACAATTGTGAAATTCATCCAACAAATTGTTGAGGTATATGGTGAGAATGCAATGTAACGCCCCATAATCATAAAATGGTGCCAGATGTTCAGAAACGTTAGAACAGATGTGACTGCCAAACTGTGTGCTGGACGTCCTGCAACTGCAAACACGATGGGTAACACGAAATGAAATGTCTTGAATAACCGGCGTATTAAAATGAGAGAGACTGCAAGTAAACATAACATCAGTTATGATTCTGTGTTTGCGATTATTCATGATAGTTTGGTTAACGTAAGATGTGTGCACGATGGGTGCTACATCTGCTGACCAACAACCACAAAAATCAACGTTTTGTGTCTGCTCTTTCTTTTCTTCAATGTTATTCCAAAACTGTTCCACAGTTTGGAATAACATTACACTCCTGAGACTAAACGAGCATCACATGAATGGAGACACAAAAATTTGCCATTGCCAAAAAAATGAAAACATCCCACATGTTCAAAAGGTTATGCTGACAGTCTTTTTCGATTATGAGTTGTTTACAATGAATTTATGCCCCGATGAACAACAACCAATGCCGAATTTTACTGTGAGACTTTAAAAAAATTACATAAAGCCATTAAAGATCAAAGACCTGGAAAATTGAGTGATGGGGTTGTTTTTCTTTACGACAATGTTACTCCTCATTCAACTCATGTGACAAAGGAGTTACTGCAAAAATTCAAGTGGAAAGTGTGGTCTTATCCGTCTTATAGTCCTGATCTAGCACCCTGCGACTACCACCTCTTTGGTCCCCTCAAGTGAGACCTGGGAGGTAAGCATTTCACTAATGATGATAGCTCATCATCTTCCTTCAGCTCGAAGGAAGCAGTCATTAAATGGTTGAAGAAAATTGGACAAAATTTTTATAAGAGTAGAATTGAAAAACCAGTATTTAGAAAAAATTGGTGAATATGTTGAAAAATCAATAAAAATATGTAGTTTTTTGTTCAACAGAAAAAAAAATTGTCATAAATATGTGTGTGTTTCATAGAGGGGATGTAACTTACTTTCTGATCGTCCTTCATAAATTCATATCACCATTTCTAAGTTAGAATATATGTGTGTGTGTGTGTGTATGTGTGTATATATTTATGACTTAATATTTACTTTCACTATATTTAATATCCTACCTACTTATAATATCTAATCTACTTTTAATATTTAATTTTTACTTAATATTTTTTTTGGAAAAAATTGACATAAATAAACCAGCAGTTGCAAAGATATTAACAAAACATTTATATGGCCATAATTTTGAAAAGAATTAAGAAATTATGCTCATTATTTTTATACATGTAAACCTCTAGGTACCCTAGCAGTATACACAATTTTATCTCTATACAATTAATAACCATTCCTGAGAAATAAATTTTTATGTTAAAAAAACAACAAAATGGCAGATAACCAATAAACTAAGCATTTCTGGACATATATTGATAATATAATTTTTTCTTTATTTCAATCTGGGGGACTATCCCCTGAATTCTAGAAACTGTTTTTATAAACACCCTATTTATATATACAGAATGTATCACTAAGTACTTCCAGGATTTTCGTAACCTATTGTACTCAAATGTAAATAATGGAAAAAACTCATATAAACAAATGTTCTAAAATGCTTCAGCAGCGAATTACAGCTAGTGAAAAATTTCACTCGGATTTCAGCAACCCCAGTGAAATGAGGCCATACTGAAATTTTTAGGGTTAATTAAGGGGCAAAAGTAGTGATATTTTTATGGTTTTTCACCTGAAAAATAGAATAAAATAGTTCCCAGAAGTGTGTCTGCAGTACTCTTTGTTAAATCTGGGTTGAAAACCACTAAAATGGGGTAAAAAATTCTGTTTTTTATGTTTGATGTACAGTAACTTTATTAAATGGGTAATAAACAAATAAAACTTTCAAACAAAACTTGCAGAGAATTTAATTCTTAAAAAAATGGCGTAAAGTAAGTTAAATAAAATAAAATAACTTAGAAGAATTAGAATTTTATTTAGAAATGTTATAAGTTTATAATAAATGTTCTAGAATGAGCCCGCCATTTTCAACACATTTCTTGCCACCGCTGGTATCTACTGTCTAGTAATCAAAGCCTTGTTAAAGCAACTAACTTTTAATAGGATTTGGACCTCAGAACCTTTAACTTTGAAAATCAGCTGTTTAACATGATTTGAGATGAGTTAACCACTAGACCAGCCCAATGGGCTAATAATGAATATAAGTTTTGAAGAATGTAACTTACCTTTGTTTAATTGTTGATCAGCTCTTGACATTGCCAACTTATGAAATAAGAATTACATTCTTAAAAATTGCTAATTAATTAAAATTTTAATGTTTTAAAAAATGTAACTTAATTATTATTTAATTAATTTTAAATTCAAGTAAGTTTAATTAATGTAATGACATTTATGGTCACAATTTTGGTTTAAATACTCAGAATTAAATTTTTTTAATACTGTTTTGCTTGTCTCGACCTTTAAAATAAGGTTCACAAGCTGTATAAAAACAATTAACTTTTACTAGGATTTAAACCTCAGAACCTGTGAGTTTGAAGATCAGATGTTAAACATGATTTGTGACAATGAATTCACTAGACGATTTAAAATACACATACATTTCATCTAAAATTTTTGAACTGCTCCAATTTTACTTTGTACTATGTACAATTTCTTTAATTTAAGTACATGAAAGACTAATTTTATTTCTATTAGTAAATAAGATCCCTTCTTTAACTTAAGCATTTGTATTACTGAATTAAAACTCCATAATACAAACACTAATATTTATAGATAAAGAAATTCTCTGAATAATCTCTAGATAAAGATTGACAAACAATCAGAAACAAAACATAAATAAATAAAGTGAAGATTTATAATCAAAGAATGATCCAAAACCTTTTATAAGGCTATGATATAAGAAAATCTTTCATTAAAAACAAGCAACTTAAAAGTACTTAAAGGATCATAAATCATAAACAGATAAAGGCAAAAACACTTACTTTATTATTACTATTTGTATCTTTTCGACCATTAGGATGAAGTCTAGCAGTACTATTGTTGCTGCTTAATCTCCCACCTGCTTCATAATTTAATCTACGAACATGAAAATATCTATAGTACAATGCTTGAAACACCATACCAGCTGCAAAGAGTGCACCGACAAGCAATGGCAATGACTCACTGTACCAAGGTGGGTTACGCGACACTCCGATACGCCATGCAACTATTAATAATGCATTTTCTAGCCCCATCACAACATAAAATGTTAACTGAAAAAAAAAAAAAAAACATAATTAATGATAACTAAGAAAAATTATTTAAATCCATTAAATATTATATGATATTAAAGTTTCCTTACAATCCATTATAAACTAATGTTTTTGTTGCATTAAAATCCCTCGTCAAGTAGAGGCAATGTCATTTTGTTTAAAAAAAGAAAGTAATAAAATAATTTATTGCTTTATATTATCTGTTACTGTCTTTATGACTATAATGTGTATAAAACACTTGAGGCACAAGAGATGCCAGTCAAATTTGCTTCTTTGAAAGTAATGATATTTAACTAGACAGCCAATCTCTGTGGTGAACAGAGTAAAGTGGACGTCACTTGCAAGGTTGAATATTACTTATAAGTGACAACATTGGTAAGCTTGGTGTGACGATCATATTATGTTGATGTGCAACACCATTACTGACTCACTGAAGGAAATGGGAAACCATCCTTCATTTCTCTATTAAACCAGGCATGAAGTGCTGGTTATACTTGAATGGTTATGACATTTGCAAGAATGACTAATGATTCATGTCAGGAGGTTGCTTAAACATTATGATTATGACACGCACACAAACTCGTTCAGCATTTTAAAAAAATTAGGGTTCAAATACAGAGATAGAAGAACGATTGCTAACATTTACAGGAACCGAAAAGCAACAATAATAATTGAAGAACATAAGAAAAAAGTCGTAATAAGAAAGGGAGTCCGACAAGAGTGCTCCCTATTCCCGTTACTTTTTAATCTTTACATAGAACTAGCAGTTAATGATGTTAAAGAACAATTTAGATCCAGAGTAACAGTACAAGGTGAGAAGATAAAGATGCTACGATTTGCTAATGATATAGTAATTCCAGCTGAGAGTAAAAAGGATTTAGAAAGAACAATGAATGGCATGGATGAAGTCCTACGCACGACATGAAAATAAATAAGAACAAAACAAAAGTAATGAAATGTAGTAGAAATAACAAAGATGGACCACTGAATATGAAAGTAGGAAGAGAAAAGTTTATGGAGGTAGAAGAATTTTGTTATTTGGAAAGTAGATGGATGAAGCAGGAACGATATAAAATGCCGAACAGCACAGGCGAAACAAGCCTTCAGTGAGAAATATAATTTGTTTATATCAAAAATTAATTTAAACGTCAGGAAAAGATTTTTAAAGTATATGTTTGGAGCGTCGCTTTATATGGAAGTGAAACTTGGACAATCGGACTACTTGATAAGAAAAGATTAGAAGCTTTTGAAATGTGGTGCTATAGAATTTTAAAAATCAGATGGGTGGATAAAGTGACAAATGAACAGGTGTTGGGGCAAATCGATGAAGAAAGAAGCATTTGGAAAAATATAGTTAAAAGAAGAGACAGACTTATAGGCCACATATTAAGGCATCCTGGAATACTCGCTGTAATATTGGAGAGGCAGGTAGAAGGAAAAAATTATGCAGACAAGCAACATTTGGAATATGTAAAACAAATTGTTAGGGATGTAGGATGTAGGGGGTATATCGAAATGAAATGACTAGCACTAGATAGGGAATCCTGGAGAGCTGCATCAATCCAGTCAAATGATTGAAGATAAAAAAAAAATAGTAATAAATGTTATTGAAGGTGATTTTTCTATAAATTTCATTCAGAAGGAAAGAACTATTATTATAAAATAATATGAAATTAATTAAAATAATAAGCTGACAATAGTAGTCATATATAAATTAATAATTTAATTTATATTTCCATATGTATAACTGAAACTCAGTTTCATATAAAAATGCTGCAATGCACCACTGGTTTTTTCAATTCCACTCTTATAAAAATTTCATCCAATTTCCTTCAATCATTTAAGAACCACTTCCGTCAGTTCATCATCATTAGTGAAACACTCCCTTCCCAGGTCTCGCTTGAGAGAACGAAATAGGCAGTAGTCGCAGGATGCTAGATCAGGTCTGTAAGGTGAATGAGACTACACTTCTCAACTGAATTTTTGCTGTAACACCTTGTGTCACATGAGTTGAATTAGAAGTAGCATTGTTGTGAAGAAAAACGACCCCCATCGCTCAATCTTTTGAGTCTTTGATCTTTAATGGTTTTACGCAATTCTTTTAAAGTTTCACAGTAAGATTCTGCATTGATTGCTGTTCCTCAGGGCATAAATTCATTGTAAACAACTCTCTCAGAATCAATATAGACTGTCAGCATAACCTTTTGAACATGTGAGGATGTTTTCATTTTTTTTTGGCAATTGCAAATTTTTATGTCTCCATTCATGTGATGCTCATTTAGTCTAAGAAGTTTAATGAAATACCCAGCTCTCATCCCCTGTGATGATTTGTTTCAAAAACTGTGGACTAGTCCTGGAATAATGTTGAAGAAAAGAGCAGATGCAAAACGTTGATGTTTGTGGTTGTCGGTCAACAGATGTGGCACCCATCGTGCATACATCTTGCAGTAACCAAGCTGATTGTGAATAATTGCAACACACTACCATAATTTATGTTAAGTTCACTTCCAATTTCTCTAATTTTAATGCGCCGGTTACTCAAGATCATTTCATTTGCAGGTTCCACATTACCCGTCATGTTTGCAGTTGAAGGATGCCCAGCATGCAGTTCTTCAGTCACATTTGTTCTTCCGTTTCTCAACATTTGGTGCCATTTTGTGATCATGGGGCATGACATTGCATTCTCACCATATAGCTCAACAATATGCCAATGAATTTCACAATAATTGTAATTTTTTTCCCATAAAAATCAGACGACTGAACATCTAGAGGACATGCCATCTTGACAATGACACTACACATGTACTGAATGTCATACAGAATTGCTGCTGCGGGAGTGTGAAGACAAACACAACCAGTGCTGCCACCACAAGACATTAATATATCCCTTTCAGTTCAAGAACACAACCAGGGTGTAACTTATTTTTTGATTCACCTCTCGTACATCCTAGCAGTAAAAGAATAACAGCACTCATACTGTCAACTGCAAACACCACACTTAGTACTGACCATAATTGTGATACTAGTACTAAAATGTTTTCATACTTGAAAACACAATATTAGCAAAATTCACCAGTTACATAAACCAGATAATTGTCAAAAAACCAAATATCAGTCAGCATCAGAGATATAATATTACGAGAAAGGGCTGTAATGAAAATGTTACATAGTTTTGTAATTACATATAGTTTATATAGTATACAACTATAATCCATTTAGAAAAATGGGGCATATGAGGCTTGATAAAAAAATACAGGGAATTTTTTAATTTTCTGGGCTAAGCAAGTCTAACTGTCATTTTTTTTTGTTGTGATGGTACACTTATCCATAATGTATATTTGGATTGGTAGCCATATTGGATGCTTAGTTTATTGTTGGCTTTCAAAAAGGCTTCACAAGTTTTACATGGTTGGTGATTTTTACTTATGGAAAAAATGGAACGAAGAATTTGCATTAAATTTTACTTTAAGAATGGAATAAAGTACAGCACCACATTGAATGTTGCTTTTAGCAATTCTTCTATAAATAAAACAAGTGTTTACAAGTAGTAGAAACGTTTCCAAGAGGGCAACGAAGTTGAAAATTACATATGATCTGGATGTTCTAGCACATCAACAATCTCTGACAACATCAAAACTGTGAAGAAAATGATTATGGACAATCACCAAATCACTATCAAGGAGGTTGTTGATGAAGTTGGCATATCATTTTGCACAAGCCAAGCAATTTTTTCAAACGTTTTGAACATGAAATATGTGGCAGCAAAATTTGTTCCAAAATTTTTGAATTTCAACCAAAAGCAGTGGTGAATGAACATTGCCTAAGTTGCTGAATGAAGTGAACGATCCAGAACTGTTCAAATGGGTTGGAGATGAAACATGGATGTGTAAGTATTACAAAAATAAAGCCCAATCATCCCAATGGAAGCTTCCTGAAGAGCCAAGACTTAAAAAAACTTGTCAAGTTTGATAGAATATGAAGGATCTGATCGCCACTGTGCTCTTCAGTTACAACGGCTTAGTTTATCATGGGTTCTTTCCACAGGTCGTATGGTCAATAAAGAGTACTACCTGGAAGTTCTATGCCATTTTTGTGAAGTAATCCGAAGAAAATGCCTGGATTTGTGGAGAAACAATTCATGAAAATTACACCACAATAATGCATCTGCTCACACTTCACTGCTTGTTCGTGAATTTTTGGTCAAAATCAACATCGTTTTTATGCCTCAGCCTCTGTATTTGCTGGACACAGCCTCCTGCGACTTCTTCCTATTCCCCAAGCTAATAAGAAACATGAAAGGACAAAGTTTTGCCAACATTGGAGAGATAGAGACAGAATTGTTAAAGGAGCTTAACACCACACCAAAAATTGTGTTCCAGAGAAGCTTTAAAAATTGGAAAAAATGCTGGCACAAATGTATTATATTTAAAGGGGAATACTTTGAAGGTGAAAAAATCAATATTGATAAATAAATATACATTTTTGAGAAAAAGTGAAATTCCATGTATTTTTTTTATCAAACCTTGTAAGTTCACTTATCCTCTACCCAAGTTGTTTTTTCTGCACAAAATGTTTATTGACTCAAACTAAAGAAGTTTTCAAGAATAATCTTTGCCATGCCAGTAAAAGTATAGACAAGTGATAATATGAAATTCAAGCATAACTGCTTATTTTGAAAACATATAAACTGTAAAACACTTTTTTTTGTTAATAGTTTGAACAATTTTCCAGATAACATTTTGTTACAAAAGCACATAACAGAATTCCAAAAATATTATTTTTCACATTTCATTTTTTTTTTCTAGAAAAATGTCAACATTTAATTTTCAATATCTCTGCATAACAATGTTAAATTTTCTATTTCTTGGAAAAATAAGTAAGCAATAAAAGGGTAAAATAATAAACTACACTCAGACTGTGAAGTTATGATACATTTAACATTTAAAAATTAGTAATAGTAGTAATGATTGTTGTAAAACTTGGCTTAAATCATAGTAATAACAAAGTTGTAATAACAAAAAAACATTGTAATAACGTTTTTTTCTTTACTATTATTAAATGTTAATTAGTATGTTGGTCTAATAAATCTTGATAATCATCATGGAAGGAACACCTGAAATAGGCAATTCTTATTATTATTTAATTCAGTATCATTATTTACATATTATTCATTTAATATGTACACATATATACAGATATTAATAGTTATATTTTTGTGGTAAGAAAAATTCAAGTAAAAACACCTTAGTTGCAATATTACTTCATGATTTCTGTACTTGTAACTCTAGCATGCAATTAAGACTATGAGTGCAGCTTATAAAACAAAAATGTTCCATCAAATGGCATAATATAGCCACTTTAAACATAGTAGCAAATGTAAAGCATGCAGTATACAAAGCTGTACAGCAGTAGGTTAATTGGTTTTTTGTAATATAAGTAATATAGTTTTAATTTTTGTAAAGTAAATGTTTTATATACTGCTCTTTGACAGACAAAAATGGTTACTCTCTTATTTTAAGTGTTATTCTAGATTTGAACAAATAGCACATCAATCAGAATGAGGATTTTTACTGGTCCAACAAACTCTGACATTATGGGTTGCTCTAGATATAAAAAAGGTACAAGCAAGAAAAACATCAGTTTACACTTAACTGAAGTCTACAAATGGCAAACTGGGTATATTTTGGTTTGTAATTCATTGGTACTGCACTTGCGAAAAACTGTTAACAAGGGAAATCTACTGTCAATATATTAATTACTTTATTACATCAAAAATCAAATTATACTATATCTTATAATTAATGTTTTATAAAATTAGCAATGACAATTTTTTTTATTACAGGATGAATTGCTAAATTAACTAAGTTATTTTGGTGCTTTAGTATTGTTTCTTTGTTGTTATGTTACAGATTTTATAATTTCTAGGAAAAATCTGTGCTTGATATAAATAACAAAGATCTAGTAGAAAGTTGAGAAAAGATAATTAATATTTTCTTAACTTAAGTTGTTCTGCTGTAAGGTAAATTAAAAAAAAAAGTCAAATGATACCATACTGTTGCTGTAGATTATTACTCACAGCCAAATGAGCATTTTTGCATTGAGAAAAATTGATTTTTTGGTTTCAAATCCAAAATCATTTATTGTCTTTTAATCATAAGGTTCATGCGTTCTAGTGAAAAAAATATTATAAACTATGTTTATTAAAGGCAATTCATGAGAATAATTCATAAAAGACAGAAAAAAAATAATAAAATAAACATATATATAAATACATTAACATTTTAATTTTTTTATGATCAATTAATAACAAAAGACAGAGTAATTACAGATAAGTGAAAATAATATGTTGCAAATGAATGTCATTTAAACTATAAAGAAAAGAGATAATAATGAGACAATAATGAAGAAATATTCTGGGAAAATAATTTTCTCCTAGAATATTAGGAAAGTGTAAAATAATAGTAAGATTAGATTTTGCTGTTGAATTAATTAACACTTATTTTTACATTTGACATTTTCAACATCTTCTCATCTGTAATGCTGATTCTTGCAAAAAAGTTATACTTTTAGTGTATTTAGAATTAATTTAAATACAAGATTTAAGATTTTAGTTCAGATATCTAACAAAAATGTTTATGCGTAGCAGGCTAAATGAAGACATAGTGGATAACACACAAAAACCAGAATAAAATTAACATTTGATCAGTTTATCTAGATCTTAACAAATGTTTTGGACAGTTTAGGTAATTCTTGTAGACATAAGGCTGGAAATGCAAATAAAGATCATAAAACAAAAATAACTAGTGACTTACCATTTTTTGTCGATGATTGACTTCTTGGAGATTAATGTACGCAAAAACATATACAAATGCAATTAGAGCTGAGAATGCAGCTTTTCGTCTTCGTGATATTCTCTCACCATGAAAAACATTTTTAGGAGAGACAAGCCAAAGGAACATGGACACCCAGTGAAGAAATATAACAAGGAAGAGCCATCGGCCATAAAGTGTAGCGTATACTGTCAGTGAGATCACTCGGCAACAGACAGTACCAAGTCTCCAGAAGAACTATTAACACAAAGAAAAATAATATAGTTAAGTGTCAACATGCAATGCTACAAAATAAATTGCAATGTTAATTACAATCAGTTTAACAGATTACAGCCTGGCAAGATACAGATCTGCTGATTACTATCAGCAGATCAGAAAAAAGTAGCATGTCTAAGAAAAAAGAAAACTACACTTTCCATGAATATAAAATATTGGGTAACAATTTTTTTTTTAAGTGAAACAAACCGAACAATCTATTAACAATGAAACTACAAAATGGGTAAATGAGAACACTGTTGTGCGTGTAATGTGAGTTAATATGTATGTCATATAATGTAATATCCAGTAATACGAGGACAAAGGATGTGAAAGAGAAAAACATTATAATATAATGTTAAATATATATATATATATATATTATATATTATAACTATAATAATGCTAGTAAATTATATCAACAGAAAATAATGCTGTACAAGTGCGTGCATGTGTGTACAGGATACTTCTGTACTAACTGAGAAACAAGGCTATCTCTTGAAGGAAAATAAACTTATAACTTCTTACTGAAAATATATTTTAGAAGAAATTACTCATTGGCAAAAGTTGAAGCCCTTAAAACATAAGGAAAGTGTCATAACTATAAAAGTTATAGGGGGGCTGATATAAAACACTCATCATTTCCAAAAATAATATCTCATGATAAGCTTGTTAGGTGACAAGTCTAAAAAGTGAGGAGTGGTTTTCTATTGCTTTCTCTACTGAGAAAATTATTTTTAATTCTTTAGATATAGTACATTATAACAAGTATTAGATAATTCGAGTTGTAACAACGTTTCAATCGATATTATTTATCTTATTATGAGATTTCAAATGTAGAGAAAAAAAATATAGAGGCATATCATCTAATATAAACAAATACCAAATTAAAATAAATAAAAAGTTAAATTTTACAAAATTTAAATAATTACAAACATACTGAAGAAAATAAAACTTTTTCACTAAAATTAAAAAAATTACATAAAAGCAATATAATATATCTGGGAACTTTTCTGAATGTTATAGTGCATCAGGGATCCAAAATGTATTCAAAACTCAATCAAATTCAACAAAATTGAAGGAATGAGAAACAACCAAGATAAAGTTTTGTGGCGGTAGCATATAGCAAGGCTCCAAATGGCTTGCAGAACTCTAGACATGGCAGCAAACAAGTTCATCTCATTAGAATAAAATGTGAATTCCATAATTTTTTACTAGTGTATTTTTTACATTTACTTAGTGGATGGTGAAATAATAGGTGAAAAAGTGCCACATTCTCATTAATGTAATGCAGTCTTACTAAGAGAAAAATAAGAGATAAAAAATAAAATTTTAAAAAGAAGTTAAATACATATACCGTTTCAAAATAAATATCAGTTATGTAACTTTTATTAAATTTTACTTACACTGATAAATTAAACATGAAATGAAAGAACAATTTAAACAGTTTTCCCTATAAGTGTTCAATGTCCTAAAAGTGTTCAAATATTCCTATAAGCGTTTGACCATTTGTCAAACGGCACACATCCAGCCAATATCAATAGCAGAGTTCATTCCATACGTTAATCAGCAAGTCTGCTTCAATTCTATGTCTCAAGTTGGGTAGGTTAGCTGGTAACAGTGGCATATACACTTGATTTTTTATATATCCTACAAAAAATCAGATTAATGATTTTTTGAACATCTATTAAATTACATATATACACATTTTTTGCTGCACTTTATTTAAACTTATTTCATTTAAAAATGAGATAAAATCTTTCAATTCTTTAATAAAGTGGATAGTTACACAATTGCTGAAATATTAGTTTTTATTAACTTCAAATATTTACACAATTATTAATTCAACAATCTTACATGAAATATTAGGATAGAGTAAAAGTCCCTTTATTACTCGTATTACTAGATCAGTATTAGTCGTGTATTTGTGAGTTGCTGTTTAAAAAAGGTTTTAGATTTCTGGTGTGTCATAAAAACAAAAGATAATAATAGTTAAATTATTCTGTTTAATGAAGTTATACTGCTGGTTATAAATGTTAATTTTGACCTAACAGTGTAAAATATTCACTTTTTATTGTTGGATTATTTGTTGAATAATCAAAAATTAAAAAAAAAAACATACAGGAAAAAGAAAGATAACATGAAGAAATATGTCTCAAAAAACAACAAGAAGATGAATGAATATAAATGGGAAGAAAATGTTAAGAACAAGGGAAGAATAAAAAGATTAAGAGGATGATGAATATAAAGAGAGAGAAAATTTGAAAACTAGAGAACGTGTACATAAATGAAGATCAGAAGAATTATATCAAACCAAAGAGCGATTAAATGATTGATAACAAATAAACAAAATGATGATCAACTTTGACTTAGGGAGAATATATTGTCCAACAATATCAGAGGAGTAATGAAATAAAAGATAAGAATTTTTTGAAATTTATTAAAGATCGGGCCCAGTGTATATGTTGTTCTTGTGAGGGTCTATTTTTCAGTCACTATGTAGTTAACTTTAATGTAGATAAAATTAAACAAGAAAATCCAAAAATAATACGATTCTAAATTATAATTTTCAATTAATATTAAATAATCAGATGTTTCACCAAATTTATTACCTATTAAATATGTAATGCCTATTAAATTACATTTACACTTACAAAAGTACATAAGATTTTATTTCACTAATCATTTTTTTAATTTTTTATTATTATCATAGAATTATTATTTATTGTAAAACTTTTTTTACAATCACAGGTTATTAATTATTATTAAATCAATATATTTAAATTTTAAAAAAAGTTAAAAAATAAACAAAAAATAAAGTTAAAAAAAACAAAAGGAGATGAAGTCTGATTTGAGCCAATGTGACTTCCCTTTAAGATCAAAATATTTCATTAATTAAAATTTTAGTTTTAATTTTGATTGCAATCAAAAAGGGAGGTACCAAACTAGATATAACAACAGCGTTAAATCCAAAATTTCAACATCCTACGGCTAATCGTTTTTGAGTGGTGCGAGATACATATCCACATAGTACATACATACATACTTACATAGACATCACAACGGAACTAGTCAAAATAGATTCACTGATTCAATGTTTCATAATCACAATACTTCCTTTACTTTGTACAAGGAAGTAAAAATGAATAGTTATACAGAGCTAAAAAGAGTAAATGCTATTATGTAAGAATATGAAATATTAAAATAACTTATGCAAACGCCTCCTAAAAAAAAAACAATTTATAATACTTGTGACAATCATTAATTTTTTGGTTTAATGGTTTACAAAAAATAATCAATTTAATCTGAGTACTGTCATAACAAATAAGTGGAATGTTTCTAAGATCTCTTTACAAGTGCTTTTTTGATAGATGAAACATTACTGCTCGATCAGATAGAATTCCCATTAATGATAATGATAGTATTTGTGTTGCCTACAAGTGAAATTTCTGGATGTTTTATTATATTTATTTATTATGTCAAGTTCTTGTGCGATGTTCAAATTAATTTCATTTGTAACAAATTCAAGCCATAATGTTTTGCTCTAAAGCGGCTACATAAAATTCTACACTTGTCATCTCTTGGGGGGGCTCTACAAAAAATCAGAACAAATTTTTAAGACACAAAAATGGTCTGTCAGATCACTATCTGACACCCATAAGCATGAATTACATTGACCTATATTTAGAAAATTAAATAGGAGGGGTACCAAAAAAAAAAACCAAGAATATTTTCTGTATGCAAATGGTGCTGCTCTCTCCCACTAAGTACGATTACCAGACACCGCTCTCCTCAGTTGGCCAGGTAGCGTTCATGAGAAACCATTGCAGCAGACAGAGTGGTGATTGTTTTCTTAAGCTCCTCCCAACGCTCTTGGGAATTTTTAAGGAGCAATGCACTAACATCAAATTCTGTTTCCTGTTAAAGAAAATAACAGTAGAAGCTTTCAGATGACCAGAGGAAGAACCATCATAGAGTGTGCTAGGAATTGAAAGAACAGGCACAAACTGACATGATTTTTGTCAGAAGTCATAACAGGGGATGAAACTTGACGTTATAGCTACAACTGTGAAATAAAATAGCATTAGACCATTATAAAAGTCTACCCATGAATGTAAATAACGGTTATAAGATTTTCTTTTATGGAAACAATACTAATTACTGATGAATTTTCAAATATTACATACGAAGTAAAAAAAAAAAAAAAAAGAATAAAAATTTATTGAAATCCCATTCAATGAGTGCATAAATATGTATTCAAAATAATTTTCAATAGCGGTTTCTCATTTGTGAATCATTTTGAATTTTTTAAATATTTAGTATACTTACCTTAACATTATTATCTCATGTGTTTATCATTTAAATGATAAACTTATTATTTCATTTAAATAATTATATGGATTTTAAACGCATCTATTTTTATCTTACAGACTGTCTTAATATTTATAATTTATCTTATACTTATGTGATCTATAAAATCCATTTCTATATTCTGATCAGAATAAAGATTATTTATTTTGATAAAATTAGGTATATTGTTATTTTTTAACATAAGTAAAGGACATCAAATAGAATGAAGAACATTTTTAAAAAATCTTATGCTGTCTGTTAACTCACCATTTACTGAATTTCACCATTAATGATTATAGAGTACAAACAATTATATACAAGAAAAAATTAATAATCTTCAATATATATATATATATATAAATGCTGTTTAAAATTTTTACATATAATATTATGAAACTGTTACCTGGAATATAACACCAAGCCAAGTAAGCACAAGTCTATGCACATTCTGCATGCGAACATTCTTGCTAAATGAAGCTAAGGCCCAACAAACACTATAAAGAGACAGAAGCATAGAGACTAGGTTTAAATCAGTGAACTGACGTGTAGCAGTATCATGCCAAAGTAAATACAACTGAACCAAGAGCATTGGTGCAGCCTCTATAAATGCATGAAGTAGCCTCAACATACACAAATCTCGAACCTCATATTTAACAAATCTCAAGTCAACAGGTATAAACAACTTGAAATATCTGCGAACATTCAAATAATAAAAAAATTAAATTAATATAAAAATTATTTCTACTGTAATACAAAAATATTCCAAACTATTATAAACTGGAAGCACTAAAATGACTAGTTAGTTACTTTCATAATTCAGAATCAATGAACTATACAAAGCCCATTTCACACAGACTGAACATTCTGCTTACACACATCTATCTGATCCACATCAATGCATTATGAAACAGGAAGGTCATGTTAGAATTGCAGATTATAGAATTACATGTAGCTGATAAATTCAGTTAGTTAATTTAATATACTCATCTGTAATCAATCAGCGTCCAATAAATAGTGAAATTTACAATTAAAATAAATATAATATTCTAAAAATATTTTGGAATATGGCCCAGCATCTAGGCCATGGAGGATTTATTTCTTGGTGATGTGGTAACACTATCACAATTATTAACCGATGCTAATTCATTTTTTTTCTTTTTTTTTAACATCAGATTCACTGTTACACATTCTTCAGAGGATGAGATGAATGATTTGTACCATGTGTGAAAATGCCATGCTGACTGGAATTCGAACCTGGACCTCTGGATGAAAGGCCGAGACGCTAATGCATAATGATAAAAATGTAAACTAGCAAACACAAGAAATAATGGATGGTTACTGCTCATGTTTCTTGCAAATTATGTAGAGAAAGGAGATGAGTTTCTTGACTTCATAGTGAGAAGATACTCATAAACTGAAACAAAAATCATTACAATGAAGACTTTATTGCAATAACATCTTTCCAGAATCAACAAATTCAAGGCACTGACTTCAACCAAAAAATTATGGCTTCATTAATTTGGGTTATGGCATAAGTTGAAGATTTATTATATATATTTTAATACTATTCTAAGGCCATTAGTATCTTTACTTTCCCAACTCATCCTGGCTACCACAAAAAAATTTTGTAGTAGTTTAAAAATACTAATTCCACTAAAGCCAGTCCCAAGTCTGTGTTAAAAAAGAGGGTGAGTGGCTGTTTTTTTGAGACTTGGGAAGATGCACTGTTTTCAAGTAGGTGCACTCCTTAATAATTAATAAATGCTCAAACTTAAGATTCTACCTCTATGTACCCAGCAACTCATAATGCAGTACGGGAAGGATGAGGGTAAATTTCCAGCTCCTTAAAACTAGAACCTCTCCGATAAGAAAAACCCTGGCCCTCTTTTGGGGGGTTGATGCATTGGGCCAACAACCCACCATCAGAAAAGATCTCATTGTTAAAAAATACTTAGTGGCCTCAGAAATTGGGCTATATAAACAAGGTACAAAAATATGGAATTAAAATTTATGATTTGGATCTTGGAATATCAGAATGTCAAATTCTCCAAAACCAGATCACTATTCTACAGCAGAAATGTTGGAATTGTAGACTGGATGTGGTGGGACTACAGGAGATCAGGTGGGAGGGAGGAAGAGGGCATACATAAGGAACATTCTTCATAATGAAACAGGTTCAAGAAGAGGAGAGTTTAGAACAGGAATAGCAGTTAAAACAGCTTAACTAAGAATATTAACAAATGTTTGTCAATTAATGAAAGATTATACTACACCATGATAGAAGGCAGTGTTCATTCAAACTCCATAGGGGAAGACACCTGCCTTGTGATGCTTTCAGTCGTCACACCAACCACCCCGGTTCCTAGCCCTGATGGGCTTTAACGAGAGTCGTCTTTCACCCTATAACTTTTTACATCTCATAGCAATAAGCCAGGCCTCATTGGGATGCCACCAGTGTAAATGCCTCAGTAAACATTTGCATCGCTGATTCATAACTCAGCCTTTGCCTTCACTGCAGGCCTCTTCTGGACTTCTTGAATGTCCTACATCGTTTCCCTCTGAACTAGCTAACCAAGTTCGTGGAAGCACAAACCCCATCCTACACTTTACAGAGCCAATTTGTGTGTAAATGTCTGATAATAATCGAGGCAATTGAATAAATAACATACCACCAAAAATGTTATACATAACAAAATTTATTCCTAGTTCCCTTAGTGAACTCAACTTTCAGTTCATACCCCTGGCTTGGTGTCATTTATGGATGTCGGTCTGGTCTACCAGGGAGAGGCAGACAGTCCTCCTACTCCCACTCAGCTCCATTGCAGAGTCCAGCGTGAAATTTACTTTCACTTACAATCATCATCGAGATGTCACTACACCTCACGGCTGCATGAGAATCCATGCACTCAGCAGTGCAGTCGCCATCCTGCCGACAGTGATGCTTGCTCATTCAAAACTGCCCTCATCAAAATGTCACAACACCTCATCACTGTATGGTTACTCACACCGTAACTGTATGGTGACTCGCACTGCAGTCGTCATTCCACTACAGTTCGGACGAAGTCCAAATCAGTCAAACCAAACCTAGCCAAACTATTCCTAGAAGCACCATGTCCTAAAAGGAATTGAGTTATGTACTGACTGGGGGAGACCAACCTAACAGCTCACAGCACCCTAACATTTGGAAACATACCATGCATGTATCAACCAGTAGAATCGTTCCACCTAACTTGCCAAGAGTCAAAACCTTGGTCTTCAATTTCTCACATATGCCCAGAAGTAAGAAGGCTCCCCTTTTTAGAAAAATACTGCTTGCTATGTTCCATAACTAAAATGTCAATGGGTTTTATGCCGGTGATCACACAGACTGCCTCTCTTGAGGCAGTTCTGTAGCCTCCGGCAATCACTAACAACAGAAGACGACGCTGGGCTCACAATATAATGTCCCTATAACATTGGAATTGTAAGGGGAGTGTTCAGGAATATATAAATATTATTTCAACACATGCCCCAACTGAAGACAGGGAGAAGGATGATAAGGACATTTTCTATGAGATGCTGGGCAAGCCTACAGTGAGATACCAAATTATGATATGACGATGGTTATAGGTGAGGCAAACATAAAAATAGGTAGAAACCAGACTAGTGAAGAAAGTGGGAAGTACAACCTCTGCATGAGAACACAAACAACCATGGCCTAAGGTTGATGATTTATAATAGATAATTTGATAATACTCTGAAGCCGTTAGTAATTTTACTTTCTCAACTCATCCTGGCTACCATAAACAAAATTTTGAAGTATTTGAAAATAATAAATCCACCAAAGCCAGTCCCAAGCTCATGTAGAAAAAGGAGAGTGAGTGGCTGGTTTTTTTGAGACTTGGAGGACACACTGTTTTCGAGTAGGTGCACTCTGTAATGATCAAACCTAAAAGAGGGTGGGGGACTATTGGAGTAGTCCCCCACCTCTCTTGGGTTTTGTGAAGGGAATTATTATGTCGATAATAAGCACTATCTTCATCTTCAAGTATTCATTTAGAGATCTGGAAGGCCCCTGAGGAGAGTTATGTAAATCAAATTGATCATGTATTAGTGGTCATGCATGTGGAATAGAGGGTATAGAAGTAATAAGATGGGTGGAGGTGGGTAGTGACCATTACCTGGTATTGATTAAAGTGAGACAGAGAATAAGCACGTAACTTTACTAAAAGAAATGGGACAAAAGAGTGCAATGCAGATATTAAACTACTGGGAAGTGAGGAGAGGAGGAGGGATTATCAACTACAGCTAAAAAACAACTTACAAACACTGAATGATTGACAGGTGGAAATGGATGTGAAGAGACATCGGAAAAGTTCAGTGGGTGGTATATTGGAAGTTGCTGATGCCATTTAAAAATAGATGGAAGTCAGAAACAGAACAAGTTGTGGTTCAATGAGAAATGTGGGGAAGCTGTTAAGAAAAGGAAGGAATTCAAGCAGATAATGCAGGCAAGTAACGGGTCTGGAAGATGAAAAGGAATATAAAAGGATTTGTAGAGAGACAAAGTAGAGAGAAGTATAAATTTATAAATGAACAACTAGTTAAGGCAGTAAAGGACAGGAGCAAGAACAACTGTTGTGACTTTTATAGAGCTATAAGATTCTTTAGAAAAGGTTATTTACCATATGTAGGGATGATGGTGAACAAGAGGGGTGAGCTGGTGACTAAGGAGGAGGAGGGACTCAACTTATGGAGAAACTACTTCCAGGACCTGTCAATAATCCTGTGTAAGAAGAAGAAGAAGGAGAAGAAGAAGAGAGAAAGAGGGAGAGTGTAGAAAAGTGATATTTAAGGGACTCAACCTGTGGTATATGAACTAATGAGAAAAGATGTAGTGAATACCTTAAAAGGGTCCAATATAACAAAGCACCAGGAACTGATAACATAAGGGCAGAGTTACTAAAATATGGTGGTAAGACATGTACAGATGCTATATATACATATATAGGATGATTATCAAGGAATGAAGGGAGGGGAAAGTACCCCAAGAGTAGAGAGAGTCCGTAATATGCCCAATATACAAGAAAGGAAGTAAGTCAGAATGCAGAAATTACAAAGGGAAATCACTCCTATGCAATACATACAAGGTCTTCTCTAAACTGCTGTTGCTGAAAATGCTTCCTTACACCTAGGAAAACATCATGTGGGTTTCTGTGCAAACAGGTCTACAGTGGATCAGATATTCTTGCTCAGATTTAGAAGATCTGGGAACAATATAAAAAGGTCTGCTGTGCATCTGTGGATTTCATGGAAGCATACAACAATGTAGATAGGGGGAAGTTTTTTGAGATTATGGAGGAAACAGAAATACTGGATGAGTTAGTTAAACTTGTCTGAGAATTCAATGTGCAAAGTAAGGGTGGATGGGAAGGAAACAAGCTGTTTTGAGGTAAGAACTGGAGTAGTCAAGCAAGGAGATTGTATTTCCCCCACTCTCTTTAATCTGGCAATGGAAAAGACAATGAAGAAGTTTGCAGCAATGAGTAGAAGAGTGTGCATTGGTGCAACAGTGAGAATTCTGGCACATGCAAATGATCTGGTGATGGTGGGAGAGGATAAAGAGGAGAATGTTAAGTTGGTTGGAATCCTGGTGGGGAGGCACAAAATATTGGACTGCGCTTAATTTGGAGAAGATGAAGTATATAATGATGGCAAGGGAATGCGTTTAATCCGGAGAAGATGAAGTATATGAAGAAGCAAGGGGAGAGAGAGGTACTAATGGTTTTGTTACGATTGGGTACAGGACAATAAAGAAGATAGAACTTTCAAATATTTGGGAAGTATAGTGAATTGGAATAATAACTTTAAGGAGGAAATACGAGTGCGTATTAAGAGTGCTGAAATATGTTTTATGCATTGGATAAAGTCTAGAGCTCTAGTTTCCTACCCAGGACTAATAAACTTAGGGTGTACAAAATAATTTTCCATCAGTTTTAGTGTATGGGGCAGAGACGTGGACTGAAGAAGAAAATGCAGAAGAAACTGATATCTTCAAAAATAGTCCTAAGGAAGATCTATGGAGGAATGCAAGAATGTGGTAACATCAGGAGAAGAATGAATTTAGAGATAAGGAATCTGTATAGTGAAGCAGATGTTGTGGTGGTCATATAGGCAGAAGGATACAATAGGTTGAACATGTACTTCAACATAGAGGAGATATCATTAGGGAAGTTTATGAAGAGAAAGTCTACGTTACACGCCCTTTGAGAAGACCTAAATTTGGGTGGAGAGATGGAATTCGAAGAGATGTTAGATTGTTGAGTGCAGATATTAATATGGCTGATGACAGACAAGGACTGAGGAAGCTCAAAGGATGAGGCAATGAACTGACTTTGGTTTAAATGGTTAACTAGGTAAGTTAAGATAGGACTAGGTAGTTAAGATACGTTTCTTTTACTTCCATATGAGTCTGGGTCTCTGTGGTTATAAAAGGTAAACCACTCCTCAGATACCTCATTTATTGATAAGAAAATGCAAAATGAAAGCTGGTAGCATACAAGAGTTTGGCAGTTGGGATGCGAGGGACAGCATTTTTAGCTGTAAACACTCACCTAGAAGAAGAAAAAGAAAAATGATTCCTAGATTACCTGCTGTTGAGATCTTTATAAGTACTTCTAAATAAAGACTATGAAAAGTTGGTTGGAGCGCATTTCAATCAATAAAAAAGCAAATGGTTACTGCAATAATGGGGAAGAAACTTCTACAATAGGCTAAAACCTATAAAGAGTATGCAGCAGAACAATGGAAAAAGTTCTCTTTTCTGATGAATCACATTTTGATGTCCAGGGAAATTAAGTAAAGTTTGTATGCAAAAGCCCAAATCAGATTACATCATCTTCTCACATTCTCTGCAAATACCAAAACATCCTCCAAAGAAAATGTTTTGGAGCTGTATGACCTTACATGGATCAAGACCAATGATTCCAGTACAAGGAAGGATAAATTCTGATAAATCCACTCTTACAAAAATTCTTTCCAGCCAACACAGGATTTTCCAGCAAGATACCTTGCCATACATCTAAAAACAAATGTACAATCTTTTTCACTGAAAATGGTGTAGATGTTCTTCCATGCCCTAGCAACTCATCAGATTTAAACCCAAACAAGGAATCTGTGGCCAATTTTTAAACAGAAGCATATGATTTCATGAAAGTGAGTTGAAAAAATTTGAAACGATAATCTCTCATGAAACAGTGCAAGAGGTATAAAAATGAATTCAACATATATAAGTAATATCTCAGTAGTTATGGCTGAATCATTCTCTCACACCTATGTGCAAGTGCAATTATTGCTTTATGTATATAATAAAGTACTGTAAGCTATCACTTGTCTGGTTCCAGAACATGCCAATGACAAGCAATTAAAATTTTTGTTGAATCTTTGTTTGATGTTTAATAATTATAACATTATTTGTAATGTTTACAAAATTATTCAGTTCAGTGAAAGTATTTCAATCTATGTTATGGTGTCAGTCTATGGTACAATACAGTTTTATACTTCAATTTTATAACAGTTTTATTCCGTGTTATTTTCATTAATTATAATTTACCCTGTGTTTCTGTGCTAATTGGGTTTTAAAAATGAGTGATTTTTGAAACATAAACTAGGAAAATTCCCTTAAGTAGCTTCGAAAAAATAACCCTGAAACTGTAGTCAGAGACACTGCTTGGAAAACAAGTAGTGCACCAGTCGTTGGTGAAAGAACAATTCTTAATATAAAAAAGAAATATAAAATTGATGGTAAACATGTTAGCCCTAAAAAGACTTAAAAGCGTATGAAAATTAATGAAAAGTAGGACGATTTTACTAAAATCGCTATCAGAAAAAAGTTCATTTGTTTTATTTTAAAAACAAGCTTCCCAACTTGAGTAAAATATTAAATTAATACTGATTCTGAACTAACAAATTTTTCTATAAGTGCATAACACCGTACTTTAAAATTAATGAATTTTCATTTCATGTCCAGAAAAAATAATTCTTTATTGATTGAAAACAAACTTATTATTTCATGAGGAAGGGAATATTAAAGAGGTATTAGGCGATTTCGTGAAGAGAATAAGATAATTTATTATCTGGATAAATCTTGGGATAATGTGGGACATTTACAGGAAAATTCCAAGGGGTGTCCCTCCAACTCTAACAGGCCTCCCTGCCTACCGGCTGTAAGTTTGGCATGACAGGTCGGCCTGCTGGTTCCAGATCTTTTCTTTCTCACCCTTTGTCTCAAACCCTCTGTGATGGAACTGAGCCCCAGGAACCACCATCAGGAGACGGGACTATCTTTTGGGGTCGATTTCCAAGGAAAAAATCCGTACTGCGACGGGGAGAGGCCCCCGTCGCCTGCAATTCCCTCCACAGGCGATCTGCCAGCATACGTTCAAATATTTTCGCCAACGATGATGAGACAAATAGGTCGATAAAACACACACTACCCACCCGTCACGGGTTTCGGAATGAGCAATAATGTGACTTGTTTCCAGCGGCGAGGAAACCTTCCTTCAGCTATCACACGATTAAAAGCTTCCAAAAGTAGGTGTGGGTGGGACCTACCTAATTTCAGCAGGAGGATCCCCGGAACGCCATCCGGTCCAAGGCTTTTTTACTATTTACCTTCTGCAGCGCCCATTTGAGCTCCTCCTCCGAAAACCCCAAGCCAACGGTAATCACAACCGATTCACTGTCGTCATCCTCTTCCTCATACAGAACTTGAATAGCTCCCTCAGTAAGTGCTTTAGAGAGAAGGGGGAGGGGTGTTCCAAACAGTTTCGTCATGATTCAATACGCCCTCCCCCATGAATCGTCATTCAGCTCCAGAACACTTCGTCACCATGCTTCCCTTTTTGAGTGCTTAATCTTGCCAGAAAGAAAACAATCGTTTAACCGACCTATATCCTTCCGTACACACACTCGGGCCGATTCCGTCTTGCCCGTTTTAGGCGTCTCCTAGCTGCTTTAGCGGTCACACAAAGGCTGTCAATTTCACGTGTCCACCAATAGACCTTTTTAAGACCAGTTTTCCACGGATCGCAACTTGTCACTTTCTTTAGAGAGTATTGATAATAAATCTCGTCGGTCCCCTGTGCTGATCTTACTCTATTCAACACTGCAGTCATAAAAGCCCCAATCTGTTGTTCCGATGGGGACTACCTTCCCCCACGCCAAGAACGTCTCCCCGCTGGAGATATACAAAACGAGATTGCTTTCTGATCACTCAAGACCTCCCGATCCATTACCTGCCAAGTCTCTCTCCGTATCAAACTGCTGGACACTGCCGTGATAGCCAACGCCGAGACCGAGCCCCTCCCGATGAACGTGTGGGACCCGAGGATGTTCAAGGGAATCAGGTCGCATGATCCCAATAACGCAGCCAAATGATAATCCCGACTAATTGAGAGCAAGCAGCCCAGTTCGTAGTTCTCACCGTTCAAAACACCAGACAACACTACTGGCCTATCAGCCCTACGAAGGAAAGTCTCTAAATCCGACAGGAAGTCTTGATAGGCATCACTACCACAATTCGGAGATATATATAACACGATAGTAATATACAAGCTGTCAAAGTCACCGCAACCGAATGATTGCGGTGACTTCTCTCGTTACGGATATGATCGCAAACTGGTTGGAGGAATTCCGTATTGCAACTCACTCTTCTCATCTATATACCAGCCATTCGCCTCAACTGCCTAAACATTGGGTTCTGATAACAAGATGAAGTCCACACCAAGTTTCAAAGTCTCCCGTGGGAGTCTCTCCTCCGTCCACAATTCAATTGTAAACACTTCATTTTGGGTGATGAGGACAGCGCCGGCCTCCGCTCCGATGTCCAGTCGTGTTACAGAACAGATAAATGTCGCCTTCGAACAATCCTTCGCCCGGTGGCCATGCCCACCACAATTAAAACACAAACTCCGACGATTCGGACCATCACATCTCTCCGCCTTGTGTCCCGAGGCCCAGCATTAGTAGCTCTTGGAAGTCTTGCCTTGTAATTCGATTTTGCAGGAATGCCACCCTACTTTAATCCATCCCTGGCCCATCAGACTCTCAGCTCCACTCTGCGACAAAAGAACCGTCGCCCGTTTTGTTTCTCCGAAGGCGGGACATAGGAACACCACCCGCACCGGAGCACTCTCCCCTAGGGTTAGTTTCACTGCCTCCTCAACTTCATCAGACATTATATCTACAGCCAAATCTTTCACGATACAGGCAACCAACCGGCCGCCGAAAGGTATCTCACTCACTACGGCCCCTGTGAGTTCTTTTCCCAGCTTCTTAACTACATCCTCTTTCTTCGTGCCACTCTCTCGGATTCTTATCTCCAACCTGCCAGTTCTCCCTTTCCGAAGTGAAAGTATATAATCAGCTAAATCTGAACCCAAGCTGATCTTCATTTGACGCAAGAAATCAGCGTACGTGGTCCCATCCTTCCGTACTGCCACAATCGAGATGGTGGACCTCCTTCCTTCGACCCCTTCCAATTAGAAACAGGGGGAATTTCTTTATACGGTCTCCGTCTTTCCGAGACCAAAATTCGATGATCTTACTCAGGGTTTCCCCAAATTCACCAGGGGCACAAAATCTAAGGTCCTCACTAGTATCCTTAGTACTCTGTCCAACACCATTTTGACTTCTTCAAACATCACCTCTGATTCAACGTTCACAAGCTCCACAAAGACAGCGCTGTTTGTCACACCCTCTTCACCTGGGTGGAAAATCTCAACATTTCTAACATCTCAAAATACGACACCCCCGGTGGCGTCCATTTAGGCGCTGCCCAATCATTGGTGATGCTTTTCGGACAAGATCCGTGAAGGCCGACCGACCCCAATGGCCTCTCGGAACCCAGTACACAGCGATTCCCGTTCCTTCTTCTGACAGCGATGGACCATCCTTAATTTTTACACACTTGTAGTACGCCTGCTTCCAGGGTCATTTCAGAATCCGGCGCAACCTTCCTCACTCCCTTCCACTAGTGCTTTCATTGTTTCTTGCTCCCAATACTCTGCAGTCGGGAAGCATCCTCTTCTAGCACTCCACAAACGTCTGTATGAATCGAGGCCACAACCATAGGTCGATGATCGGCGGAAGAGAGGGTCTCCTTCTCCGGCGTCTTCTTAATCAAGCTGATCACCCTCTAAACGTGTTCTTGCAAGACAGTCGCCAGGTTCTTCCGAGTCACAAAGTTGTAGTAATTCCCTCACTACCCCTGTGGGAATCAGCACAATCAGTCAGCCGCAACTGCCTAGACGGGGCTTCTCTACACACACCTCTCCTCCGTTTGTTCGTACGGCCATCCTTGTCCGTTCGTCTACCAGTCTTTGAAGGCGTGCTCTCCTCTCCGAAGTCCCGATTCTCCGAACCTGCGGGGGTCATTACCACACGTTTAAGGGAAGACTCCTGGAAGTCAATCCGCATTCGATTCTCTGACTTGCCGCCGTCTGATGTAACCACGGCCTCAGGCTTCTTCTTGGTCACCCTCCACTTAGATGGACGCGGGGAGGACAACTGCTCCTTCGAGGGCTAAATCTCTTCCGAAGCTTGTTGTATCTGGCGCAGTAGTACCGTAGCCGTTTCCACAATTGGGGTGGCGGTGTTTTTTTAAGTGGACCGACAACCACTGTAGAAGTTAAATTAATTTGATCATCTGCCATATCTGATCCCAACGACCAAAGACCACACCAGCAGAGCGCACGCGTACCGGTGTGGAGGCTTTATACAATTAGGAACGCCCTAGTTTTCCCGGAGGACATCGTTATCGACTAACTCCGCAGACCCACACACTCCTCGGCACGATTACTTACACCTTGAGTTTCGGTCGTGAATCGGCAGGTGTCATGCCGCCACCACCATGTGTATAGATGCAGAAGTGAAGAAACTTGCTGATATTCGTAGTATCGTAGCGGTGTATTCAGTGGAATGGTCTTGGAGAAGCAGGTGTAGGATGTAGAAGTCTCTTCCAAGAAGATGTGTTGTGAGGTGTTCAAGTGTGTGGTGTCCGTGTGAAGTTAGAAGGGACTGCAGGGGCTCCAGCCATGGGGATGCCACTCCCCAGAGCCTCAAAGACCAAGACCAGCCCCCTGTGCAGGGGCCTCTGTGAAATTAAACCGTACTAAACTTCTTGGGGTACAAATCAAGGGGCAAATTTTGGTGCTTCTTTATGGTTTTCAATCTAATAAACTGAATAAAAGTAACTACTTTATTCAGTTTCGTAGATTCTGAGACTTCAGACCTTTATCTCATTTAGGTTTTAAGAAAAATGGGGTAAAAAATGAAAATGTTTTGTCAGAAAATTACACTTTTTTAGGTTTGGAATAAAATAACTTTGTTAATTTACCAATAATCAAAGAAAAATCTGTAAATAACATCTTTAAAAAATAAAAATCATACTTTTTTAAATATATTTTTTATCCATTTTTTTCAGTTACTGATAAGTTTTCTATTTGTTTTCATTTACATTATGTTGTTTAAACAATGATGAAAATTGTCCTGTTTAAAATCACATCACCTTTTCCAATCCAGTTTGTGTTTTTTTTCGAATTAAAGTTGAACTTTTGAAATTTGTGTTTAATTTTCCTGTAGGCTGTTAATTTGTACCCCAAGAATTTTAGTACGGCTTAATTTCACAGAGTGACCAGAAGCACAGCTAAATGTTTTGTGGGCCCAAACTTACATACAAATCATTTTCTGATCTATGTTTATATGAACTTTTTTCTTAATTTTGGCTACAAAATCATCTCCCGAGAGATAGCCCTGCAATTTGGAACCACTTGTACATCATTTTAACACAAATTTCTCAATTTTTTTTTATTACAAGTAATTTTTATGTTAAAGGTGAAGAAAAGTGTTTTTTCTCTCAGGTGGATTGTGCTAAATTAAATTAGAATCATCATACTGTATATTTTGGTTTGCTGCAAACTTTCATGCGACAAATTTAAGTTGAATCAATGTCTAAATGTTGTCAAGAGGTTATAAAGAAGAAATGAGGAGGTCATATCAACTATTACAATATAAGCCTCACTTTTTTTTAATAAATTGTGCAGTAAGAGGAATTTGTTGTTTCTTTTTGAGTATTCCAACTAATTTTGAATATAAATATACAAAAAAAAAAAAAAAAACATTAAAAGGCAATGAAAACAAATATAAGGTACTAAATATACAACAGCACAAGATATTTCCACTTTAAGTGATAATGTAATTGAACATTGTAAAAATGCACAGAGAAGCTTATGTAATTGTGTTATAATCTGCCATATCATGTGATGAGTCTAGTCAAAACAAAATATTATAAAGCGATATATTATACATTATCAGGATCAATCAAAGAATCAGTGAAAACATGAAAAACAAAAAATAAAGTTTATTAAATGTACTGAATAAAAAATGGTAGGGTTATAAACTATAAACTGTTTTCTTTATAAAATTAACAAAAAAAGAGCAAGGAAATTTAATCTCATTTTTAAAAGTCAGTTAAATAAGCAATTTGGTTAAGCAGACTTCAATGATTAGCTTTCTTTTGTCTTATTACTTATCATTAAGCTGTAATTTGGGGTAACTTCTGTAACATACAATACATTAACTTCAATTGAAAGAATTTTTGGTTGCCTCAAAATCTTTTTATTAATTTGAAGAACTGGCACAATAAAATAAATATAAACCTAGCAGTCAGTTACGTATTTAGTTAATGTGTAATACAATAAATTTACCTCCACAAGACGCCAAACTGTATGAAGTGAAGAATTATTACAGACCACTTAGCAAATTTTTTCACAGTAGAAATTGGCTTTTCTTTATTTCGTACATGAGCTTCAAATGCATGAAGATACCATCTTAATGAAACCACCTATAAGAAATAAAGTATCACACTTTAATATATACTGAAGATGAACTGTAGCTACAGGCAAGACAATAATAAAATAACTGACCCTTGTAAAACTTAAATATCAATGGTAGAATAATATAGATAGTTGGACAATTGCATGGGATACCAATCTTGGAGGTGACTATAATTAATAAGGCATACAAAACCTAATTTACACACTTCAAAATTTTTAAGAGATAAAAAGTGCTTATTATAAACAATAAAATGTTTTCTACAGTGTGTAAGTACCAACATAATAATATAATACATAAACCACTTCATGAATGCAAAACATATTACATTTTAAACTACAAAAAATGAAAACAAAAAATATAAAACCTGTTTTCTTATCATTACTAAATAAACATATTTTTTTTAAAAATAAATAATAAAGAACATAAAAGAAAAAATCTGATGTGGATACTACATGACTCCCTTATATGCCTATTAAATTGCATATACACATTTTTTTAAAATGAAAAGTACATAAAATTTTATTTTATTAATAACTTCTCATTTTTTTATCGTATTTTATTTTTACAATCAGAGGTTAATAACTATTAATAAATCAATATATTTAAATGAAGTTCATCAGTATGAGATGAAGTCCGATTCAAACAGATGTGTCTTCCCCTTTTAATATCCAAATATTTCATCAATTAAAGTTTTATTTGCCTGTAACTCTGGAACCAATTGAAAATAAGTACCACTTATAATGTATCGTTGAAACGCTCTCAATGAGGGGCTTATTACTGGAGTTAAGAAAAGGTCCCAAATCCAGATTGTTTTTGGATTTTTAGCTTTTTTTGGACACTTTTGGTTCAGTAGACTGCAATCAAAAAGGGAGGTGCACAACTAGATGTTACAATAGTCCTAAATCCAAAATCTCAACATCTTACGGCTAATCGTTTATGAGTTATGCGAGATACGTGCGTGCGTACAGACGTCACGCCGAACTAGTGAAAACAGATTCAGGGATGGTCAAAATGGATATTTCCGTAGAAATCTGAAAACCGAAATTTTTCGCGTGTATTATTCCTTTACTTCGTACAAGGAAGTAAAAACACATGAATGAAAAAACGTAAAATACTAACAATGTTGATTTTAATAATCCACAGGTCTACATTTGCGGGGTTATTATAAATCAACAATTTAAAGAATATTTTTCAGACTTTACAAATGAAATAGACTGATTTCACTTCTCATAATCATTAACTATCAGTGTAGAAATAAAAAAAATATTTTTATTTAAAGTGTAAATTTATAAATATTTGACAACACCAAAATTAAAAAATCTGATGTGGTCCACCACATCTCTGCATTGTACACCTATTAAATTACATACACATTTATTTTTACAATCACATGTTAATAATTATTAATAAATCAATATATTTAAATTAAAAAAAAAAAGAAAAATGGAAATTGAGTCGGATTCGAACCGATGTGCCTTCCTTCCCCTTGTACGATCCAAATATTTCATCAATTAAAATTTTATCTAACTCTGAAACCAATGAAAATAAGTACCACTTATGATATATCGTTAAAAAACTATTAATGAGGGCTTATTACTGCAGTTAAGAAAAAGTCCAAAATTCAAACTTTTCTGGATTTTGGGCTTTTTTTTGTCCAGTCGATTGCAATCAAAAGGGGAGGTGCACGCAACAGTTCTAAATCCAAAACTTAAACATTCTACTGCTTGAGTTATGCGGGATACGTACGTACAGACGTCACGTCGAAACTAGTCAAATTGGATTCAGGGATGGTCAAAATTGATTATTTCCATTGAAATCTGAAAATCGAAATTATTCGTGATCACTATACTTCCTGCTCTCCGTACATGGAAGTAAAAATAATAAAAATGATTTCAAAAGCATACATTAAAATGTAGTACTTTTTTAATTCTTTAAATTTTAAATGAAGTACCAGATTAAAAGCAAGCTGCCGACAATTTACTACTAAGTCTTAGTTTGCTGCTGAGCTTCAATGTAGAGTATTTATCGATATAATATATAAGAAGTTCACCAAACAATATGATGAGAAGATTAACCAGAAAGGTGGAAGAAAAACATGTTAAAGGAAAAAATTGTTTAATTAAAAAGAAAACAATAAAAAACCCTCAACCTATTTATTCCATGATGACTTGAATGCATATAATTTAGGTATAACTTGCAGTTCTGCAAACAGTGTTATGAAACTGAATTAATAAAATGAAAATTAAAAAACCTAAAATGGAACTGTTGATTGTAGCTCATCGTGGAAGGTTTAGCCAGTACAAAACAAGTTTTGATTTTACTACATTACTGATATTGCAAACTGTTTCCAGGAACATTAGACTTTATTGACTGATGACTGCTCAGAAGGTACTTTCATTACATCCTCAAGTTTTTTATATATATATATTTTTTTTAATTTATTTTTTATTTATACAATGTATTTATATCAAAAAGTTTTTTTGAAGTTTTTACATTCAATAAATATACTGGGTTAATATTTGCAGTAGTTTTTTTTAATATTTATACTTAGTACAAACAGCATTTATCCTATGGTAAATAAGGACAAGTCTGTATCCCTCCCAACAATTATACTAGCACAAAATTAATTGCCAACATTTTGAAACAGTAAACTTAATGAGAAATCATTAAATATAAGATTTCATCAAACAGCAAGGAACTTTACTGCAGCATTTCATAAAAAATAATAAAATGTATTTGGCTGATACTTGTTCACAAACAAATAAAAAACCAAGTTAAGACAGAGCCTTTCTTTACATGGTCAATTAAGAAGATAAGTAGTACCAAAAACACTGTTAGAAGTTATGAGTAGATCATGTTAAACCAAACCAAGTTGGAAAGTTTAGTTAGATTTTTATAATAATAATTGGAATAAAACTTCAACCTATACCTCAATTTCTTTCTTGTGTATAAAGTTAGAGAATAAATTACACAGAACTAAGAGATAAAAACACTTAAAGGGATGTTACTAATTTTAAATAATTTAGAAGAACCAGGGCAACAAGCAATGTGATACTGCTATTTGCAAATGATCTTTTTATCATTTATTCAGCAATCTGTATGGTTTGCAATTCCATTGGTGTTTAGTTTATTATAGTTACCTGCTAATACATAAGTTACCCACTTACTACCAGTCTCATATTTAGGTATATTGAATTTAGTCAGCAAGGGTGAAATTACAAATGATGAATTTGTATACTGCATTCCTCAAAATTATCAAAATGAAATAAAAAATGGGTAATTTCATCAAAAAATACATTAAATACATAAAGGGGAATTGGGAACTCATAGACAAAAACTGGCATGGGATATGCTAACTATTATACATTAAAACCGCATAAAAATGACTTAGGTTTGACAAAGGTTTAAACATTACAAATTATAATCTTATCAATTAAACCCAACTTAAAATATTGTCAATGCCATAAAAAATAAATACCAATGTATTTCAACAGATTACAACCGTAATAATTGAGTCAATACACCAAGTTCTGAAATCACACTTTAATTAAACACGTAACAAAAAATTAACAAATATTTATTTACTTACTTGGCTGACAAGAAGTGAAAGAGACACAAAGGAAAGTGTTACTGATGCCCATACATGGCTACCTCTTTCATATAATGCATATGCCATGACAACATCAAAAACAATATCACAGAAATATGAAGCAAGAGATATTATATTGAACAGAACGTCACACAAAGGGAGGAACTCGTACTGGGCCATCCTTCAGCCCAGCCTCCCTCCACTTTCATCTTGCAATTTATTTCAACATTAGTCTTAACTGGTCCATATAGTGGCCACTTTTATTTTATCATATCATACCACATAAAAAAACTGGCATTTGCCATTGTGCACTCACTCAAGTAAGAAATGTCCAAATTATTTTATATATATTCGATTATAAATTAAATCCATACTTAGAAAAGCAACTTAAATCTTATTTCTTCCTCACACAATAGCTTAGGGCTGAAACAACTTTTTTCACATATACAAATTTAATAAATAGTTAGTATGCCAATAATAAAGAACACTTCGGTATACATTACTAATTATTACATTTACTTATAAAATTCTTAACTCTTCAAAGCTTCGGCAACCCTTTGACGATACATCTAAAGAAACAGATATCAAAAAGAAACTAGGTTAAGTAGTTCTTCCTCTTCAGGTAATATGTACAACAAAACAAGTCCCATAAAAAAAAAATAGTACACCGTAAAATTGTTTTGTACAGTTCAAGAGATGACCGTATAACACTTACTTCAAATTTGGTGAAATAAAATTTGTATTACAAATTTTATAACTACCATGAAAACAAAATAATTTAAGGTATGCGAAATATTTACAAGAAACAAACTGCATTCAACGCAAATCAAGTATAAAAAAGCAATCTCCGCAAATATTTTCTGGAAATTATCACAGGTTTAAGTCAACACATTTCAAAATACCTAAAGTATAGCTAACTATTGTTCACGAATGCTAAAACTACACGGCACCCACCAAACAACAAACGATGCTGCCATACTGTTAAGTTGAAAATTCTTTTCGATAGAGAGCAGCACTAAAGGTTTTGTTACAGTTGTTACAACAGGACCTCACTGAATTCAAAATTCCATCGTCCGCGAATACTGAACGCTAATTTACGCATTATTGATTGGAGAGTTAAATGTTATAGTATCTGTTAAAATATTAAGTGTAAAGAAAAATTTTTTTTCCAGTGTGCTTTATTTAACTTCTCTGATTCAAGAGTTGCTTAAAATGTCATAAATAATTTATGTAGGATTTTTTTTAAATTATTTATTTGTGTCACAAAGTGAGTTGACTGCAATGTAAAGAAATAGAGTGTGTTCGTGACTGGAAATTACCACACAGGATTTTTAAATTTCTCATCCTGCAACAGAGTAGAACTTTGATAAAACACAAACACTCAGGGCTGTTTAATCTTTAATCAAAACAGGTAGTTTAATAGATAGTTTAATCTTTGCCCAAAACAGGATGTTGGGACACAATGTACTGGACCATACCAGCCTAGTAACATAATAATAGGTAAAATTACAATAAAACTACTATCTTCCAAGGAAATTAATTAATTATGGAAAACCCAACCTTAAAATAAGTTTTACAGTCATTTTGCTAAACAATTTAACTAGACCTTGATGAATATTTTCTTAGACAATCTCTTAGTAGAGTAATCAATTTTACCTGACTGGTATGGTATGTCCACAAATCATCTTCAAACTATGGGCCTTTCTTTGAGAATTGCCTTTATGCAGATGTTACTATTAGCCCAACAAAATTAATAAGCATTCTTTACTCCTGGAATGGGCAGTCCCGTAATACAAAATAAGTATAATTTTTGGGGTATCCTCTTTTTCAAGTACAGTTTCTGATTAAATAGGCCAGGGAATTAGGAACCTTACTTAAGACATAGAACTATTTAAGTAAATCAGATTATTAAGGTTAAGTAAATCAGATAGATGTTTTTGTAAAACTTCAACTTTTTGTGAACTATTGCAGAGGCAGATGAATCCAGAAAATAGTTTCTTATCTTTGGTTAATAAACATATTTGATACACCACAATATTAATGTTTTTTACATTAATATTGTGTACCACAGTGTGTATGAATTTTTAAGATCTTTACTATGATTACACTGATAAACATAATTTTTGTTTCCTAACATGTGATACATGACTTTAATCTGTTGAATTTTTCTACCATTTTTGAAAAATTGTTATATTTTAATTAAAGGATTTTTTCAATTTTCAAGTATAGTTAGCATTTTAAATTACTATATTGTATTTTGTTAGCTCATTTTTTATTGTGTAACTTTGTTAACATAATTTGTATGCTATAAATAAACAATACTAGAAAAAGAATTAAATCATATCATAGTCTCATATTATGACATCATATCTAATACTTAAGAGTGAGCCTTCATGGACAAGGTTAATCATGTCTGTGCAGATCAAAACATGTAGCTGAAAATGCAGCTGTGTTGTTTGTATTAAGCACTGGATTTAGGATTTAATTAATTTTGTTCAGTCTTATTGCTGTCTTAAGTTTGTTAACAGTGCAGTGTCACAATGCCTCGAAATTGTGTAAATGATGTGGTATATATGTGGAGAGTTTAGTGTAAAATCAAATAGCAAAAACATTATACTTTTAATTAAAAAAGCGTATCATTTTTACTTTCAGTATAAAATTGGTGATCAGGATAAGATGTGGGCTCCTCATATAGTATGCACTAATTGTTCTGCATATTTAAGAGGATAGCTGAAAGGTACACGGAAGGCTTTGCCATTTGGTGTACCTATGGTTTGGCGTGAACCAAAGGATCATGTAACCAATTGTTACTTTTATTTAACAAGTGTGCGGAATTTCTAAAAAATCTAAACGTACTGTAAAATATCCTTCATTGCAGTCTGCAATCACGCCTATACCTCACAGTGAAACTATTCTAGTTCCTGAGCCAACTGTGAATATATGTTTTGAAAGCAACGATGAAGGATCAGGCAGTACTGAAGAAGAAAACAATGATTTTGACTTTGAATTATCTATCTTCCAATAATCTTATCAATAGTCTTATATCACAAGGTGAATTAAATGACTTGGTTAGGGATTTAAATTTATCAAAACATCAAACTGAACTGTTATGATCAAGACTACAAGATTGGAATTTACTTCAAAAAATAAAAAAATGTCAGGCTTTCAAAGCCGACAAAAAGAACTCTCTCAGTACTTTATTGATGAAAATAATTTGGTTTATTGCACAAATATTGATGAACTTATGTTGCACTTAAGGGCAAGTTCGTAAACCTGAGGACTGGCACCTTTTCATAGATTCGTCCAAGTATAGTTTAAAAGTGGTTCTACACAAAGTGGTTTAAAGTGGTTCTACTACATTACAATAATAAATATTTTTCGATACCAGTTGCTTATGGTATTAATTTGAAAGATACATTCGATGTGATGAAAGACATTCTTGAAAAAATAAATTATAAAAACATAGTTGAAACATATGTGGTGATTTGAAAGTTATAGCTATTTTGTTAGGCATGCAGTTAGGCTATACTAAGTACATGTGTGACAGCCGAGCTAGGGATAAACATTATGTTACCAAAGAGTGGAAGGAACGAAACAACGAAATTATTTATGAGCCCTTTGTTAAACCCAAAAAAATATTTTTACTCCCTCTCTATATCAAGCTAGGACTAATGAAAAAATTTTGTAAAAGCAATGAAGAGGGATATTCCTGGATTTTTGTACATCAGGCAGAAATTTCTGAATGTAAGTGAAGGAAAAATTAAAGAAGGGATATTAACTGGTCCTCAAATAAGAGAGTTGGTCAAAGATGATATACTTAACTCATTGTTAAATAATGTAAAAATTGCAGCTTGAGCTTCATTTAAAGACGTTTGCAAAACTTTTCTTGTTGAACAAAAATCCGACACTTACTGCAATGTGGTTAATCAACTTCTTACTTCATACAGAGCTATGGGATGTAATATGTCTTTGAAAATACATTTCCTCCACCCGCTCCTGGACTTTTTCCCAGACAACCTTGGAGATGTAAGTGAAGATCACGTGAATGTTTCCACCAAGACATTTTGGTGATGGAAATCCGCTATAAATGGAAATGGAATACTAACATGCTAGTAGATGTTTTTTTACTGTTTGACATTAATTCAGGATGTGCCTGAGGCTATTTATTTATAAAAGAAAAGCATCAGTTAAATCATTCTAACTTAGGTATGGCCATGCAAAATTTTAAATTTTGCAGATTTTAACTATATTTTCCCTTAATTTTTTTTGAAGCGTTTTTAATCTCTGCGTGTTTAATACATTTAGATCACCATTCAGGTTTAATGAAAAACAGTTCAGTTATTAAAGGATTCTAATCGGTGCATAGTTTAAATAGAAAAAAAATTTGAAATAGAAAATAGATAAAATAATGTAAATACTGCAGAAATATGGTAATATTTTAGCTTAAATTCTAACTTGGATTGCATGTGTGCCTTTCAAATTTCATACAGATCTGTTGATGTTTTTTGGTGTAATGCCCAAAGAAACACAGATTCAATTTTAGTTTTATACTTAGGCTTCTTTGTTTCTCAATGTAAATATATATATATATATAAAATTATTAGTTATCATTTTACTTTTTAACAGATAATTTAAGACAGAGTAATTTTATTTTTTTTGTCTTCAGTCATTTGACTGGTTTGATGCAGCTCTCCAAGATTCCCTATCTAGTGCTAGTCGTTTCATTTCAGTATACCCTCTACATCCTACATCCCTAACAATTTGTTTTACATATTCCAAACGTGGCCTGCCTACACAATTTTTCCCTTCTACCTGTCCTTCCAAAATTAAAGTGACTATTCCAGGATGCCTTAGTATGTGGCCTATAAGTCTGTCTCTTCTTTTAACTATATTTTTCCAAATGCTTCTTTCTTCATCTATTTGCCGCAATACCTCCTCATTTGTCACTTTATCCACCCATCTGATTTTTAACATTCTCCTATAGCACCACATTTCAAAAGCTTCTAACCTTTTCTTCTCAGATAGTCCGATTGTCCAAGTTTCACTTCCATATAAAGCGACACTCCAAACATACACTTTCAAAAATCTTTTCCTGACATTTAAATTAATTTTTGATGTAAACAACTTATATTTCTTACTGAAGGCTCGTTTAGCTTGTGCTATTCGGCATTTTATATCGCTCCTGCTTCGTCCATCTTTAGTAATTCTACTTCCCAAATAACAAAATTCTTCTACCTCCATAATCTTTTCTCCTCCTATTTTCACATTCAGTGGTCCATCTTTGTTATTTCTACTAAATTTCATTACTTTTGTTTTGTTCTTATTTATTTTCATGCGATAGTTCTTGCGTAGGACTTCATCTATGCCGTTCATTGTTTCTTCTAAATCCTTTTTATTCTCGGCTAGAATTACTATATCATCAGCAAATCTTGGCATCTTTATCTTTTCATCTTTATCTTGTACTGTTACTCCGAATCTAAATTGTTCTTTAACATCATTAACTGCTAGTTCTATGTAAAGATTAAAAAGTAACGGTGACAGGGAACACCCTTGTCGGACTCCCTTTCTTATTACGGCTTCTTTCTTATGTTCTTCAATTGCTACTGTTGCTGTTTGGTTCCTGTACATGTTAGCAATTGTTCTTCTATCTCTGTATTTGAACCCTAATTTTTTTAAAATGCTGAACATTTTATTCCAGTCTACGTTATCGAATGCCTTTTCTAGGTCTATAAACGCCAAGTATGTTGGTTTGTTTTTCTTTAATCTTCCTTCTACTATTAATCTGAGGCCTAAAATTGCTTCCCTTGTCCCTATACTTTTCCTGAAACCAAATTGGTCTTCTCCTAACACTTCCTCCACTCTCCTCTCAATTCTTCTGTATAGAATTCTAGTTAAGATTTTTGATGCATGACTAATTGTTCTGTATTCTTCACATTTATCTGCCCCTGCTTTCTTTGGTATCATTACTACAACACTTTTTTTGAAGTCTGATGGAAATTCCCCTTTTTCATAAATATTACACACCAGTTTGTATAATCTATCAATCGCTTCCTCACCTGCACTGCGCAGTAATTCTACAGGTATTCCGTCTATTCCAGGAGCCTTTCTGCCATATAAATCTTTTAATGCTCTCTTAAATTCAGATCTCAGTATTGTTTCTCCCATTTCATCCTCCTCAACTTCCTCTTCTTCCTCTATAAAACCATTTTCTAATTCATTTCCTCCGTATAACTCTTCAATATATTCCACCCATCTATCGACTTTACCTTTCGTATTATATATAGGTGTACCATCTTTGTTTAACACATTATTAGATTTTAATTTATGTACCCCAAAATTTTCCTTAACTTTCCTGTATGCTCCGTCTATTTTACCAATGTTCATTTCTCTTTCCACTTCTGAACACTTTTCTTTAATCCACTCTTCTTTCGCCAGTTTGCACTTCCTGTTTATAGCATTTCTTAATTGCCAATAGTTCCTTTTACTTTCTTCATCACTAGCATTCTTATATTTTCTAAGTTCATCCATCAGCTGCAATATATCGTCTGAAACCCAAGGTTTTCTACCAGTTCTCTTTATTCCGCCTAAGTTTGCTTCTGCTGATTTAAGAATTTCCTTTTTAACATTCTCCCATTCTTCTTCTACATTTTCTACCTTATCTTTTTTGCTCAGACCTCTTGCGATGTCCTCCTCAAAAATCTTCTTTACCTCCTCTTCCTCAAGCTTCTCTAAATTCCACCAATTCATCTGACAACTTTTCTTCAGGGTTTTAAACCCCAATCTACATTTCATTATCACCAAATTATGGTCGCTATCAATGTCTGCTCCAGGGTAAGTTTTGCAGTCCACGAGTTGATTTCTAAATCTTTGCTTAACCATGATATAATCTATCTGATACCTTGCAGTATCGCCTGGCTTTTTCCAAGTGTATATTCTTCTATTATGATTTTTAAATTGGGTGTTGGCAATTACTAAATTATACTTCGTGCAAAACTCTATAAGTCGGTCCCCTCTTTCATTCCTTTTGCCCAGCCCGTATTCACCCACTATATTTCCTTCCTTGCCTTTTCCAATGCTTGCATTCCAATCTCCAACTATTATTAAATTTTCATCTCCTTTTACGTGTTTAATTGCTTCATCAATCTCTTCGTATACACATTCTACCTCATCATCATCATGGGCGCTTGTAGGCATATAGACGTTAACAATCGTTGTCGGTTTAGGTTTTGATTTTATCCTTATTACAATGACTCTATCGCTATGCGTCTTGAAATACTCCACTCTCCTCCCTATCTTCTTGTTCATCACGAAACCTACTCCTGCCTGCCCATTATTTGACGCTGAGTTAATTACTCTAAAGTCACCCGACCAAAAGTCGCCTTCCTCTTCCCACCGAACCTCACTAATTCCTACTATATCCACGTTTACCCTGTCCATTTCCCTTTTTAAATTCTCTAGCCTACCAACCTTTTTTAAGCTTGTAACATTCCACGCTGCGACTCGTAGAATGTTATTTTTTACTTTTCTGGTGACCCCTTCCTTAGTAGTCCCCACCCGGAGATCCGAACGGGGGACTATTTTACCTCCGGAATATTTTACCAAGGAAGGCGCCTCCATTATTGCTTTTGAAAATGCAGAGAGCCACATTTTCTTGGAAAAAAAAAACAGCTGTAGTTTTCCATTGCTTTCAACTGCGCAGTACTCAGGGGATTGAGTGATGTTGATATGGCCGTTTACGTCATTGTGACTCACGCCCCTAACAACTACTGAAAGAGCTGCTGCCCTCTTTCAGGAATCATTCCTTAGTCTGGCTCTCAACAGATACCTCTCCGATATGGTTGCACCTTCGGTCCAGCTACTCTGTATCCCTGAGCACTCAAGCCCCCTCACCAACGGCAAGGTCTCATGATTCATAGAGAAGGACAGAGCAATTATGTTAATAAAAAATTATTTTTTAATAACGTTGAGATCTTGTATTACATTAGTACTAATTTATATACATATAATTATCAGCAAAAATTCCTATGGTCACACTAAAATAATAAATTTAACATAAACTTAACAATTTATATACAATGTTTTATAAATACATGGATTCATCATCAATTATAAAATACTATATTATGTAATGCATTTCAATCATTAAAAGTAAATTAAAATTTGTAGCTGCCATGATCAAGTATCTGAAGCATTGGTAATGATCTCGATCATCAAATCATGCCATGATTAATTCATTATTTTTTTAATAATTATTTATTGCAACACATTGAACAAGTACAATAACATTTTAAAACAATTATATAAAAGTGATTCAGTGAAACTGGTAATTTCAGAAACTGGACTGAGCTTTTCATATTCATTTTGGTGTTTATTGTAACCACCCAGTTCCATCTGCTCAGTCAAGTTCTGGATCCCCAGATTTGAAAAAATTGGCTTGATGTATAAGAAAAGTGGGCTTTTTATAAATACCATTGTTTTTGTAAGGTAATATTATCCAAAGTAATGAATTCACCAAACCAATAAAAATTTAAGTAACACATTTTTATCTTAATGATACAATCTTATTTTATGTTGCAAAATGCATTTTTGAATGTACCTCCATCATTAGTTCACCAATTTACTATTTAATAAAATAATAATATTTCATTACGGTAAGAATAAAATCTTCTAAAAGTTTTTAGTACTTGAATCAGTGGTTTCCAAAATGTGCACCTTGGTACCATGGGGAGCCCCAATTTCCGAACAGTTGCACTGCAAAATATAACACATTTTATAATTTTATTTTAATTTTTAATTCATTGTCGTAGACGTGACATCTAGTGGAGCTGGTGAAACTACTTACTGTTTGCGGAAGCCTCTTGGTTACAAGATGATGAAAATCTCTCAACTGTTTTAGCAGTTTCGTGAATTCTCTGGTACTTAGGGTTCATCTATAAATAAATGTTGGTTTTGCATGATTTTTGTGTAGAATTAATTTTAGGATATTGTGTTGACCAAATATTATTCTAATCAAGTCAAAGGGAAGTTTTTGAAATATATTTTTTTCTTGCATGTATTTTTAAAAATGAACCGATTTTTAACAGCAAAAAATGTGAGGATAAACTGAAGAGGGTACATTGTCAACCAGTGGCAAGAGCATGAAGAAATGTAAATATCCAAAACATGATGACGACTATTTAAAATTTGGTTTTATGTTGACAGAAGTCAATGGTGAAGAAAGGCCACAATATTCCTTGTGTCCAAAAGTTTTGGCATCAGAGTGCATCCTACGAAGTAAGTTGAAATTCCATTTAGAAAACACTCATCCCAGTTAGTAAATCTTGTGACTACTTTAGTAGGAAATTAAAAGAGTTAAATAAAGAAAAGGATAATTTTTATAAACATGCATCAATGCTAAACAATATTTTGTAGCGTCTTACTAGGTAACACATAGAATCGTAACATGTAAGAAGCCCTGTACAACCACAGAACTCATTCTACCAGGTGCTGTAGATACAGTAAATATTATGGTTGTGAGTCTGCTGGGAAGCTATATTTAAAAGTGCTTTTGTCTAAAAACATCATCAATACAGAATTTAGTTCATAACAGAGGACCTCAATGATCAATTACTTGAAAAATTAAAAGGAAAGGAATTTGTCTTGCAACTGGATGAGGCCACAGATAATAATGATGGTGCTCACATGATCTGTTATATTGGTTTACAAATGGCAATAACATTGCAGTAGAAGACCTTCTCTTCTGTAAAAGTATCTCTGCTAGTGCAAAAACTGAAGACATTTTTGAGATCCTTGGTACTTTTATATCCAAAAATAGTTTGGAGTGAACTAACTGCAAAATTTCACTCCTTTGAAAATAATTTTAAAAAGGTTCTCCCGGAGAATGGTATACATGCCTGCAAACAGAAATATGGTGGGACTGATAGCTGTTGAATAATAAATGTGGTAACTTTTCAAATGATCACTTTGTGTAAATTAAATAAACTACAGTGACTTCACTAAATAATGTATTTGATTGGATAGACACATTAAACCATGAATACATAGAAAGTATCCATGGATTAATAGATAGAAGATACATAGAAGGTATTGTGTACTTTGCAGACAACAGAGTTAACCCTTTCAAAATCATCAATTAAAACAGAACATAAATGCAAAAGTATTAAGTACAACAAACAAATTTTATATATAGCATATAAAAAATGTCAACCTTAAAAGGTGCACAGTGTTTCCCTGCACGGGGAGATTCAAAGCATTCAGCTTTCAAAAATTCGCATAAATATGCTAGTTTTACCAAAAAAAATCTGCCCTCACCTTTTTTTTTTCTTTTTTTCCCTCCCCTTCCTGGTACCACTCAAAGAGAGCATTATGTCTGGTAAAGGGGAATGTCATGCCGTTAGGCATCTAAATGCAGAGTTCCCACTGCCTCACTGCACAGAGGCGACCCCCATATGCTCGGCGGGCTCCGTAAGTGCTCAGCCACAGACCTATTCACCCTGGCACCCTTCGACATCTCATTCTCTGGCTGGACTCTCCATAAATATGTAGCTTATCCATCAGCTTCTTGACGTAGCTCTCAACTGCTTTCCATTATTTTATTCCTTTTAGCATTATGCTTTGTATCTCCGCTGGACGGAACATATCTTCCAAGACTAACATACTTAACATCTCCCTGTGTTCTTCTTCAAAGAGCAGGCATGAGAAATGCATGTGGTCAGGAGTCTCTTCCTTATCGCAGTCAGAGCAGTGTCCATGTAGTCCAGGCCATATTTATACAGATACACCCTGAAACCTCCATTACCTGCTAGGAACTGTGTTAAACTGAATCGCAGCGAGCCATGGGTCCTCCTACACCAACTCTCATGTCGCTTGTAAGGCAATGGGTCCACCGACTTTTAGTGGCTTGGTCCCACCGTTCCTGCCAATCCCCATTAATTCTGTTATCTGGGATGTTAAGCGCTTCTTGTCTCTTAGTGGCAGGGGCCTTTGCTCCCAGAGCCTCTTCTTCTGCAAAATAACCAAATCTAATCGACATTAGGCATTGCACCCGCCAGGACTTCAGCTGCCTACTTAGAGACTATTCTGTATGCTGTATGGTTTGCAGACAATATCGTCTATGAACCGAATCTAGTCTTCCAAGATATTTTGCAAATCTTGTTACATCAGCTCAAAGCTCCACCCGTATAGCATTGTAGTATACATCATTATTGCTAATAATCTCCTCCGATGTATAGTCGGTCCACCGGTATTAGGTAGGAGGCCAGCTATTAATATCGTAGTCCTTTCGGCTCTATTAGCTGCCTCTACTGCTTGTGTACTAAATCTTAACCTGGTATCTATCCATATGCCGAGGTGCTTTATTGCCAGCCTCGACACTGTACTCCTCTCCTCTAATCTTAGATTCTTAGAACGATCTTGAGGATTTGTCTTTTCTTAGCTGCGGAGATCACTACCACCTCTGTCTTATCTGGATCCCACCTCCACCATCCAATCTTTTATTATCGTGTATGCTTCTTTATTTTGTCAGTGACTTCTTTGTATTTGCCTTGACGACCAAAGCGAAGTTGCCAGCATAATCAAACATCGTTACATCCTGTGGAAGAGCATCTCATAAAACGCTATCGTAACTCAGGTTCCAGAGAGTCAGTCTGAGTACCAAAAGTACTCAGTCTGCCTCCAAAAGTTCAGTTAAAGTGAAAGGCTCTCCTGTTCACTCCTCTCATCAGTCCTAAACTCCTCTCCTTCAGGAAAGAGTCCTTCTGTTATATTGATAATCTCACGGACAATAAACTAACCCAAAGTGGTTATACTATCCCAAATGGTTTTTCTCATCTATCGTGCGAAGTGGTGGGCGGATTTTAATTTTCTTTTCACCAAAATTCATTATTTTTTTTCGGATTGTCAAATAATGTAATTAAATGTTACCACTGCCATTTAAGATTTTTGAGTTGGAGTAGGGTACGAAGAGGGTGGGTTTCATCGCTTTAAAAATAATTTTAAAAAGGTTCCCCCGAGGATGGAATATATGCCTGCAGACAAAAATATGATGGGTCTGATAGCTGTTGTGATGATAGCTATGATCACCTGGTATATTCCTAGTCTCTGAGTTTATAAATATATGTTTGTTAGTTCTTGTATGATCAAGAACTACCATTTACAATTGCATGTTACAATTACTTTTTTATGGTTTTAAAGTGATATATTAATTTTCTTTCCTGAAAATATTAATATTTTTTTAATGAATTGTTAGAGAGCTAAAATTAAGTGTTTCTATAATTGTGTGTGTGTGTGTGTGTGTGTGTGTGTGTGTGTGTGTGTGTGTGTGTGTGTGTGTGTGTGTGTGTGTGTGTCCGTCATGTTGAGTATCAGTGCCATGGGAGTAGTAATAGTAGTAGCAGTAGATGTTTTATTGTATTAAGTTCTTTGTGATAGTTTCTGCTGATGGATGTTTGTACTAGGTAAAGGAACATTAATGAAAAATCTGCAAGTTTGTGTTAGTGGATGATTTTACGTATTGTGGATGGTGTTGATGAGTTTTCTATATACTTTTAAGGTATGTTTGTCTGTTCTGATTCACTGAGGTCAAAGAAATTAGTGTTTTGTTCACATTTTGGTATGTAGTAAGTAAAGATGTAATTTGTTGATCATTACAAACTTGAGATAATATGTCTTAAGAATATAGAATGTCAAATAAGATAAAAATATAATTGCATTGATACTGAATTCTTATTTATTGTTTTTTAGAATTAATGCTATTACTTTAAATAGTTTATAATTATTAACTAACTGTACTAGATTAAAACTACTTCAACATACATTAAACAATTTTATGGTTCCATCCAGCCAAACTTTTTATAGTTCAATCTGTCTCTGAGAGGGAAAGGAAACTAGTTTTTATGAATTCTTGCCCTAGTGCACTTTTCTAGTATTTCCTAGAGTTTGAGTAGCAGATTTTATGATGGAAGAAGTCAAACAAGCATTTAGACCACCATACACAAACATAAAAATATTAATTAATTAATTAATTTTAAAATGTACGCATGATTTGTATAAAAACTTGTTATTATGCCTATGTGAATATACGACTGATTAGATGAAAAAAAAAAAAAAAAAAAACAGAAATTGTCACAGTTACTAACCTGATTAAAAACAGCTACGCTCAAAGTATATTGGAAGACCTTTTGCCTTATCTAATGTTTTTTTCATGTACTCCAACATTAAGTTTTTATAAGTATCAAATTAGCACAGCTAAAGGAAATAAAATGCAGTTTGATTATAAAAAAAAAATTTAATATAAACGTTGCATTTCATGACTGCGTATTTTTTACAAATACTAATCTTAACAAATTCTCCACATAACTGCCTCCAACAATGAGGCATTTGTTATAACGATTCACAAATTTTAAAACCAACTTAAACTCTTTTGTCGATCACCTATTTAACCACTACTTAACAGATTCCCTCATTTTGTCGTCGCAAATCGTTTGCTAACCAAAATTTCCTTCAACTTTTAAATTGGCAGAAGTTGCTCAGAGCTAAGACCAGAGTGTGGTTAGTAACCTAATTTTTAAAGCAAAAGATTTGTTATAACTACAGATTGTGAAAGTGAGTGCGATGGTCTAACATCCTTTGTCAGCCGTTCCCATAGCAGATTTTGAATTGCCTGGCGCAATTTCAAGAACGTTTTACATTAGGTTTGTGTAGTTATCGTAGATTTTTGTGGCATAAAGTGGATCAATCCGAACCGAAACCGAATCCAAAAGTTCTTGATCATCAACTAGCACGCTGAAACATTTTGATTTCGTTTGATGGTTTTTTTTGTGATTATGGATGATTCTAATCAAGTCGGCTTTTTATTTCCTAACACCCATGTTTCATTCAAGTAACGATCGATTCGAAAAATTCATATGTTTTCCATAGAAAGTAAAAAATAATGTGTAATTTTAAAGTATAAGTTAATATAACATAATCCTTTGTTAACATGCACGGTACAGGATGTCCACAAATATTTTTTTATCTCAAATCTTGATGGATGATTTTAATAAAAACTGCTCATGTAAATTGCACTTCCAAATCCGAGATCTTAGCATGAATATTATTTTTGATTTTACTACCATCGCACTCAGTGGCAGCTCGTAGCTAAAATTAGTGGGGGTGCTTCTCCAGAAAATTTTTTCTGGGCCTTTTCAAGGCCATAGTTAAAGTTTTCTGTTGAATAAAAGAACCGAAAAAAATGAATCAAATAGAATAGGTTTTTAAGCACAATATGCTTAAAAATCGTATTCGGTTTAACCGAATAAATAATAAAATGTCAATACAGATGATATTTTTTAGTAGATCATAACTTTAAAAAATGTCCGCTTAAAAACACTATAGTCCAAAGGTGCTTAATTAAAATTTCTCCGTATACAGAAACAAATGCATAATTAGTTTTTACTAAATATATTTTCTTTCGCCCTTCCAGAGTGTTTTTGGACAGATTCCATCAAAGAGCCCGCCCTTGCTTTCTTACTACTCATTACTGAAAAAACAACTAGACCGCTTTCATATTTCTTCCATCGACTAAACTAGAAAAGGAAACGAACAAGGAAGGTTCCATACACACGCGGAGTAAAAAAAAACTACCTTCCACCAGCATGCCACGGTCGGCACTGCGGGATCGACAGTGCTGTCTCTCCCTCGAAGCCTCGCGTGCAGATTGACAGTGCTCTCTCTCCCTACCAGCCTCGCGTGCAGCTTCCTGTGTGTGCATGTACACAATAGCCAAACGCCACGCCGCTGAAACTATGAAGCGCACAGTTCCATACAAATATTTTTGTATATTTTTCATAAACTGGGTGATGGCTACTGATATTAAGCTTAAGGATTATATATTGTACAAGTATAAAGAAAGAATTAAAGAAAAAGGACTCATTATATTGAATGTTATCGATAATATCAAGTGGAAATAAGGGTGCTGCAGTTCCACAGTGCCTATACGTGAGCCGCCACTGAACGTTCTTCAAATCGTTGGTGATAATCGAGAATATTTAATAATTTTAAATAAAAAAATCTATCATCAAGGGAATTTGTTAATTGCCGATAGAATTATCAGTAATTAGATTTAATTTTTAACTATATTTCAATAGTAATTCTTAACAATTATTGAAATTTATTTTAATATGTTTTGTTAATACCGCATAATTACTAAATGATATATCTGTATTTCTTTTACAAAAATTTTTTCGTTCATAACAATCTTATAAAACCCTGTAATATGAATTATTGTAAACAATTTTTTAAACTATTTTATTTTATACTCCATTGGATATTTCAAGTGAGGAATCCATTTTTTAAGATTTCAAAAATTATTGATAATCAGTTTGAAAAGAATGGCACAAGCCGTTTGTCATTTTATTATTTTCAAATTGTTATGTACAAGTTTCTCTTACTTAATTCACACGTATCGACTGACATTTACATCATAATAATCTTTGTAGCGTTTCTGGATTTATAGTTGCAATTTAACTGATAAAAAAGTAATATGCCTAAAATAAAGTATAATTTAACTTAATAAAAATTAATATATATATATATATATATATATATATATATATATATTTATTTATTTATATTATTGTTAAGTAGGAAATTATAAAGTACTTAATCTTTATTATTTATTTTTTGGAGGAAGAAGCCGAACAGTAATTTTAGCATTTAAACAGATCCATTTAACAGATTTAAACAGAACATTGTTGTTCTCGTTCATTTGAAACATAAAAAATGGATAGGATGTTTGCAATAAGGAAGTTCTTAATGTTCTTTTTCCGAATGGCAGTAAGTGTACCTAACAAATCGGAACATATAAGCACAACCTCTTCGCAGAAATGTTCAGAGTAGCGAAGAGCTTGCTGTATGGCAATAAGTTCTACCGTATAAAGACTTGCAATATCTGGAAGTTTTCAAAAATGGGCTTCTCCATTTACATATATGGAACATCCAACACCGTGTTCGGTTTTAGAACCGTCAGTATAAATTTCAATGTATTTTTTCATAAGACAGATCCAGTATCGTGTTTACCGCTTGTGAAAGCCATAACGGTATTTCTCTTGTAGAAATTGTAAATGTCTCTGGTAAAGCAATTTCATATTTTCTTATCAATTCGTGACACCTTATTCCGGCTGGTCTGGAATAGGTAGTACAATGTTCATATAATACGGCCAAAGGATGATTGTTGAAAGTTTTAGTATTTATATGGGTATTGTATTTATATGGGTATTACAACCCATATATTTTCCGTATACAATATTTGCCAATAGGATCTCTCTTCTATAATGTAGTGGCATTATTCCGGCTTCCGACATTAGACTAGTCGCCGGACTTGTACTGAATGCGCCTATGGCATATCTTATTCCGTTGTTATGTGTTACGTTTAACTTTCGTAAATGCGACTTTTTAGCGGATGAATACACAATACATCTGTAGTCGAGTTTCGATTGTACCAATGTTTTACACAGCTCAGTACTATTTCTTTACCTGAGCCCCAATTGATGTTGGATAAAGATTTAATTATGTTTAGGGCTTTTTTGCATCTATCATTCAAGTCCTGTATACGTAATCCGCATATAAGGGATTTATATAATAATAGATCTGAAAGTCGCACATTATACTTGTATTCTATTGGATGGTCGGCGAGGTCAAAACAGGACTTCAGTGAGGAATTCTCTTTTTGCAGAAGTGTACATAGCATGTTTTCTCTGGTGAAAATTTGAAAACATTATTCCTCGCAACTTCGTTGAGAGAACTTCGTTGAAAGCACTTTGCAATTTGTACTTCACCGTAGCTGTTGTGTTAAAACCATATACAATTGCCAGATCATCGACGTAGACACTTTTGCTGATTTCTTTTGGAATGGAATGGCTAATATCACTTTATTAATGGCGATCGTGAACAAGGTAGCGCTTAATGGCGAGTCTTGTGGTATGCCATTTTCCAATCTTTTTTCTGTTGAATATTTGTTGTAGACGCGTATTTGGAAAGTACGTTCATTACAACTCGAGGTTGTGCCACACGGTACATTAAATACCTCTAAAGGAGTAGTTTGCAGAGATTTGCTTAACTGCACTGAAGATGAAATTGTAGATGGGCTTTCTGGTCAAGGAGTTATTGCATGTCGATGGCTGAACACTCGACGAAACGGAGAAGTCTTACCCTCGGCATCGCATGTGCTAATGTTCAATAAACCTACATGTCCGGAGAAAATAAATGCAGCATTTCATAGGGTAAATGGGTGCCCGCTCATTCTAACCCCATTGCGGTGCTTCGGATATCAAAAATTCGGACAAAGCAGCGAGGTGCACGAGGAAACAGATTTATAGTGTGGTAACCCGTTGCACCCGGATGATCCCACCGGTATGGGCTAACTCTAATGGACAACATAGTGCAAAATCAAGAAACTTTCCAAAATACAAGGTGGAAATTGGGATACAGGAGGTGAAGACCGTTCAGAAGATCAGTTATTTTGAAGTTAAAAAATTCCTGCATTGCAGAACGGCAAAGGCCACGTCTTATGCACAGGTTGCTGCTGCCCCTGTTGCCAACTTCAAACCAAAGGACGTGGAACTACCGCCAGTATTAGCGGTCTTAGCGGAAAGAATTATTGACAAGAAATTGAAGAGTCGTACAAGTAGGGACAGCATTCCAAAGTCGTTAATAATAAAAGGAGACGTGACAAAACAAAAGTGCCCTACTCCTCCGAAGAATGAGCCTTCAGCCAGCTCAAAGGCGAAGGAGATTAAGACAAAAAAGCAGAAGAAAATTGTAACTAAAGTTCACTGAAAAATCGCAACTTCGAGACCTGCAAAAGCAGGAATCTTCATTTTGGAAAAGGAAGATTTAGGAAAACTACAATGGAGCCTCCGAAATCACGGAAGCCTTTAGCTGAGAGGGCGAGACACTCAGCAGCTCCACACGTTCTTGCGGTGAGTACATACAACCTGAACTGTAATGTACTTATGATTGTGCCGTCATAGCCGGCGTCATCCGATGCCGTCATCCATCGAGACTTACGGCGGAGGAACTGAAGACCCCATCTCTTAGGCCTCAGATACCATGGATATCGACATCAAGGCCTTTAGGAAGATTGGAAAAAATAAGCAAAGAAAGATTGTCGAAAAGGAAACCGAGGCGTAGAATTTTAGAAGAGATTGATTTTATGACTTTGAAGAATTTATTTTAATATAGATTGTGATTTTTTAATTTTGCATACCATGAAAGTTTTAAGATGTTTGACATCTTGTATTGTAAGTTATGTGTGATAAGTGACAAGGGCCCTTTATATCCTTGTCATTACGTATTTAACACAATTTTGATTTATATTAGAGTTTTTTAATATTTTGTATGGTGATTTGGACAGTGATTACTTGATGTAAATTTGATTTTTTAACAACATTTCGTAAGAAATGGTTTTTGATTTTAAGTGGCAAGGACCATTTACACCCTTATCATTTTGTATTTTAGATGATCTCTATTGACAAGACTAGTGTTATGGCTATGTCGCTCGTGTTTTTTATCGGGAGGGAAAGGTATGTATTTTCTCTTTTTTTTGATGTGGAACGGGCTAATGACCATAGCAATCGATGGCCTAAGAACTCAAAAAAACGTTCGGGGCGGGGAACGATATGGAACTTCAGTGCCTTCACTTATGCCGGTCAATGGGGTAATGGTTTAGCTCAGGAGCTTTCATGTAGAGTACGGGATTAGCGGTTTCGAGGTGGTTGTGATTATGCTTTTCGGTTTCGCTGTTTTTGGCGGAGGCGGAAAGCATGACTGTTATCTGTTTTTGCCGATGCTGGGCGGAACGCGGACGGGAAGTGCTCATCCTTCTTCCCGGCTGTGGGGCTGGACTGAGGGTGAGCTGATGTGAGCTTAGCTCTGCCGAAATCTTGCGTTGCTGTGTGCGAGTCAGTTACCTCGGTCCTTGGCAGGGATTATCCCATGGGTAAGAGAATTGGGGCCCTTACTACTGCATCCGAGCCCTGAGATGTCAGTATAGTGGGTCAGGCAATACCTGACTTCCCAGCCCGGATTAAATCTGTGGGAGGCAGTTGTCTGGGGGAATCCAGGCGGGATCAATGATCCGGGACGTGCCCAAACTTCTTTCTGTCCGCACCTTGTGACATCATGAGTAACGAAAAGTAACAGATGGAAACTTCAACTTCCACAATTTCTGTGACAGAGATTCTGAATACAAACCCTCGTCCTGAACAGCCGTTGCCCTCGCAAGCGAAGAGAAGATCGTTGAGTTTAGCGAAGAAGTGAAGATTGATCAAATTAAGTTTCGACCTAAGAATCCACCGGGTTGGTCTAATGGTGAACGCGTCTTCCCAAATCAGCTGATTTGGAAGTCGAGAATTCCAGCTTTCAAGTCCTAGTCAAGGCAGTTATTTTTATACGGATTTGAATACTAGATCGTGGATACCGGTGTTCTTTGGTAATTGGGTTTCAATTAATCACACATTTCAGGAATGGTCGAACTAAGACTGTACAAGACTACACTTCATTAACACTCATACATATCATCCTCATTCATCCTCTGAAGTAATACCTGAACGATAATTGCCGGAGTGTTTAGACTCCGGTAATTATCGAAAAAAGGAAGTTTTGACCTAAGAGCGGTAGATTGATTCCAAAATATTTGATGATCAAGAAAAAAGAAGGGTATTTCTCGAAGATTAGCCCTTTCATGATAGCTCGAGTCGTCACGGAAACTGCAGGTAGGCCCGTTAAGGAAACAGGGAATACTGGTATTGGACTCTTTGTAGAAACAGTTAACAATTCACAGTCGATACAGTTACTTAAAGCCACGAAGATTGAAGATCTGGGCTTTAAGGTTACACCACACGGGACGGTAAACACCTCAAAAGGAGTGGTCGTGAGCAGAGATTTGCTAAACTGCACTAAGGATGAAATCGTCGAAAAACTTCACAAACAAAGAGACATAGCGTGCGATTGAACACAGGACCCAATGGAGAAGTTGTACCCTCCGCGTCGCATGTCCTGATGTTCATTAAACCCAAATATCCAGAGATGATAAAAGCTGGTTTTCATCGAGTAGATGTTTGTCCATTCATCCCAAGAAACCTGTCAAAAGCCGCTATAGAAGGTAGCAGATGTTATTAAAACAAAAATTTCTTCTCCGCCAAGGATCGAGCCTTCAACCAGTTCTAAGGTGAAACAAAATGAATCGAAAGCCCAGAGAAAATCTAAATCAAATACATCTCAAATCAAAGTTCAGATCGAGAAAATCTCCATTCAAGGATCTGAGAAGCCCGAAGTAGAGGTGCTAGAGGAAAAGGATTTTGAGACCCAACCACGGAGCCTCCGAAAGAGCGGAGACCTTTAAATGGGTGACAAACATTTCAGCCGCTACGACACTTTAATGGGGAGTGCATCGAGTCTTGACTCTGATGCATTGCTGACCGCACTATCGGAGCCAGTATCATCTGATACCGGCAGCAAACATCCTTCGTAACTTACTGCGGAGGATCAAGAGAATCTACCTCCGAGACCTCAGACACTTTGGAATTCTACATAGAGACCTTCAGAATGTGAAAAAGGATGGCCTAAGGGTAAACCTAAACAAACAAATTTTAAAGTGAAATAGTTTTTAATAACGTTTGTTGGCTTTTATGAAAGGATGACTGTTTAATATTTGTATGGCATTGCAGTTTTTGGATAGTTTTGACAACAGTTCGTTAGAAATGGATTGTGTGTTTTTAAGTACAAGGGTCCTTTACACCCTTGTCATGTTGTGTTTCTTTGTGGATAATGCTCCATGACAAGTCTATTTCTAGATGTTCTGTTTAGACAAGATTAGTTTTTTAAGTAGCTAGTGTTTTTTTGTTTTTTACGGAAGTATATAAGTTCTTTTTACGTTTTATTTTTGTCTGGGAGTAAGGAGTAATGACAACAGTAGTCGATGCCCGAAACTTCAGAAAAAAAATTAAATTAAAAATAATAACAGAGAACAGAGATTTTTTTTTATTCTATCAAAAAAATAAAGTGATCATTAAATTTCTTCGTTTCTCAGTTTAATATTTTTAAAAATGCTGATACCGTTACGTTAGAACCAGGTTGTTTTAACTTCATTGTTTTTAAAAAAAAACCTATATCCACATCCAAACTCCAAATCCTTTATTTCTTTAAGGCTGCGTTGGATATCGTTAAAAAAAATATATATATGAACAAGAAAAGTTAAAGAAATTTGACTTTTATTAAAAATAAAAAAGATCGAAACTTGTCATAAAAATTCTTTGTTATAATTTTAAACATAAATAATAATTATTTCAGTATTGAGAAATATCCAGAACCAAAATTAATTATTAAAAGTAAATAAATAGAAAATGAATAACAACTTAGTATTACAATAATAGTTCAAAAAGTCCTCTTTTCCATTTACACAATATTTCGCTTTATTTAAAATTCCTCGAGTGGCTCTTAACGTATTAATGTATTTATATGAATTCCTTCCATTTTAATTTTGCTTGTAGAACATGAACTTCTTTCTTTTTCCTGTTTAGCCTCCGGCAATTACCTTTCAGGTAATACTTCAGAGGATGATATGTATGAGTGTAGTCTTGTACAGTCTCAGTTCGACCATTCCTGAAACGTGTGGTTAATTGAAACCCAACCACCAAAGAACACCGGTATCCACGATCTAGTATTCAAATCCGTGTAAGAATAACTGCCTTTACTAGGACTTGAACGCTCAAACTCTCGACTTTCAAATCTAAGTTGGGAAGACGCGTTCACCACTAGACCAACCCGGTAGTTGTAGAACATGACCTGTTCTTTCCGTTTTTTCATGAGACACCTGTATAAACTTGCAATAAATCAAATTTTTTAGTTTTTAACAATAAACCTACAATTAAAACAACACAATAAAATCGAATTTTCCATTGTGAGTTTCTGAGCATAGTTTTCCCCTTTTAAAATATCGTCTATAATTTATATCAAATAATCACGATTGCAGTAATTCTATCATTGTTTTCTTCAAATAATACACCGTTTCGTGTAGCGTATCGATTAAGTCTTCCTCACTTTACTTTCAATTCATTCCCCCAACGTCAGCTGTATGAGAAAAATAATTTGACGAAGAATAATCCACTTATCTCGATTCAATAAGCGATGTTCGGCATCGTTCCATCCTTCTCTTTGACGATGCATCAGCATCAGGTACCGTTCTATTTCGACAACACGATTAGAATACTAACCGAGTCGTTTACGATTTCCAAAATTTATTGGTAAGGATCGAGATTAGCAGTAATATCCTGTCTTGGTGTTCTCACATTGCTCTCCGATTGCTGATTGTGGTATTCAGCTCTCTCTTCTCTTTCTTTCATTCTTTGCCTTTTCTTTGGCTCTACGTTCTCTTTCCTCAGCTAGTCATCTTTCTTCTTTTTCTTTACGATGTTCATCGTCCGCATGGTTTTTTACGGTGAACACTAAAGATTTCAATTCGTTTATCGATCCTAATATTCGTTATCGTATTTAATTCGATAGTCTTATTCGTCCATATTATTTATTGTATTCGCAATACTTTACAGTACTATTTCGAAAGTAAAAATTCTCTTTACCTACTGAGAGAATTAATTACTGAATTTACTTACTGGGAGATTAATGATGCAAATGCACACGCATTTGCATCATTAATCTCTCGTAATCCATCGCACCCCATTCGTAATATTTCTTAAGAGGGGGGGGGGGGGAGGGGGGTCTCTCTCCAGGAATTTCATCATCACCGATTTAGTAATTCTTTTTTAATACGACTTTTTTATTGTGTATTAAAAAAATATTGTCTTTAAGATTATTTTATTATTCACTCCAAATCTTCATTTATATTAATTTTGTCTAAACCTTAGATCGCATTGTAATATCAGCGTTACAAACGGCTAAACATTTACACGATAACATTTTAGATGGAGATAGAATCATATATGAATAGTCTCCGACGAAATGGATTACTGATGCACCATAGCGGAATAACAGCGTCGAGTGGTGCGCATAAACTCGTAATAACAGACAAACACGATGGACTATTTTATTCTACTATAGTGTCACATCAATATGACGTCATATTTAAATTCAGTCATGTACAAGTGCCCATAAAATGGTCACCATGCTCAAAGTGTCAATTTAATTTTTTTAAATTTACATTTTATTTTTATTATTTTCACGTTCAGTAATTAAATGTTAATTTAATGTAACGTAATGTTTTGCTGAACTAACTACAACTTTTTTTTCTTTTCAGGTTCAGTGACACTGGTAATTCTTTGATCGTTGATAAAGTAGAATCGGTCGAAGATTCATCCAAAGATGAAGATTGTGTTGAGGTACCCGACCGGTCTGCAGAAGTAACCGAAGAATTTGGTTTTGAGAAGAGCAACCCAACAATATTGAAAACTTGACGCGAGATTATGGCTGGAAGATTAATGTTAAAAGAGCTTCATGAAAATATTTGTGAGGAAAGCATCTAGACAAAATGGAAGTTCGTATGTCAGTGAAAAATCGGTTAGGCAGATGGGAAGATAAATACTTCTTTTTAAAGATCATGAGAATTGCAGGTATAAATGTATTTAAAATATTAATAGTGAAGCTAAGAATAAAAGTTTTACCCAATTTTGGCTTTCTGGTTACTATATTGTGATGATCGAGAGTATATAAGAAAATCCGGAAATTAAACTTCTGGAACGAATTAAAACTCTCAAACCTTCTCTGAAACGCAAAATTTTATGCAGTGACTTGTACGTTCGTATCTATAGAGTTTTCTGAAACAGTTATTCAGACCGAGGAGTTTACAGAGAAAAAACCTACCCGTAAAATACCGATATCACGTGTGAAACTAACCAAGGAACGAGATTGAATAATTGTTTCCTAATTTGAAGTTAGTTTTCCCTTCTAAGAGTATTACGACTGTAATTAGTTTTAATTCATTTATGTGCAGACGCAAGCGTTTTGTACCTAGTAATAACGGTCTTCAAGAAATCATACTTTTCAGATTTTCTAGCATAGAGACTTTAATTTCGCTACAAATTGTTCGAAGCAACCTACTAGTTTTTATTATAAACCTAACAGCTTACTTTGCAAAACGTCTGTATTTGTATATTATTATTATTTTTGCTATTTTTCGATATTTCAGTCATTAATATACTTATATTACCTTATACATTATGAATGAATACTGTCACTTTCTCTTCTGTTCATCAATAAGTCGCCAATAATTCACCCACTGTCCACAAAAAAATGCCCGTAACGTATTCTTCACTTGTTACCAAACGCTTACTGTTATCGCTGTCATCGCAACTGTGTCGAACTCGGGCTTGCGAAACTAGTCACTTTTATCGCTTGTTAACACGACTGCGCCGAACACGGACTCGCCGAACTACTGACTCTCTCCGCTGATCCCTGGCAGTATTTATAATCCCTGGCTTGCAGAACCAGTACCCGCCTGATCCCTTTAAATGTTGAAGCGTAATAATTTTCATCGTCCACGCCCTTACGTTTTTTTCTATAAATCCTTATTCCGATCGGGTTCCCCTTCTGGTCGAACAGGAGCTTTTAGAGGTGCCATTGTCTGTATTACAAAGAACAGATTGTTAAACTAACCCTTTACTTTAAGAAAACTCATTCCCTTTTAGTTCCTTCTAGATTGTTATTTTTATTAATATTCTCTTTCTTTTTTTTAAATGGAAGAAATCCGTTATATTAGTCCTGTTACAATATTTTTGTGACTAATTATCTTTGAGATTATGTAAAATATGGTTTGATTAGTTCTATTGTAGATAGTTGTGTATGTTAACGTTTAATCATATTTACGTAGTGACAAATACTTCTTTTATTATTATTATTATTATTATTATTATTATTATTATTATTATTATTATTATTGTTAAGCCACTTACACTGTAATAAATTAATAAATTATCATAATCATTCAAAAGGTTGGTTGTACGATTAAACTAATGCGGTTTAAAATACTATGTACTGTAGAGTGTGTTTTACGGCTACAATATTCCTCTTTAATTACTACCGTCAATGTTGTTTTAGGTTTAATAATTATCGTGTAATAGATAAACGTCGATTTTAATGAGTAACTCAACTACTTTCTTCTTTTTTTTTTTGATAAGATCTATGGAAAATTAGTCCTAACATTTTACCTCGATCGTTGCTTTTTATGGGATTTCGTTTTTTCTTCATTAAAAGTCTACTGTTAGCCGGTTCAATACACCGTCGGTGGAGGTGTTGAAAATGTTGTACGAATAAACTTTGTAATGGAGCGATGTAATAATTGAAATTGTTTTCTGATCATTCGAGAGTGCTTTTGACAAGAAGTAAACCTGAATGAAATAAAAAATCTCCTATTAAATCTGAGTTTGATAAAATTTAACTGTATTTATTGTTGTGTAGGTACTTTATTTTCGCATATAATTTTAGCTTCCACTGCCGATTAACACTGGTCAACATAAAATTTGGAACTGAAAAGGAAGTAAGTGTTCTATATAGTATTTTATATGCTGAATCTTAATATGTATTCCGAAGCAAACCGATGCGTAACGTTCTTAAATTACAACCCCTTAAATTTAATCCACCGGGTTGGTCTATTGGTGAACGCGTCTTCCCAAATCAGCTGATTTGAAATTCGATAGTTCCAGCGTTCAAGTTCTAGTAAAGTCAGTTATTTTTACACGGATTTGAATACTAGAACCGGTGTTCTTTGGTGGTTGGGTTTCAATTAACCACACATCTCAGGAATGGTCGAACTTAGACCACACAAGACTACACTTAATTTACGCTCATACATATCATCCTCATTCATTCTCTGAAGTATTATCTGAAAGGTAATTACCGGAGGCTAAACAGGAAAAAGAAAGAAGTAAATAAATGGCTGAAATTCATGTTGTCATATATTGCATCTTCATCATAATTTTTAAACCCAATCGTAGTTTTATTTTTTGAATTATTCCACAAAATTTTTATTTTTTTAATATATTTAAATATTTCATAGTTTATTTTATAATATATGTTAGTATTATTTAAATGCCATTTTAAGGTGTTGTATTTGTAATAAAGCGTGAAAAGGAGCAAAAAAGGTTTTATTAGTTGTTAAATATTATACTTCGTATTTAAATACAATATACTCATATAACGGGTAATAATTTAAACTATCATCCATTTAAAAAAAAAAATTTCTCATAAAAAAAGTAAGTTTAATTAATTAATTTGATTAAAAATATTATTATTAAATAAATGCAAATTGAAATTCTCGTAAAGCAACAAAAAAGTTCGTATTTATTTTTTTTTTTAGGAATTCATTCTAAAACGTAATAAATTTTTTTTAATAACATGGGAATTTTGAGTTTTATTTAATTATATTTTACAAAATTCTATAAGTTTTAATATAAGAATATTTTCATAGAAGGCTTTAATTTTAAAGTAATTTGTGAAAATAGAACTTTATTTTAAAATTAGGTTTTCCAAACGGGAAGAAAAAGAAAGTAGCTTAAATCCTTGTGTCATTCAGTTTTGTTTCTGTGTGGTTTTAATCGAACAAAGACTGAATCAAAGCAAAGGTGAATAAGCTTTTAAAAAGTTACCTTGATATTATTTTAAATAAAACACCTATTTTTGGAAGGTTCCGAAAAAACATAATTTTCTTCCTTTTCCGTCCTAAAAAGTCTAACGTCTTCAATCGTAAACTGGATTTGTTGATTCCTGAAAGAGTAATTAAAAATTAACTTCTATGCCATTTTTCATCGCTTCACTATTTTTTTCCTATTTATTTTCAATTTTAACTGGACTAAAAATCTTCTGGATTCAAATATTTAAAAAGCTTATTAGCCTGTTTAACAAAACAATTTTATTTCCTAGCAAACGTTTATTAAAATTTATTAAGAATTTTATCTAGAATTATTGCATTTTTATTCAATGGTCGTACATCTGTTTTAACTGATCATTTTTTAAGTCTGTAATTTTCTACTTTTTCATTTTATCTACTATATGTTCTTTCTTTGGGTATGATATGGCTTGTTTGTAACCTAGAAACGTTTTTGATTTTCACATCATCAAAAATCATCGGCCTATTTATTTATTGTTTAAATCATCGGTAAATTTAACCACTGGTAATCAAATCCCCCTTTTTAGCAATGAAAAACTCCACGGAAAAAAAATTAATAGTCTTTAAATAAGATGCTTGTATAATGTAAAGGATATAGTTTCTTAAAAATGTGGTTTTCACTTATAAAGAGTGACAATGAAGTAACTGTAATTATATTATTTCCTACAATTAATTACAGTTGTTCCTTTCATGAACATTATAATTTGAATAATATGGGCTTAATAATTTAGCCTCCTGATTTTTTAAATTTTGTTGCCGTAATTTGAGAATCCTATGAAAATCCATTAGTAGGTATTTTTCATTATAACGCACTGTTATGCTTCTTTATTTCTCACATGCAGTGTACACGACTTAAATATATCATATTTTAGCTAATGAGAAAATTAAGTAATACTTCAAAGTTATTAAATACTATTTAAATGACACTGTTTAGTTTAAATTTGAATGCAGATTTAAAATAAACCTTAAAAAATTAACTAAATTTACTCTGAGATATGATCTCATCGTTTAATACAATAATAACAAAATAATTAATGTTTTAAATAATTTAGTCTGGTTTTTATTCAATAAATATCAGTTTGTACTTTTAGTCGGTTTATCATTTTTAATAAAATCATTAAATAATTTTATTAAATTCCTCCTAATCCAGGTCTTAACGCAAGGTTGTATGTTTTAATAAAGCGTTAGCCTATTTTTATATTTTAAAATATATTTTCAAAGCGGCTCACTATAAATATTTTTAAATTATGTTACTTCAAAATATTTCTCCGTGTTTATGAAAATGTTTTATGATTATATATTTTTCTGACTTTATAGTCGGTTTGAGGAAAATCATTCGGTAGAGGTTTTATGTTGATGTCAAGGACTTTTTAAAGAAAGAAGAGAAAGCCCTGGGAGGATGAGTTCACAAGGAAAATTTATTTAAAAGTTCAAAAATTTTAGATTAAATTTATTAGTAGATTCTTCTATAAATAAGGGATGGGATCGGCAGTTCAGAAATTGGAATGAAAATATCACTTTTAAAGTTTATGTCCTATGCGATTCCTGTGTAAGTTTGCTGTTATTTTCGTTTTATGTAATCGGTGTTTCTATCCGGTTGTTATAAATTAATTCCAAAAAAATTTACGCATTGAAATAATTAAATTAGGACGATAAATAATTTTGGCATATAAATAGGAAAATTCTTCCCGTTAAAAAAATGCTATAATTCAACTAGTAAAATCTTTCTTGGAAGTTTTAACCGACTGGAAAATTTATTAAAGTTCGACCTGTAACCTACCGAACAAACCGACTGTGAATACAAGGACACCGGTATTACGACGTCATGCCCTCTTTAATCCTGTACATTATCGTCCTTCAAATAATGATGGTGCTTAAAGCTGTAATGGGGGATAGGTGTAAAATGGGCGTGATTCCGAAGACCAATCACAGAGTGAGTTGTGTACACTCGTTTTACAAGTAACAACAGCTTCAAATCCACCCATTGAATCTGTGGTCCAATCGAGCTAAAAAGTACTCTTCGGACAACGGGGAGTTATGTATGACCTCCTTCCAGTTCCCCTACCATGAATGTTTATCCTATCCGACAAGTAGCGATATCTGCCGCAGGACTAAGAACTAATATTCTTTGGTCGTCTTAATAAAATTTATTCTTTCTTTAGTATCTGTTAGTTTTTTGCTATCGCGTAACAAAAAGTTATATTCTGTAGCCTGAACTTATCGTTAGAAACTTAATTCATTTCATTTACGTGTGTATCATTAATGGAACTATTTTTACTAACTAAATTAAACTTACTAACAGAATATCAATTAGCTTGTTTTCCGAGCATTTACGAATTAATTTATAATAAATAAGTCATGTTGTGTCCACATCAGATTTTTAATTTCGTTATATAAATCCTATGTAATTTTCAAATTCCTATGGTAACATTTCGCACGCATCGATTATTTTCATTGTGGTTACTCGAAAGTCCATGTTTCGTTGCCACATATAACTATACTACTTAGTACTTTTTTCCTCAATTTTTTCTTAATTTCTAGATTACGCTTGGCTGCCCTGAACCTCTTTGATATTTTTCTTCCTTTGTATGGAATAGTTCTCAAAGTATGTCCTGTATCATTTTCCTGCTTAAATACAATTAATTTTTAACAAGATGTTCGTAAGTCAAGTGATTTTGTAATTTAAGACTTCTAAAATCTGATAGGGCATGACTAATCTAAACAAGAAATATTGTTTAATAATCTTTATAATACAGTATCAAAAGAGTACAATGCTTAAACTGAATCTTCCAAAATCTGAGATATAATAAAAATAATATTTTTTAAAATAAAATATTAAAAGAAATAAGAAGAGGTGTCATAGAAATAAGACATTACGAGATATGTATTTGACAGCTCGTCATTTTTTAGACTTAAGTAAAAATTTTTAATGTACGAAACATACATATTTTAGATGCTAGAGAAACGGAAGAGGATCTAAATAATTCTTTTATCATCAATCATTCTATTGGTTTGATGAATTTCTCCATTGCCTCCCATTCTAGGAGAATTTTTTAACATTAAAGTATGTTTAGCATTCTACATTTCCGATCAATTAATCCGTAATGTATTTTAATTTTTGGTTTTCTTTAGCATTTTTTGTTTTTTATATTTCTTTCCTTATTATATTATTTTACTCCAGTTGTCTTAATGCTCCACCGGTTCTTTTATAATAAAAGTTTGTTTGAGGGCGCTTTTTTATTTCCTTGTAGAAAGTAAATGAAGTATTGTGATGGGGGAAAAATTTACGTTTTCAGATTTCAATGGAAATAACCATTTTAACGATCCCTGAATCCATCTTGACTAGTTTCGGCGTGACGTCTGTACGTACGTATGTGCGTATGTATCTCGCATAATTCAAAAACGAATAACCATAAGGTGTCGAAATTTTGGATTTAGGACTGTTCTAACATTTAGTTGAATACCTCACCTCTTGATTGCAATCGACTGAACTAAAAGGGTTCAAAAAAGCCCAAAATCCAAAAAAAATGTATTTTGGACTTTTCTTAATTGCAGTAATCAGCCTTCATTGAGAGTTTTTCAACGATTTATCATAAGTGGAATTTATTTTCATTGGTTCCAGAATTATAACCAAATAAAATTTAATTAGTAAAATATTTGGATCAAGGGAAGGCACATGAGTTCAAATCAGACTTCATCTCTTTTTTTTTTGTTAACTTTCTTTTTTAATTTAAATATATTGATTTATTAATAATTATTAACCTCTGATTGTAAAAACGTTTTACGATAAATAATAATTCAATAATAACCATAAAAGATATGTATGAAAAATATCAGATGTTATAAATGAAATAAAATTTTATGTACTTTTCATTAAAAAAAAACAAAATGTATATATGTAATTTAATAGGCGTACAAGGAATTCATATGATGTCCACGTCAGATTTTTTTACAGTTTCTTTAAAACAGTTTAATTTTGACGTTAGTCGTTAGAAATGTAAATCGATATATCGATAATAGTGGTTCTTTAATTTTAGAGATCTGTGTTTAGTGTTTTACATTCTTTAGTTAAGATCTCACTGAAAACTTCAGTAGATATTTAAGAAAGATTTTTCTAAGAAAAAAAAATTATATACAGTTTCATAATTTTTATGTAAATAGATTCTTTAATATATTTTAAATAAAAGTATTGAAAATTTCTTTTTTGTCATCGGTCTGATTTTAAATCTATCCAGGGAACTATGTTTTAAATTAGTTCACATGTACGTAACTCCAATTATTTTGTCTTTATTTTGAGATTAAGACTTTTAACTCCTAACAAGTTATTGGCCCGATTACATACAGTGCTGCAGTTCGATCTGTTAAGTGTCAAGTTGATCGTTTTTAAGAGAGAATTCTATAAACTGAATCCGGACAACCAAAAATACCGTCATCGGTCTGATTTTAAATCTATCCAGGGAACTCTGTTTTAAATTAGTTCACATGTACGTAACTCCAATAATTTTGTCTTTATTTTGAGATTAGGACTTTTAACTCATAACAAGTTATTGGCCCGATTACATACAGTGCTGCAGTTCGATCTATCAAGTCTCAAGTTGATCGTTTTTAAGAGAGAATTCTATAAACTGAATCCGGACAACCAAGAAATACCGATATTACGGGAATTTAAATCTCTTTAATAGTAAGTGCACTTTTAACCGGACTTAAACTAGCTTCTGCTAATGTTACAGTTATTTGAATGATTTATAAAAAATTATCCGATGGGTAACAATGATTATGTTCGTGGTAGTAAAGCTACAAGTTGCTCGTGTAAAAGTTTCCAGAAAAAGGAACAGAGGGAAAAATAACCGTTAGGAATATGTTAACGGTAGCCCCTCATACGACTTCTGAGTTCTGAATTATGCTGCAATTATATGCCATATAATTATATTGATTAGTAATTTGTATTAATATATAATTGTATTACTCTAACGGGATAACCTGAACAATTATACTTTGACTTTTATCATATTACGTGATTTCTGATTTAAGAACGTATCTAAAATTGTTAATTTTCATACATCTTACATTATCTTTGGTCAGTTTTAACAACAGATTTTCTGTTTTTAATTAACAATAGTTTTGTATAACATTTTGTGGTAGCTCCTAAATTTCTCTGCCGGGATTTTGTTCCCTTAGTACTCTTTTCGTTTGTTTTCCAGAATTTGAAAAAAAATTTTCTACTCAAAAAAGAGATTACGAAAAGAACATTTTTACAGTATTATAAATGATTGTAAAGGTTGACTAGGTTAAGAATCGAAATATTAAGTTTTTTAATAAAGGTTATATTTGGGCAGAGAATACTATAAATGATGTTCTTAATGGACTCAGAGCCCGGATATGATACCATTTAATTCAAATTTCTGCTGATTTATACAGTTCATAACAATGATTATTGTTACCATCGGCCTATATTATTATCAGTATCATTGTGGCCTATAGTATTATATGAATATTTTATCTCAATAACTACTTGTTAAATCCGACAGTTTGATTTAAATTCTATTCGCTAAAACTTTATTGTATTCCAATTCTAAAAAATCAGTGTTACTAAATTAAGAACTGGCTATTTCGCCGACTTTCGGCATTAGCTTAGTAATTAAAATTTAATCTTTCGCCTAAAGATAAAGTTGAAAACTATATCTTCTAAGTATTTTTTATGTATTGTTTATTTATATGTTTATCTTCTAATCCGAAGAAATATATAGTAATAAAAATAGGGGATGGATTTGTTAAAACGGTTAATAGTTATAAGTATCCGAATAAATCCAACAAATTGTTAAGCTACTTTGTTCTACGGTATCAAGAAATATGGTTTAATCGCTTGCAGCGTTTTTAGTTATTCAAACAAAAAATTACTTTTTAAATATTTAACTCCTACCGCTGTGAAATAAAGACTAAATAAACCGAATGGTTTGAGTTATGAAGGAGAGGAAGATAAAGGTGTTGGCGATATCCTTCTACTTGCTTCGATTTTTCATGATACGGTAAAAAAAAAATCCTAGAAGGGATCACCGTCGGAAGAAGAAAAATAAATTACACAAAGCTTAACGTAATATTTTAGCAGATAAAACAGAAGATATTTAACAGATGATTTCAAAATTATAAGGATTAAAGTAGAATATAGCATGAAAATGAAAGTAAAATAAAAATAATTAGATTAGGTGATTATAAGAACTGGAGTGTGGGTACTATAATAAAGACAGTTTTAAGTACTAAAAAAACAGGATAGCACTTTAAGGATTATGTAAACAAAAGTTACGAAAGTGAAAAAAAATAAAAACCACAAGAGCATCTTTAAAAGAATGAAGCTTGTAATAAAAAGAAACGTCTTTATTATTTGTTTAGATGCGGAGTTAGATATAAAAAAGCTTCTTGTGCTTCTTATGAAAGAGCAAGACAGGAAAAAAAAGCAAAAAGAAAGACTAAAGGAGTTTGAAGTGAAGGTAAGAAGGAGATCAAAGAAAACTAAGTGAACTAACAGGGTTAAAAATGAAATAACGAGAATAGAATCTTAATTAGAAGAAATCAGAATAGGAAAGCCGACTTGTCGGGACATATCACGATAGAAGAAGTAAGAATGAAATTAAAGCAACGCCAGAACGATTCTTCAATTAATTTGCTTCTTTTTTTCTTCGTACAAGAAGTACGAAAAGTTTTCTCTTCTTTAAAAGAAAATATTGTAAATTTTAGACATCTGCGTAAATGGAGATGAGAACTACCAAATACTTAATATTTGGTGAATCTAGAAGCGAACGGAAGAGTATAGACTGCTATAAGGGTAGAGAACTCTCCTAACTAATAACTCCTCATTTAATGAAAAATGATAAAGTATATAGGTTACATACATACATATATATATATATTGATAGGTTTAACAATAAAGTTTTATAAATCTCATGATACTATTTTTCAGGAGTGGAAACTTTTGAAAGATATTTACCAAGTTTTTGGTGATGTTATTTTAGGTATTTCTTACGAAGGTAGACTTGTTTTTCGCTGAAAAATAAACAAGAGTACATTTTTTCTTTAAATCTAACCGACTAAGCCATATCGTCCTCTTAATTTTCTCCCCAAACCCTGATAGAATACTTTCGTTTAACTCTTCTATGCAATTTATTATTTCGAATTTCACGGATTGTAGGTTAAATAGCAGTGATCTAGATTAGATACCGATACCTGTGAATTCACGCGTAAATATCAGAATTTTCAATTCCTGTTACCAAAGGTTCAAATCCTATTAAAGATTAGTCGCTTTTATATGGATTTGAATAAAAAACGTTGAATACCTGTGTGTTTGGGGTTCAGTTAATTACACGTCTCAGGAATGGTCGGTTTGAGTTTGTACAAGACTACACCTTATTTATATATCATCCTCCATCTCATTGGACTGTGGGGGGTTTGCTTATTGTTCATTAGTTGAACAGGTTTCAATGTACAAATTAGGAAAAAAAATATCAAAATTTTAATACAGACATTGTAGAAATTAGAGCTCACAAAACTTTAAAATGTCAGAGAATTAAATATCTTAGACGGTACTTTCCTCCATTATGTAATTACTATAAAATCGAAAAGTAAAACGACGATATAAATTTAAAAGATTTAATGAAGTTTGATTGTAAAATGTTTGTTATACTAAAACATTTCAATCTATCGTAAGTTTAATTTGTTAGTATGAAAAAACAATAAGAAAAAAGATGGCAACTTTTCCCTGCAATTTATAAATATAAATTTTTTAATTGACTAAATTATAACTACATTCTCGTTGATAGGCTCACACAAAACCAATACACCAAGTATGTTTTTAATTTTTAACGTAAATAATATACGCAATCACTTCAGGAAAGATGCTGGTCCATTTAGAAACAAAAAAATGGTTATCACTCGAATCGTTACAAAAATCAAGATAAACCAAAATTCCTTTTGGTTTCTGTATTGAAAGAAACAAATTATGAAATCTGACGTTTAATCTCGATTTAAATTTTTCTTACGATTTTAACAGCTAGATTATAAAATTGTTAATCAAGATTATTTGTTCTTTTGGACAGATATAATTTGTAACGACTTAATTTTCATATTTACTATATATGTTTCCCGAGGTATAGTCCTAAGTATTTAAAATATAGAACGGAAATGACGCAAGAAATAAGTATTTTAATGATGTTTTTACCTAAATTTGCATTATCATTGTAGATTTAAACGTATTTTATCCTCAAGGACGTAAATAAAATATTCTTTTAAAAAATACTCATTATGGTAATACATATATATTTGTGTGTAAATGTATGATTCGTAGAATGCTACATGAATGTGAAATATTACCGACAGGTAAAGGAGATTCTGTTGCAACGTAACAATTTTTATAGACCGGATTGTAGGAATATCTGTTCACACGAATTGTAATCTCTACTACTTTATGATATCCTCTCTATTTTCTTTTCCTTCACTTTTAATTAATTTCTGCAAAACTACTTAAAGATGCAACTAAGCTTTTTGTATACTGTTTAATTTAACATACAATCCATTATATTAATCACCTACATAACAATTTCATCAAATTAATATTTTATTAACTTTAACTAGAACTGGAAAATCACTTTAATTACATTCAACAAAGTATAAGCCGCTATAGAATTATGTAGTATGCTGTTAGAATATCTTTAAATCCGTATTTGTACGAAATGTAGAATTTTCGAATCGGATTTATCAAAACAAATCTCTTTGTTTTTACTTGTACTTCGTACAAGGAAGTATTGTAATCGCGAAAAATTTCGGTTTTCAGATTTTAACGGAAATATCCATTTTGACTATCCCTGAATCCATTTTGAGTAGTTTCGGCGTGACGTCTGTACGCATGTACGTATCTCGCATAACTCATATACGATTAGTCATAGAATGTTGAAATTTTGGATTTAGGACTGTTATAGCATCTAGTTGTGCACCTCCCCTTTTGACTGCAATCGACTTGACCAAAAATACCCAAAAACGCCCAAAATCCATAAAGATTTGGATTTTGTACTTTTTCTTAACTGTAGTATAAGCCCTATTGAGAGCTTTTCAGTAATATAAGTGGTACTTGTTTTCACTAGTTCCAGAGTTACAGCCAAATAAAATTTTAATAAATGAAATATTTGGATCTTACAAAGGGGAAATCTGACTTCATTTCTTTTTTTTTTAATTTAAATATATTGATTATTAATAATTATTAACGTCTGATTGTAAAAATTTTTCTTGCAATAAATAATAATTCAATAATAACAATAAAAAAAAAGAAGAAGTTATTAGTGAAATAAAATTTTATGTACTTTTCATTTAAGAAAAAAAAAGCGTATATGTAATTTAATGGGCGTACAAGGTCACACATCAGAATTTTTAATCATTAATTATTCTGGTGTCTAAATTATGAAATAAATAAAAGGAATAATAACGTAATGTATCTTATTTTTAAATCTGTCTCACATGATTCTTTCGTTTGATGACGCTTTTCATGATCGAATTCCCATCATCAGGTAAATGGTATAATTTACGTTTCGAATACGTCAGTATTTATAACTACATAAAAAAAGCTATTCAATCATTTAAATAATAAATCGCTCTAAATATGTATCGATTGCCCAAATATTCGGGTAGCGATCACGGATTAACTTTTCCCAATAATTCTGCCGAATATATATATTTATTTTTATAGTGTAGTAAGTAATCAGTAAACTAACAGATTTTTTTATTTGCTTTTAAATATCTATGTAATATAACAATGAATGAATTAGTTTCTTCACCTGATTATTGAGAGTTTTTCAAGAAATGGCATAATAAGGCAAAATTGTATGATGGTTAAATTTGAAAATAAATTACTTCACTATTCTTTTTATAAAGTCATTAAATAATAATAGCATTAAACTCATTATGATTTTACATTCTCAGCTACTAAACAATTTGTTACTTTTCATGGCCGAATACGTCAATTTTTAATGTTTATAATAAAGAAATTTATTTCTTTTTATTGGAAATAACTTTTCGAGTTACATAGCTTGAATATACATGATACTCGTATAATCAGTTATAAATTCAACGTATAACTTACATAATTAATAAGTTATTACTTAATTATAATATGTTATAATTCAATCTACGTTCATTTAATCTCAATGCATAAAAGCAGCAAAGTGAAAAATTCAAAAATATGTATGCTTATTATAAAAAAAACACAAAAAACGAATTTGTTAAAATCAAGTAGTTACTTTTAAAACTTTCCATTTAAAACTAAATTAAAAAGCTCGCTTTTTACTATTAAAATAAGGCTTATTTCAAAATAAGTAAAAATAATTCGAGTGTGTGTGTGTGTGTGTGTGATTGTGTGTGTGGGTGTGCGTGTGTATATATATAAACAAATTACTACTAAATCTAATTAATTTAAATTGTTTTAATTAAGACTATTTATCAACTAATTTTTGATTACACGTAGGCGTAATCATATTGCTAAATTTTTAACAAATACATAGTAGTTTACATACGCAGTGTGTTCTGTTTTTTGCATTGTTTTAATTTTATTATCTTATTTTTTTAAAATACTAAACAAAGAGAGTAGCGATGCGTGTTGTTTAATTTTTTATTACTTATCGGTAGTTTCTATCTCGGATCAACATAAATGTAAATTGATCGATCTGTAATGAGAAATATACATTTTGACCATCCCTGGATCCATTTTGACTAGTTTCGGCGTGACGTCTGTTCGTGCGAAAGTGCGTATGTATCTTGCATAACTCAAAAACGATTAGCCGTAGGATGTTGAAATGTTGGATTTTGAACTGTTGTAACATATAGTTGTGCACCTTCCCTTTTGATTGCAATCGACAGAACCAAAAGTATTCAAAAAAGCCCAAAATTAAAAAAAAAAATTGGACTTTTTATTAACTGCAGTAATAAGCTCTCCTTGAACGCTTTACAACGATATATCATAAGTGTTACTTATTTTCATTTGTTCCAGAATTATAGCCAAATAACATTTTAATTAATAAAATATTTGGATCTTAGGGGAAGGCAAATCGGCTGGAATCAGAAATCTCCTTTTTGTTAACTTTTTTTTTTAAATTTAAATATATTGATCTATTAATAATGAATCATTATGAGAGATTAACCTCTCACTGCAAACAATTTTTACGATAAATAATAATTTAATAACAAAAAAAAGGTTTTTAATGAAATAAAATTTTATGTACTTTTCATTAAAAAAAAAGTAAATGTAATTAAATAGGCATACAAGGAAGACATGTGTTGTCCACATCAGACTTTTAATGTTTAATAAACAAATTTATGTTTATCGAAAATAAGTTTTCGAATTGCGTAACTAGAATATACATGATACTCGTATTGTAATTTATAAACTGAAATTCACGGTGATACTTTCTTTTTGTCATTACAACCTGAAAAAACTACTGTTGAAATTCTGTTCTCTATTCATCGCTAGTGAACTCTAACGTAACGAAAACGAGTACCTTATGAAAATATTAAACCTAATATTATCAGAATTTTTGAAACTACACAATAAACCACCTGTTTTTGCAAAATATTTCAAAAATGGTATTACATAAAGCATCCGAATGAATACTCTTAAAATATTTACTAAAATAAAACAAGTAAGATCTTTCCATCCGTCAGTTATTATACTCCCACATTTTTATTAATTTGCATAATCCGATTATTTTACTAAAGGACAATCATTTTTCTCTCTTTACTACGCGCAAGCAGAATCTATACTTTAAAAACAAGAATATTATTATTAACAGAATAAAATAATATATTTTTCCGAAGACTATCTCCACCACCTAAATATAATTCAACTTACTATCTCTTGTACTGTTCATGTCGTACTCTAACGACAAAATCTAACGAGTTTGTTTTTTATATCGAACTTGATTTCCTTTTACGAATTACTTATTTTATTTTTAATGTTATTCATTAATTAGTAACTTTTTCGTTCCTTATTATTTACGTCAAAAGGTCAGCTAACTCGTTTGTTCATGTTTTCATTTTTATAAGTTTGATTCCCCCATCACACTGCTTAGAATTACGAACCCATTAAAGATTAATTTTCTATAGTTTTTTCCTTTCTGATACTACCAGTCATCAGCGTCGATGAAAAAAATAAAATTATGTTACATTCGCATTACTCTTATTTGCACCTTGGCGGTACAGTGTTATTAAAGGCCCTGGTTTCCAAATTTGGTTTCAAAATAATGTCTTTTTTCAGGGGTGAGGAAGTTTACCTCCCAGCTGAGAGGACAAGGAGAATTGTGATGTGAGTTTTTCTTAGTCTTTACACTAGTTGGTATATTAGTTTCTCAAAAAGACTTATTTGCCATTTTTAGTGAGCATCGCCTATCTGCCGACCAGCGACATGACTGTTGATACGTGGCCTGCTATAAACGGGATGTTTATATTATAATATTGTAATATTAAAAATAGAATTTAATCATTCTGAATGTACCGGTACTGAATGTAATCATTTTCAATCTCACGGATTAACTTAGAAGAATTTGACCATTTCTATTCCAAACAGAATGTAAATGTCCGTTTATTATAAATGTAAATGGACTTTTACAGAGTAAAAAATAAAACTAATACCTAATTTTAAGATATTTTAATCTTAAAATAAAATATGTTATCAATAATTATTAAAAAAATCGTTTAAAATCTTTATATTGATTACAGGTTTTTTTTTTGTCCAGTAGACAAGTGGCCTGTTATCGTTAACATATCGATATATATTTTTCCTTTTCATTTGTTTAATGATTTTACATCAGTCATCTCATCAAACCCTCATCGAAATTGAATCTAGTATCAGCTAATGAAAAATCAGCATGCTGACGACTTCACTGCTTAAATGTTCCCATATGTAATGAGATCTTTAAATTATTTGAAGGATATGCATGTGCGAATTTTAAGCGTGTTATTAAATGTGAATATATTCTTTGCTTTATTATCATGAAAATCCTAAAATTATTTTTTAGATTAAAGAATTTTACTTACGTAATAGTCTCGTGTAGAAATTATATACATACTCAACGCATATACAAATATATAACAATCAGTAAAACTAGTAATATAAAAACCCTGCCCACAAGTCTCTATTTATTTGTTTCACATTTAGCGTAAACGTAATAGAATATTTTGAGATTTAAAAATTCTTTATTAATAAAACATAATTATGCAATCCAGATAAAAATTCAATATATAATATTTATTGAAATGAAATCACGATAGTGTTGTAATAACTTGTAACATTTAATCTTTTCTCACGCAATCAAGTAATTTATTATTTTTAATAATATGCACCAGATGACATTTTCGCTTAGATATTTACTTCAGATAAAATCAGCGAAATAGTTTTCCCGAGTAGTTGTTTGCAAACAGTTAATCTTTATTCATTGATATGATCTGTCATTACTGTTATTATGTTTAAGATAGAATCCTACTTATTAGATTTCCTTTTAAATTAATCGTTAAATGTTATTTTTTACTTTGTATCAATGCATTTCTACTTATAAATTTACGGCTGAGCGAAAATCGTTCAATAAATCTACACGTAATAAATTAAAAGTAGCCTTTCACAAAGGTTTGACATATCATCTGTATACAAAACAGTCGAACCCCAAAATAAACTATTGTTCTTAAGTTTTTTAACAATATTTAAATGAATTATTAAATTATTTTACATACTAGGAGTTCAATAGGAGTTGCACATATTCGTTAGTTTGATAAAAAAAAAAACATTGATGAAGAAACTCTGCAATAAGAGCTCTCCACGAAATATAACTAAAAGATCTTTTAGTACCATAAATGTGTACCTTTTGTACTATTTACCATAAATGTGTACCTTTTGTACTATTTACCATAAATGTGTACCTTTTGTACTATTCCATTTATATATGCCTTTAGGTATATATGTACCTTTCCATTTATTTAGAAAGTGCCTAATTACTTTATAAAAATATCACTTCTAAACGTCATTTAGAATAATAAGTACAAAAAACTTGTATATTATTTACAAATGCAAATTTTAAACATGTTATTAGAGGTGAATATATTTTTTGCATTACTACATTAGATATTACCTAAGTCTATGAGACTAGACTTTCTGTATCTAAACGAGGACCCAGTCCTAGAAGGTCGCTACCTCAGTGAGTTCTAGAAAGAAAGGAATAATAAATAACAAAAGGGACGGGATGAGGAAGAAGACAATCAACTAAAGGTAGAAATAATCCTGATCGGACTATATAGAGATAGTTTTATCGTCTTGCCCAGGGCATGTTAATAAATACTGCGCAGGTTTTAAAAAAAAAAATCAATTTTTGAGCGCTCGACTTAGCGTAGATGTATCGTATTGTCTGTACTTCCAAATTTTTTTCAACTCAACATTGAACACATTCTTGGACTAGAAATCCATTTCCAAGGTTACAATCCGCCTCAAAACTATTTTTCAGTATCTAAACTTCAGTTATTAGAATTTACAATATATCTTGTTCGTTAAGTTTTATCTATGGTTTTAAGCGTCGTCTGTTTGGAAAAAAAGAAAGAAATGATTACACGGAAAAATTAAATACATAGCAAAACTAAAATAAAAAGAATTAATATTAAAATTTTGTGAAAGAATATCGACTATGATTTCATCAACAGGAAACTAAAAACGAGATAAATAAATATAATTATAATGAACAATAGATTATTGATTATAGAGAACAGAAATTAAATATCCAGGGAGCACAATTAAAATGCATAAAATTTCTGCAAGTAATTTACTGCAATCTCTTCAGATTCAGCGATGTTGTGTGTGGGTGAAATTTAATTTATAGATTTAAAATCTTACGCAAAACACAATAACTAAAAAAATAAAGCGAGCAAGAAACTATAAATGTTACAGTTTAAAAGGTAAAGATCAATAGTAATTGAATTTCTACTTGAATGTCAAAGAAATAACGTGTACGTATATTATTAGCCTGATTTCAATGTTCCTTCTTTATATGGGCGTACTTGACTACAGTCGGCTTAGGCTTACCGTTCTTAGCTACCACAAAAAGACCAGACATTGACCTCTTTTGATTTAAAAAAAAAAAGATTTATTAAATATATTTTTTCTGGTGTAATATCTTTTCAAATGAATTGAAAAATACTAATTTGATCGCTCTACGAGAAATTGTATAATTCAGTACCCATTTATTCCAAACGTTCAGTTTTCTTGTTATTGAAGCTAGAAGAAATGAAAACAGCTGTTAATGGCCTATTCATAAGCATTACTGTCCTTTTTATGAATACTCATTATAATTTAAAGTGGACGTTATAGATATGAGTATTATATATTATATTTTGTTGTCAAAACAAGCTCATCGCATTTTTCCACTTCTGAAACAGGAGATTGAAAAACAGGTGTTGCTTGTTTGTTACCTACCGTGATCATATGATGGTCCTCTCTTTTTCTGTTTAGCTTTCGGACCCACCGTAAAGTATTACTTCAGAGGATGAATGAGGATGATATGTATGAAAAATAAGATATGTAAATAAGGTGTAGTTTTGTACAATCTCAGGTCGGCCATTCCTGAGACGTGTGGTTAATTGAAACCAAACTACCAAAGAACACCGGTATCCACGATCTTGTATTCAAATCCGTATAAAAGCAACTGCCTTTACTACGATTGGAACCTTAGAACTCTAGACTTCGAAATCAGCTGAATTGTGATGAGTTCACCACTAGCCTAACCCGATGGGTTAACCGTACGGTGGTAGCTGACCTTAAATGATAAAGAAATAACTACCATTTACGGCATAGCGATTTCTTATAATAAAAAGCATCCCATGCCGTGCTTACAAGGAAAATTAAAAAGTAAAGTCTTTTTCGGTCACCTTTTCCACTGACATAAATTTCATGCAGCGTACCAGAAAGGAGTGCCATTTCAGCACATTTAAATGTGCTGAAATGGCACTCCCACTGATCACATCGAATTCTTTCGGTTATATTGTCACCGAAGGAAATCGATATATAATAAACATCATTAATTTCAAAGAAGTTCACTGTGATTAGAACCCCTTGAACCTCAGACGCTTTACATGTTTTGCTACAATGAAAAAATATTGTGACGGAGTGTGATCCGACTAATTATTTACCTGTTTTGTGAAAAAAATTCGTCTTTCGGAAAAAATTCACTTAAGATCATTTGTTTATTTATTTTCTATGCCGGATATTTCAGTTTTCTTTAATACTTATCTAAATGCTTCATACCGTTAGTGTAAGATGGTGAGATTTTTTTGCGATTTTCCAAGTAGAAAAAGTGTGGTTTTTAACCGTTTGTATATATATTTATTTCTTTTAGATAATTATAATGAATTTTGTCAGTCAATTATTATTTTAGTTTTTCATTCTTTACAAAATTCTTGTAAATAGGTAAAAATCATTAACTTAAGTATAAAAACTAAATGTTGAGGATTTTAAATATTTCAGATTTTTTATTAAACGATTTCAAAATAACTTTAGGGCAGAACGCAAAGTAATAACAAATAAAGATGGATTTATCTTAAACGGTTGAACAGAAAAGCGGGAAAAAATCTTAAACGATTTCTGATTATAATGAAGTTACAGCTCCATTTTGGATGGTTTAAGTGCTCCAGCAAAAGGAATAGTCGGTGGCTTATTTTATCAGCCTACCGATTATTCAAGCTCAAGCTTACCAAGCAGAGAGAATTTTGGGAAAAATGAATTCAAACTATCAAATGACTGAATTAAATAATTCAAAAAATCATCACGCCATATATGAAACCGAGTGCGTGTGGCCAATAACATAGACGTTATAGCAGTAGCATAATAGAAGGGAAACTGTTGTAGTTGAGGGTATTTTTTAGATTATTACGGGTCAAAATCGTTGCTGACGGTGGTAGTAATAAATGAATTTGGAAATTTAATAGGTTTTTGTACTTTTTACTGTATTTATTTTTTCACGTTAATTTTAAAGGCGATTAAATTAAAAAACAAAATACTCTTAATTCAATTTTAATAGTAATATCTCTAGTATTTTCACTGAACTATAGTGACATTTCATTTTTATAATCCTACCCATACGAAAAGCTTCTTTTAAAATAGAAATCTGTCAAAGTTAAGTTTTTTTTAAATATTTCACTGAATTCCGTTTTAGAAAGGATTTACTATACACTTTTTCTCTCGTTAAAAAATAATGAACGATGGACTACGAAAGTAATTAAGGGTGGAAAATTTGGAGTTTTAAAACTTACTTTACGAAATAACTATTTTGCAATCTACTTTTATCTAATGCCGGATAACTAAACAATATGCATGTAGATGCTGGATACCTAATTTTACTGAAAATGATGTTCATTCTTTTATACTCGTAATATTTCTCTTGAGAAAATAAATAAAACAAAATCGTCTTCAAAGAAAGCAATAAAAAATATATGTAATTATAAAAATATTCAACGCTTTAAATTTCGAATTTTGAGGTCTGTACCGAATGGAAACGAACAACCAAAAACATTCCTTAATTTGGCTTCAACAATTAAAATATCGGAATGTAAAGAAGAATCGAATATGTTTTTACTTGTATATTTAGTCGATGTGTATATCGTTTTATTTCATTAAACGTATTTCAGCTTTATTTAAAATTCGACTAGGCTTATTAAAAAAAACAAAAAAACGGCAACTCATATGGAAAAAAGGCCTTTACAAGTAACACAAGATCCAAAAAACTAAAAAAATAAAAGTCAGAAAAGAATGAAGAGAAACAAGTCTGTCACTGACCATTAGCTAAATCTGTAATATTAAATTATTTATCAATATTTTACCTCAGATTTTGTAATTAATTTTCTTGAAGTTCTGTGTGAAAATATTATGTACATAAAAGAAAAGATTTCTAACTCCATATATCATTAAACTGTAAATATCAGGCCTATATATATACATATAAATAACAAAGTTCAAGCCTTATTTACACACGAAAGCGGGCGCGTACGTGGTGAAATTGGAAATTTCCTTATTTAAAAAGAAAAACTATCATTTTAATTTTATTATGGCGTATCTTTTTATTATCTTTATTTCGTGAAATTTCTTTAAAGTATTGCTTTTCATTTCAAAATAATTTAAACAATGATAAAATCTATGTTTGCTGTATACGCATAAGTAAAACAAAATTCTATATTTACGTGTTATATATTTACATACTACATAATAAATAAGCCAAAACTTGATTAAAATGTCTTTCACAATTAACCTTCCGGAACTTTGTTAGAGATCCTGGCCGATACCGAGTGTTGCCTATTCGATCTCAGGTTTGATTCTTGATAACTTGAAATCGTTATTTGTTATACCTTTTATTGCATCCTTACAATGTATTGTATACACATTTACAGGGTTTTATGAATTATAAAAATAAATAAATAATGACGATTATTTTAAGCATTATTTTTGTACCGTTAAATAAAAGCATATAAACACACTAATGCTACATTATTCAAGTAGTTATTCGGACGTGTGTTTTATTTGAATGTCGTACAAGGTAAAAGAAAAAAGAATAAGTATACTTCTGTTAAATTTATACCTCTACATTTTTTAATTTCTTTGATAATATGTGCACTTCTGTAGTGCATTCATTAGTAATAACTATTCGATGAACTTACAAAATTTTACTTAAATTCATTGCGATTAACATGATGATTTAATCCGTACGAAAACGAACGAGTTGTTCAGCGAGCAAATAAAATCGACTTCTTATCTGCACTGCTTTGGCGATTGTTGGAGGAACCGGATTTTTTTTTAACAGACAAAGAACAAGAATCCTAATTCATTCATCTGTTTTGTTTCATACATCGTTCCTTGCTCAGCAATGCGGTTCTTTTTTATCTTATTTATCCTTTTTTTTAATTCGTAAAACCGAAATTTAATATCGGGGAGATAAAAAATAATTGATTTTTTTTTCATTCAAATTAAGATAAAGAACTGAATTATTCAACGTCTACTGTTTCTTTAAATATTTCTTGTGTTATGTCTGTAGAATAAATCTGTTAACGAATCATTTGAGTGATCGATGGTGTGACGACTTCCTATAGTAAATTATTTAACTTATTTATAATCTATTTTGTACACCTAATAGTAAAATATTAGTAGAATTTGGTTAAGCAAATAATTATAGCTATACAAATACAAATATTTACAGTAAATCTTTAGAAAACAAATAGATTTATAAATTCCATATAATAATAAATTTCAGAAATTATATAATCACGAATTAAAATTTAATTTACAATAGGTATAATACTGGCACGATGCATCGATTCTGCTATTTTATTGCCGCCTTCGTTGGCGGAGCATCTCCACCACTACGGAATCCCGGACATTCATTTGGACGGTCCCGGGTTTGAATCCTAATCATGAAAGGCATAATAGAAAATTCATCGAACGTATTTAAGAATTTCTTTTATTACTTTTTTTTTACGATCATAACCTTCTTTGAGTTTACTTTTCTGGATATTTATATTAATTTCGACTCGATTTATTTCCGTTTGTCAAGAAGGTCTCTTTACTGTTATTCCTTATTGTTCTTTCCTCTTGTTTGTGTTCATATATTCGCTAAATTTCTATTATTTACGTCTCTATTTTATTATGTTTTTTTTTTAAGTTTTCTAAACTATTTTTTTTTATTTATCTTCAGTGTGGAATTATTTTCTCTCGATTTTCAAAAGATTTTGGTCGTTCATCTATAAAAAATTCATAAAATTTAATATCAAATCGATATCTTCAAAGAAAATAGAAGTTACGACTGAGTATTTAATGAATAAATAGACTTGTGTAGCTTTTTTTTTCGGGGGTTTTAAAAATGATGTAATTTTTTTTTTGATCCCATTACTTTTTTTATTTGCGGTATAACCGATTCTGTGGTATTTTGTAAAATTTCAAAGTTTTGCGATGTAACTTAATTACATAGAAGTTTATTAAAATAAATTTTGCAGAAAATAAAAAAAAAACTATAGCGTTGCTAGCTTCGTTTAAACCATCTAGTACGACACCGTTTGCATTTTATTTTCTCTCTTTCTTTTTATTTGTGATAGACAGCAACAAAGTGACAGCGCTGAGGATAAACGTACACGACAACAGGGAGAGACATGTGACAAAAAGAACAAACCACGGCATGGCACGCAAGGATCGGAACGGCCGTAGACTATCCGAACGGCTCGATCGGTGACAGCAGCGGTCAGTAATTGATGTGTACAAATGATTTGGAAGAACCCGAATGCTGTGTTTTGCATTATATTAGCATTTCAAATTTTCTGCTTACCGACTACCATTACTATCAATCGTCTGCTCGTACGTCAGTTTGTAACATAAAACAACTTGCAATTCAACTTAATATTGTTTATGTTCCTATGAAAAAATTTACTGTAGAATTTAATTAAAATAAGTCGCTCCGAGTTGTCTATTATTTGACATTAATCAAGATTAAAAAAAATTCTTTTCGATAAAAAAGTCATTTAAATAAATTATCGAGTTGAACTTTTTTCTCTTCTGTTTTCACAGAAAAGAATATTTCAAACGCTGTTTTTAGAATTTGTAATTTTAAAAGTTATAATTTCCGTTTGCTTGGCAAAAGTGTTTTTTACTGTGACAAAGTATTTATAGAGAGAATTACTTTAGTTTAATACTAATCAATATTTTTTTTAAATTAAAAGTTTCCTATTTAAGTATATTTTTAGTAGTGAAAATATCTTTTTCGAGATTTATCCGGTAATCCGCAAATTTTTTACCTATTGAAAAAAAATCAAGGGGTAATTCAAACTAATTCTGTGCTGCAAAATATTTACAGTAAAATATTTTTTAACCAAAATTCTAGTTAACTTTTATTTTAAATAAAAAATTCTAGCTTAAAATAAAATAGCGAAAAATATTTATAAATTATAACATAGGTATTTTTTCGAGCGAGGAATATATATTTTTATTTGAAATATTTAACTCGACTCTTTACACTTGGCTATTATTTTGAAACTTTCTATTTTTACATGACTGCCCAAAAAGTAATGTATTTAGGGTATATGTATATAAGTATGTTTATTCCACCGTAGCTGCTCAACGGCTGAACCGATTTAGATTATGATCCCGCGCTGGAATCCTTACGTTACCGGGAGTGTCATAGGTTATATAAATAAATATATAACATACTAGCGTACCCCGTCGCGTATATTTTTATCTTATCGTATCTTTTTTTGTAGCTTCACTCGCAATGCTTTTGTAATGTAAATAATATAAGGTATTTATTACAATCCCAAATCTAGCATCCCCATCGCGTCTTCGCCCGTGCTCTTAAGGTTACTTGCGCTTCCCGTCACGATCAGAGAGTCATGGCTCGCTTCGCTTTCCTTTCTCGTTTTCTCTCGTTTTCCTTTCCTTCTCCCATTTCTCTTTCCCTTACTTCCCCTTGCCCTTTCACTTCCCCCATTTCCCTTTTTCCCTTCCTCTTTTCTTTTTCTCTTTTCCCTTCCCATTCCCTTTTTCCGTTTTTCCTTTTCCCCGTTTTCCCCTTTTTTTATTTTTACCATTTCCCTCCTCTTCCCTTTTTACCCTCTTCCCTTTTACCTTTTTAGATTTTTCCCTTTTTCCCTTTCTCTCTTCTTACCCCGGTTTTCGATTCCAGTTGGTTTTCGATGAATTTCGGTATAGGTTCATTTTGCCGCTAAGCTGAAACCATGGAAAAATTCTTTGTTATTCCTAATTTAAAAACAAAGCCTTTTCCGGACACATGTTTATTTCGAACTTTTTTCACTATTTTAAACAGAGAAATACAGCTGTAAAATTTAACGGGATTGTTCTGGAGCCCTCAGACACTCATTCTGTCGCTCTGCGCGCGCACACGATGTATTAATATTACTTCTTTGACAGATGTAATGAATTACTTCATTTCCATGCTTAACCTACGCTTTTAATCTCAACCAATTTTTTGGCATCTGACATCTTCAATTATTGGCTTTACATATTCTAATGTTTTAATTCCATTTTAATTTAATTATTTATTTATTTTAAATTTAATTTAATATTATTTTATTTAATTTTAATTAAATTTATTTAATCCCCTTCCCCCATTTCCGTTTCCTCTTTCCTCTTTTCTTTTTTTTCTTTTCCCTTTCCATTTCCTTTTCCGGTTTCCCCCTTTTTTCTTTTGTTCCATTTTCCCTTTCTCCCTTCTTCTCCGCGTGTAAATAGGTCCAGTAGTTTTATAGTCTATAGCGGACACACATACCGGAAACACCGCAATGGAATCGTAAAATATTTAGTATAGCGTATGTTGCTTTTACGTCCATCAGATAGCGCTGTAAACACGAAATATAGTTTTTTATCGATTTGAACCCCTTTCGAAAAATCCTTTCTTAGTGCACGCTTACTTAAAGATACGAAGGTACCCTGAAAATGTCAAGTGTCTATCTGTAATAGTTTTGATTGTACGATGATTATGAGTATGTGAATCAGTCAGGACATTCTCTTTTATATAAGAGATATATTATGTTAAAAAAAAATTATATGATTTTTTGACGGGCAGTTCGATCGTTTAAGCATGTTTTTTCTTCTTGCTCTTATTTGTTGGTGTCGTTTCTTCTTACTTATTCTTTATAAATATTTAAGAAAAAGTCATATGAATTTTTTCTCAGAAGCTTTTAATTTGTTTAAATATATTGTTACTTCCTTGTACGAGTAAAGGAAGTATTGTGATCGCGAAATTTTCAGTTTTTAGATTTCAGCGGATATTAGCCGCAGAATGTTGAAATTTTTAATTCAGGACTGTTGTAACGTCTAGTAGTGCATCTCCCCATTTTATTGCAATCGGCTAGACCAAAAGTGTCCAAAAAAGCATAAAATCCAAAAAAATTGGATTTTGAGCTTTTTCGTAAATGCAGTAATAAGCCCTCATCGAGAGCTTTTCAACGATATATCATAAGTGGTACATATTTTCATCGGTTCCAGAGTTATAGCCAAATTATATTTTAATTATTGAAATATCTGAATCTTACAAGGGGAAGGTACATCGCTTCGAATCAGACTTCATATACATACATTTTTTTTAAATTTAGATATATTGATTTATTAATAAGTATTAACCTCTGATTATAAAAAAAAAATTAAAATAATTAATTCAATAATAACAATAAAAAAAAATCTGAAAAGAATTCAGAAGTTGTTAGTGAAATAAAATTTTATGTACTTTTCATTTTAATTCAAAAATTTTTACAGAGGTTAATAATTATTAATACATCAATATATTTAAATTAAAAAAAAGTTAAAGAATATATGTATATTAAGTTGGATTCAAACCGATGTGTCCACGGTAACGGTTCCGATACGTTCTCACTTACACCACATTAACTACTTGAGCGAGTTAAACAAAATGAATACATAAACTAATATAAAATGCTGATACGGATACCACAAAAATTGATACAATATGGTGTCAACCGGAATTCATTTATGTAACTGTCCACTTTTTTAAGGAATTGGAGGATCGTATCTCACTTTCAAATGAAATAAGTTTAAATGAAGGGCAGCAAAAAATGTGTACATGTAATTTATTAGGCGTAGAAGAATCTAATGTGGTATCCATATTAGATTTTTCATGTTGTAGAAAAGCAGGTATTTAATGTTTAATGATTATGTTCTCACCTGGTCTTACATCAATAAGAAAATTTTGTCTTTCGATGAAAAATTTTAAACCCAGTCTATTATCTGAATAGTATTTATCCTATCATCTGAATAGTATTTATCCTACATTAAAGAGCACGATTGCCATAGAATATATAAATATATATAATTTTTTTTAAACTTTGAAAAAAAAATACATAAATACTACATACAAAATTGTCACCCGCACGCTCTTTAATTATTCAGAGCGATGTTTTTTTTTGGCAGTCGTGTTTTTAATTTTTAATATCTATTATCTCTTGTTAAAATCAAATACGACACCGGATTCGATTTTAATGTCGATCACTCGATTGTGACGGTTGATGCAAGAAATCGTTTAAGATCCAAAGCCCCAAACTGCAATCAGAGGAAAAAAGGTACTTTCAAAAATACGGTAAGCTGGATCCGTCTTGTCTTCACAGTCTTTATCTAATTGAGTCTAAATCGTAAAAACATTTTATATCCTTTTAATACTTTAATTTCAAGCGATAGAATAATTATAAATTTCTGTCCCGATAGTATACCGGCAGATAGGATACTACTTGATAGAAGTCCTATTACATAGGATACTGTCCTATTATACTACTTAGAGGATGTATAATTAGTTGTAATAATAAATTGATTTTAATGTTATATCTGACAATGAGCTATTCATCTACTTCTTGAGTTCAAAAACCATCAGATATTTTCTTTAAATTTGATTCCGTTTGTGCATTCAGGTAATAAATGTGTTTATGAAAATATTTATAGATCCATTTTAAGAGTTGGTTTTCATCCTGATTAAATACAGTTTAAAATATACTTCACTTCAGTCAATAGACATTATCGACACATATTCAGCTTGCGGAAACGTCAAGCTAAATAAAAAAATAATTATTTTTTAAATGTCTTCGCTTAAAACTTTATTTTACTTCGGTTTTGTTTGTACTAACCTTTCAAAACAGAATTAATACCTGTTCAAACTTAGATCATTGATTTGATTTGCTAGTGATCTTAATTTACGTGTTCATATTCGTTTTACTAGATACGACTTTTAATTTATAATTCTAAAAATTATATCACCAAACATTGAGACTATCTCTTGGTTGTTACAAGAAATAAGTTGGCTAGCAAATACAAATAATCCAAGGTTTTGACTATCGTACTGCGCTGGAAAAACTCCTTTAAATTAATTTTTTTTTCAATTTTTACTCTCCTAGTACACAGTAGAAGAGATGGATGGGTTAAAAATCACATATTTACTAATACGAATGCATATAGGAGAAACAAATAAATCCTTTAAAACTAGATTACTGGAAAAGATTATAGAAATTACAAAAATAATAAGTTAGGTTTAACTAATATGGCAGACCATCTAATAAACAATAAACACTCTGTTTCTGATATTAACACAAATTTAGAAATATTAGAAATTAATAAAGATGACATAAAATTAAACAGATTAGAAAAATATTCCATATATAAATACGAACACATTTTCAATCTGATAAACTATCAAACAATTTCACGGAGACAGTCTTATAAAAACTGCAACAGGTAGCAGCACTTGTGTAAATTAATACGTAATTTTAATTAGTTCAGTATTTTTATTTCCAAATTTTTATTATGCAATAATTATTTCCTGATGTGTCATCTGAAGGCCTACACTGATTAAATGTCCAAGTAATTGCTAGTATAAAATGTAAAATAATCGCTGTAAATTTTATAATGAGCGTGATATATTTATATGTTTTTCTGTTATTAAGTGAAAGGTTGTTTCAGTAAGGAGATGAAGATGGCAGTACTTGAAAAGAGTGAAGCGAGATAAGAAGTAAAGAGAGGAAGGCAGACTTCTACTGCCTTCTGGTCGGTTAGAGTAAGCTGCATTAAGTATTCTCGAGCTATATATCCTCTTTCCAGTTGGCAGGGTCTGCTCCGAAAGACTGCAACGAAAGAAGACGCACTGGAGAACTTCGCTTCTGAATATTGAATCGGCGGTAATTTACGTTCAGAAAACCGTTTGTTAAAAGTCTTCTCTCTTTCTTTCTCGAACACAAACACATTCACACAAACACATACAAATATAAACACGCATTTAGAAGAAGGAGGAGTAGCTACTCTCGGTCGGAAAGAGAGGGAGTAGATTTTTGGTTTTGTTGTGGAGATGGCGATGTGGATAGTCTGAAATATGCCGTGCACCAAGAAGCGCAGTAAATAACCGCTGAACACCGTCACAGAGAAGCTTTCGACCTTCCTTGTGTAGACCGCAGCCGCCACTCGCCGCTGCCGCACACCAGTGAGTCACATCGCAAACCGCAGTAAACACACACATTCATGTATACGCAAATACATAAACTGATATACTCGTGAATCTTGCCTTCGCTGATACGTGCACTGCCACAATGCTTTAGAACAGTTTATGGCACTAGAGTGTAGGCCTACTTCGTAATTTATTAACTCATATTTGAACTCTTATAATTTTAACTCGACGTTTATAAGAAAATGCAAATTTATTGCGACAAAAAATAAATACTGACAAGCGAAAAGTTCAGTAACAGTAATATATTTAACAAGTAACAATAATATTCCGTTACTCATTAAAATAAAAAAGTTCCCTCGAAGTATCTTATATGCGAGTTTGTGATCGATCATATTAATAACTTACTTTACTTTTGCGGAATAATTTTTTGAGATAAAATTATACTTACGATTTTTGAAAGCCTGAATAAATTTGAAGATTTTTTCTGGAATCTCAGAAGGTTTCTGCCTTTAAGTGTAAGGAAGTGGTCGCTGCAAAAGGACAACAAAATTAGAAAATTCTTATTCAACCTCTTCATCAATTTGAATATTTTTGTCGATATCTACCTTTACCATTAATTTATTGTAATTATTAGTTACAAAAAATTCAATGATAATTTAATTATTTAAAAGTGGTATTAAGTATCTTTTTCTTTGTAGTATCAAGATTTTTTGTAAATATCTTAAAAATGCATCGCTGTAACGTCTAAATGCTGTGATGTCAATTCAGTATCATTATGAAAATTGCATAATCCTTAAATGAAAGAAAATTGTGAATTTATTTACCGGAACTGACTGATAATAAAAGAAAGAAAGACACAACAGTGGTGTAAAAATTCATAAATTTATTAATTTTATGTATGATTTATTAAGTTATGAATTATACTTGAGGGTTTAACTGGAGGTAGAATCTAAATCCGTTAATCTTATCGTATTAAATTTAACTGGCATTTCTGAATTGGTTTTCTTTAGCCATAAATATTTTACACCTCACTGTTTCATCAACAGAATATTAATAAACTAAAGATTGTTTAGTATACACCTTATTTTGACAAACTGTAACTAATTCTACATTATTTATGTATATTCTGTATTACGAGTATATCATATTCGTAGAAATTTTATAATTATTCGTGTTTACCAAATTTACATTTTCATATTTTTTTAAGCGGTATAAATTTCTTAAAGTTTAAAAATGCTTAATTAGTTAACTTATTTTCAATGTGCATCACAGTTATCCATAGCATAAAGAACTTACAACCAGAAGCTCTCGTCGACTAAATTTCCTTTTTTTCCTTACCTTTGTATATTAAATTTTAATTATTAATTCATTTTTTTATTAAGTATTTATAAATATCTTTTGTAATATAAGATGTTTACCTCCAACAGTATATTCGTCTTTCGGTCAAAAAATTTAGGATTCTAATCTCGATCAGGTTTGGAATTTGTCATAATCTAAGCAAAATACATAGTTTCTCAGTTCACTCTCTTACTTAATACACTACAAAATTCCATTTCCTTATCATATGCTTCAGGCTTATACAACGATATCAAGATCTCCAAAAAAAAAGCATTTCCTTTGAGTAGTTTAATGCATATTTCTTCGGTTCACTATTCTTTGTTAGTCATCTTAACAATACATATATATGCTACAGACAAAATCTAATAAAAAAAATGATTAGTGTCTATATATTAAGGATTTTCTTTGTTGTTTTTCTTGACAGGCCTCTCAGATATTGCCCTTATTTAAGAAAGAGGAATATTTTAACGATATTCAATCATTTTTAGAATTTTCTTTAAATCTCTCTATTCTTTCATCCGCGTCTGCATTTACCTAAAAAAAAATAATAATTTTAAATAAACTTTAGATATACATTTAGCTTAAATTAAATACTCGTCTTTCGGTCGAAAAATTTAGGATTCGAATCTCGATCAGGTTTGGAATGATGTTAAAAATCTTCCTCTGGAAGATTTCCCATTAACCCCTTTACTGGGGTTCATGATAAAACTTGTTTGATGACAAACAAGTCTTCTAACCTTTTCCTCTCTCTCTTTTCATTTTAGGGAAACGTTTCGTGAACGAAGTATAAATTCGTAAAATGTTCAACGACTCTAACAAATTTTATCTTTTAACTTTTCATCAGAACCTCTACCCCTATTTTACGGTAAACATATAGTTTACGACCTATTTGGTTCTTCCCGATCCAGTAATAAGATACCCTTAAAATAAAAGGAAGGAAAAACCGTCAGAGCAGGTGGATAAATAGTCCGACATTAAATATCTTCTTCCCACTTTCTACGTTTACTTCAGCTCTTTCTATCTTTAATTTATTTGCATGTGTGAAGAGTTCTTTCCTTTAAATAGTTTTTTAAAGAAACTTTAAGTTCGTTTGAAGAAATTTAAAGACGATCAAATATCTTTTATTAATTAGACCTTTTTTTTAAATATTGTGATTTGTTCGCCCTGTCGTGTACGGAAATGTTTTTTCTTTCTTTTAATTTTAGAAGATTTCTCTAGATAACAAAGTATATTTATAATAAAAATATCGATTTATTTGATTTTGATCTACAAATTTTTTGCGGAAAATTATTTTGATGCGAGTATGCAATGAGCTGAACATCATACCGGTTACCGGAGCTGAACACCCGGTTACGGTTGTCTACAAATGCTACATTATGTACACATATATATTATACTCGTACATATGTATTATACCAGAGTGCTGTTATTAAATTTACTTAAATCCCAAGACGATCAGGTTTCAACCTTAGGTCCCAGGTTGAGATTCCAGTAAGGCATGCCATTTTTCATACGCTAAAAATATTAATTTTCATATTGCCTTCTTATATATTATATTGCCTGCTATTACAAGCTTAACTTTGTAAGCTTATCTGGTGAATTAATTAACCAGTAAAAAAAAAGGTTTATTTATTCACTAGCACAGCTATCTCTATACATATAATCTATAATATATATATGTGTGCATATATGTATATTATAGATTAAATGAACAATTGAAAGTTTGATAAAACATTAAAAAATTTATTACGGAACTTCACAAAATTTAACCATTCGCTTTTCCCTTTTTCCACATTTTCCTATTTCTTTTTTTCCCTTTTTAAATTTTCCCTATTTCCTTTTCTACTCTTTCCCCTTTCCCTTTTTTTAATCCTGTTAGGTGATTATCTCTGAAATGGACACAGCGAAAGAAAGTATTAATGAACGAGGTTTAAAGAAGGTCCATTTACTAAATAATCAGAAATAGGGAATGACCGACAGTAGCAAACTCTCGCGATTAATATTTTGAAGCGAGGACTTTATTTGTTATGAGTTCTATTGGTGGAAGATGAAATTTCAACTTTCTGTTTACGATCGGTAAATTACGACTAACTAGCTGTAAGATGTTCCTCTAATTTTTCGTTAATAAGAGGATGGAACCGAATCCAATACTCTACTAAAATCATAAGAGGCAGAAAAGTATTTTTCTTTCTTATCTATGTTATTTAGAATATTTTCTAAAATTTGGAAAACATCTTTGTTATTAGAAAATTTTTATCTAAAATTATATTGTGGATTTGTCGAAGTGTCTTCCAAGAAAATTTAAAAAAGTAGTTCGCATTTCACAATTTTGTTGATTAATTTAAAAATATTGAGTAAAATGAAATCGGACTATAATTTTTTAAATCCAATATAAAAGGATAAAAATTAAGTCTTAAGTTAAGTGAGAAATATTACATCGGTAAAACATTCGTTAATTTAATTTAGTAGGGAGGAAGACGGAAAGCGGTATTCATTAATTTTGACCGAATCATTATTTAAATTAATCAAAGTACGCTATTGAAATAACTCCATTCAAATTCAACATTTGAATAATTCAAACACTCGAAATGACCACGACACTGGTTCGCGCAGAGAGTTGGGTTTTGTTTTCAAGTTTACGATAATCTAAAAATTGTAATCTTCTGAGGTTAATTATCAAATTTTTCATAATAATGATTTTTTTACACCAGAAGGTGTGAAAATGCGTATAAATTATTCATTTTGGTTTCTTCTGCTTTCAAAGGGGAAAAAATTAAAATATAAAGTTCAATGAATGCGTAATGAAATCTTTTTTTCTTTTCTGAATCAAAACCGACATGGATTATAAATCGTTCGAACTCAGTTAAAATTTTACATCATAATTATATTTTAGTCCTTGTTAAGTTATCGTTATCTCAAAATTCCTGTTCAAAAATTCAGTTTTATTGTTATTCGTTATTTGAACACGAAAAGTAACGTCACAATAATATAAAATAAACTGTTGATGTATTTGAATCAGATTGTAAAAAATTTACATTATGATTATATTATGGTTTTTTTCTTTAAGCACCGAGTTGAAAACCCTTCGATTTTACTTAATTCCCCGCGTATGAAGTTAAAGACTTATGAGTTATATTTTCAAGTACAGAAAATGTACAGGAACTGACATTTATTTATTTTTTTTAAATTCTGTAATCTAGTATTTAATTATGTATATAATTTATTTTTTTAAGTCGTGGAATAGCTTACATCGGTTTGCAAACTCTTCCTCGAGAAATTTCAGTTTTTCTTATTTAGATAAATAGACGTATTATTTCATAACCGGTTAAATTGACTTTATTTGATTTGTCGGAACAAAAGATAATATCAATAATTTCTACATTTATAGTGTCCGCGTCTATAAAATGTTTTCTTAGATTTCTTTCATTAACGTATTTTTTCAACTTTTAAACTAAAATGTACTTGCAGTACCTAAAAGTGAAGAAAAAAATAAGCAAACATATTACACTACAAAAATATTAATAACCTATAGCTAAGTATTCTTCACATTTTATTACAGTTTTATAGAGAGTTTTTCTAGCGAAATCATAATGTCATAAACGCATACCTATGAACTAAAAAATATTTCCTAAACAATTTACAGTGGTTGTAAAGTGTTGGCATTACTGATAGCTGTCTGTTATTTTTAAGTTAGACAGAAGCGGTTCAAGTATTCAGTTTACGATCATTGTACAGTTAAGAACGGAGAAGCGAAGAGATGTCTGAATAATGCTTGACTTCTTGTTGCAGTTTACTGCTTGAAAATTGTACTTAACCACCTCTAGTAGCATTAGCAACATTCCATAGCTTTACTACTATGAAAGAAGTTATAAAAGTTCAGTGATAAAAACATGAAAAATAAATGTGAAATATGAAATTACATATACCTGTCCACAAGAGTACACACTTGTGCGCGCTCGCGCGGTCACAGTGTGAGGAAGTGGGTGGGAGTGACCCTTACACATATTGGAAGTGAGAGAGAAAGGAGCGACAGTACGAGTAAAAAGTAAGAAAAGATACAGTAAAATGAACAGTAGTAAGACACAAAATCGATATTTATTAGATAAAAATACCGATTTATAATCTGCAGAAATTAGTGAGGTATGTAATCGAAACCAAACACATAAAAACTAAAAATTAACTGTTATTAAAGAAGCCACCTCGATAAAAGCCACTGTTATAAAAGAAAAACAATTTTTGAAACAAAATTAAAATCAATTTATTTTAGAAAAAATGAAACAAAGTAATATGAATTTGATATTACCGGAAAATAAATTTGTTCTAACATTTTATTATTATGACAAAAACTGCACGGTTATTTTCGTAATTTTCTGCGAAATACTAAAATATAATACTGTTTTAAAATTTTCTTCTTAGAAACTTCATAATGCAATAAGTGAAGTGTTCGGTAAAAAGTTGAAAATACGTAATATAGGTAAATATTATTATTTAGTAATTAATTATTGTAGCGTAATTATAGCTTGAACTCGTTTTGATAATTAAAATATCTTTTCGAAAAATAAAAAAATCAGAAAACTTCTGTCGATAAAAAATGATTAATTAATAAGTAATAAATAATTATGTCAAGTAAAAAGTAACAAATATTCCCCCATTCCAAACAGTTTTAGCTCGTGCTCGACAGTAGTCTATTTATGTTGTTTCACTGCACTTCTACACATATTTGATCAAAATACACGTTTCCAGTCTTTTAAATCTCTTACAGACGTTTTTTTACGAACCATTTTTTTTTTTAGCTCTTCCTCATTTTAAACTAATATTCTTAAAATAATTTAAAGTTAATATTCTAATGTTCTTCTAATTTTTTAAAAGATATATTAAAAAAATAGTAATAAAAACACTATTGTAAAATAATAATAATAAAAGCTACTTCCAAATTCTGGCAAAAACAGTATTACAGTTCAATTCATTAAATTTCCATTTTTTGAAGTTAGCTCCAAAGTAAGTTTATTAAGTCTTTGGTAGATGTTTATTTTTGATTTGACAGTTGTTACGTTTTTTAAAGGCGTTTGGCACTTACTAAGAATAATTTTTTTTGTATGAATATGTATTCATACATAATTATGTACGAATTATTTTTATTTTGCTGTGGCAACTGTACTTTTCTTCTTAATTGGTGGACTAAACTGTTAATGCAATTCGATCGCGTTTTCCAGTTTCATGAACATTATTTTTAATACGGATACTGTTCATTAATCGGTTATTACGGTAACTAAAAATATAACTTTTAGCAAAGTTTAAAAGTCACGATAGCATTATAACAAAGAAATCGTTTTGAATACCAAAATTCATAAACTAAGGATTTAATTCTTGCAGGAGGCTAAAGAGGAAAAAATACAAAAAAACAAAAAAATTACATAAATATATTTGATTACATATAAAAAATTATTTTTTAAAAAAGCTTTTATTTAACTAATATTAATATTAGCATTATAAAAAAAGGAAATAAATTAGAAAACCCCTCTAAAAAGTAAAAAATAAGACTTAAATCAAATTGAGAATTTTAACCAAAAAAATATGTATATGTTAACAAATATAAAAATGCACTGAAAAGTAAAAAATAAATTATATAAATATCTAATAAATAACCAATAAATAAAAAATAAATAAATGTAATAATTATTAAATTTTAAAATTAAAATTAATGAAAATATTTAGTTAAATAAAAGCGTGGCGCAATTTTTATAATTTATTTAAAACAACACAAAATTTATTTTTCAACAATTAATCTTCATTTTCATTTTCAATAATGACGCGAGGAGGCGGAAAGATCTGCTGGAACCTCTCCAGTTGAGACTGACTAGCTACAAGTAACAATCTGAGAAAATGCACCCACTCGCTTTCTTTGTACGTGTTCTCACATAGTTGAAGTTCATCGAATTCTGCTTGTAATCTAAGCCAAACTGAACGCACTCTTTTCGTTAAAAGTTTCATTTTAATTAATTATGAATTTTTATTTAATGAATTCATAATTACGATTACAATTATAATAATGATAATAATTAATAATTTTTCAGATTACCGTCAAAATGTAATAGCTTTGTGCAAGATTTCTAAATTTAATTTTTTTATTTTTAATCTTATTAACCCTTAAAGGTCATTTCGGTGCAAATTTGAACCATCAAAGAATTAAAACTTTAGTTATTACAGATAAATAAAGTATATACATATACTAAACAACCTCATTAAACAAAAAATATTTTTTAAATACAGCAAATGTTTATAAATACTTAATCGCAAACATTGTTATATAAACTGCGCCACGCTTTTATTTAACTAAATATTTTCATTACTTTTAATTTTAAAATTTAATAATTATTACATTTATATTGGTTATTTATTTTTTTACTTTTCAGTGCATTTTTATATTTGTTAATTTATTATATTTTTTTGTTTAAAATTCTCAATTTGATTTAATTCTTTTTTTTTACATTTTAGAGGGTTTTTCGAATTTGTTTCTTTTTTTTTATTAATGTTAATATTAATATTAGTTAAATAAAAGCTTTTTAAAAAATAATTTTTTATATGTAATCAAATATACTTTTGTTTTTTTGTATTTTTTTAAGACTAGAAAAAAAGTAAAAATATTTATTTTTACACATCGAAATTACATACGTGTACCAAATTTCAATCATTTTCATACTATACTTCATGAGAAATGAAAATTTTAACTAAATGCATGAATTTAGCGTTGGGGTAGTGCATGGTGGCGTGGGGGTGGGTCATATGAAATTCCGACACCGTAGTGCTGTATTGTCATCGAAGTTACATACGTGTACCAAATTTCATTGATTTTCATACGATAGATCAAAAGATATAGCAGTTGCAAGATTTGATTATTCCTAAAGCGAGTTAAATAAAAGCTTTTAAAAAGGAAGATTGGTATACGTTAAAGAGAATAGATTTTCTAGTTTTCTATTTTCATGTAAACTACCTTAAAGCTAACTTTTAACGGTCTAGGAATCTATACAGATTTGTGGACTAACAAATAACTATTTGAATGGAATAAGTGTTTTATTTAATTTTAGCTTCTTTTGATGTTAAAATACAACGATGTAATAGAATATTAAAATAAACAAGCATATAAATCGACTGTTGCCAAAGCTAAAAATGAAGTAAAAGTAAAGTGAATCACTCGTTCTGTAAAAAATATATTTCTTGGTGTACGGAAAGTTTAAATGACCTGCATTATTTTATTGGTAAGAAAGTTATTTTGTCTTTGTTAATACATTTTCCTTCAATTATTTACGTAAAATATTCTTTATCGACGTTGTTTAGTTCTTCACTTGACCGGGACGATTCATTGTTTTCCATTTCTTCTGCGTCGATCTTTTTATCTTCGATTTATTTTTTACATTCCTAATGTGTTCTAGTTTTTGTATTCACTTTTGTTTAACTTTATTCCTTACTAATTTCATTAACTCTATTCGTTATGCGCCATAATTGTAAAGGTTGTAGAACACTTGACATCAGCAGAAAGTCTTCTGAAAATAACTTAGCCGTTATCAAAAATAATAAAATTCCACGCTAAACTTATTAGGAAAGTGAGAAGAAACGGTTTCTTGATGTTTTCTACATCGAGGCTAATATGCGACAGTATTATCGCATGTCAGCACGCCGCTAACTTACAGATGATACTCAACACTATCTTTACTCTGATAATCTCAGAGATTCGCTGCGTAGGGAAAAATCAATTCTGACTGGAGTCCCCTTGCACCTCAGCTGATTTACTTTTTTACAGCCAAAGGAACAGATCGTGTTGATGACAAGTCACTGTTTTGTAACGGATGTTGGATTGCTTAGGATACATTCTGCCAACGTTGGATTCTTCTTCTAGTACGCGATGTACTTTTACTAAATCTAACTGTTCGTCTACATCTTAACATTTTTCATAATGCTTAAGTATAGTTTAGTATGATCGTTTTTTGATGTGCGTTTATTCTTTTAATAAATCATAGTTATGAAATCAAATTAGTTTGAAAAATCTACAGTGTTAGCATTCTAAACATATGTTACCGATACAGGACTGCCGATGGGAAATTAAATTCTTACTTTAGGAAAATATTTTTGATCAATAAAGGACTAAAGTATACTGATTTGTATATTTAACAATTTAACGATAACGATAAATCTTAAAAAAACTAGAATTAGTATATAAATATTGATTTAGTATTTATTATATCAAATCAATACTTTTACTTCAGATTTTTCTAGGTTTGAAGAAGAGCATTCGGTGAATGTATTTATTTTTTTTTCATAGAAGATTCGGACGGCTGGGAATAACAATCGCTTTCCAAATCGTTGTTTATAAATACTTCGATATTAAAGTCACTGGAAGAATACTTCTATTTGTTGAGCGCAGAATGAATCGTTATTCAGGAGATTGGGAGTCTCGTCTGTCAGATTTAAGATATCATCAGATTTAAAATTTGACTGCTCTGTTCAAACTAAGATATCATCCGTATGTTATTTCGACAGTAAGCCTAAGAGCGTGAAGAGGGGGTACGAGAGTCAAAAAATTACAAACCAGGCTTAGGAGCCTCTATATTGCGTAACCAACCTATAAATGGAAACCGCACAAAAATTCCGGCCGCGAAAGTGACCGTTTCCGCAATTAAATTTTGTTAAAACTATAAAAAGCTAGACATCACTCCACACCGTCCCACGAAGAGATCACAATTTCATTTAATCAGCATATGCGACTCCCTCCGGAGAACGGGGCGCATTTCTCTCTCCAAATAACTAGAGCTCCGGTAGGCGCACTCCTGCTAGCCCATAGGTGCTGGTACCGAGGTTACTTCAGCGGATGGACTGAAGGGGAATCAGGCCGAGATTACTAGGCTTAAAAGCTTAGTCTATCACGGTCAGAACCAGTAAATAAAATACACCAAGGCCATACGGATAGGAACGCAAATTACCAAATCCGTCCATAAATAAAACTTAAAATTTACAACCGCCATTAAATAACCGATGAAATCCGCCCGATAATAGAAAGATACAACAGCAAGGGACATTGTCCAAGCTCTGCGATCTGTAGGGAGAAATATTGAAACTCCTGCCATTCTTGCGTTCGTACCGACAGTAAGCCTTTCATAAGGAACTATCAAGAGAAGGCAAATCGCTGTAAAACAAATGAAAAATTGCTAACATCAAATTGAAATAATAGGTCACAAATGAAACGATTAGCAGGGAACTTAACTACTTTAGCAGATACAAGGTAACCGCAGCGAGAAAATCATGTCGGAGAACTCTTGTTCTAAAGTGTATCTGTAAAGCGAGCATGCTACAGATAAAATGTACCGTGATTTCGATATACCTACCGATCGCTCCTTTGAATCAGAAATTCCATTCGTATCGGTTAAGAAAGCAATAAATAAGCAATATTGACTAAAAAATTTCTTACTGAAATTAACACGATAATAAATTAATACAATACCGGATAAGAATACGTATTATTATAAACATATAATGCAATGTGTTTTTTCATACAGTTGTTCGTCGTGAGATCTCATACTATTCGCTAGAGTACTGTAAAATGAATAAAGAACCCATCTCGATGTTTACACCCCTTGATGTATTAATTCATTGAAACAGACCGAGATATGCCAGTCCTTTTCTATTTTAAACGATTTAATTCTAAGGAAAACCATTCAAAAGTTTGAATAAGAGTATTGAGGTTGTTCTATCAAGAACAAATGATTAGTATAAAATATAATGCTGTAATCATTGTAGATTCATCGGACAGGGCCATCTATAAAAGATGTTTGAGGGTTTAACTCGTTCGATTTTTTTTAAGAAATTTGATATACGTCCTTTACCGATCGATGGAGAAAAGTTTGAAAAAATTACTAACGTTCAAGTGTGTTAACGAGTTTTTTTTTTTACTTCTTAATTGTTCAATTTTACCAGTATAAAGCTGATTTTACAGATTAAAATAATAACTGCCAGCACTATTGTGATGGTGAAATATCCTTTGGAAATGATATATTTGGAAATCTTCGAAGGTCAGGAACGTGGCTAATTGTTTTTTTGTCAATTTATATCTTAGCACATTTAAAACTTTAAACAAGATAATAAACAGACTCATTATTATTATTAATATCATTTTTTAAATAAATATTTTAAATAATAATATTTGATTACCTATTGTTACGTCTCATCACAAACCAGCCAAAGAATTCATCGAACATCCTAAGAAGAATTGTTTACTACTAATTTCTTAAACTGTTATACCCTACATAAAATCATTAAAAAGTTATACTTTCTATACTGTACTCCGCCGACCTTCGTAATCGTCTTAATCCTTCATTCGAAAGGCCCCTGGTTTGAATCCCGGTCAGATGGTCATTTATCATAAGCTATAGAATTTTATTTCTATATTCCCACGCACAAACCTCAAGGTTATATGGTGAATTAATCATCAAACCGATCGACAACCGACATAACAACTGCTAGACGTAAATAATTATTATACATTAAGTTGTTGATCATATCTAAATCATCGGTATTTAATGGTAATACACTGAAATAAACTAAAACCTAATGATATTGATAAGGCATTTTCTAAATTGAAAAGAGTATATAAGGATATCTATAGAAAAAATATTATTCGATAGATCAGTGCTAGAACTGATACAACCTTCCTTAAGAATAATAAGTATATTGTGCCAAGCCCTCCAAATAAATAAATGAAAGTGAAAAATGAAGTGCTTTACCATCGCCTTCTTTCTTCATCGATTCAAATACACAGTTACCCTCCAAATAGAACATCAAGCCCTCCGAAATGTGTATTATATTCAATTCTGGAAGTGGCACCCTCATGCCGTTCATTACAGAGTCTAGCAGTGCAATAGATATCATTAATAACAGATAGCTACTCTAATTTTTGCCACTACTACATCAAGTATGCGTCGCAGCCGTAAGAAAAATCGGGACAGATTATGTTAGGCATTAGAACAATGAGTTCCTTTCGGTAATGAAAAAATTCACTATACAGGTATACACTTCTTCAACTCGCAGAGAGTAAAGCAAAATTACAGTAAGTTTAATTTTTGTTAGTGTAGTCGGTTGATACGCAGTTGTTCCTTTTTTGCTTGCATTTGGGTATGTGTAAGTGTTGGGTGAGAGGGTTGTAGGTATTTAGGATGATGAGGAGAATGAACCCTTACGCAGTATTAATCAATTTTCTACCTTCAATCAGTCGGATATGTGTATTCTGTCCCATTTTGATGCTGCAGTAGTTTAGTTCTGTCACTCGCGTCTAAAATATCCCTTCCAACCTACGCAAAAATTATGCTTGCAAAGCTTAGATTTACAATACTTATGACTCTTTGTATTTTTTTTTATTCCGGAGAGTATAAGAGTCAGACCCTAATACTTTATTAAATCATTGGATGTCATAAACGGCCACCGGATGGTTTTTTTTTTTACCAGGATAATGTTTTTAACAATTTTTCTGTAAGTAGTTATAGTATTAGATGATTGAGACTAATTTAGCAAGAAATAAATTGTGAGAAAACTTTTATAATAAAATCCTTTAACTCTTACAAAAGGAAGTGTAGCTAGTTTGTTTTAACCCATTTATTTTTTAAAAATTTCACTCATACAGATTTTTTAAAACGTTTTTGTTTTAACCCATTTATTTACTTAAAATCTCATTCATACAGATTTTTTAAAACTTGAGACTATTAACACTCATTTAAATAAACAAATATAAAAGAAAAGGAAATACAACGTTATTATTATTATTATTATTACTGCTACTACTACTACTACTACAACTGACTTACTAAAATACCAAAAATCACGTCTTTCACAATATTGAATGAATAAACGTTTTCTATGACATTTTACTTCATAATAATTATATACTGAAAATATTCACTAGAATCTATTTGATATTTTTAATTTTTCCTTCATCGAGTAGCAATATATATATGTATATCCTATATATATACATATGTATAAATATGTATATAAATAAATAATGTAAATATAAAAGCAACTGCCTTGATCCTTATCAAGGCAATTGCTTTTATAAGGATTTTAATGCTAGCTGTGTGTTATATCTTGGTGGTTGGGTTTCAATTAACCACATGTCTCAGTAGTGGTCTGAGACGTGACGTACCTGAGTCTGTTCCAGATTACATGTTTACCGGTACATTTACACATACATTGCACTTAATCTGCAGCTACGTCAGGTCTGACAAGCTGGTAGCGGTTAATTGCATTTGCTTGTCTACATACACACATACCCAGAGCCCGCAACAACTGGAAAACTGACTGGAGAAAATAACATATATATGTATAAACTACTATAAGAGGAAATGTGCATAAAAATTCACCCGTACGTGCATTTATTGATGAGCGCAGAAAACATTTCTGAGTAACCCAGAACAACTTTATGTTTTGAAAAGAATAAAATCTTCGTAATTATCAGTTTTTTAATGAACCCTTGATGATAACTTACGACTCATATTGATGTATAAAGGGTTTACGCATTATCTTATAAATTAATTGAAAAAAAAAACATTAAATTTAAGCTTAAACTATTTATATACAAATTTCAAATAAAAAAGGTTCTTTAAAATAAAAAAAATATAGAGTTCAATTTAAAAAAAATTGATTCCTTCATAAAATTATAAAAAACTGTTAATGGATTACCAATTTTAATTTGGTGCTAACAACAACAATTCGAAATTTAAAGAAGAATTAAAACAATTTATTTATTTGTGTTTTCTGAGGGCGTTTATAATTGAAGTAATTTTTTATTATCTTTTAAAAGCTATTTTATTATTTTTTTGTCATTTAATGTATGGATACTCTTATAAATTGGTGTAGTTTATAAGAGTAATTTTATATTACTCTTATAATAAATTCTGCTTGTATGAAAAATTATTTTCCCAAAAAACGCTGAACGTGAAAAGTGCGTAAAAAGTTCAAGAAAATAAGGAAAGCGTTCAAAAAACGTAAAGAGACTGCTATGTAGATAAAGTTAGTTGCTCTGGAATGAGGGAATATGTATTAATTCTTTATTTAACAATAATTAACAACTATTTATGTCAGTTTTCTACCTATTGTATAGTTTTTTGTGGTTGAAATTTTTATGTAGTAAACTGTTGAAATAAAAGTAAGCCTGGTGTCATTCTCATATTTTAATTATTTTTTTTGTGAAAACTCCAGAAAAATGACTGAATATATAATAAATATTTCTGCCTTATAGAGTTTCTTAACTCAAGTTCGACAATAGTTTCTTTATGTTGTTACTTGAACTATTTTTATCATAACGTAGGTTTCTCTCTTTTGAATTTCTTGCAAAACGGTGTTTTTTCAAGAGTGGCGATTTTGTAAGTCCGTGTATAACATATATTTTTTTTAAATATTAAAATAAACTACATAAAGCCCAGTCAGAAGTAAAACAATTTTTTTTTTCAATTTCTTACTTTTTTAATTCGGCGTAAAATTAATTATTGTCTAGAAAACATGTCTTATGTAGTATGTCTTTATATGTTTTTTATCAATTATTAATTTTTTTATAATCATCCTTCTGCTAGTAAATTCTTCTCAAACCAACAATTTCTGTTTACTTTTAGTAAAATATTTCTAAAATAAACTTTTAAAATTTGTTCTGCAATTCATACGAATTGTAAAAGTTAAATTCCTTTGTTTTAAAGATAAACCTGTTACATATTACTTTACTCATAAGAGAAATTAATATTTCAGCGTATCGCTGAATCGCTATTTAGGTTATAAATTTACGTAATTTAGTTTTTTTTTTTTAAATTAAAGACTAGACATTTTAACGAAATATGTAATGTTCTTATGACTACGGTAACGGAAAGTTTTTTATTTTTTAATTTAATTTTTCATTATTAAGTTGTATTTTATATGAAATTTTTTTATTATGTTTAACTTGTATGAGGAGACTCAGTCGATAGTCACGTTGTATGCGTTTTATTCAGCAACCTTAGTTTAAGTTCAACTAGGATAGGCTCGGATACACTGAACAGAAAACAGTTTAAGATCTTAACCAAACAAGGGCCATCCAAGCATAAAATAATTACAACAGCACGACCCGCGACCCCAATATACTAATCAGCATTCAATCGACTGTCTAGTAAAAGTTGAGGAGGAACGATTATGTACTGTTTATACATAACCGTTCTAGAATTAGTTTAATTACTGCTGTACTTAAAACTTATTAACATTTCAAAGAGTTACTAATAAATATTATTACTTTTTAAACGAACTCGAATTTATAAATAACATATTTTTTTAAATATGCTATTTTCAAAGTATGTATATCCGTAAATAAGTAACTAAAGGATATGTTTTGGCTAAACAGGCGGAATTATTTTTTGCCTAATTTATATTAAAACATTTTAAATCTACTAATTCTGTCATTATTAAAAATAAAACAATTAAATAAAACCCAGTATTTATTTCTATTAATTACAAATATTTATAAGAAACAGCGCATTATTCATACCTTTCTACAGTAATTTTTTATGTCTGGAGACTTTTATGCTACTATTTCTTACCGGAAGTCCACATTTTACACTTTAGACAATAAAGGTGTTAATTTAAATAGTCGGATATGAGGTGCTGGACCAACAGATTTTTACTCGTCATATAAATTTTAGGTAATAAGAAATTGTAAAATATTTTGGAAAACTCTTTCAAATCTTTGTTTAATGAATTAAATTCTTGGAGATTTAAACAACAACAAAAAAAAAATAATAATTTATAATAAAAATTGGAATATTCTTCAGAAACTGTTTGCTAGACTTTGGTTTAGAAAACCCATAGTAAAGCTATAAAATTAGTAAATGGTGAATTCCACTTTACTTGTGAGTGAATTCCAAAGAATTGACCCAAAATTCTATAACTGTTCTTAAGAAAAATAAGAATACTTTATTTGAAATTCAAGAGTGAAGAAGTTCCACCACCTTTCACTGAATCGTGCTTTTCTCTGTTACACATAATTATCTAAACGCACTGAAATTCAGGTAATACTCATTTCTACGAATAATATATTCATCCTTTTCATTAAAAAAAATGAATGTATATCATTATTTTCAGAGAGAGCAAATTTGATTAATGTAATACCCCAAGCGTTTTACATGCACCGCAGCTTTAGACCGGGACAGACGGTTTAAAGCAACAATAGATACAAGCATACAATGCTTAGATACAAGCATACCTTCTTTCATTTTATTAATTATTATATTATTTAATCAATAATTTTCTTTTTATTAATTAATTTAATAAATATTTATTTATTAACTAAAAAAGAAAACATTAAATAAAGTTTTCTTACATGCAATTCTCAAATAAATATACTTGTTGTTTTTTTTAAATCGTTATTTAAATACGTTATTTTAATCATGTACTAACGTACAATATTTTATAATGTAGTAAATTAGTCAGTTTTCCTAATAATTAATCAACATTAAACGAAGAGAATTAGCTATAGTATGTAATTCCTTATTATTTATCAACGAAAGTCAATAATGGCATATTTAAAAGAGATATTCGATTAACTAACGGATAGTCACTGAAGCGAATATAAATTTTTTTTATATTACTGTTCAGGCTGTTATTACCTTTGAAATAATTGAACAAGTTATCTTGTGGATGCCAGCTAGATGAAAAAGGATGAAAGTTGTGGTATTCTTATTTATATGTAAAAAAGGAAAAGAATTCGCATCAGTAGTTACCAGAGGATTATTTCCAAGACCTAAATTCGAGAAATTGGTGATGTGATGGGCTCTAACTATACAAAACACATTACAATCGCGGTTGTAGGCGGCATATGCCCGGTAGCATAGAGCACACAGGTCGCTGCTTACTCTTTTGATTTTTGCATTCATTAGAAAGAAGACTTTCAGCACCCTTGACGAACTGAGAAAGAAGATAGCAATATGTTCAGGAACGATTAAATTTCTGGCGAAGTGTCTAATAAATCGTTTTTCTTTTTATCGGCTTGACATCTTCGAAATCGGCAGTTATTTGCGGTTGTCTTTATAATTTTTTTCAATATTAGACCTCTTTTCAAACTTCTGAAAAATGTCGAAAGCGCAGTATTTTGTCTTTATATTGTATTTACAAAATTTCCAAGTCAAAATTCAGATTGATTTTTTATTTTTTTACCGAAGTAGAACAGTGAAAGTTACCCGGATGACAATCAAGTGGGTCTTTCTTTTCGGATAATTGAACGTGTGAAAACAAACATTTGATAATTTAAGAAGTCTACAAGTTTTCTTTACGTGTCATTCACCAGGATAAACCTTTACTGCGTCGACCGATTATGCATGTCTTAATTCTTTGCATTTGGACTACTTTAATCGATGCTTTTATGATGCTTTATTTTAGTGGCATATGTAGAAGGAGGATGTTTTTGTTAGTCATATATATAGATGGATCATGTCGAGGAAAAAAGTTGAATCGATTAGATGTAGATACGGAGCTGATCAATTCTGATTAACAAGATATCGCGTACATTACCTGATTATTACTGAGCCGAACACTTTCATGCCTAAATTGTAGATCAACAGAAGTAAATAAATATGCAGTAGTTGTTACAACTTGCAGAATCAGTGCTTTATTTCGCTTTAATAAATAATTTTCGAAGACATTTAAATAAAAACTAAATAGTAGTTCCCATTTCCAAAAATACATAAATAGAATAACAACAGGCTAATATAAAATAAAGCAGAAGATTAAGAATCTAGTATACCTAGAATAAAATAGCTTCCTTAAAAGTAGCATATTGTATTCATTCAATACTCTTTTCTCTATATATAAATACATACTAAAAATTTAATGACAAAAAGTTTCTAAATCTAGAAATACTTAATCGGTAAATAAATGCGTTATTAGTGTAGTACTAACGAAAGAAGTTTGTGAAAAATATTTCTTTTCTTTCTACATCATTCGACTTATTAACAAATTTTTAAAATTTTAAGCATAAAAAGATAAACATTTTGTTGTTATGTATGCCAATTTTACAATATGGTACAACATTTTTTAAGGCGCTTTTTAAACAGTAGAGATAAGCCTACATGGTGTTATTCTGAAGAAATAACATGTGTTTATAGTTAATCTTAGTACTGAGCTTTGAAGTAGTGAAAGTACGTCAAGAAACGGTCTCTAAAGAAAATAATTTTTTTTCAATTACGTTGTTTAAATTATTTTAATTAGGATATAAAAATTTAATAATTAATACCTTAAAAACGAATTATTACTGTCTATTTCTACATTTTTGTTTTATTTTATTTTTAGTGCTACTTTTATTTTATTGATCACTTTGTGGCTACTTAAATTTTTTTTCTAATGATCTTTTCAGAATTATTACACAACCCGTTTATAATCAACAGAGTACATTTTTTTTTGCATCTTATCATGAAGTTTAACGGTAAATACTGGTAAATGGATATTTCTTAAAAACTCGTTTAGAAAACTATTTTTTTTGTACAAAATTACAATTTTTGGGTTAAAAAGATTAATTTTCATATTTCTGTAAATACCTATAAAAAATTAATTTTTTCTATATCCATTCATTTTTACCATTGCCTAGTGATTTCTATTCGTAAACAATACGCAGGTACTTACAATTGAATGTAATAGGTTGAAATCATTGCTCCCAGTTACTATACTAATTTATAATATTAAACTATAAGTTATATAACACGTAGGCTACTTAAAAAACATCTTCGGTCAAATTTTGTTTTAAATATTATTATTTTAAATATAATAAATGGAGCAATTTTTTTTTTTTTAATAATCGGATTACTTTTTTGTTGGTTTATTTTTTGGTAGAATCCTTCTACCAAATTCGATTCAAATACTAAATCTGGTTTTGAATATTTTACACAAAATCTCCTCGTATGATTATTTTAATTACATTTAAAATCATAAGCCATGTAATGAAGTATGTAGTATATAAATTACATACTAAAAAAAATGTGTTAAGTAATAAAGAAGTCATGTAAAGAAGTTTGTAAAATATCGTTAAAAATCGGCTATTTCAAGAATAATTATCCAATACATATAAATAGTAAATGGAAATTATCTGGTTAAACGTTTTCTTTAGTTAAAAATATAACACTTTTTTCATTTTATATGTAATTTAATTAATTTTTTTTTTGTCTTCAGTCATTTGACTGGTTTGATGCAGGCTCTCCAAGATTCCCTTTCTAGTGCTAGTCGTTTCATTTCAGTATACCCTCTACATCCTACATCCCTAACAATTTGTTTTACATATTCCAAACGTGGCCTGCCTACACAATTTTTTCCTTCTACCTGTCCTTCCAATATTAAAGCGACTATTCCAGGATGCCTTAGTATGTGGCCTATAAGTCTGTCTCTTCTTTTAACTATATTTTTCCAAATGCTTCTTTCTTCATCTATTTGCCGCAATACCTCTTCATTTGTCACTTTATCCACCCATCTGATTTTTAACATTCTCCTATAGCACCACATTCTCCCATTAAATTAAAGTACAATAATTAGTGAGGCAAATTTTTTATTCTTATTGACAAAAAATTTATGTACAATACATTTTATTAATAAATTAAGTTTTTTGTACTCAGTAATCAAATTCATCTATTTTTATTAACCGACTTCAAAAAAGGAGATTTCATATTCGACCCGTATATTTTGTTTTTATGTTTGTTCGCGCATAACTTTTTTCCTATAATCATATTGAAATAAATCTTGAAATCGACGCAGCTGCTTTTCGCGGTAGTATCATGATATTGAAAAATATTTTTAGATAAAAATCGGTCTGAAAATTGACAAAAAATATTTTTTCGCCGTTTGGTGGGTAGGTAGGGGCAATGGGAATCCTGATATTCTGTAAGTATGCGTATGTTATAACCTAATGCGACGCATTAGGTTATAACATAAGGCGCGTTTAACCTAATTATGATAACATAACCTTAGGTTATGTTATCTGCAGGAAGGTAATGTGAGTTTCTGCGCAAAATATGTAACACCGTTAATTAGATCATAAAAAATCGAGATACCACGTCTTAAATATTTCAGACCCAATATACATTAATTATAACATACAGCATCGGTAGAGACAGTGGGAATCTTATCATTTTATAGACGTGCACCACATTACATGGTCTTGATGTCGGTTCCATTTTTTTAAAAATAATTATTTCAATTCCTTTTACCTGTAAAGGAACTGTTTCTTTTATTATTAATTTTGATTCCAAAAAGTAATAATAATGCACTTTGTAAATAATTTATTTCAGACGATGAAAAATAATAATAAAAAACTAAAATATTCTTAATACAGTACGAATATTTTCATTTAGTCGAAAGTAATATCTTCATTTTTAATTTCAATTGACGCTGTTATTGCGTTACTGTTGTTTTGTATGTTTATTTAGTTATATCGTCACAAACTTTCTTCAAATAGTAGCTTCTGCAGTGCTTTGGACAAATTTTCTTATAAATGTTAGTCGGAAATATGTTGCTTTCTCATTTTATTAATGAAAAATAAATTAATAATAAAAAAACTAGAGCTATGTGAATATACACATACCCTGGAAAATTACCCTCTGAAGTTGTGATACCGCTGCATACAGTAAGTGATCGTGGTCGGTAAACTAATAACGTTATTACTTTGTCACTTCTTTTTAACTTAGAAACTTAAACATCAGCGGTGCTAAATTTATATACGAAAATAAATATTGAGTACTTATGATCATGTAAAAAATTGTTATCGAATTAATTATTTTGATCGTTTCTTCGTTTTGTCATATGTAAATTAATTTCGCAAAATGTAAGAATTTAAAAAGTTGGCAAATTTGAATTTTTTTATTTTATTTTTATTTGTAGTCCCATCCACAAGTAAATTCATTAGCAATGTCAATGTAATGTAACTGTACCGGTAAATGTGTAGTTTTGAACAGACTCAGGCCGACCATTCCTGAGACACGTAGTTATTTGAAACCCGACCACCAAAGAGTACCGATGTCCACGATCTAGTATTCAACCCGTATAAAAACAATTACCTTTATCAGGATTTGAACCTGAGAACTTTCGACTTCGAAATCAGCTGATTTAAGACGATGTGTTTGCCATTAGACAACCCAGTGGACTAATTTATATTAAATATAGATTAATTTATATTTATATAATAAATTTATGAAATAAATATAAATTAATTTATATTTATTCAGCATTTTCAAAGATTATTCTGTGCCAAATTTCCGCTATTATTATTAATATTATTTTTTTGTATGTATTTTGAAGGTAATAATGTTTAAGATAAATATCCTCTACTACTTTAAACGACTGCTTAAATATGTCACATCTCTTTTAAAATATTTCAAACAGTAAATATTCTTGAAAATAAATTTTTGTAAAGTAATTTTCTATATTTAATACATGTTTTATTTTGTTTTCATTTTTTTCTTTGAAAACTTATAAATATAATCAGTCATTTTAATTTGCTTTGTAATATACATTTTTTTAGTCGTTCTACAGGTTAGTTTAGGTGTAGCCGATATGATATTATCAACAATATAGTATAGCACTGTGTTCTCTATGTTCCGACACGCCCCGTCTGCACTAACCTCAGTCTTCGGCCTGAGCTCGAGCCCGAGATCGGCCGGTGCCAACCCGGCAGCCCACGCTTCTCTCTAAACTAATACTCTTAATATCGTTTCACTTTTTTTCTGTCTCGCTCGCTCGATGGCCTCTATCTCCAAATTGTATCATGATCTTTTTCCTTTATTACCGCACTAGTACTCCGCCCTCACCTCTTTCACCGGCCCTCTCTATCTCAGATTTTCTGATCTTCCATTTTTTAAAAATAAATGAAAATTGTTGTATGCACATACACACGATATAATTTAATCGTTTCTGTTGTAAGGCGTAGACGTAAAAAACCATTACCGTCAGAATTGATGAGCGTTAGTCGCTTCCCCGGATCTGATTAAATGTTATTTTCAATTACAAGAAATCATAACCCCGATCGAATCCCCTCTAGTGTCCTTAATCTAATTTTAGTTAGTTTTGTTGTAGTAGAGGCTAACCGTATTTTTATTTTAGCTTCTTTAAAGATAATTTTGAGTCCCACGTACGTCTTAAAATTGTAGAATTTGTAAAATAGTAGGAGTAATGCGATTCTACAAGTTTTAGCTGTGAACAATGAAGATTGTTCACAGCTAAAACAGAGGATAGGGTGCGAGGATTCTGCTTCAAAGCAGATAACCGTATCGTGATGATCAATACAATTTTTTATATTTTTAAATAAAAAATCAGTTTTTCGGGATGTTAATCTAATAATGTAAAGTAATATCCATAATTAAATACCTAAAACAAATCTCTATTGAAAAATGCACTCCACTAATTTTGAAATTTAAAATAACTTGCTGTATTTTCATTTTAAATAATAAAAATAATTATAATAATTTAGAAAAAAAATTATCTGTTTTATAAAATTATTAACATTTTTTGCTTAGTTCATGAAATCATCATCTGAGAAGCTAATCTAAAAACTTAATTAGATGGAGAATATATTTTTAAACAAAAATTAAAAGGAAATCAGTCACAACAAAAAATGTTAAGATTTGTGGACGTTGCTAAGAGAGAAACAGAGAACCTTACACAGTAAAGGATTGTAGACATTACATAAAGAACGGTTTTTATAGTTAATTTAATAATGAAAAATTTAATTATACAGTATTTTTAAACGATGAATTTTCAGCATACTTACAAAAAATTTAAAGACTGTTCTAATCTTATTACCTAAATCTATATCTTTACTGAAATTTATTTCCTGAAATCCTGAGTTACACATCATTTTACATGTAATTTATTAAAATAAATTCGAATTTTACCACAATTATTGAAAAATTGAATATTTGATGCCAAAATATATACTCCTAAAGCAAACAAATACTCCTAAATAGGTAGAAGGGAAAGTTTTGCTTTTTTTTATGAATATTAATGTATTATTTAGTTAAGGCTGAATGTACACCAACATTGAGGAACTAAGAATCAGACGTGTGTAGCCTTGCACAGTTTAACCTTTCTACTTATTTCAACTGCTCTTGCTTTTCACTAAAATTAAGGAGGAAAATTTTTATTGTACTAAGTTCCGGTGTGATAACGTGTGGTTTAATTTTGTGGTAGCCTACAGTAAAGTTTATAGTTTAATACGTTATAACTTCTTATAATTTTATCTTGTCAGATTAATTCCCGGTATAATTCTTATTGTTTTGATATCATTATCTGTTTTTTCCGTTTTCCATATAATAAAATTTATAATCCTTGCTAGCTTTATCGAAGTCCTTCTGTCTAGATTCTTTGTAAGAATTTGTTCTAGGACTACTGGTTGTGGTACAAAGCTTTTTTGGAATTATGAAATACGTTTAAAATTACCGTTTCACTTATTCGAAAACAGCAGGAATAGGTAAGTAAACCTGAATCGTCACAATTATTAACTTGAAATCGTATAAGAACATTTTAGAATTAAAATTCTTACGCGATAAAAAATTCATCGATTTCTACGATCTGAAGAATAAAAGGCTTCACCGAAAAGGTTTTCAACTTTTTTGTAAGAGTTTCATCCTACGTAAAACGTTGTAAATTAAAATTACCATCTGCAAGAGTTCTAGAAAGCGACAAGTGTTTGAATACACAATGTATTTACACACTACGTGTAAATGCGGTTGTGTGTGTGTCCTAGAACGATAAAGAGTGGAGGTGCTAGTGGAGTAAAGTGCAGTTTCAGTAGCTTCAGTTACCGGTGACGGTCTTATCTCGGCCGGCGGTGCGTTTGTGTTTGCATTTGCGCTTGTCGACATCAGAACAGAAGAGTATGTGTGCACCCCGACCGCCGCCTCGTTCTTTCCTCCGCCGGAGTTGCCATGGAAACCAAAGGATGACTGTAAGGCCAGAGACTGGACGACAGGACGCTTTATGCTAATTGACAACGTGGGCTTCAATTAATGCAGTGCTCCCGCCTCGAGGGAGAAACCGGTATTACCTTTTACGGCGGTTTATACTCTTTGTCGGCAAACAGAACCGGGGAATTTATCCGCTTGTCACACTCTGCAACTGCCACTGAGACTGCCACCGTACGATGGAGTTCCTTCGACGATACACCACAACGGCAACACATCTCAGCCGCTTCCGATCCTCCTCCTGCATCTGTCTATTTCGATCTCCAACTACTATCATCCCCACTACAGGAAAAAACAAACGTCTTCGCATTACGGTTAATATTATCGCTACAACGCCCCGTGACAGTACATAGATAAATAAATACGGGCATAAATAACTTCAATAAAAATACTTGGCCAACACTCGGTTAGGACTTGATTTAATAAATTACAACCGGCATCGATAATAAATCACACCTGAATAATATACGAATAGAAACAGATACTTTATAATAGATAAAAACTAATAAAAGTATTATGACGGTTGGAAAATGAATAATTTATAAAAAGTATAGCAATAAAAAAAAATTACAGAAATTAGGAGGCTGTCAAAGTATTTTTTCTAAATTAGTAATGAATAACGCTGAGTAATTGCATATGTCGATTACAAAATGTATTTTTTTTTTATATATATAATTCTATTTCTTTGGCGAATAAAAACTTTGTCTCAGCTTTTTGTTTGAGAATCTCTTACCAGAATTACTTATCAATTACATAGTAAAATTCAATGGAAAATTTTATTGAACTTTTGTGTACTTTTATACGTATACTCAATGCTTTAAATAAATTTAAAACCGTAAACCTTTTAATAGAATACTGGTAATGAGTAAATGAAAGACATGTATCTGAAGAAGAATATCCAGCTCTAGGACAGCAGCATTAAGATAATTATATCTTAATTTAATTACATTAACATTGCATATTACTATTTTTATCAATAACTTTTGGAAAATCTTTGCTCCAACGTCGGTTTAGTCGTCTTACAACATTATTGGGGTGTAAAAGATGGGACAAACGTCTATTTAATAAGCAGGTGAGATCATTTCGCTTGAACTTTCGGTATTTAAAGTAAATCTCATTAATGGGTGTTATGCATAGAACATCAGTCTAGTTTTTTTTGAAACGTGTGTCGATGCATTTATCCGTACTGTTGTTCCTTAAGTCATTGATGTACGCAATAATTGAAGGTGCTGCAAAACCGAGTATTTGACTAGCAAAATGTATTCGTATGTTGTTATTGATTTTGAGCTTACAGGTAGATTAGAACATCCGGATAGAAGTCGATATAACTGTTTAAACATGTTTTCATGGTTGCACCTTTAATAGAAACTTATTTTTTTCATACAAGTCCTTTGTCGAAATGTATCCCTCGAGCACAGAATTGCATTGAGGTAAACTAATTTTTAAATAGTAATTGACTTAATTATACGTTCATCTGGTGGTTTATTGTGATCAAAAAGTTAATTAACCGAACTACTTTATTTTTTAAATAAATCATCGGAGTATTTAATAGATGAATTCGTAAATTGAGACTAGATAGCTGAATAAAATTTACACCTAACCTTTTCAGCCTCCTAATGTCCTCACTTTTGTCAAGCAAATTTAAAGCTAAGTGATTAAAAAAAAAGAAATAAAAGTGATTAACATGCTTCTCCAACCTGGACACATATCTCGAAACTAGACGTTCAACTTCTTCTCGAACGTGTGGAATGCCTATGTAATCCTGGATCTTAGTATTGCTCGCAAACCACGGCGCTCGGGTTATGTTCTGTAATATTTTATTTTGGAACCGCTAAATGATCTCCCTATTGCTGTTACTGGTTGTGCTCCAGAGTTCAATTTCGTAAGTCCATACCGGCTTCAAGAAATTCTTGTAAAGCAGAATATTGTAGGATAAAGAAAGTTGAGATCCCTTACTCGATATCCAGTACATCTTTTACAACTTAATGTCAAGCAATTTCCTTTTTTTCCTTACATTATCTCTCTTAGTTAAACTGCGATCAAGGTAAAAGCCTAGGTACTTATCTTTCTGGCAAAAATATTCTGACACTGTTTAAATGAACTTCAGGGCAATATTTTCTTCTCAGTCACGTAACCGGACGTGACTGGACTTTGTCGTATTTACCTTTATTCTTCATTTACGTAGCCAAACGCTGATGATATCCAGTGCAGATTGTAATTTCTCTGAGGCTATATCTTTTTTTAAAGAGGTGGAGGAACCTCATTTACGGGTGCCTAGGCAGTTTTGGGCTCGCTGACAGGTTCCGCAAGATGTTATTAAATGCGTATGTGTTCCTGCGCACTACCGACTAAACCTCCACCCCTTGCTACCCATCTTTCCTGGTACAGCTGGTGTGCATTACTTCTGGAAGGGGGAAAAACGCCCTCACACATCACAGTCAACAGACACCAACCTTACACACCAACAAGGTACCTCACATCAGACTAAAATCACACCACACACTCCATGACAATCATCATCACTCCAGAATACGTACCTCACGCCGCACGCTCCGCACATCACATCACGTCAATCAGTCAATTCTAATCACGTAAGTAAACACCTCACAGGAAATTGAACATTATAGCATAGTTACCTCACGGGTCACCATCGGACGCGGTAGCGGAATGAAAACGGCCTTATCGCACCCAAGCAACCCCTACTCGTACGGGGAACCCCCTATGCTCTTAGCCGTCCGCCTGTCCGCCTCTGCATCCTCCGATGACCCCTTCTTAGACAACGAGTTTCCTCGATAGTGATAATTTCGTCATTACCGCTCTATATTAGGACTATCGTCAACCGCCAAGATTGCCGAGTCATCACATATGACGCAACTGTAACCTATTGCTATTAAGAATGTTCCCAACACAAACATTTCCCCATTCTATATGAAAAGTTTACGTATTATAAACTACACCCTTTAAAAAATAGTAGTTTGAATTTATGTTCAGAAGTTGCAATTTTTATCTGTATTTGTTTGAATTTTGTTAATATTGAGGTAGTTGTCTATACTTGCTTAATAATTGCTGCTATTATTACCAGTTTATCGGTAAAAAAAGGATTTTCGGGATTTTATATTTAGTCAAACTACTAGCCTTTTAATGTTTTTTTTTTTTTTTTGTTGTAATGGATGAACTGAAAACACTGAAATTTATGAATGGCCTGATCCTGAACTCGTACGTTCTTTTATCCCACACCATCCAGGATACACCTAAATATGTGCTAATGGTAAAAATAATTTTATGATTGTACGAATAATCTTTTTTTAAAGCTGGTTTTTTTAATTGAAAATTATATTACATACATAAGTTTACTGATAAAATCCTTTTTTCCCCAGTTATGCAGATTTCTTTTTATATGATTATTTATAACGTTTACTCAGTGAGAATCAACCACATTAAAAATTGTTTTCTTATAAAAAAGTATTTTTATATTTTCAGTAACCTGTATCACACCAGGTAGTAGCTTAATCGACAATGATATTTCAAGCTTATTAAAGATAAAATAATTTTAATTTTTTTTAGCTTTTCAATAATTTTTCCAATCATCTTCCCTGTGATCATCAGTAAAATTAGTTTTTGTCCGTTCAAAAGAATAAAGATATTCGTATAATTTCTTTACCTCATACCCTTATTTCCAGATTTTAATGATAGGGCTAGAGGAATTTTAAAGAAATATGGTTTCATACCTTAGAATAAGAAATAAATTTGTCCTATTCTTATGTCGATTTTTCATACGAACAGGAAATATTAAACATAATTCTAAATTGAGAATTTAAACGCTTGTACAGTTTCAATTACAAATATAATTAGAAGTTTATCGTCCTCTAATTTTTCAGTTTTATATTAAATATTTTTCGGGAATATATCTTCTTAAAACATCATTTGTAAATATAAAGTTAACAAAAGGTTTATCCATTTGAATTAAGAATTTTAAGAATTTAAAGTAGTATTTTAAGGATTTTGGCTATAGAAAACTTACTATTTTTGGACCGATTGGAAAATTTCATTTGATCCTTTTGTTTCACCCATTTGAGTCAATTGTAATCGATCTGCCGATTTTAACTTTCTTGGTTACCAAAAAGGGTCTTTTCTTGCTTTAGATTTTATTTTATTAGACTTTAGTTTTATTTGAAGTTAGATTAAAATTCCATAACACCACGCACACAATATAGTGCAAACACTTAAAAAGTTAATAGAATGAATTGACAAATACTCTTTTTTTTCAGTTATTGTATTAGTAGTATTGAAATGTGTAAGCTTACTGAACAATTCTATAATCATAGAATTTAAAAGAAAAGCCCTCAAGATCCATTTCAAACACATACAAAACCATAATAAATGCACATTTTGATTATTATCATTTGATAAAGAGGGAATTAGTAAAAATTAATGTAAATATAAAAAGAAAATTTAAAAGAATTTGAAAAAAGGGGTACGAAAAACAAAAAAAACTCTTCTTTATTAAAAAAACTAAAAACATTATTTCTGCCTTTTTTATTGTAAAAATGTAAAAATATCAAAAAAATAAATAAAGTACAATATCGCTAAAGAAAATCCAAGCCGATGGTGAGAAATTAGCTTAAACGTATTCTAAACAACTTAAATATCCCTCTCGAACTGGTCCTAGAAGGGGTTGGGCAAACATAGTGGGAAATTTTAACGGTGTACACTGTATTTAAAGAAACATTTCACTTTCGATTTAGTTGTACCACCTGAAGCGATTTTACATAATTTTTACTAACATTTGCATGCTCTTAGCTTTACCAATTCAGTATCGCTTTATTGTATTTCTTTTTTTACTCAAATTTTTATCTTTTTCGATTTCATTTCTTTTCGTATAGCTCATTGTAATTCTATATTTATTTATTAATTATTTTTTTTTTGTTTTGCTTAAAAAATAACAATCGATTCCAAGTTTGTATAATAATAATTACAGAGTTTCGGTAAGAGTGCTATTATTTTTAATAACTGAAACCCCTGTATGTTAAAGGTAAATCTTTAAGCCAAATTTTGCAAAACATTTCAGATGAAACTGTACATAAAAAAAATATATAATTAACAGTCATAAATAAATGTGTGAAGCTCTGGCATTAAACCATAAAAAATATATTTCCAGTTTTAAACTAATTACTTCATTGTAAGTTATTTTATATCGAAGTTCCTAAGAACACTTAAGATTACAAGTAAAATCGACTTTTAAAAGCAAAAGAAAGAATGTAGAATATCAGCAACCAATCCATATAATATAACCTCGATCGATATCCACCATCTAGTATTTAAATCCTAATAAAAGCAACTAACCTTTATTAGGATTAAACCTGAGAACTCTCGACTTCGAAATCAGCTGATTTACGACAACGAGTTATCAGTAGACCGATCCAGTGGGTTTCATTTGGACTTATGTAAATTAAATGATTTTGTTATCTTTGTTTCAATCTTTATATTTATTTATATAAATAGATATCTAAATGGGGTTTAATATATATTTATACAGTTCATGTATTTTGAACGTAGAAATTTGTATGCTATTGCGATTTCAATGCTTTCCTGAACGCCAAATTTTCTTTAATGAATTTGAACTGATGAAAAATAAATATATTGAGGATTAGAGATGTGTAAGCTAGATACATTGTTATAATTTTGTATCGTCTATGAGTTTTATTTAAATGAGTACAGTAACAAAATATTATTATTTAACTAAATATATTACAGAATTTTTTCTGTTCGTGCGTCCCCTTGTGAGAACAAGGTACCCACATTCCTTGTTGAAGGTAAGTTTTATCTCAGTTTGATTTCTATCAATCGGTTAAATCACATCTTACCCGGTTACAGATCATCAAGAAATTTCCTCATGAAAAAAATTTTTAAAAGTTGTTAAAAGCAGCTAAAATGGTCGAGAGTAATTTACAGTTTTAGTTTTGTTTGAAAGGAATTCAATTTTTATCTGTTAATAAATGATAGTAACCGAGCTCATTTAGACGATAAAATCAAAGCTCTGTACTCATGAAATAAATCTAATTAATTTTTTTTTATGCAGGAAATAACAACAGAGGAAAACAAAGATAGGAATTTATAAAAGAGATGATTGAAAATATGTTATAGGTTACAATATACAAATAGGTTCGACTGATATAACTCCAAAAAATACTGGGTTTGAATTCCAGTAAGATTTATAATTTTTTGCACGCTACAAATATTCTTTCATCACCTTGATAAATAATATATTGATTGTAATCGGATATGAGACTGCAATAAATAGAATAGTAAATACAATGAAGATTTTTTTGTTTATTACCTTCTTCATATTTTTTTTTTTCTAATTCATTTAATCTAGTATTTGCGTTAAGTAGTTAACAAAACACAATAACAAAAAAATATATACAAGAGAAACATTATTAAATTTAACGCAAAGTTGTATCTGTAATTCATCGTCAAATTACAAGCATATAATGTATATTCAGTATAAAAAAAGCTATAAGAAATTTGGTTCACTGATAAATTTAAAAGTATCAGTCCGTTTAAATACACAGAATATAAATATACGACGTCGTTGATTTGAAATGGAATAATAACCATAACAATTGTTGTTTAGTTGTGTTTTGTGGGAACAAATATAAATCAAGATTTTAGAGGTGGTCTATGTATCCCAGGTGGTCCCCGATCAAGAGGCGTGGGTGTGTGGGTCTATCTAGGCACACCACTATGACACACCCCTAACTACCCTACGGTATGATTATCATTACCATTATTATTATTACTATTATTATTGTTATTATTATTATTATTGATTTCATCCCTCACAGTTCGACACACCCTTAAAAGACACCTCTAAATTTAGTACTTGAAAGTAAATATACGTTGCATTTCGAGTTAATTCACTGTCATCATACAGACTTACAACATATTAAATATTATTATAGTAACTTAAAAAAATTAACAATTTTTAATATAAAAATAATAGTGGTACATTTATCGGGTATTGCCTTAAATATGCATCCCCATATGTTTACTTTAGCATTCGCATGACGTAAACATGATTTATTTTCAAATAGATTAACCGCATTTTTCTTAATTCTTTATTTAGCTACCCGACCTTTAAATATATGAGAATATTTGAATCTATAGTTTAGAGTAAATAATGTATTTAAAGTGTTTTCAGGAAACTTTTATACATTCTTTGCAAATTTTATATCCTAAGTGGTCATATACATGTAAGTAATTAAAAACTTTAATTCTGAAATAAAATCCTCTTTATGAATAATCCGAACTTTTTTGCAAAATTCAGTGCGGCGAGCAGAGTACCACAGTCATTTTTCGCGACGTGTGGTCCTTCTCGTTACGTTGGACGTTAAAAACGCTTTCAACTCCGCACGGTGGAGCGATATGATTTGGGCCCTGGAGCATTCGTTCCATGTGCCTCAATACCTCCTCAGAATGGTGGATGCATACCTGAGGAACCGCGGTCTCATTTACGAGTCCGCGGCAGGCTGGTGTAGGACTACGATCACGTCAGGGGCAGCGCAGGGGTCGATTCTCGGTCCCGACCTTTGGAACGCCGTCTACGATGGCTTGCTAGGCTGGAGATGCCTGAAGAATCTGTCTTGGTTAGGTACGCTGCCGACGTTGCGCTACTTGTCGCAGACCGCGACGTGGAGCGCGCCCAACTGAGGCTCAGTCGAGCCATGCACAGAATCGGTGCCTGGCTGGACGACCATGGATTGTCTCTAGCCCTCAGCAAAACGGAGATCGTAGTTCTCACGAAGAAACGTATCGATACTCTTCTCTCCCTGCGGGTCGGGGTAGAGGTTGTCGAGACCAAGCCGGCCGCAAAGTATCTCGGTATGATGATTGACCGCAAACTTAGCTTTGCTGAGCAGCTTCGTAGAGCCGTCGACAAAGCTGCGAGAGCCGTAACTGCTCTCAGCCGGCTTATGGCGAATTTCGGCGGACCGAAGGCCAGCAGACGGCGATTGCTGATGTCCACTGTGCATTTCATCCTGTTATACGGGTCGGAAGTTTGGGCCCAGGCATTAAGAGTTGCAAGAAAGCGGAAGCGGCTCGCGCAGGTGCAACGCACCGCAGCCTTGCCGAGTCGCTTCCGCGTATCGGACGGTCTCTGAGCCTGCAGTACTTGTGGTTGCCGGCGTCATACCCATTGCTACTTTAGCAAGGGAGCGCCAGGTGATCTACAGGTGGCGACGGGCAGGCAAAGACCGATTGGCCCGATCGTGACCATTGGAAACGAGGAACGCACTCGCACGTTCCTCGCACGGCAAGAGACCTGGGACCACGAGACCAGAAAACGATGGACCGCAAGGCTTATCCTTCTGGTCAGACCGTGGACGGAGCGATGGCATGGAGAGATGGAGTACTACATGACCTAATTTTTAACGGGTCACGGGTACTTCCACGCTTACCTCCGTGTCATAGGAAAAGCGCCGTCCCCCGACTGCATGTATTGCCCTGGTACGGGACGACGCTGAGCATACCTTTTTCAAATGTGCTCGGTGGGTGGCAGATCGAGCGACACTAGAGGCCGATCTCGGAGCACTTAGTCCCCACAACGTGGTTGGGATGATGCTCCGTTACCTGAGCAGCTGGGAAAGTGTAGCCCGATTCGTCTGCAACATTCTCAGGGCCAAAAAGGTTGACCTGGATAGTCCTGAAAATTAGATAGCACCTAATCATGCTAGTGTAGAAGGACTCAACCGGAAGTAATGTGTTAAACGGTTCCGGGTCGAGTCCTGGTAGAAAGAGGGGTGGTTTTAGTTGGTGGTCTGCTGATAGTGATTGGATAATACCATCAGCGAGAACCCGACACTCCGTGCGTAAATGCATTTCCACTTCCCTCCGCAAAAAAAAAAAAAAAAAAATTATTATTATTATTATATCATGTTACGATATATCTATTTTATAATGTTCGGATATAACACATTCAAAAACACCATAGTAAAATCTTCTATAACGTATTTTTTTCACAGGCTTAGGCTACAATTTTTTTTAACAACTCTTAACTTCTACTTCATTTTGTGTAATAAAAATACTTTTGCCAGTGCCACCTGCCATTCACACTTAGGCTACACAATAATCATATATTTTACTCAACGGTTATTTCAGCATTCACAGTACAATGTCAAAACGACTTTAATTTTTCATTAATTAATTAATACATCTTCTGCAGTTGGAGTGTAGTTTCTATATATGCTGGAGAGTGCTAATCCACTCAATCGTGTATTTACAGTAGAATTACGCAAATATGTTTTTAGACGGCGTAATATTGAGAAACATCGTTCATTTGTACATGTGTGGACACTGGGAGTGCAGCCAGTATTTCTAACAAAGTGAATATATTTGGTATTATGTTGGGATTGCACACAGTAACCCATCTATGGCTGTTATGGGCTCCCTACTCAAGATTCGTAGGTAAAAGGCACTGAAAGCCTTTTAATATTTCGTTGTGTTTCAAGAAACGCGAATCTAGTTGAGAAATGAAGGTATCTAGAAATGGAATAAAAGTAGAAACACGGAAGTAAAGTTCTGGCGCCATTGATGATAAGTCCAAGTTTACACGAGTTTATGTTCGCGTTGTCATGCGAGGGATTTGAATACAGGATCACAACCTATTTAAGATTTTAGATGCACAAATGAAAATTTAAAAAAATTCATCAACATTTTTGCGTATACATTTCGTTTCACTAATATCTTCAGCAAGATCTAGAAGATAATGCTTCCAAGACATCAATAACTGAATTCTGCAGGAATTTACATAACGGGAGACAAAGAAAACCATCTCTGGATACAAACAGTGATATCACAAATTGACAGTTAGTCAAAGCACGTAAAAGTGAATTTGCTTGTAAGTACGAGTCTTTGTCATTCAATTCTGATATGCTTTGGAGGGTTACAATAATAGGGTCATACAATTTCACCACCGCGGTCACGGAATTATACCTTTCCAACCAACGTGTTGCGTAAAGTTGAACGAGTTTTTTACGGCGTGAAGTTGTAGTTTCCATTTCACTTATCGCCGATTTTAAAACGTGTTGCCTTTTAGGGGTATTAAGAAATTCGTACAGACTCTATATTGTACCCATACAGTTTCTAATGGTAGTTACTTCACAAGCACTGGATACAGCTAAGTTGAGGCTGTGTGCTGAGCAGTGGACATATAAAGCTGACGGAATTATTTCCCTTACATGCTTGGACTCCGTTTATTTTCCTGGCATGGAAATAGCACCGCCATACCCTTGATCACGAATCTTATGTATGTTTACATTTAACGAACCCTTCACAGTGAAATTTTCTCTATCAGCATAACAAACACATAATGATAATTGTTCTAAGTCTAACTTGTCTGACATCTCATCGGCGAGAATAAAGAAGCAACTGGAGGCATTAAGTTCTTTCACGAGAATTCGAACAATCAGATCGGTGCACACTTCAATTATTTCATTCTGTATTCTAGGACTGGTGTACTGCGCATTTCCAACAATACACGTCAATATATTTTTTAATACAGTATCAGTCTTACTTCGAAAGAGAAGAAGCGCCTTGAATTTGCCATCATTTTCTTTTGGTTCTTGGTCGACCTCGACCTCTATTCTTCCCGAGTCCCTGTAGCCTCGCAGAGCGATACATTGTTTCCCGCAAAACAAAATACTCTCAATAATAGAAATAAGTTTTTCTTGTTCTTCAGTTTCTTTTGAGTTGTTGCCGTATCTATTAGCACATCTATAGACCTTTTCTTCCCGCATGAAATTTCAATCAAACTACCGGCTACCTCCAAACTTTCTTCGTGATAAAGAAACTTCTCATGTTCTGAAAATCGCTCGACGGCAACCTTCCAGTTGTCAAATTTCTCGCTACAAAGTTGACCTAAGGGTTGCTTATAGTGATCATTCTTAACCTTTGATAATTTACGTAATAAATCGGTGTATAACATACATCATATTCATAAGAACCGCTGAGACAAAAGATTAAAAACAGATTAATGTACGGTATTCTGGTGAGAAACAATGATTCAATAATATAAACTCCTTCTAAGCGGTGGACTGTTTTTAATAAAGCATTTCCTTTATTTTACGTCACTCCTTTATATTAAACATTAGCTGATTTCTTTTTCCGAATATTCCAAAAATTTGTAACTGCAGAATCGGAAACAGTAAGGAGAAAAAAAACTTCCTGTAATTCATAATAAAGAAGTATTTTACAACATAAAAATTGTTATAATTAAATTATTTTTAATAATAATGCAGCGTTTCTCATCCTGGGGATTACGACCCCAACGGGGATTGCGGTGATATGAAACGGGGGGGGGGGGGGTCACAAAATTAGCCTACAACTTTACCCATAAACAGTAATGAAATTATTTTATGAGAGAAAAAACCGTTTATTATATACATTTTACTTACATTTTATAAGTACAGATGTAAAAAAATAAATTAATGAGATGAGTGGGTTTGTTTTTCATCTCAGTTTCTCCATACGTGGATCTATGTTAGAATCACTCAAAGCAAATTGTGTTCACTCAAAAGCAAATTTTGCGTAGCGCAACCGTAGACGAAAAATCCTTTTCACAGAAGTAAGACGTGGCGAAAGGGATTAATATTTTCATTGTTTCTGTAACTGAATTTCCATATTCACTTCGACGAGCATGCCAAAACATACCAAAATATTTATGTGTGAATTGTAATTGTAACGTTTTATCGGCAGACATTCCGATGAGTTGGTCGTGAATCTCAATTGGTAACTTAGCAGCTGCAACAACGTTTTCACAAAATGAATTCAGTACCCATCTCATTGAGAAATCAATTTTATCTTCCGGGAAGTAGTCCGCCAACTGAATTTTTAGCCACGCAAATGCATCTTATGCTATTCAAACTGTGGTGAATAATATCGTCTTCTTCACACAAATTTTTCTCAATTTGAACGGAAGTGAGTGTAAAATACCAAAATTTTTGCTTTGAAGGCGAATAATCTAGATATAAAGCTTCTTAATGAAAGCATGAACTTTGTCTGTTATTAATAAAATGTTTATATCAAGTCCTTGTAAATTCACAATCAAATCGTTTAAATGCAAAAATACATTAGCTAAGTGAGCCAACAGCAACATATACACATTATTCTGCAAAAAATTTGAGAATGGCATTTCTTTATCTTGGAAAAATATTATTAACTCATCTCGCAATTCCAGTAACCAAGTTAACATTTTCCACCATAACCTTTTGAATTCCGTATGGAAAAGAAGAAATTTTTTCTTTTTGCCCATGTCATTGCAAACAGTCTATTTTGTAACGTCGACTTTTAATAAAAGTAACCATTTTTTCAGCTTTACAAAGAAGTGTTTGAGATTTTCCGGCATATATTTTGTGGCAAGAGCATGTCTGTGAAGGAAGCAGTGCACCCTTTCCGCTCTTGGTATAAAATCATCTTTCAGTTTTTTTAGAAATTCACTGTTCTTTCCTGTTATCGCACCATCACTACATTCCGCAGTACATTTTGTCCAATCTATGTTATAGTTTTTAGTAGCACCGTAAGAAACATCAAAAAGAAATTGTCCTGTTGCATGACCAGGTAATGATTTGCAATATAACATATTTTATTTGATTTACTTGTCCCTATCGCTTTCATATCTCACAAAATATAAGAACTGAGAAATTTTTGCTACATCTTTTGATTCATTAGATTGAAAACCAAAAAATTCACTTGAATTTACGTACTTGAATTATCTGATCGCGAACATCGGCATCCATGTCATCGTTTTGCCTTTATAGGGTGTCGTTAGAAAGAGGAATTTTTTCACGCCTATTAAAACAATGACCATATCAATTGCAGCAAGCAATATGACGTTTTCTGCGATTGTATAGGGTTTAGACATCTTAGCTGCTCTTAATACTACAGGATGGCGCACGAAATGATCCAACGTTTGTTTATGCAATAATTGTTTAGGTTAATAATTATTAATGTGTTTTATGTTGACAAAAGTGACAGAGTTCATGAATATTACTTTCTTCTCGTTCCGAGTGCGCTGTTTGTGTATCATTTCAAGATGGCTGACAAAGGAAGACAGACTGTTGAACAACGCGTAAAGAAGGTGTAGTTTTTTAATGAAAAGAAAAGTATGCTCCTTACACAAAGACGGTTTCGTGCACATTTTCAAACTGGGTGGTTTAAAAAAAAATACGTAGATTTTACGAAAAATTTAAAAGTGATGTTTCAGTAATTGAGAATAAGCGCGAACGGTCTGCCAATGTTCGTTCTCCACTGAATGTCGAAGCTTTCAGAGCAGCGTTGCTGAGGAAACCGGCCAAGTCAACAAGAAACAGTACAACTTGGGAAACCCACTGGGTTGGCTTTAGTGGTGAACGCATCTTCCCAAATCAGCTGATTTGGAAGTCGAGAGTTCCAGCGTTCAAGTCCTAGTAAAACCAGTTATTTTGGCTTTGAATACTAGATCGTGGATACCGGTGTTCTTTGGTGGTTGGGTTTCAATTAACCACACATCTCAGGAATGATCGAACTGAGAATGTACAAGACTACACTTCTTTTAAACTTATACATATCATCTTCATTCATCCTCTGAAGAATTATCTAAACGGTTGTTACCGGATGCTAAACAGGAAAAAGAAAGTACAACTTGGGATTTCTAGGCGATCTGTGCGGCGAATTTAAAAAAAATTATTTTCATTTGTATCCGTACAAAATAACCGTGTTGCCTAAATTAACGGTTGACAAAAAAAAACAAAGAATGGCATTTGCTGAATGGCTGTGAACCAAGACGTATTGTTTAACAATGTTTGATTTTCAGATGAGGCACATTTTCACCTAGTCGGGTTGTTAATAAACAAAATGTGCGTTTTCTCGCTTCAAAAAATCCACACGTGCTTCATGAAAAGGTGCATCACGCTCCAAGAATTACGATATGGGCCGCTATCGCAAGTCATGGGGTAATAGGGCCAATCTCTTTTGTACAGATAGTGAACAGTGAACGTTATTTAAACATGCTCCGTAATAATTTTGTTCTTCAGCTTCCTGCAAAAGGGCTTCAATTAGAAAACGAGTGGTTCATGCAGGATGAAGCCAGATTGCACACTGCTTTAGATTTTCTGCATGAAACTTTGAACTCAAATGTCATTTCAAACCGATTTCTTAATCGTTTTGCGTGTGGACAGAACTGGCCCCCGAGTAGTCCTGATTTGAATCCGTATGATTATTTTCTTTCGTGATTTCTAAAGGAAAATATCTTCCCTAAACATTCTCGTACACTGATGGAGCTGTGAGTGATCATTGAAGCGTGCAACGAGATAACCGAGGATACGTGTCGTCAAGTTATTAACATAAGAGTTCGTAGTAAAGAAGTTGCTAAACGTGACGTGATGGCGGTCATATTGAACATGTGATAAGCAGAAAATAATCTCCTGGAATATAGTAAACACGTTGCATTTTATTTCCTGTATTGCAATTCAAATAAACATTTTTAAAAAATCCAAATGTCGGATCATTTCTTGCGCCACTCTGTACGAGATAAGATGCTTCAAGTATACTTTTATCTGTATGACTTGATTCACAAATAGAAGTTTGTTGATTTTTAAAGTATGTAATTTTTTTCCAAAAATTGCAAGGATTTACTTTTATGATCCGGATGTTTAGTTTCCAAGTGTCGAATTTTGATTGATCGGAGAGGACCTTTTCTTCTTTCTTTTTCCTGTTTAGCCTCCGGTAACTACCGTTTAGATAATTCTTCAGAGGATGAATGAGGATGATATGTATGAGTGTAAATGAAGTGTAGTCTTGTACATTCTCATTCGACCGTACCTGAGATGTGTGGTTAATTGAAACCCAACCACCAAAGAACACCGGTATCCACGATCTAGTATTCAAATCCATGTAAAAATATCTGGCTTTACTAGGACTTGAACGCTGTAACTCTCGACTTCCAAACCAGCTGATTTGGGAAGACGCGTTAACCACTAGACCAACCCGGTGGGTTAAATCGGAGAGGACCTAAAAGCAAACAACGCACTGTGGCTTTCCATCCAATGAGGTAATACCTTAATTTAAATAATTTCCATTGTATAATCTTGTCCTTTTATCAATCGATTCACTGGACGTAGATGGCTCACTTCGTTTTTTCATAGATTTATCCATTTTGCACAAGTATTTAATTGAAAAAAAAGTAACACTGTTCGACCGCATACTAAAAAGGTGAAACCTCAATTATTATTATTATTTTCAATGTAATTACGCTTTCAAAAACGTAAATAAATGCGCCAGACGCTTTGCATTCGAAACTACTGACGTTCTGCAATCCCTTACGCCTCTTTTACACAGCTGAGAGTACGACGTGTTCAAAAGTATCATATGCATGTTCGAACATGACGCTCTAACAGCGAATATTATGTAATCAGATCTAATTACAAGGAGCACGTATACATCAACTTGGCACCTCTGAATGCTCATGTTTGTACACTACGTGCATGCATGTTCACACCCGTCGCTATCAACGCAGCTAAATAAATAGTTTTAATTAGATTTCACTGTGTTGGGGTTGGGGAATCGCGAAATATTCATTATATATTTTTTTCCTTTTTTGGGGTCGTGGGGTTAAAAAGGTTGAGAATTACTACTGACCTAACGAGTTCAAATTTTGATAATTTCAGTATTTTTAAATAACTTGCTTAAATATAAAACTTTAATATTTCAAATGTGTGGAAAACTGTGAAGATGATGTTACAGAAAAATCTTTTATCTTTATTTAGCTTAATTCATATTCCGAATGGATTCTTATTTGAGTGCGTTATACGTTTACATTCAAGTTACTAGCAGTGAAAGAAAAATTAACCGTAAAAATAAAAAAGGTAGAAAAAAGTGGTAAGGGTAAGAATATTGTAATGGGAAATGGACACACCAGGACACAATGGAAACACCTGGTAAGTTGGGAAATGTTAATTCGTATGGAAAATTAGCGACTCAAAAATTATGAAAAGTTAAAACGTTTCTGCTAACAATGTTTTACATCTTTTTCTTAATCTAAGAGCATAACCAGCTGATCTCTATGGCTGAGTGAGTAGCGTGTCGGCATTTCGTTCGGAGGTCCCGGGTTCGAATCGCGGTCAGGCATGGCGTATTTTCATACGCTACTAATTTCAACCGGACTAATGGCTGTTGGTGCCCGCTCTTTCATTAAAAAAGAAGTTTTTATTTTTTTATTCTAGTCCTGTAAACGCTGTAACTTTAGAGTTAAAAAAAGTAAGAGATGAATAAGATAAAATACTAAAAATTACAAATTGCGATTAAAATAATTATTACAATTACACGTAATGAAATGACAACTGAAGTAAAACGTATAATGTTTAACTATTATGTTGTTTTAAAGTCACGATACTGTTGAGGGTACTTGTTATATTAATTAACTGAAGAGAGAGGAGTAGTACCGACATTCTCGATGTTAGCAAAAGGATAGAAGAAATGAAACTAAGGGAGGGCATACAAATTACTCGGCCGCTGATAATGAGGGTCGAGACCCGCTCGTTGGCTATCCCACTTCAGATCAAAATCAAGAAGAATTTATCCTCTTCTTCTGGATGACGGAAAGATGATCGTCACAGCGGTGTAAAAAGGAAAAAAAGAGCGAGTGAGAGAATATTATGAGAAAAAAATAAAAAAGTATTAACTGAAGCACACGACAACGAAATATTATTCGAATTTCTTGGTTATCGATGCGATTTAGTCGACCTATAATCTTTTCGTATACAATCCGCTTGTAAGATTTAATGATCCGTATGAAGTGAAATAAAGTTATCAAAAGATAAATAAAAATAATAATTAAATGAAAGAAATCTTAGTAAATTATGAATAAAATCGTTTATAACCGGTCGGTTTGTAATTCAAAACTCTTTGAAAAGTTTTGACCGCCATACTGAAATTTCAAAAAATGAATTAGGGCCGTGTATACTGGTTTAAAAATAGACTAGAAGCAACAAGGAATATACTTGTTTTATCATAAGAGAATATTTTATGTAACTGTACTTGTATATTTTTGTTGGTCGTGGAAAAAATGTTCGTCTAATTCTAAATTAAAAAGAGTAAATTAGATACTTCTTTTATTCTTCGTTCTTCCCGTAACGAGTTTGGGGTTTGCTTCGCCTGTATCGCTACAATACTGCGGTGAATTTACTGTCTGATTATCGACCTGACGTTAACCTTGTTACGTGAAAGGGATTTTTATTTTAGAATTTCTATCTATCCTATGATTTCGGGTTAATCATATATACGTGTAAATGTTAATAAAAATTTATTATTAATCGCTGTATTAATGTGTAAAGATTTTGATGCTCTAAATGAATGGACGTATATGTATTAAAAACTAGTTAAATGTCGATTATAGTAGTCGGTTCTGGGTCGGTGCACCGATAAACGGTTTAAAACCGATTGTGAATGGATCAATTAAAACGGCATAAGTTTTTTCTTCTCTTATTTATTTATTTTCATTTGTTTATTATTATTTTTTTGCGGCAAGCGGGTTTTAATGGTAAGAAGTTTATCTTCATTGAAGAAAAAATAAATACTCGTATCTCCCAGAGCGTCACCGATAAACCCTGATATCCTGAAAAATAAGTTTTGAAGACGATCTAAAATATGTAGGATTTAGAATTTTTTTAATTTTATCGATATGTTTTTCATTTATCGTCTATTTTGGGACGACGATATCGAATAACTGAAATATTTTTACGGCACGATAAACTATTGTTTTTCTCTGCTTCAGATTAATCATCGTGTTGCATGCTAATAATACATCATGTTTGCTACTTCTTTTTTATTCTATTTTATTTACTAATTAAAGACAAAAAAAGCTTATTTTTTTATCTGGGCACGGTTTTTTTTTCATATGATTTTATAAAAACCGTATCGTACGGCATATCGTATTTGGCTCGTGAATTGGAAACAAAACCCGAGTGCTGAATTTGTTACTTTAATAGTGAGTTTATAACACCGTTTATTTTTAAACCGTTTATTCTTGTAGAACTATTTCAAGTAAAAGTTGGCTTGCATCATTTTAAACTAGATCTAAACGCATGATTGAATAAAAATTTCGTTTTTAGGGTTCAGCCAATGACGCAGGCTCAAGGTTTTTTCAGCAAGAACCTGGAGAAGCGGATAATCTCCATATGTGTCGTTCACATCGTCTTCATTTCTAATAATGTTTAGAAAAGTGACGTGGTGAAAATTCCATCTATCGCAAGACTAAGTAGCGAATTGATTATACGTTCATAGCATGTTGCCTACCCCTTAATACCACTGAATTGTATGAAGTCGGTTTTTATTTATTTTGCCTTTTTCTACATACACTTTTTTTTTTCTACATACACTGAGCTGAGGTTTTGTTACTATTTAACCTTTAATTACGTTATTTTTTGGTTTCAGTACTAATAAATTATAAGACAGACTTATTCTGGATTACGATGTGAAGCGATAAATTAAATAACATCTTTACTATAAAAAATATACATAATTAAGCCATAAAGGGATCTACATATGTTTAAAACATAGGTGTAATTATAATTCCATTTTATTTTGTTAGGGCATACGATTCAAATAACCAAACACCTTTTTCTTTTATTTTTTTTTCTGTTTTAGCCTCCGGAACCACCGTAAGGTATTACTTCAGAGGATGATTGTGGATGTTATGTATGAATGTAAATAAAGTGTAGTCTTGTACAGTCTCAGGTCGACCTTTCCTGAAATGTGTGGTTAATTGAAGCCCAATCACCAAAGAACACCGGTAATCACGATCTAGTCTTCTAGTTATAACCAAACACTTGCTTTCCAATTTTCTAACTCGCCCAATTTTATGTTTACCGATGAAATTAGAAGAAATGTTAAATAGCTTATCAGTTTGTAAAAAACGCACTATCCTTTATTAAAATATTTAAAATTATTTGTAATACTCGGCCAACTTTAAATAAAAGTAATTTAAATTTTGGAAGATTTTTAACTTTTCCTACACGTTTCCAAGATACTGAGATTGTTTTAAACTTCATTCGCCGTTACCAACTCCTATTCAAAGAACCTTTATTGACTTGCTACATTTTTTGATCCAATTATACGGTATTTTCTGGTGAAGTTAAGTATACTTCTTTAACGTCGCTGTTTACATATATCATCTAGGAACTAATAAATAACAATCGAATATTTATAACATTATATTTTGAATAGTTTTTTTTTTTAATTTAAAATTAATTATTTTTATGGGGTCATAATAATCTTTTTAAAATACAAATGTCGGCTTAAGCTACTTAATAAATAAAAATGAATGTGCAACGATAAAATAAATGTTAATATACAGTTAAGCAAGTTGTATCCCACCAGTGGAATATAAATCATCAATAAACTGAACTGTTTTGCTCTTACTCCTTTTCTTAACCCTTCAATACTTTCGCATAGATTTCTGCTTCATTAGAACATTCAACAGTACATTGAGATATGACTTAAATATTAAAATTATAATTAAATACAAACATAATTGTATAAATCTATTTATAAATTTAAATCGGCTAAAAAAATTAAAATATTAAAAAGAATCGTGTTCTGATGGCAGCAATAAACATAGTTTTTTGAACATGAAAGTTTTGCTGTGTACATGATGTACTTTTGGTTTCCAAATAAAAACTTTGACTAGAGATGGACAATTAAAGAACTTTTAAGCCAACTCGAAAAGCTAGCGTGGAAGTCCTTTAAAAATGTTTTGCAAAACGTTTTAGGAAATCATAAATCTCCCAACTACCAAGATATTATGGTGAATTATCAGTCATACAAAAATATGGCGTGTAATATGTACCAAAAAAAAAATTTTTTTTGGATCCACACCGTGATTTCTTTTCGGACAATCTCGGCGCTGTCAGTGAATCGTTCCCTGGGACGATTCCACCACAAATATTAGTCATGAAAAAAAGGTACTATTGAGATTGGCATGCTAAAATGCTCGCAGATTATTGTCGAACGCTAAGTAGGGATGTTCCAAGGAAAACAGTAACTACCATATTGCAGGCAAATTGATTAGCGGTTCCATGCATGTAAATACTTACATTTTTTCAAAGTTTACTTACGCATCACAAAAAAAAAAATGATGAGTGATGGAAAAAATAAACTTACTTATTTGAAACCGTGGGAAGTTATATTATGATTATATATTTTGTACCTTTGTACCTTGCGCCAAAAAAAAGAGTTTGTTTGTTGCTCAGTGTGATGAAAAGATATCACTACAGAAGTAATATTATCACGGAGGAAGGAGTAAAACAGTAAGTGCGAAAAATTAATTTTATAAATAAAATAAATGTGGGGAAATCTAAAAAAAGGTCGAAATTAAAATAAATAATGTTTTCTACCAAGTTGTTATACATTTTATAAATTAAAAACTGAAATTCACCACCAGTGAACAAATTAAAAAAAAAAACAATGTTAATAATTTTCTTTCAGAAAGAGTGTGAATGTTTGATTTTGCTAAAACTTCAGTCAGAACTTGGAAAACTTCATGGTGCACGTTTTGTTTTAATTAGCACAAATAAATATAAAGCTTAATTTAACTTATACGTAGATTTATTTCATTGTGTTCTATTTTATAATTTCTGTATCGAATATTTATTTGTTTATTACTACGTAATTTAATAAAAAATTGCGATCTCATCGCATAGAACAATGTCCTTAGAGTGAACTTTTTTACTATCGGTATAATGAATTATCGTATTGTAGTATCAGTAAATTTACCGAGTTTACAGAGTTTATCGAGTCAGTAGACTATTTATTTTGTGAAATTTGATCTTTTCTTCTATCAATATCTATCCCTTTTAAAACAAATAATTCATCACTGATAAACATAATTTACCGTATATGGACTAGCCAGCATTCAAAAGTACATCTAATCTACATCGCATTATTATAATCTATTCTAAAACGGTGTGAGTAAATTATTTACTAACATATAACCTTATACACATCCATCTTCGGTATGAAGTAGGTCTTTGGAATAAAAAGATTTTTACAATCCCATTTTTACACCGGAATGATTCTGTTAATTTGTTCAAAGAAATATATTTATATAAATAAACGATAATTATACATCGGTGATTATTAAATACGTTATCATAATAATTTTTAATAACCGTAATCGACTCCATAACTCCTTATATAGAAGAAATTTTAGCATTGTTAATAGAAGGATAGAAAAATGAAAAAGAAAAAGGAGAGGAGCTCCAGTGGCCTATTATCACACAAAGAATTTAAAGAACAATAAAAAAGTTTATTACCGGTTATTTATTCTTATAACGTATTTTTAAAGGGTACAGGAAGAGTTATAAACATTTGTTTCATCTTATGAAAAATGTATAATTTGAATACACGAGTCATATATAATTTCACAATTCAAACCTTAATTATCTACTAGTTCATTTTTATGTCATTTACTTAAAAGGAAAACCGTATTATAATTAAATGTACGCGAAATTCATTCTCTCGTTAGAAAAATAAAATGTTTTATTTAATGCTTATATTATTTTCATTTTATTTTGTAGTTAAAGTAAGCTTTTATTAAAAATTTCGTGCAAATAAATATACAGCATAAAAATAAAAGTAAATATATATTCTGTTCATTCAGAAAGAATTAGATAACTAAATCTTTGTTGTTTTTATTCCAATGAAAGTTACGTGAATGTATTATCTAAGAAACGTAAATAAGGAAACAAGAATAGAGAAAAGACTCATTTAACATTTTAGTGGTAAATAAAATTTGTTTAATTTATTGTAAATAAATAATCAGTTCTATAGATTTTATATTAATTGTGATGTCTTATATACATCTAATATGATTTATCACCCTATCAAACAAAACGAAACAAAATTAAAATTAAATTCAAACTTATAAGAGCTAACAACCGATAGAAAATCAGTTAGCTAAGATAAGACCAAGAAAGTACTTCTTTTTTTAATTTGAACAGCTAAGGTAAACTTATTAAATAGTTAAGTTTAATAATTATTATTAAATATTTTTTAAATGGATAAATATTTATTTAAAAAATTTACTGACTAAGAAATTAGATGTTTAATAAATATTCACAAAATCTATTTTCCACTCGCACATGAAAGTATGCATATTTGCTTTAATGTTTGATCACTTGTGTTGGCACGCGCGCGTGCTCCCCTTTTACATCATACAAACATATACAAGAAATCAAATTTAAAAAAATGTCTAACCAGCTATTTCCGGATTTAACATTAATATATTCGTAGCAGATCAGTATGAAAATATGTGATTTATTCCTTTACAAAGAAAATACAAAAATGATTCTCTTTTTAAATATTGGAAATATATTTATTGCTAGAAAATCTTTTTTGAAGTTTAATGCAGTTTCTTCTTCCGTGGTATTGGAGATCTGCAAATCTAACAGGAAAACCAGCTGGGTTGGTCTAGTGGTGAACGCGTCTTCGCAAATCAGCTGATTTGGAAGTCGAGTCCCAGCGTTCAAGTCCTAGTAAAAGCAGTTATTTTTATGCGGATTTGAATACTAGATCGTGAATACGGACCGGTGATCCATGGTGGTTGGGTTTCAATTGTCCACACATCTCGGAAATGGTCGACCTGAGATTGTACAAGACCACATTTCACTTACACTCTTACTTATCATCCTCATTCATCTTCTGAAGTAATACCTGACGGTAATTCCTGGAGGCTAAACAGGAAAAAGGAAGGAAGTCTAATAGGAAGCTTATTTTTGTTATTAAAATTCATTTAATTAACTATACTACTTGTTGATTAATATAGTAATTATCTATCTATAATATACTTATATTATCTTTTAATAATATAATAGAGTTTTTATTATTATACTAGTGAATGTTGGTTTTTAATTTTTATTTTTTATAGATTAAACATACATTTTGAGTTTTCCTTCCTTTTCCTATATTGATAAATTTCATAAGAAAAGTTACTTATGAAACAATTTATGGTACTTCTTAAACCTTTTATAAATTCTTATTAATTATTTATGAAGCCAGAAGTGGAAGGATATTCCTTTTGCAATATTAGTTGGAATTTAATTTAATTTATAATAATTAATTAATTATATTATTACACTTTTAACTTTTTACGATTTTTATTAAACATAACTTATTTTTTCAGAAATTAATGCGAGCGTTGCTTGAGATTATTGATACAGGATTTTTAAAAATCGTTCTTCTATTTTTGAAGAAAAAAATCCTCCGGAATATAATATTATACGACTTCAGATCCTAGAATATTAGATGCAAACACGCTAGTTAAATATTAACATATGAGATGAAGCAAATTAAATTTACATTTTACTAAGGATAATATTACAAGTTTTATTCCTTTTTTTAAAACAATTTTTCTGTAGGCTGTAAAAGGCGATGTCAGCGAGTAGTTGACGCATTATTATTGCAACCCGTGAGTGTTGAATAAACAGAACATTAACTGTGCGGTGTTCGGTGATCAATGTAAATTGATCAAAAATGATTGATCGGTGTTGTATAATTTAGCCGAGTATACGAGGCAGGTTATATCCCATTCATTAAGGATTTATTTATATTATAGTTTCTGATTATAGGGGGTAAAACAGATTCTGGTGGAGATTCCAGCATTATGAGAGGATTTTAGGGCAGTCCTGCGCTGGGTCATAGGTCAGATAAAACTAATAGAATATTAAATTGTTTGGGCAACATATAATCATATAGATAAGATCATCTTGAGAGAAACGCCTCCTCAACATGACGTCACGAATATATAACCGGTCTGACTTCCGCTTCGTGGCGCACCGGTCAACACACCTAGCAAGAAAATTCTAAGTACCGGGTTCGATAAGTTATATCGGTTATAAAAAAAATCAATACGAAATTATTATTATTATTAACGAGATGTAAACAAATGAGTTCCAACATATTAAGAATTCAAGGAGTGATTGTCACCTACATGACTATTTTTTATCATAAGCAGCATAATAACCTTTGTGTTAAAACATTTTCACCGACCTCGACCGTTATAAAAATTTATTTCATCAGCGTACACTCGCTTATACCTGTTTGTAAAGCGAGTGAATATAATAAGAAAGGTAGCATATTACTACCTGAAATATGGAAACGAGATGGTAGGTGTTAATCCTAAGACAAAGCTTAGGATTTATAAGCTTTTATCTCATAAAAATGACTGATTGTTGCTCTTAATTTGCCTGGTGTAATGCGTACACACGCAAGACAATAACAAATCTCCCTTACTGTATTTTTTTAAGATCTCAGTCTGTTTGAGATTTTCAACGCTGTTAACTATGAATAATGTTTGCAATAAATCCTGAGTGAATTTGAACTTTTCAACACGTGTTAATAAAACCGCTAATCTGGACAATGATCTATTTTTAATCTAGACAAATAGTTTTCGTTCTGCCTCTCTGTCTGCCACTCTCCAATTAGCATAAAAGATTGCCACTTTAAAATAACGATAAAAATAAAATCACATAAAAATAAAAATGTTTATTATTAATAAACGTAAATGAAGAACCTTTATCTAAATTTAACAAAAGTTGTAAAATTTCTAATGTAATTAAAGATGCAACTTAACAGAATTTACCATTAAATTCTGAAATAAATAAATAAAAAATCCTTAAATCATTCTACATAAGAGAAATTATTAAAAAAAAAATTCTTTATAAGAAAAAAATTCTCATAAAATAATATAATTTTTATCAAATTTATTAGGCTATGTCAAATTTTAAGTGGATGTTTTTCATAAATGTATGTTTATCTTAAATTTTTTTTTAAAATTATTATATTTTTTCAAGAAGAAATTCGTTGATACATCAGCCGTAATTAAGTTCAAAAACATGTACAAGCAGACGAAATGCCGAAACATCTAGTAAAAACTGCTTCTCGCTTCGCTCTGTCAATAAGCATGTACTAGCATTAAGATGAGTTTTAATAAACGTAAAAATCCAGTCGTAACAAAATAAAAATATTTTTGTAAGATCCAGTCGTTACAAAATAAAAATACTTTCAAGTTTATCCGTTTACGTTTAAAAAGTTATCAGATATATTTCACTTTGTAAGTTAAGATTAAATGGGGATATAATATGGTAGAATGAATTAATTAAATCATTAGAAATTTTTTAATAAGTGAAATCTAGCGCAGACCGGTAAACTTAAAGGTAAGTTACGTGAGAATTGACCTTTGGTTAGTTTATACTTGTGTCGTATTTGATCTTTTACCCTAATTCACATTAACCATATTAAATAAATAGAAGTATCGCTGATACATAGTTTACTATATCTAATATTTTTCAATCGAATAATAATAACAGATAAGTTCTGTAGAAAATATCTCAAATGAAAACATTTTATAAATTCTGATAATAAATATTACGTTCCCAATAGAGTGTAGGTCTTTGGTTATACTGAGAAAATTGTGCAACTGTTCGTCTCAGCCTTGCAATAACAGAAAAAACAAACTGTGCTCGTAATTTTGTTTAATATTTTTAATTTTTTGTTAACACGTATTATATCATTACATCGAACAACAAAAAAGAAAATTTTAAATACTTTCTGTGGGTTTCAATAATAACAGAATCTGCATACAAACATTATATTTTATGATTGTCAGTGATAAATAACAATGATGCTTTTCCTTGAATTTAATTAGCTTCTACAATAATTATGCGATTTAATTGCAATATAATAAATAAGAAAATGGAATACAAAACTAAGTAGTATCGGGTTTAACTTATTTTGGCTGAATATAAATACAGTTTTTTTTTTTTTTAATTCTGATTAACTGATTATTGTATTATCGGTGTAAATAAAAATTTTTTAAATAAATTTTTTCACCTTTCTGCGAAAATACTAGACTTAGTTACAAATAACTGGAAGGACTAACAGTCGGTTTGAACATTAAGTCATGTTTAATTTTCATATTTTATACATAAATGAAAATATATATATATATATATATATAAAATTGTTATTATTATACTTTATCAGTTTATTATTGACGATATGATTTCATATTATTGTTTAGCACATAACATATGAATCAATATAAAACAAAAGGAAGGGTTGAATGAAATAATTCACTGATCCACTAGTATCGTTTATTACATATAGCTATAAAAAGATTGTTATTAAAAACTCTTTGATTAAATTTTCAGTCGACCTCATCGGTTGATTACATTTTATCAGTATCTGTAATTTTTTACAAAACTTTTCACGTATCTATGAAATTTTAACGAGTCAAGAGAGGTAAATTAAACGGAAAAAATTGAGGTAAAAATTCTTCATGTAAATCAATAGAACTTATTTTAAATAAGCTTTAATCGATAGCAAACATTTTGAAATTATTATTTTTCCCTGGATTCACAAGTTTTTTTTTAAAAATAAAATTAAAGATTAATTTTTGCTTCCTTGTACAAAGTAAAGGAAGTACTGTGATCAGGAAAAACTTCGGTTTTCAGATTTCAACAGAAATATCCATTTTTACCATCCCTGAATCCATTTTGACTAGTTTTGGTATGATGTCTGTACGTATGTATCTCGCATAACTCAAAAACGATTAGCCGTAGGATGTTTAAATTTTGTATTTAGGACTGTTGTAACATCTAGTTACAAAATCCAAAACATCTGGACTTTTTCGTAACTGCACTAATTATTCCTCATTGAGAGCTTTTCAACGATATGTCATAAGTGGTACTTATTTTCATTGGTTTCAGAGTTATAGCCAAATAAAATTTTAATAAATGAAATATTTTGATCTCAAAAGGGAAAGGCACATCGGTTCAAATTCGACTTCATTTCGTTTACTTTTTTTCATTTAAATATATTGATTTATTAATAATTATAATTATTAACCTGTGATTGTAAAAAAAAATTACGATAAATAATAATTTCAATAATAACAATAATATATATATATAAATTAGAAGTTATTGGTGAAATAAAATTTTATGTACTTTTAAAAATGTGTAAATGTAATTTAATAGGAGTACAAGGAAGTAATGTATGTGGTGTCCACATCAGATTTTTAATTATGTAAATAATCGAGAACAAAGAGGAATTTGACAGATGGCCGGTGAAAAACGGCCGATCGGCTACACTCATATAACTCATTTTACTGAAATAAACTTTTAACTTAATAACTTTTACCCCGCCGGGTAAGACTTGTGGTTAAACTCGTCATCACAAAATCAGTTGATTTCCGAAGTCGAGATATCAAATATTCGAGTCCTTGTAAAGACAATTGTTTTTATATGGATTTCAATGCTAGACTGTATATACCGGTATTCTTTAGTGGGTAGGTTTCAAGTAACCACATGTCTCAGGAGAGTAAGATCTGAGTCTGTTCCAGACTACATATTTACCGATACATTTACATTTTCATTACGCTACATCTGCAGCTACATCAAGCCTGGCAAGCCGGTAGCAGTAATTGCATTGGCTACACAAACACACTCAGACCAGGTAGTAGCTGGAAAACTGGTTGGAGAAAACAGACAGCCATTTTTAAGACATATAAAACAGAGATTTAAGACAGACTTTTTTTTTAATAACCCACCAGGTTGGTCTAGTGGTGAACGCGTCTTCCCAAATCAGCTGATTTGGAAGTCGAGAGTTCCAGCGTTCAAGTCCTAGTAAAGGCAGTCACTTTTATACGGATTTGAATACTAAATCGTGGATACCGGTGTTCCTTGGTGGTTGGGTTTCAATTAACCACATGTCTCAGGAATGGTCGAACTGAGACTGTACAAGACTACACTTCATTTACACTCAATACATATCATCCTCTGAAGTAATATCTGAACGACAATTCCCGGAGGCTAAACAGGAAAAAGAAAGAGAGCCATTTTACAAATTACTCTACATAGTTTTGTTTGACTGAATCTTACGGCTAACTTTTTAACTTCAGTTTTTACCACATCTAACAAAGAAGAATAATACAGCTGGGGAAACGAAACTCTGAAAAAAAATCGGCAAATTTTAATTCGTATCTCGGTGTGGTATTTTTCAAAATATAAAACTTAAATACTGTATAAAACATTCCCAGATCTTTAAATGGTTTATTACCAAAAATAGTAATTTTATTTCATATTTATAGCGTTAAAAAGTATATATATATCACATTTTAAAAATATGAATAAAATTTAACAATTAAAATGAGATTTAAATGAAATAACACGCTCGACTGCATCTTTTTACTGTATAAAAATACTTATTTCTAGTTTTAAGTTTTATTAGCTACACAGGAAGTGTAGCTTGTGACACAATCATTAAAAATATTTCAAAATGCCACCTTTGGAGAAATAAGGAAAAAGCGAAACATGATAAGAAAAAGCGAAAATATTACTTAAATACCTCATAATAACAATAATGTAAATATTAACCTTATCGACTAGAAGTTACAGTAACAAGAAAGCCGATATATTAACTTCATACAAATATTTATGCCGCATACCACCGTTACACAAATCAACGTGAGGGATTATTGCAAACAACAAACCCGACTTATTAATACCTCGACTAACATTTTTTACTACATTTAAAAAAAAAATATTTGTTACTTATAACATCTGAGGCAACTCATAAATCAGTTCGATAGATGTGGACAGTTTTTTTTTTTTTGTAATGACGGGCATCGACTGCATTGGGCAGTTTGCCCTATGAAAATGAACATTTTTAGCGTATGAAAAACGGCATGTTGACCGGGATTCGAAACCAGAACTCGGGATGAAGGGCTGAGACGCTACCACTCCACCACGGAATTCGGCAAAAGTTTTATTAATATAGATGATAAGGTATTCTTATGTAAATTATTACTTATTTATTTACTGCAATCTACATCTAGTAATGATTTCACTGTTTTTAGGTTTTTACAGAATGAATGCAAATTAGCACTGGAGAGAAAACCGAATTAATTCCTTAAACAGTTTGTATATGCTTAAACAAATTAATGCATCCCTGACTACAGTTTGTTGTCGGTTAGAGCACTGAGTTCATTTTTTAAAACTGTAAATTTACATTTGTTGTTATGAAGAATCTAACGGCCGTGAAAAGACTTTTTATTACCATTCTTTTTGTTTTTAAAAAAGAGCGATATGATTGTGCACTAACATCGTATCACGAGGTGTAAAATCCTATACAAATTATCAGCTATTATTAAATACTTAGAAATTGCCAATATATTTTTAAGTTTTTAATCGACACATACTCAGAATAATTTCAATTAATATTTTGACCCTAGGGAAGAAAAAGCACGTTTGTCAATGGGGCTGTTGGTACCGGAGGATGGTGATCTATCTTTCACAAACCTTAATTTTGAAAATATCACTGAATTTTCTTTAAACAAATTGTATATCGTGTCCTTGCTTACCAAGTAATTAGCGGCAAAAAATTTGCACTAAATAAAATCGCACTTTTAAACATTTTCTCGGTCGAAATGTGTCATGAAGAAGAAACTCAAACGAAAATGTTTGTATAAGCTATGATGGGATAATTTTAAACTTCTATAAGTTTGGAAGTATTTGGTAAATTTGGCTGAGATTTAGCGGACCACCTGTCGTAAGTAATTAGTAATTAGACCTGAAAAGTTTGTACTAAAAACAAATTAAAAAATAAACAACAATTTACAAAGCGATTACTAAGAGCTGCTCAGCGAACTACACGTGACATATGTGCGGTTCCGATAAGCTTAATTTTATAAAATTCGGCCAATTTTTATGTAAAGGAACTCAAAACGTTGTTTAGTAATCAAGTAATTTTTTTTTAAAAAGATTTCTTTGAAAAAATTCAAATTATTCCTCACAATTTAACGATCGTAAATTTGTAAATAAATACCTTATCTTGACGTAAAAATATATTTCTAGTCGCATTTATTTTCTATTATTAATCTTTAATTTGATTATTTAATATATCTATATTTAATCTTTACTGACGAAGCACAGTGAGTAGTAGTGAATGAATCACTTTTCCGACTATGTACATTAAAAAAATAAAACAAAACAGAAGTCGACGTATTAGATAAGACCTGGTATGAATTCAGAAATCTCTAAAGTAATTATTGTATTACAAGTCCTTTTTTACATTCTACTTTCGTAAATTAAACAAACACAGTTATTTCGACATAACAGATCATCATCGTCATCATCTCTTTGATACGATCTTAATAGCCCACTCTACCGAATAGTCTGTTTCGATTCAAAATTTGCACCGATCAGTGGAGCAGACTTCCCTCTACAGCCTTATACTACGTGTACCGGACATCGAGTTATAATACTCCGTGTAATTGCCAAGATAATATAAGATATCGTTCTATGACCTACAGGTCAGCAATCAAAATATATTCAGGAAATGTACCGACTAGCCGACCAAGTACAGTTTAATTTAAAACGTACAGAACGTATAATATACATATATTTACAAATGCGTACTAAGTATGCGTGTTTATATACGCGCATACACACGTGAGAAAGATGTTAGTATATGTATGCGTGAGACGAGCTAGTAGTCTATGCAATCTGTACAGTATAAGCACGCTACATATATTACAAAACTGTGGACATGCACGGTTGACTGCAGGATGAGACTCGACTATCACTTATAGCATTAAAAAACCTCGACTTATTTCTCAATTACAGTGCTATTACAAACTAATATATGTACTAGGAATCATCGATTGTTCAGCGATACAGAATAAAATTGAATTAAATGTTTATAGACCGAGTTTGTCTATTTATATCCATTCAGAATACTATTACTATCGATAATGTTAAAAAAAAGTTTACTGTAGCAATATTAATAAAATTCACGTTGTAAAAATTAAAAAAAACAGAGTGCTCTTCAAAACAAGGCATTATCAGTAAAAAGCGGTATCAGTTGAAATTTTATTTCAAAATATGATCTACTAAAGTCAGTATCAGCTAAACTTTATAATGAGATTTCTTGGAACCGTCGTGATGAGGCGCACATTTTCTACTGGATTGATTCTAAAAGAACTTTTGAAGAAGATAATGAACAAAAAAAATTTGGGGGAATTCTATTCTCTAATTTAAGTGATTAAAGATCAACTTTGTGTGTTTACAGTTATTATACTCGTTCATAAGGGCGATGTAACTCTAGACTATATATGAAAGTGGAGAGGGCTACAAATTATGATTACGTGAGTGAGATTGGAAGAAGCCTAATATAAAGGCTACACCAGAGGTGAGTAAACATACTGATTGAAATGTCTGCTGATGCATTTGCATCAGTGGCATACTGACAAAAGTAAAACTGATGACTATTATAGGTAATCAGATTAGAGAGTATAAAAGACAACTTGCAGTAAAGCCCATCTGGGTTAGGAACGGAGGGAGTGGTGTGGAGACCAGGATCATTACAAAGCGGGTATTTTCTCCTGTAGGGTTCAGGATGTTTGTTATGTACTCTTTAGATAATTAATTTTATTTTATTTTTAATGATAATTACTACTTTTTTAAATGAAGGAAGAGATGATTGTTACTGGGTGTGAGATTCAGGCTGTAAGAGAGTGGTCAAAAAGTTCCCATCCATATCGATAAATCTTCTCTACAATGCAAGCAGCAGTGTATGAGCGTGCATTATCGTGAATGACAATTCCTGACAACAGCATTCCATATTATCAGTTCTAAACTGCACGACTTAGTTTTGAAAGTCATTCACAAATACCCTTGCTGTGGTTGTTGTTCCCAGCTCCATGAAATCCACCAGTAGCACACCTTTTTTTGTCCAAGAAAATAGTTACATGATCTTCAAGTTGACTGGGTTTTTAAACTTTTTTGACTTTGGAGAACTTACCACTGCATAGATTTTTGTTTGAACTCGACACTGATATGAAATTCATGTTTCATCAACATTTATGATACGGGTGAAAAACTGTCTCTGACTCTCTTGAAGTGGTCCAAAAATAGATGTGAAGATGCTTTCCTTTGATTTTCATATATCAGTCAAAATTTTCAGGACCCATCTTGCACACGTTTATAGTAGCCCAATTTAACGCTAATGGTAGCTCAAATTTAACAAATTGTAGCAAATGTACTCAAATGGTAGCTCCAATTTAACCTCTAAACAATACTTTATGTTATAAAGTGCACGGTTTCACTTCTCAAAGGGAATAAAGAACATCACCATGGATTTCAATAATAATTTATTTAAAATCTAAGATTTATTCTAAAAATAAAAAGCTAAGTGTTGGGTTTAATAGTCTAGCACCTATTCTGGCAAAGACATTGAGATCGTAAAGTAAATTTTAGTGAAAAGAAAGAGTGTACGAGATCTTCTCTTTCATTTGTTTTGTGTTAAGTACTCTCTAATACTTTATCTATACTTTAGTTCATTAATCTCCCTTAAACAAAAATAAAAATAAAAAAAATAGCGTAACATATAATTACACACATTTGAAAATCAATACTTCAAAAATTCAAATTCAAAATATAAGTTAAAAATGGCGTATAAAATGTCCCCTTACACCTTGTAAGGTAATTAGAATTCCCAACTGAAGATATTCTTATTAAATTCAGTGGATTTTGATCTTCTATTTAAAAAAAAAAGAAAATAATATAGAAAACGCAAAGGAAATATGTTTTATCCTTTGAAAGTTTCAGCGATGAACTTTTTGTAAGTTTGATCTTCCATTATTTCTTATAGATAAAAATTTCATTTCGAGAAATCTTACATTAAAATGGGGATTGTTTAAGTCAGACTCCCTCATTACTCCCATTACCATAGATTATTGGTTTATTAATAATTTATAGAATTATATGAATAGATAAAAACTGAAGTATAAATTTTATACGTTCTGCGAACATTTTAGCCTTTGATTGCGTCACCCCGTTCTCATAGTAAAATGGTGAATGACGTAATAAATTAATAAAAATTCTCTCTACAGCAAAATACATTTGTTATTATAAGAAAAGTTACATTAAAATTTGTTATTTTCATTCCAGATTTTAAATTATAAAAAAAAAATACAGTATATAATTATTTTTACTACTTATAAATATAGTTCACTTTTAAATCCATTGTGCAAAACAATTTCAACATCAAGATTACAGTTATAATATGCCGATAATAGTTTTTAATACGAATTAATTACTTTGTTAAATTAAATGTTATATTTATTAAATAACTTACATAATACGGTGGAATATTAAATTCGAAATCCCTCCTCATAAACCCTTCGTATTCTTACTGCCGCTATCAACAAAACAAACCAGGTCGAATTAGGGTCGAACGTTCTATACATACATAAATACATACAAAAAGAAACACACATACACTGCACACATACACACACTACACTACACACGCGCGCACGCATCCACATATATTTATTCACAGGAAATGACGTAGTCGAGAAGGAAGCGAATGAATTTGTTATTTAAAACAGTATAAACCTTAGTGCACAACCTATAAAATATAACTACATTACATAGCGAGTAGTAAGTTACTGCAGGCCACCTGCTCTTTTTCCATTCTGAACTTAAGCTTCCTTAGTGAAAGATATGTATGTGAGAGCATACTAATTTATGAAAAAAAAAAAATTAAATATGCACTAGTCTTTTTAAACAAAAGAAAACTTTCTACGTAATATTAAATATGAAATTTATTTTTAATTTAAAATCGAAGTTAAAAAATTAGAGTTCATGAAAACTCATAATATAAAATAGAGGTTTTGATTTCAGTATTTTATCGAAAATTATTTTTTTTATTTTTTTGTAATCTTATTTAGTAATAGTCTTTGCCTTCATGGATTTATCTGATTTACTATTTTTATGTTTCTTGTTAATCTGATTTAAACCCTCCGCAAATCCTCGATAGTATTGTTCGGTACAATGAAATAGGTAACAGAAAATTACCTGCTAACAGTATTACTTTTAATCTGAAGTCATCTTCCATAATAATATTTTAGTTTGATACCGCAATTATAATAATATATTTTATTTTACATAAAATATCTTTTACATTTCACTTTTTAGTTTAGAAGTATCTTAAATGTAAATAATAATTATTTGTTTAATGTTATGTATTAGAGTTTCCATTGAATGTTTCCACCAGATACAATACCAATGCGACTAAAAAGAGAGAATCATACCATGAAAGAGGCTTTTCAGATACGCTTCTCTGTCCAGAAGGGTAATTACTTCTTTGGTGATAGACGATATTTGGGTAGGCCTACGCCTGTGGTCTTCGGACATACGCATGTTGTATTGTTATATCATTAAACATGGTTAATAACCGTAGCACCCGATGCCATTACAACCAAAAAATAATAACATATTAATTATGTTATATTAAACTCTATTTATGTGTTAAATTAAAACGTAAATAAATAACACAATATTAGAGATAACGACATAGAATTTTGTGTTTAAAAGGCCCACTTGTTTAAATAATTCAGGTTTATTATTAATTATTTATTTTATTTTTGCGTAATTATTTTATAAGTTGGCTTATGAAAAAGCAACTAAAAAATCAAAACATTATTTGATAAAAATAGAATTGTTAGGAATTCGGAATGCGGTAAGATCTATTGTGGAGTAAGATCGGTTATACTACATGAAAAGATCGTGCACATGATTCATTTTGAAGAATTTATATAAATGAAATTAGTTTAAATTTGACATTAATGAAATATTAAAATAACAAATTAATTATTAATTAGTGATAAAACTAATGAATGGTTTCAACAATGTAATGGTTTTCAATGTGTTTCTTCAGCAATGCAAAGTTTTAGATTGGAATTCTGCAAACATCTCACGAGGCCAGATACGAAAATAGCCAGCGATGTTTCACTGGCTAATTTAATCGGTTAAATATAATTTGGCTTGAGATAGACGGTCATAGTTGCCTCCCATAAATAGCAGGTTTAATTATACTACAAAAGCAAGTTTTCCTACTAATTTTAAAGTATAAGCAGGAAATGTGGAATATAGATTTGTAGAAATTTGTAACCGATATACTGCTTAAAAGTAATTACTTTTAGCGGATAAAATTTAATAAAAAAGATCTGATATAAAAGATATAAATCGTCAGATTTTTGGTTGACCAAGGATACCACATTGCATATATAGTATCGCAATGCACCGTTATTGGCACGCTTCTGATATTAATTGGGCATGCTGTTTCACGATAGCGTATTCTGTTTATGAAGACAGAAGGTATAATACCAAAAGCGCTAATTAGGCGAGCGACGTAATTATTTTTAACGGACTCGATGATTTATTTAAATGAAATTTATGATTAGTTTTATTAACAAATCAGTAACAATCATTTTTTTTATATATATAACTACGGATAAATAGGTTGTAGAATGAACTATTACCCGTACACAATTTTTTTATAAACAAAAAGAAAGTTTCTGCTGTTTCTTTTGGTTTGAAAAATATATTTTACTTAACGTCTTACAATGATTTTGATTTTAGTTTTTTCATTCTTTGTATTAGTTATTAATAATAATTACGTGTTGTAATGCTGATATCATTTATTAATGAATTAGTTACTACCGAACATATTTTAGTACATTGGCTGATGAATTGCATTAATCGGATAATTAATCAGCGTGCCAGTCAATTAAGTTTTGTAATGATTCTGTACGTATAAACCGATTTATCTTCCATTGGAAAAAACACTCGTATTTACCAATTAATTTTCTGTACATCCAGTACTCCTAGAACTAGTTGTTCAGCTTTAATCAGAATCCAATTAGCTTGTACTTTTTTTTGGACTGGATCTGTATGTTTTTTTATATCTGATATCAAAGTATATCAAAGATGTTAAATGTATTATATTCACAGATACGACACAATAATTCGTTTCATTTGTAATTATTTAATTTTTATACGTTATTACTATTGTATCTTACCATTTTTATCTATTGTTTCGGTTTTTTTCAACAAATTATATTTCTTATAAAATCATTATAAGCTTGAGAACTCAATATTACCGTGTAGTACGAGTATGCTTTATTAATCCACTCCATAGAGAGTAATGTAAGCATTCATTAGATTTTTATTGTTATTTAACATTATCATCGATTAATTATCTCGATCTTTGAAGTTAATTTATATATATAATTTATTTATTTAGCTAATTAACATAGTTATTGCATTTAAACAATGTAGTTACTCTTTCAGGCAAAAACAGAAAATAAGTTTATCACATAGTACATGGAGTTAAACTACAGTTGTTCTTTTTTTTCCTGATCTAGTGTTCATTTTGTTCTCCTTCAGTGAAGTCTACTTGTGATGTCAATTTTTTTTTTTAAATAAAGCATCCTAGTTTTGTAGCTCTAATCTGTTAAGTTTCATTAGTTTAATTAATGACTCCATTGTAATAAAAAAACAAACCTTATTAAAATATAAAACCAAAGCAGATTGTTACATAAATACTTGTATAACAAACTGAAAATAAAATCTCAAATATATACTGTTACGCTCATAACATCTGTTCAATATGTGGCTAAGCTGGATTGCACGCACGCTCTGAATGTTAATAGATCAAATACAGCAATGAGCCCGACCAGCATAAGTTGACGTGGCAAAACATAACTTAACTTTCCTAAGCTTAGCATAAACCAACACATTTAAATGTACAGTTTCTTTTTTTCACTTTGCAGAGCAATTTTGTTTTCTTTAATTCATTTTGACTTTTTCTACAGGAAAAATATGTTAAATAGGTTAAAAAAAATTCCTTAAAAAAGCAGAAATATTACTGTTTAAAATAAAAAAAGATTGCCGAGTATATTCTCAGCATACAATATTTTTTCAATATGAAACTTTTTTATATTATATTAATAAATAAGCGGATTTACACAGCTGGTAGTTTTTAATGCCTTCTTCTAACCGCAGAAGGGTTAAATGTTTCCCTTTAAAAAATGTAGGATTTATAATAATAATAATTTTTTTTTCATTTACAGTAACTACGGGAAGGAGGGGCTCCACCTTCCCGTAGGAAGCTGGAGCCTAGATGCCTAAGGGGCTCTGAATATCTTTAACTCGCATACATCATTGGATTTTTACTTGTCTTTGAAAAATAAGTTTTCCTCTTTTAATCTGAAAATCAGAAAGTTCGAATGTCATAGAATTTCAGTTTATATTAGTGAAGAAAATTAAGTAACCTGTGTGATTAATGGAATTCAAACTTTTAATACCGTAAGATTTTCACTGGCTTCTAGAATCACTTCAGACCATAAGAACAAATTGTGTAACTCAATACTATTAATTAAAGAGAGATAAAGGTAACGAACCTCTTTAACATGGATTTGAATTTCATTTTGTTATTTGTTCTTGAAGGTAGAAATCATTCTGAAAAAGAATGGTATTTACTGTCACAGTATTTTTATTTAGTTATTTGTAGTTAATAGGTGCTTGGGAACTAGAATAGAAAAGAAGTCTGGAAATTCATTGATATTACTGTTTTATTTGTTATGTACCCTTCAAAATCGGATGTTTTCGAAAAATCAGTTTGAAATTGCAATATTTCATTTTTTGTTGTTGTCGGTATTACGAGATTAAGATTCTTAGGGGACAAGTTAGCATGAACTGCATGATGCTAGTGAATTTATACAGGATAAATGAAATAAAAGACCTCTTCGAAAAGAACGGAAAGAGACGAAAGAACTTAGAGATCTTTAAATCAACTTTCTGAAATAAAAAACCTTTTCGAAAAGAACGGCTAGAATATTCTAATTTTTTATAACCGAAGAAATAACTGAGGGCCTCAGGAGAGGTCTTGAAACTTGAAACTTTATATTGCCGTATATGTTTTACCTTTCATTGATAAAAGTTTTGGATACTTTGATAATAAAAGGATTGAAGGGCTTGAAATGTACAGGGCCTGATTTTTATCGATGCCGTTAAGATTTTAATGTCTCTATGAAGCAAAGTACTTTAAAAAGCACCGTTCAAATTTCAACATTTCATTCTTTTGTTGTAGCTAGTTGGTTTAACTGCAGACAGACAAGAGACTCTAATGCGGAAAGACATTACCGTATTCATTTTTAACTTTCCTTAATAGAGCTCAGGGTTTAAAAAAGAGCCATTTGATAATAATTTGATATTTAATTATCGTATAAATGGGATTAAAGCGTCTTAGAAAGAAGTAGTGAAAGGCAGCTCAAGCCATTTCAATATCATTTATTTTCTTATTTACCCTGAATAAGATCCGTAAAAGAGAGTTTAGATATAACAGTATATATTTTACGTATATCAACGGACTAAATAGTATGTGAAGACGTAGATTTGTAGCTTTTGGACATTGCTAACTTTCTGTTTTTTTCCTGAGGCTTAGAATGCATTTTGCAGAAAATTATTTTGAATATAACGGGATTTATTTTTTATATAATAAGGAGGTATTGGGGCGAGAAAGGCTGGGTGAATCGTAGATACTATTAAGTTTCATGCTTATTTCTAAAAGTACGTACGCTATTGAAAAAAAATCCGACTCGAATATAATATTTTAACCTTTTAAATTTATAGCTAAAAACTTATCTATGTACCTATAAGTTTCTTCTTTCCGTTTGACCTTGTAGTTAGAACATGTTTTGATAAAATGGTTCAAATAGAGCAATAATTTAATTTTTCCCCTATGATAATAATGGAAAGGGTTCTAAGGGGGTTGAGGAATTTCAGATCCTTGCCAAATCTGGTAATGATATACTCTTGGGCCATAAGAATGAGATCCTAAGTTCTGGGGATGCATGTGTAACGGTTTTCTCGTGGTAAGTTATAATTTTTTTATTTGTTACTTTCAGGAATGCTAGGTTTCACCCGGGTTGTAGTCATGTGCTGCCATCACTTGCTCGCACTTCATAGAAGCAGGAAGTAGTACTCACATTAAACATGTATAATAAAATAAAATTCATATTATTAATTGCTTTATTTTAACTCACAATGTTTTTTTTTCTGTTTTTTTTTCATGTTAGTCCTCAAATCTTGCATCCTAAATTTAACATACTTCCTGACATTGCCTAGTGATGAAATTTTGCACAGTTACTAAGGTGGGGGTGACAATACAATATTCCACCATTTCTTTTTTGCAAACATCCTCCCGTACGGTGGAGGGGGTAAATCTGTAAAATGTGTATAAGCGACAAAAAAAGTTTTGTTAATTTACAATTGTACTCCAATAATCAAAAACTTCACTCTTTCGTTACTTTGTATAGTAAATGTTTCATTGAAAATTTGTTTGATATTTTATAAATATATTAGAAATTTCAATATATGATGTTATCTTTTGAAATCCAAATTAACCTACTAATTAAACTCGTGCAATGTATGATAATAATTTGATTAAAAAGTATAAAGCAAGTTTTTAAAAATTCTTTAAAATTTTTGCAATATTATTTTATTATTGCAGGAGGGATCATTTAAAAATTGTTAAACAGGAATGGCTTCCCATAAATATTTCTTTAAAAAAGAATATATATCAACTTGCTTTAAAATTAAATTTCCGTTCAATTTATGCTGAAATTGGTTCCATTGTCATGTAATTAGAAAGAGGTAAATCGATAGAAATTCGTCAAAATTAGATACAAACGGGCTTGTAAGCACTGGCTGTACTTGGTTTTTAAAAAACGACTGTACGAATAGTGTGCATAAAGAGGAATACAAACACAAAATTAAAATTTTTTATATATTCTAGCAGACCTGTCGCAGCTTCTCCCGCGCTATTTGGTTTCTAGCATTTCCCGTTGCGGTGAGGGGATGTTTAGCCGGTCAGGGCTCGCTTCACTCGCTCTTCCCGTCTGGCCAGGGGCTCTGTCCCTTGGAGCCACCTGTGTTCATTAAACTCATGTTTGTAAGAATAATGTTTGTTCCTGTTTGTTCAATTTATAAAAACTATCGGTGTATTGTAATTTCTTCACAGCAACAGTTCGGTCCGTAAAGGCCTTAACTTTAAGAGATCTAAGAATGCGGGTTTCAAAAGTTAGTCTCCATCTTAAAAATATTCATTATAATGGTCACTCGTACGAAGTGTAAAAATGTGTTTTGCCCTGTTCTTAGCGTTACCCGACAAACACCGCTAGGAGGTGACAGTACTTCGTTTTTCATTTTTAAAAAAGAAATTTATTTACTTTTATTTTATGATTTTAGTCAAGTAACCGGAGGCAAGTACAGCCAACCGCATCAAACGTACAGTAACAGTGGCTGCGTGGTTGATCTGCCGCGCCGTACACTGTTGCACCCCTTAAAAAATCGAAATTAAAAAACCTGAAAATGGTTTTTAGTTATTTATATGGAGAGTTTTTGCGCCCCGATCTAGTGAATATCTCGTTTAGTACAGTCGGAGTTAGGGGAAATGTGCAATTATTGTTAAAATTTTGTTTACCTTTCTTTACCTTTTTCAAAGTCGAATTTCGAAAAATATAGAAGTTTTAGAGGTTTTTAGATATTTACATGTAGATTACACACACCAAAAATCAAGTTGCTGTTTTCATTTGTAACCAAGAAATAAAAAATAAAAAATAATAAATTTTATTGTTACTCAATTTTAACCCTTTAAACTCGGAATTTCAAAAAAATGCTTTCTTAGTGCACTTAAACCGTAAGAAGAATATGTATACAAACTTTCGTCAATTTATTTTCAATAAATTTTGCTGGGCACAGATGAATCAGTAAGTCAGGACATATTCTTTTATATATATATATATATATATATATATATATATATATAGACACTAGCGGACCCGACAGACGTTGTCCGCTAGTGCGACAGACATTGCCCGACAGACAATGCCATGTGACATGGCATTGTTCTGTAATAAATGCACAACACATAAATATAAGTAGCTTATATTTATATACAAATAAATATTAAGTAAAAATTAATGTGGAGGAAATTTCATTAATATGAAATTTCATTTAATATGAAATTAAGTATGACTATTATCAGTTTGTGATTGTTGTATTATTGTAATGGGTTTATTGATTAATTATGTGTAGTATGGTTAATATTTATTTTCACTAAATATTGAGATGTCTGAGGAAAATTGAATTAAAAAATCGAAACGTCGAAAATTAATAATTAGTGTAATTAATAAATTTTGGTACTTAGGTATTAACGCCACCGCAGCTACAGCTTTATTTTAAAAACAAAGTAGTCAATCGGATTTCGGTGGAAAATGGGCCAATATAGAGTTTAACATAGATTCAAAACAGTCTCTTTATTAATTTTAATAAATGGTTATTTATATTTATTTATTTTATAAATATAATTTAACGTAGGTTAAGTTTGGTTAAATTGGGCGAAATCCGATTGACTACTTTTTTTAAATAACGCTGTAGCTGCGGTGGCGTTAATACGTAAGTGCCTAAATTTTCATCCACGTTACTTCTAATTTTCACTTAAAATCATTTTAAAAAAGTACCTCTTGCATTTTTTATTTAATTTAATAATTTTTAAGTTTCATAACCATGTGATAGCTTAATTAATCAATTAATAAAAAATTAAAGCACTGTAAAAAAAGCAACGTAGTTAAAATTTTAGTAGAAATTTTTATCATTCTTTATTTTAACATCTATTTTACCTAATTTTAGATAATTGTAAATTAAAAACAATTTTAGAAAATTTTTTATAAAATTAATCTGCTACAAAAATTATAACTTCTATTTTTTTAAATATACTTTAAACTATAATTATTATACGTAAATTATATTTTAATTTTATAAATGTTATAATTTATTTTACAAACTGACATTTTTATTTTCAAAGAGCCGTTCAATACTTCATAAGTTGCATACAATCAAAGAACTGACAATTTAAATTTGTAGGTTAAGTTGATTGTTATTGAATGCACGAGTATACATCATTAAAATTCATGAAAAATCATGTAAAATACCCACTTCAATATTGCATCTTACAAATTTGCACAATCTATATTTTTTAATTAGACTTTAAAACGTTATTTAAATAAATAATAATATAATACTCTCAATAAGCACGCAATTCTAGCAGACTCGGCAATGCTTCGCTATTGCTAGATTTGAGTATACATACAGATTAAATGAACACAATTGAAAGTTTCATAAAACCTTAAAAACAATGAACATTAGGGACTTCACAAAATTTAACCTTTCACTTTATAAAAGTCAGAATGTAAATAAATCCAATTGTCAGAACAGCACTACCTATCGGATTTAAGTCAAACTACTCTCTAAACACAGTAAACCGTTAAAAATACGAATTTTAATGTAATAACAACATTAAGCTACGACGCAAGTAACTGATAAGCAAAAAAGCAACAAAATAAAATAATATTCTAGAATCTGATCGCACCACCAACTACCAGTTCTGACTGATATGCCAAAAATTAAAAAACGCGATCGCAGCGCTGCCTACCGGATTTAATTCTGAACCTTAACCATCGCAAGATCAACAACAACACATAAATAAATAAATAAATTTATAAAAACATTTTCCAGTGGACCAAATTGTGAATCAAAACCATTCTCGAATGCCCTTGAACACACACAAAAACTTTCATCAAAATCGGTCCAGCCGTTTAGGAGGAGTTCAGTGACATACACACTCACACAAGAAATATATATATAAAGATTTCAGTAAAGATTTTTCTTGGATATTAAATTTACGCTAATTGCAATATTCATCAAAATTTCATAATTGAAGAGTTCTGATGGAAGCCAAGATGGGCTCAGATGTCATCAAAACAAGTAAATTTTTATGCACCTTCAAAAATAGAAGTTTTGAATGAAAATGGTTAGATGACAGAAATTTTCTATTTTATTTAAACGAACCCAGTAAACAATTCGTTTCAGTTTTAAACAATTAAGCGTTATGGCAAGGAATTCTTTTGACAACATTGATATTTTATGCTGTCATTTAAAAAATTATGAAAGTTGAAAATTATGTTTATTTCACATAATCTCTTTTTATTTACAAAGGAGTTTAAGGAAATTAAAAGTACCTGTGGGAGGGCATCACGACTCAAACTTCAACATCATTCAGTATTTTACTGACCCCCTCAAGAAATATGACACTTTAGTTAAAGATAGAATTGTATATCCCAATTTTTCAATTTTGAATTAAAGAGAACTACACGAATTGAAGGGCAAGAATAAATGAACCTCTAGGACAAAATATTTTTATTTATTTTTTTTTCAGAAGATGGCAACATTTTAAAAGAAACGGTTCCAATATTCAAATTTCTGTTAATTGAAGAGGCTAGGGGTCACGAACGATTAAGAGATAAAGAAGGGGCAAACCCTTTACTTCTTAATATTATAAAATATCTTTTATTATAATATTAATATTTTTTCTTTGAATATTATAACATTTTTTCTGAAGGTTAAATAATTTTAAAAAAACTGTTCTGATTTCCAAATATGTCACATTTTAAATGTTGAGGGTTCTAGGGAACATGTGCCCTTTAGGGGGGGGGGGCAAGAAAGCGTGAGACTCTTCATCTCCTGTATGATTATTAATCTTTTTTGGAGACGGAAGATGTGGTGAAAAAGAGTCTGATTACTTCAATACTCTAATTTTTTTTTAATCTAGAAAGCTGAAGGGAATAGAAATTTTGGGAACAAGTAGGCCTGAAATTTCCACATATAGGTATTTACATTTTATCTAAACGTTGGAGCATTTTGAAAAATATAATATTTAATATCTCAGTATTTCAATTTTTATGCGAGTACACTGAAGTAGGGGATTGTGTTAAGGGTTACAAGAGTTTAGAACCCTTTCAATTTTAATAATAGAATATTTTTGGTGCCGCAGAATCAGATTCCAAAGTAGAGGGGGGATATTCTCACGATTAGATTTTATTTTTATCATTTCACTGCTTCTTTAGATACCACTAAAAAAAAAAAAAATGTTTCTTTATTTAATAGAACAGATAGGTAATCAAAATACGAGTACCATGAAGCGATTTCAAAGGGAGAATTTTAAAAGGGGGAAAAGGGAATAAGGGATATCTTTTTTGCTCCTTATCCTTCTTACGAGTCTCAGGAAAGTGTAAGGTTTTTAACGGTAGGGAAGTTTTTAAGTCGGTTAATTAGTGACCGATGTACCAAAGTGATTGTTTCCCGCACTTCTGACGATAAGAATTTATGAAAGTTTTACTCGTATTTGAAATGTACAGAATGAGGAAAGGACGTTTGGGAATTTGGGAACTTATTCTAGAGGTTGAAATAAGGAAAACGATTCATTCAAACACTTTGTCATCAAGTTCGCTTTGTTACTAGTGAAAACGTTTGCCCGGTTAAATGAAATAATACTGACATTTTTAAGATATTAAAAGGTAAACTTGATGGTTTCTTGTGGCTTTTGGCCTGGAAAATCGAATATAATAGGTCTCAGACTGTACCTGCCGTAGTTTTCATGAATTCCAACAGAAAATAGAAAAATTGTGACGAAAAACAGGTTTTTATAGATTTAAAGTGTAATAACTTTGTTAAATGACTTATAAATGCGTAAAGTTTCTTATCAAAACTTGTAGAAAATTTAATTCTGAGAAAATTAATTTAATAAATTCTTTGAAAACAAAACCAGAAAATTTTATTATTAAAAATAAAACTTAACAGAAAAATGTTAGGAATCTTTATAAATTAAAACGGGTGGTTTTAGTACAATAAATTTAGACTTTAGAAAAATTCAGTCGGCATCACTGCTTCGAAATGCTTCAAATTGTTTCAAAATGCTTCGAAATTAATTTGAATACTACTATTAATTGATGTCATAAATTGTGGTTACATATTAATAATAAGGTGGTTCACAAAAACATCACATGATTTTCAAAAATAATTAAACATTTAATGTGGGGTGTGCGGGATTTTGCTTTGAGTGTGCAGACGTCTCAATGAAATTTTTCCGAATCGCCGGATCAGACGTGGGTCAGAGGAATATCCGGTTCCATTGTCTTATTCAGTAATATATATATATATATATATATATATATATATATATATATATATATATATATATATATATATAACTCTGCTATTTGGTAAAAATAGAGGGATTTGATAAAATTGTTAACTTTTTAGTGAGTCAGCCTATCAAATTAATCCATTTATTAATATTTAATAAAATATATGAATAAACTTTAAAAACTAATTTGAAAATGAAATAACATGCCAAACAGATTAATATGCTACACACTTGTATACTAGTACTGCTATATTATATGCTAGATATTAAATCTAAAATTAAATATATTTAAAATTGTTATTTTTCCATCCATAATGATTAAAGGTAAAAATGAAAAGTATTGTGTTAACGTAAATTTTTTTTTACGTTATTTACTTCAATAACACATTACAATTAACCGCAAATATATACGTAATAGAAAAAAAAAACTTTAACAGACGTTATGAATGTTATTTCTTTGGGATATATTAAATATGCATATTTATGCTATGAGCTCGAAAGAGAAAAATATAGCTGCGGCCGACTAATATTTATAAGATCAAAATTTGAAACATTACTGTGACAAAAAACTGGCTTTTGTTCTTTCAGAACATTTTATTCTTTACAAAAAAAAAAATTACAAATACAAACACATTAAAAGATTATAAAAGGTCATTAAATGTCATCATCTGTCTGAATAAATTTCTTGTTTTAACAGAAAAAAAATTATGTAATACGGTATTTTTGAAGATTTTTTTTTAAACCTAAACAAATATATGGAAAGTATATTTATATAATATATATATATACAACTCTGGTATATTAACAATTTTTTCATTTAAATAAATAGAAGTTACACCATCAAAATATCTATTACGCGTACATTCGTTTTGATTAACTTAAGTGAGATTAAATTTATACGAATCATGACTGTTCATACTACCTAAGTATTTTAATTTTTCTGTAGTATAATGTAAAAAGAGGAATTTCTTCTAAGTTTGACGTAAGTTTTTTTATTAATTTCTTAAATTTAGCGTAATTTTTAGTTTTGACAGCCCTTTCATATATCTACTACTTTCATACTTTTCTACTTCTATTGTTGTTATTGATCCTTCAGGCACAAATTGTAATATCTTAGTATAAAAAATTACTAATTTCTAATATTACTTAAAAAACGGTAATGGAAAATAGGAATTGAAAAATTAATTTTACCGGGTAAGTAAAATAAACAAAGTGTATTCTGAATGTAGCAGAATAAATAAACAAAATCAGAAAGGTGACGGATAAATATTGTTAAGTGATATCCTTGAAAGGACTATAAAAATATTACGAGATATTGAGATTAGAATTACAACGGTTAAATAAATTTAAAAAAATATGAAAAAAGTGTTTAATCAGAAGAGATGACCAACCTACCCGGATCCCTAAATATATTGACAGCATTGAAAATAATAATCGGTGTGCTTGCTAAAAAGCTTGAAAAATATATTACTTGCAACACCCTATAAAATAGATCTCAGAACATAGATGATTTTCGTCAGTATTACAGATCAATATAATTATATAAATTTTTGAAATATTAGAATTCTAAAGAAATTTTTATTAATCTATTCTTTAGAATAGGCTTAAATAAAGCCGCAATTAAACAGACTTTGTATTACATCTTATAACGGTTATTTTGGTAGTGGCAATAACGGTGAAGGTAGATTATGTAGAACACGGATCGCTTTTTTTTATTCAAGAAACGCTTCGATAGTTCAAATTAAATATTTAGTTGGCCGCTCAAGTTTTATCATCGAGCAACCGGTAGGTTCTGTTGAGCAAATGGTGGAGTAAAGATAAGATAAATTTATGAAGATGACGTCGGAATATTTTTAATGTATTTATAAGTCAAAAGGAAACCGAGTAAGAAGATAACAAACAGAAAACAAAAGAACGTCACCGGTCAACCGGTCACTGTTAGAGCTTCGGTACTATTGCAACAGGATGGCTCTACTAGACGGTGTATATTTACTAGCTCATTTATGTGATGCAAACGTTCCATTTCCTCTGTGTAATTTTTCAACTAGACGCAGCATCCTCTTTGAAATCATTTTGTACCAAAAGCAATATCAGTAAAGAGGAACAATTTAATAGGATATACTAATCTTATGTTACTGTGTTTCATAACAGACAGAAGGTAACCAAGAGTGACTGCATTAAAAATTTAATCACCGCTGTGTAATTTACGATTCCATCGGAAAATATTCGCTAACAAACATTATTTATAAGAAAAATTTTGAAGGATATAAGTAAAACATCTTTTTTGCAATTTAATAAAGTTATAAGTACATAAACTGATCGTTTCAGAAAATAAAATAAAATACTATGTAATGATTATTAAAATTATAAATAAATTTAAATTTTGTTTTTATCATTGTTTCAACTTATTACTCTAATTAAAGTTACGTGAACCATTATTAAGTTCAATTTCAGTTTAACAATCACTAAGACGATGCCGTTAATTTAATCCTAATTATTAGAGTATATTGCAAATAAGTGCTTTCAAATTTATTTTAATACTACTAACTCTCAACAGGATTGTATTAGTAATAAATATCCAATCCCGTTTATGCTTGAGTACGTTTAAACAATAACTTTAATCTTATCCAGGATGACCTTCACCTATCACAAAAAAAATTCCCAATGATTCATTACTCAAGTGCTGTAATTACGGGTGATTGGGGTAAATTGGTGATATAATTCTTTCAACTGATTATAACATAGCCAAAATATAATATATATATATATATATATATATATATATATATATTAATACTCCTTTTTATAGAAACTGAAAGCTAAGTTTTCTCAATCTCGCTTCTGGTACTAAAATGGTAAAATAACTGTCCTACCACTTTTAATATTATTGAACACTCAATTTTAAAATTACGGTGACGGAATTTTCAGAAAAATAACTACAATAATTAAAATATGAATTTGTGTGTAAACTATAAATTGATCTGGGAGCAGTAATCCCACGGCTTTAATGTTACGTTTAAGGTATGACTGACTACACAGGATTTCTGTTTCAATTTTCAATGATTATTTGAGCAGTATTTTAATAATATTACTAAACTATATGAAGGTCGAAGAGTAAAGAAAACATACTATATCATTTAAGTTGTGAATTTATTTTTTTTAATAATTTAGCCGATAATTATTATTAAATCGGCATGTTTGAATATATTTTTCTTCAAATAATTTATGCTATTCAAAAGTATTTTTTTCGTTTCGAAGTAAACTACAAAGAATTTAAAACCGTTTATAATTTATTCATAAAAACAACAAATCAAATAGCACAAACTATTTTTACTGATTTATTTATCCCGTTTTTTTTTTAATTAAAAAAAGTCTTACCGTTTTAAATCAAACGATTTCAGGTGAATGTTACGCCTTCCTTGTTAAGTAGGTTATTCTTAGTTTTACAAGAAATAATAACATATGTCAACGTATTCTGAGCGAACCGCTAGAAGTAATAATAAAAGTACAGACTTATACTCGTTCCATCTCAATTATTTTATAAAAAAAAAATTATTTGAATATAGACTTTAGAAAACAAATATCGCATTCTAAAATAATGTAACTTTATTTTAGTGCGTTTCTTACCGCTCAATCCGATTAAAGTTGTAGCCATTTGTTTTTTTTTCTTTATTAATTACGCTTCTACAATTATTCCTAAGAAGCGTTTTATTATGGAACTTCTTCAAAACATAAAAAATGAGCTTTTATAATCGATTTTGGTTAGTTCCGATCGTACAAAAATTGGACGATGACAGAAAAAGATACTTTTAATTATGATTTATAACGAAATCTTAAACGTTGCATAGTTACTCGATAATTAAAAAGGGAAATGTCAAAGAAAAATTAAAAATTAGAATAAATACAACTGAGTCGCTATAGAATTGAGTACGATAATTTTTTTATTATTTATTTACAATTTAAAACTTACATGATCATCCGTCAGACCTAAGTCTGTCGACAGATATACTAAAGAATTATTATTACATTATTAAGTGGTTAATGCAATAACCAATTTTATGTAACAACTAAAGATATTATTAGTTTTTCTAATAGTTACAATAGTTATAATGGTAGTACAATTATAAAAAATTAATTTAACAAAATTAAAGTATATATTTAAAAACTAATGAACAAATTATTTCTTTAATATTTGTTATGTATTAGATTTAGTAACTAAAACTATATTCAAGAAACAAAACTATACCTAATTTAACAACTAATTACACTTACATGTTTAATTATAGTATCGTCTAAGTTATGCTTAGAGGTTAACCCCATCAAAGAGTTAAGTAGTTTCCAGTTACCCTTAATATCATTCTTTTGAAAATTTTTAAATTTATCATTAAAATACTTCTCCTTCGCTTTTCGTATTTCAGTATTAATTTTATTTCTATATAATACGTAATGTTTTCGATTTTCCAGGTTAGCTGGTGCTTTTTTCCATTTTTTGAACAGTCTGTCTCTATACTTTATTTTATTTAGAATGTCATCCGTCATCCATGGCTTTTTTCTATTTTGAATTTTAATCCTATCAGTATTTCTGCGAACTAAAGAACTGTTATACACAGAATTAATTATATCAACGAATTTCACTGATATAATTATAAAGTTAAGTAATTTTATCAAGAGTAAAATTAATTATAGTTTACTCTGTAATAATTTGTTAATTAAAATTGTTATTTCTTAATAAAAGTTTTTACGTAGATTTCATAAAAGCTACCTATTGTAATGGGTACCATGATTCGACTTCCGAAAAATTTCGACATATCTTCGCGTTTCACATCCCTCAGACCCCAAAACCGCCAGTTCAAAAGTAAATTGATATATATATATATAAATGCATATATATTATAATTGTAATTATATATATAAATATCACTTTCTTGTGGACACGATAACTGCCGCAATTATCGCCAATCACTTTCAAATTGATACTTAAAATATAACGACCCAAAATCACGGTCGAGTTCGTTAATGTGTAAAATCAGACCATGGGACTGGAAATGCGTGGAGAGCTTCTTCGAAAAAACAAAATTACGCTATAACTTTCTTATCAAGTAGAATATTGAATTAGTTTAAATTTCCTACTGTTCTTTGGATAAGGGCCTAAAACTTATTTGAGTAAAAGTTTTTGTTATCACCGACCGTTGACCCAGGGGATGAAAAAATGTGGTTTTGAAAACAAAAATCATACCTCTCTTAATAGGCACATTATCCAATCGGTTTAAAGTGGTCGTTAGTCCTTCAAACATTACCTAAAACTTTTTTCTGAAACAATTTTTGATATGACCATCCCTTAAGGCAAGGGATGACCAAAATGTAGCTGGAATTGTAAGAAGATGGGGCTTGTCTTATGCTAAACATCGTGTGAAACCTTTTTCACATGCAACCGTTGTCGCATTGAGTAAATTTCAAGTTTTTTTTAACTCTAAGGTGGAAATCTTTTTTATCCCCTACTTAGCACCGGTGAAATCTACCTCCGCCTTTCGGCGTGCCGAAAGGGATTGTTTTTATTTTGTCATTTTATACCAATTGTTGAATAAAATTTTGTAATTTGAAAGTTATAATTCACTTGGTACTGGCTTTATTGTTATTCACGAATCACGTTGTGCGTAAAAATATTTTTGAATCTGATAAATAATTTTCGAATTAATCGCGTTCAGGCCGTCAGAAGTAGCTAGGTTTTAGCCAATGCCTTGGGCCTTTTACATTACGTACTGCTCATGTTTAAACTAATTCGTCAAGTTTAAACATGTCTGGTTACTTAGTACAACGTTGTACAATATTACTAGGCATTGGTGTCGCTGCATGTAATCAGTTTGTTCCTAGTTATTGTGCTGTGAATAACTATTAATTATTAGTCAAGGTTAGTGAGCGAAGCGAACGTAAGTTAAGTTTGATTAGATTATATTTATAATTTCTATGCAAATACCCACTGATTTGGAAGAATTCGGGTCCAAAAAACCATTGTAGGGGAGAAACGGAAAAGATCCAGCGTTCTGACATTTTTACATTGTCGCTAAATCTTTTTTTCTGATAATATCACCACATAAACCTGAAAACTTGTAAGTGGGATATGGAAATGGAATTGTATAGCGTATAAAAAATGTCATGCCAGACTGGGATTCGAACCCGAGATCTCCTCATAAAAGGTCGAGGTACTACCACTCCGCCACGGAGATCGGAAATAAATAATATATTTATAATAATAATGTTATGTTTTTAAAGATATTAGTGGATTTAATCATTTAAACGATATTTTAAAGGGTATAGTTTAAAGGTTTATTTTCTTTACGTGGACGACATCTAAAAATGAAATTAATTTACCTGTCAGATGAAATTCTAAAGAAAAATTGGATCTGAATCATAAATAATCAAATAAAAGTAATTATTTAAAAGAACGTGAACAAATAGTAAAAATTTATTCTACATTTATTATTTTTTTAAAAGAGTTTAGTGGAAAAGTATTTCGTTTTATAAACTTTTCCTCAAGAAAATGCAAAATAATAAAAGTAAACGATTAATTTTTACGACTACGATAAAAATTATTTTCATAATAATTATGATTATAATAATTATTATTATAGCAGTTATTATTATTATATTATTTGTGACAACTGGAAGGCGACGGTGACAAGCAACCCGTGTAATTATTACTGCTATACAGCATGCTTTCATCTACAGCGCGATACATGACTGTTACGACATCATTCTCTTTTCTTCCAGTCGCTCGCTTTTTCTCTGTCTTTCGCTACATTTCTCTCTCTTTTGTTTCCATTTGTCCTCTTACATTCTCCCCCTGATCCAGTTCCCACAAACTTTCCATTTCCTCTCATTATGCGGAAAGTTAGTTAGTTTGTGAGGGCTTCTCCGCTCTTCTGACTAACATAATACTCGCTCTCAAATCATAAGAAAAAAAATCTTTCACGAGTTTCACCGATTTATGTAGTTTCTAGTAACAGAACAAAAATTTTTATTATAAAATATTCTTAATTCATTTAAGCGGTTAGAATTATTGTATTGTAGAAATCTAATCTTGATGCTTCATTCGAATAACTACACAATCAAATGAAAATTTGTAAGTTTAATCCATCTTTATTGATAGGATTATAGGTTGATCTAAATTAATTTAAAATTATACTCGGTAACAAAAGTTAAGGTAAATTATTAATTTATTTTTCAAATTGCCAATGTTTTGTTAAATAAAACAATAATTCTAAAAAAGTGAATTTTTAATTTTAATAAAAGAAACGTTTAAGCAGAACAGTGTTAATAATATAAACTTAAAAAGTAAGAAATAATTAAACGTAAGTTAAAGATAACGTTTTATTGATTTGTTAAGAATTAACCGCAATATAGATAGGGCTAGGATTTATGTGTCATTTACTTTATTATGTTGTAATTATATTATGTATTGTTCCCCTAAATGAGCGCTGGCAGCTAATATTACAAATTGTTTACCGCAAAAAAGTATAATTAGTTTGTTGTGTACGCCCTCTCCCGGTCTTCATTATGACATATAAAGTAGAGGGAATAATTTGATTAGCTTTTTTATGAAATTAACGATGTTCATTATAAACATCTGTGATGAAAACATCGAAAGTGTCAGTTGTAGGACTGAATATAATCTAAATTCCGGTAGGAGAACTCTGTTGATATGCAATACTGCATTCTGTTTAATAAAGAAAACAACGGGAAACTGCTTCATATGCCCTTTTAAATCCGATAGGGTGCTGGTTATTCATGGAAACTGCTAATCGGTTCTTTGAAGGGACGAGTACTTCGTGTCAAAGAACCTACAGCGTTTCGATAATCGTATTTTTAGATTAAATTAGAATGTTTTTAAAATATTTATCTATCTATATACTTATTTAAGGTTCTTTAACAATAAATTAAATTCGTTAGACTAAAGATCAAATATTATCTTAAATTTTAGTGAAATTTTTCACTAAAAATAAATATTTACATTAAATATTTAAATGTAATTAAAAATAACAGAATGATAAAACAATAAAACTACTTTTTTAGTATTAATTTTTAGATTTTTTCTTTTTAATTTTCACAAAGGTGTTGCTTCTTACTTTTACGGTTTTGTTTCCTCTGTACAAAATCGACGACGGAATACTGGTTATTTTAACTTCGGAATTCTATGAATATGTTCATGAAATATGGTCATGAAATTCATACAAAAGGAAGCCACACAAAATTACACCGATTAGCAAACCCCAAATCCTTAATAGACAAGATATCGCTTTAGAAAAAAAACTAATAGAACTTTTTTTTAATAATAATAATAATAATAATAATAATAATATTATATAGGTCTAACTATAAAAAAAAGTTATTTCACATAAGAACTATTATCTCTATTTTTTCTAAATTAAAGATAGTAATTTATTTACCGACTTCTTTTGAACTCAAAATACTGAAAGAAGTAAACAAAATCAATACATTCATTATCACCGTATCACTTTATTAAGCAAATATAACCTAATAATATACGATCACTTAAATAAACATTTAAAATGCGTGTTGCATTATTACTTTTCACTTATTTCTATTTGTATTTCGGAGAGAGAAACGCCCACAACAGAGGTCAGCTTCACTCGTATCCCGACTACTCGCACAATTACTGGCCTAACAGCCGTAACTGTAGTCGTCTTTTTTACTTGAAATATATTTATTGTCCTTGCAGTTTAAAGCTACCTAGAGCAGGGTCTAGTAGATTCCTAGGCACGTAACCGAATAAGAACCTGATATCTACTGCTATAAGACTGGAAGAATAAAATTTTCTAGGGGCGTAGATATGATTTTCAACTATTAGCTGCAGCAATAGAATCGAAATATTATACCCGTAATTTCTTCAAAACTGCAATTATTTCCGATAATCTTTTTTATCCGTAGACTAGAAAAATAAATTTTGCCGCAAATATCAGATTAAATAATATACAGAGTGTATCACGAAGTTGTCTCGGAATTTTCGTAACATATTTTACTCGTAAAAATAATGGAAAAAGTCATATAAATATCTGTTCTAAAATGCTTCGTTTACGAGTTAACGGCTAGTGAAAAAATTTCGCTTGAATTTTCAGCTACCCCGGTGAAATGAGGTCGTATTGAAATTTTTAGAACATTAATTAAGAAGCATACATAGTAATATCTTATGATTTTTGATCTGAAAAATCGAATAAAATAGATCCCAGAACTGGATCCCAAAACCCAGTATTTGCAGTAGGTTTTGAGAAATGAAGGATGAAAACCAATCGATTGGGATAAAAAATCCTGTTTTTGTGTTTGACGTTCAATAATTTTTTTTTTAATGGGTAGTAAACACATAAAACCTTTAAAAAAACTTGTGTAGAATTTAATTCTGAAGAAAATGATGAAGATAAATAAAATAAAATAAAGAAAAATTAGAAAAATTTGAATTTTATCTAGAAACAGCACATTACTACTATTGTCAGAAAAGTTCTTATTTAATGTAAACAGAAACCAAATTACTTTATGGTTATGTAAAAAAATTTAAAAAAACAAAATTTACTGTTAAAAATTAAAAAAAAACTTGAAATTACACAACCGTAAAATAAAAATAAATAAGTAAAAATTACTTATATAATATTTTTTTTATTAATAACAAAAATTGAATAAATTATTTGAAAAATTATTATTTCAAATTTGGCAATAAAATAACAATAGCTGATGAACAATGTACAATACTGTATTAATGTTTAAATTATTCTGTAACGTACGTTAATTATATCGAGAACTGTGAACTGTGCTGTCGCTAGCGAAGGTTTTCTCTGAAATTTAGTTTTAATGTGATCGGTTTGTCATTGAAGTAATGTCGTACTAATTTGCACCAGAGGAATACGCTGATAAGCTATTTATTTTGGGTATGGGTAATGGTAATCTCACAGCTGCTGCTGTAGAATATGAAATACGTTTTCGCAGAATTCCAGATCCCAAAACAATTAGCGCGATTTTTCGCAATCTTCGAGAAAAAGGTTCACTACCTATTCGTACTAGCTATAAACGGGACGAGGGTTTCTGCATTCGATGGTTTGTAGGACACAAAACAAAAGAAATTTTATCGTTATCATAAACAGCCAGTTCCGCTTTGCTTGGAGTTCTGCACCTGGTGGAATACAAATTGCCAACTCTAGAAGTAGATTTTGTTTACCGACGAGACAAATTTCACTCGATATGGCGTCATCAACTTACGCAATGAGCATACATAGGAAGAAATAAATTCTCATGAAACTGTGGAAGGCAATTTTCAACACCGATTTAGCATCAATGTACGGTGCGTCATTCTTTACAATCAGCTGTTTAAACCATTCATATTACCTGGCCCGTTAAATTGCACTTTCTTCAAGAAGAATTGCTGTAGCTGCTTGAAGATGTTACTCTAACGCTGAGACGCAAAGATACTTCCAATAAGATGGCGCGCCTCCTCATTTCTGTTGTGCCGTTTCCATTCACTTAAATCATAATTTCCGTGAAAAATGGATCGGTCGTGGAGATCCACATTCTCACCAAGATGGCTTGATCTAACACTTTTCTGATTTTTGCATCTGTTGACGGATGAAAAGTATTGTATACTTAACAATAATACATTCTTGCGAGGAATTAATTGTCCGCATTATGGATGCGGCTGAGCGACTTACGGACAACCCTGAATAACTAAAAAGAGCAACAAAAGCAATACAAAAATCTTTTGAAATGGCGAGCTCATTTTTTAACATTTCTTATAAATTGATAAGTATAATGCACTTTGGTCTAGTGAACTCTTCTAAATAAAATTCGAATTTCTCTAACTTTTCATCGTTTTACACCAACTTATCTTACACCATTTTCTTCAGAATTAAATTCTCTACAAGTTTTGTTTATATATTTATGTGTTTATAGCCTATTTAACAAAGTTATTGTTTGTTAAACAAAAAAAATAGAGTTTTTTACCCTAATTTATTGGTTTTCACCCTAGAATTCTCATTAATTACTGTCTGTAGGGTTCTGGGACCTATTTACTCGATTTTTCAGGTCAAAACCCATAAGAAATTGCTAATTACGTCTCTTAATTAACGTCCTAAAAATTTCAGTACGATCTCATCTCACCAGGTTGGCTGAAATCCGAGCGAAATCTTTCACTAGCCGTAACTCGCAAACAAAGCATTTTAGGACATGTATATATGAATTTTTTTCCACTATTTTTCAAGAATAGAATAGGATATGAAAGTCTTGGAAGAACTTCGTGATAAACTCTATATACATACATAAAGATTGAAAATACAGGAAAAAATCTTTTTATTTAATATCTACAGCATGTAACTAGTGGGTGAAATACCCATCTTAGGGTACATCTATCGCTTTACCCCGAGCATCCTTACCGTTTCAAGCTTGGCTTGCCGTAATTACAATCGTTTATTCTTTTTGAAACACTTTTTATTCTTTGAAATCTTAAGCGACATCGGTCGGTTATAGATAAAACCCTAGGCCTGTAACCGGGTATACTATGAAATTCGTTAAAATAGAGGATTCAGCAACGGTATCAAAGGGATTTCCAAATTGTTTGCGCAGTAATTAAAACCAAAACAATGCGGAAAATTACAATTACATTTATCGTTATTTTCTTATTAAATACTCCATACAATAGGTTTAAAAAAATTGTTTCAAGATGATCGCAGATTCTAATTTCAAGATTTGTTTAATGAATCCAGCGAAAATTTGTAATGCGCCCCATTATTTTAAGATCTTACTATTAATTGATATTAACCATAGTTAATAAATTCAGCGGCAGACTTACGCCCTGTGAAAACATTGAATATCACGCCTATTATCTTATGTGCATTTATAACAGTTTAAATTTTTGTAGTTGTTTAAACGATGTAATTTTAACGAGGATTGAGAACAAATAAAATGTATAAGCGTATTCTTATGAAAGAAATGGCTGTTATGATGTCTGATGATGCAATTAAATGAGACGTCTCGTTACTTTCTTTTGTAAAATAAAGAATCAAGATTTTGATTGTACAGTACTGAGAATTCTTGTCTTATTATTCAGTATTTTAAATCTATTTTCATTTCATTCAGAGTGAAGATAATTAAAAATCCAAAATTCGTTTAAAAATTTGAGCCGATAATAACGAAACAAATATTAATACATGTAATATAATCAATAAGGAAAAAATGAAATTGAATTAAGAGAATACTTTTTTATGAAAACTATATGATACTTAAAAAAGCGGCTACTTTAAAAAACGAATGCTCTTTTTTCTCTTGGTTTACAAAACTTGTTAATTCACTTATTTCGATTAACTCACTAAATAATTAACCTGGTGTTTAATCTACACAAAAGACTATTTATGAATAAAAAAGTACTTAAAATTGTAAAATACTAGTTTGTAATCGTGTTTTCTTATATATTATATTTTACTGTGTCAAACTATCCATTGTTCATCTTTTAGGCAATTTAGCGTGTTTCATTTATTTATTTATGCGTGTGTTTATGCGTGACAGCGCACAAGATATGTATATAGTGAGAGATACAGAAATAAATGATTAAGAGAAAACCTTCAAGAGGGAAAATAAACAAAAGCGAGTATGAAGTAGTACATAGGAAAGTCAACAACTTGTGATAAGTGATAAGAAGCGGCTGTTGGTGCGATAAGAAGGGCGTGACGTCATCTCAATAGAATCAGAGCATGCGCAACGATTTACAAGAGTCGTCCTCTTGATTATCTGTCGTTAACTCGAGACAATTTAATACGGATGCGTCAGTTTAGCATAGAAAGCACGCCTGTTCCTCGCTCTGCACTTGAAACTGTCACCGCATCACATATCTCGGTTTTGTCTATTATGACTTTCCCTTCTGCACGTACCATACCGTGACGTGGCCATTCATGAAAATAAGAGAAAAGAACAAATTATAAATAGAAAATATATTAATGTAGGTCGCTAAAAAATTAATGTCAATAATTTAATATTGTTTCGTGAGGTAATTTAGAAAAAAATAACTTGAATTTTGATGGTTAGTATCAAATAAATCGAACTATTTCTAATGTTAGCTTATATTTCTTTGAAAACTTCTTTTTTAATTTCATTCCTATTCATTTTTACAGTGTTTAAAAAAACAACGATCCATTTCTGTTTCATATAAAATTAACTTTCATATGAAAGCCGAAAAAGACATATTTAAAAAAATTAAGTTCTTTTACTTGATATAAATTGTTTTATTTTTTTAAATATAACTTTAAGAATTTATAGAAATTTTGTAATAAGTATCTGTAATGTTGTAATATATCCGTAATAAGTTTATAAATTAACAAATGAAGCTAACTACAAGATTTTCAATCGAATAAAGTTAGAATAATACATTACCATACCACCAGGGTTATCTGGTTTCCCAAAGTAGGGGATAACTTTCCGTCAAATCTTTCTGTTGGAATTTAACTGAAGTTTCATCATGGTCTTAATAGTATTTATAACACCTTTAACTTCTTTAACTAAGTTTCGTTAAAGTCGGATACGTAATACCGACGATACAAAATATGTCTGACAAGAACAAAGAGATACAGATTGACTGAGAGGTCATTCATTAAACCAATGTATATTCTTTAAGGAATGCAGCAATTCGGGATTATATTAAAGTGTAATTTTTTATGCATGCATATATATGTTAAAGCAAAAAGAATTTCAATATTTTCATGAAATAGATACTAGCATAAATCATCGTTCATTTAAATGTTATTAGGTATACAATAGAACCCACCGAGTTGGTCTAGTGGTGAACTCATCGCAAATCAGCTGATTTCGAAGTCGAGAGTTCTATGGTTCAAATCCTAATAAAAGCCAGTAACTTTTATACGGATCTGAATAATAGATCGTGGATACCGGTTTTCTTTGGTAGTTATCTAAAATTGATAACAATTGTGACACTCTTACAAAACGGACGTAAAATTTAACTTATGACTAACATTTACAAAATTTTCATTTCATGACGATCAGTTGTTATGTCTCTAATTTTATCATGTGAATTTTATATTTTTTATAATTTTAATTCTAAATTATCATTAATTTCTCCTCAAGATAGCAGAATAGCCAAAAACTTTTGAGGAATTCAAATAATATTTTGGTAAGCTGTTTTAATATTATTTATAATAAGAATATTTATAACCAGTCAAAGGTTTCAGTTACAATTGCTACCGAATAACAAGAGATCTAAGTGCAAATCAAGGAATATGAAAATCATATGGCCTTTCTCTTACGCTATTTAAAATTTAAATAAACCACGGTATCAGACTACAGAGATAGCAAACTTCCTTCAGTAATTAAGACTAAAACCAGTTACATTCTTACAGTCCTTTCATAGATGATAATATTGATAATGTGGTAATCATCCAGACATCGGAAATAGACAAGCAAATGTTGTCTTTTGTAGAGGTTTGAAGTTCTTAACGAATATAACAAGAAGATAAATACAAAAAAAAAAAAAACAGCGTTTACTTATTTATTTTTAGCAAGTAGGTGGTTCGAACAACTATTCCTTGATAATAAAATCTTGTCTTAGGTTCGATTTTAAATATTAAGGTTATGAAATCAACTGCGATCAGGACAAGGAAATAATAAAGATGTACAATAAATTTCAATCGTTTTGCGGATTCATAAATAGGATTTTCAAGTAGAAAGAGTTACAGAACAAAGATGTTTGGGAAAGCTAAATGCAAGGTGCAGAAGTAAAATTTCTAACATTATTTAGAAATACATTACGATAGACCAAGTCCGGAGAAATTATTCTTTAAGGAATAACGATGATCTACGATTAAATATTGAAGTATGGAAAGATATAGATTCGGAACGTCTAGATAATACCTCGAATAAATTAGATTGCTTCGTCGTAGATTAGAGAATAGAAGTTTGCAAAGGCTTAGAAAGAATTCGCTCGATGAAGTTGGGATAGGCAGAACGTCTAAATCTCATTCATATAATTAGAAAAGAAGGGGAATAATTGTTTTTGTTAATTATTTTCATAAAAAATTTATTCTCTAGATTTATACGCTCAATTGTCCTTTGCAGCACTTATTCCTTCTTATCAGATTAACAATAGTTAAGCAAGTCTACGGACTTGCTAGAAAATTTTCTGTTAAACAGTATCCGTCTTGATCTATCAATTTTAGTGTTTTGTGACTTTTTATATTGCGGAATACAAACAGGTAAGATGTTCTGGTTAACTGATATTTGCAAATAATTCGTTTAATAGTTTTAATATTTTTACTCAAACAATTATGCTCGAATTTTAATTACATGTTTCAGTACTATAAGAAAAAAGAGTTGTGCCATAATTAAATAAAACGTTCTAATAGAAATAACCAAATTTAAATTTAGTTCATTCCTTTAATGAATAGAAGTTAATGAAGAAATTCTAAGTTATTAGTCAAGAATAAATTTTTGCCAAACTCTTTTTATTTGGTTTTATTTCTGTTTTGACATATTTAACTTTATTCTGACTCGAAGGATTTTGTTGAATATTGCTGTCTAATACGATTCAATAAACATTAGTTCGAAAATAAATACTCAGTCAAAGAAAAACTTTATTTATGAAATTTCTTATGAGACTATAAAAGAAAAATGTAAAGATTTGAATAGATTTTTTATCTGATCTCAAACATATAAGATTATTACATATTTTTATATAAATGAACGTTTGTTTGTTTGTTTGTCCTGTATTCATTCCTATACCATTTATCCGACTGCGATGAAACTTTGGTGTGTTGTTGTTCGCACGCCCGCGAAGGTTACTGAATTAGTTTGGACTCGCTAGGTGGCGCTGGGGTCGAGATATTTCGAAAAGTTGTATTTATGGTCCGATTTGGGCTCGTATTCAGAATATGTGTTACATGGAAAGAAATACCTCAGCAAAAAATGGACCCGCTAGATGACGCTGGAGTTAAGATATTTGGAAAATTGCATTTCAGACTTTCTTCTTCATATATAAAGAAGATTGTCCGTGCAGACAAGATACATATTACAAAAATTTACATTTTTTAAATTCGTCCGGAAGATCGCAAGCAAAAGAGTACCTAAGCAAAAAGAAAAAACCTGAAGATCTTGCAGGATAGACGGGAATGTGAGTGAAGCAAGCTCTGACCGGCTGAGCAATCCCTGACCGCGTCGGGAAACGCAAGTAACCACACAGCACGGGCGAAGCCGCGGTATTTTACTATAAGAATTTCACAATGTTAGTTTTATTGCAGATTAATCCTAAACGATTAGATTGATCATCATAAACAATTCTAAACTTGTTTTCTTTTCTTTATTATAGAGGTAACACTAGATGTATGAATAAAAATTGTAAATAAGTTAATAACTGGATGTCAACGAAAGGCCTTCAGTTTTATTTATCAGATGTCTGACGCGGCCGATGCATTCTTTCTACTTTCAATATAAATATATATACTCACACAAAATATTATTTAAAGTAACAGATAATCAATTTGTTTTAAAAAGCAAAGAGATGAAATAAATTAACTAATTGCGGTAACGATTACCGCAGTTAGTTAATACTACTAAACCTACGAGTATATCAGTTTTATATCACTTTTTTTTTAGCGATCTGGCTAATACTTTCTTTTTTTGTTTAATTCATTAAAAGTGATAAATAAAAGTTTATTTATTAATAAGATATACAAAGTAATTATGCTAAATAGATTTTATTGTAATTAAATGTAATAAGTTCTAGCCTTACTCATATAATGCAGCTCTCTGTAAGTAATTTTTTCGTTAGCTTATTGTACTACTTGTCGGGGTAGTGCGATAATTAAACACTTGTATTTTGGTGCAAAAGGTCGAAAGATCGAAAATGTTACACATCATTAAGTCAAATTTCCTTCGATCTATTACACTCACCGATGTTTTTGGGTTCTTTGAATTTTACGTAGACTAACGAAACGCTTAAATATTAAGTCTGACTGTAGACGCAATAAAACTTTTAGTTTCATAAATGTTACATCTTTAATAACACTATTTTTTATAAAAAAATATATTTTAGGTAAATTTTCTTCATAATATATCGGATGATTAGTGTTTTCTTCATCAGAAATAAAAGTTAGTCAATCCTTCGTTAATTTGTAGAACCAGTCTACTTTTCGATTTAGTATGATATAAAAAGACTGACCAGTGTTAAATGTATTTTGTGCCAAATATAAGAAGTAATGGCTGATACTTATCCCGATTAGAACACAACAAAAACATATTACCAACTAATAATTGTAATGATCGGTGTAATGACCTCCACCACTTTTAAACTTTCATAAAAAGAAAAAAACAGCTCCTTAAGTTACGGCTATGCATTTATACTAAATATTGGAGTATTCATTTGTATATTTTTACGTATTCGATATTAAAAACATTAAATATCCTTAATAATACACATTAAGAATATTAGCATATATTTGCATAATGATTATGCAAATTCTGTAGTTCAATTTTTGTCTTGGCCCTGGTGTGTATAAATAAGCTATAACATTGTTGTAATTCTCTTGTTGTTCAATCGCAATTGTAAAATGAAAGTAGCCTGTAATAAAAAACAAAGTAGGTTTAAAAAAAGTGAGGTAACCTTAGTTTCAATAAGGAACCCTTCTTTCCTTGTCAGATTAGTTGATAAGCATATGCAAAATGCGATAAACATAAAAAAAGATAAAAACCATTTAACCGCATTTTGTCTTGTTAATCAATGAGTCAAAGGTAACTAAAATATAAAGGAAAAAATGTACCCCTTCCGTCTCACATAGTTATAATAGAAGTAGCATTAAAATAATAAATTTAATAAGTATTAAATCGTATGAAAATTTTCCAATATCGAGATTTTTAGTCAGGTTCATTTAAGTGTACATAATTTCTGCTCAAAATAAATATAAAGTATTTAAGTTTAATTTACTAAGCGTTTGGCACCGTTGGTATTAATGAAATTGTATAAAATTAGTTTACACCTACCAACAACTTAAAAAGTGTAAATCCTAGTACTTTCGGAGTTGTTACTACATCTTCAGGGATTTTCTAAAAGATGTAAATTTAAATTCAAATCAATAATTGTTTTTAAATTATCGATTTTATATTATCTATACGATAGTCACAAACATCTTACAAACATGACGTTACTGTCTTATTGACTTACGAATTAATTTTATTCTTGACGACCGACTATTATGAACATAACAGTTTAATTTAAAAACGATTATTGATTTGAATTTAAATTAACATCTTTTAGAAAATTCCTGAAGATGGAGTAACAGCTGCTAAAGTACTAGGATTTACACTTTTTAAATTGTTGGTAAGTGGACATTCAAGTTTGCCTAATAGTGTATTATTTTTATTATTGTTATTATTATTTGTGATTATAATCTTTGAAAAAAACTGTAAGACCAATTATTGGATAATAGTTGGATACAAAATTAAATTATACAACCATCAAAACAAAAAACTATGTGGAAAAATTTAAATCGATTGCAATATTAAACTAAGAACTTACTAACTTTAAAGCGTTTGAAATTCAATTCTGCTACATCTAAATAACTGTCTTAACGGCTTAATGATGATCAGGGTAACTATGTTATCATCAAAACTTTATAATCTTTTGTTTTCTATGCCCTTTTATAGTCTGTTAGTTTGAAAAAAGGAATTTTCGATCTCAAAAAACGTTGAGATATTTAAAAAAAAATTGTTCAAAATATTTTAGGGAAGGCAGTAAATTAAAATGAAACTTATTCAGAGTCCTATAATTTCATAATAATCTATGAACACACGTAGTTTTACCATCTAAAATCTGAAAAGGAGCACTACGTAATAAAAAAATTATGTGAACATTAGAAAATCGAAGCTTTCTCAGAATTAAAAATAAGATAACCTTAAATTTATAATTAATTGCATATGTGCACTCGTATAATAAACAAACATTATTCATATATACAAAAACGTTTCTTTATTCCTTCTATTACGGACAATTTTAAAAAACTTCCACGTGTGCTGAGTGCTGAGTGTGTTGATATCAACAAATTGTTCTAGATTACTCACTATACAAGTCACTGAAAAAGATATAGATGATCCTAATAAAAACAAGCATTTCATGTCACGCTTACTAGGAAAGCGGCTTTCCGTCGCCTTCAATCGGACAATCAGTGTGTATTTTATCATATCGACTGCATAACAGTGCCGTTCCTCAGAATTGATGTCCAATCCTAAAAGTAACACCTTTAATCTATTCATCACAAGGACTAGATGATTAACAAGTATCACTGCTATTAAAGAAAGCAACTCTAACTACAGTCGTTTGTTATTTTAAATAATTTACGTTATCATTATCTGTGATTGATTTACATCAATCACAGACATTAGGTTGATCGGGACTAGACACTATAAAGCAATAAATTAATATATCTTTTTTTGTGATAAAATATGTAATAAATACTATTTTTGTAAAGAGGTAATAAGTAAGCCAAAAATTGATGATGTTTTGTAGAATCTTAGCAATTTTTGTACTTAATTTAAGTTTTTTAATTTTTTTTGCTGCGGTTTTATTTAATGTTCATTTACAGATGGGAGTTATTAGAATTGAATTTATTTTTGAGTTGGAAACCATTCCATAATAGATAAAAAAGGATTGTTAAAATTATAAGCTTTGTTAAGTTCTATCTATTTATAAACATCATTTTGTTTGTTTTCTTTTCAATATTTGTTTATAAGATTTTTTCTTAATTTTATTGTTTCGTAAGCTAAAGTATAAAATATTTAGATTTTGAGTTGTTTTATTTTCACTTCCTTGTACGAAGTAAAGGAAGTATTGTGATCGCGAAAAATTTCGGTTTTCAGATTTCAACGGAAATATACATTTTGACCATCCCTGAATCCATTTTAACTAGTTTCGCAGTGACATCTGTGTGTATGTATGTATGTACGTATGTAGCTCGCATAACTCAAAAACTATTCGCCGTAGGATGTTGAAATTCTGGATGTAGGACTGTTGGAACATCTGGTTGTGCACCTCCCCTTTTGATTGCAGTCGACTGAACTAAAAGGGTCCAAAAAAGCCCAAAATCAAAATAAAATTGGATTTTGGATTTTTCTTAACTGCAATAATCAGCCTTCATTGAGAGTTTTTCAATGATATATCATAAGTGGAACTTATTTTCAGTGGTACCAAAATTATAACCAAATAAAATTTAATTAGTAAAATATTTGGATCAAGGGAAGGCACGTGGGTTCGAATCAGACTACAGCTCCTTTTTCTTTTTTTGTTAACTTTCTTTTTAATTTAAATATATTGATTTAAATAATTATTAACCTCTGATTGTAAAAAAGTTTTACGATAAATAATATTTCAATAATAACCATAAAATACATATATGAAAACATATCAGAAGTTATAAATGAAATAAAATTTTATGTACTTTTCATTTAAAAAAAATATGTTTATGTAATTTAACAGACGTACTAGGAAGTCATGTAGTGCGTACCTCAGATTTTTTTATTTGTTTATTTATATTTCAGTTTTATTTTATCTATCTATTTTGCATTTCCATAAATAGGTGTCGCGAAAGTCTGGAAACGGCTTAATTAAAGAAAACATAGTGTGCCTACGCTACCAGAATAAGTGTAGTTGATTACTGTATAAAATAAACTACTCTGAGTTGCGTTTGAAATTATTGTCGGACATCTTGGATCCGACATATTGAATTCAACTTTATTTTGTAAATGGCATGATGGTCATACGTGTATTACACATGATTTCAATATAGATTTGAACGAGAAAAACATTAGAGAAAACCCCGCACCGTTTTTTGATATTGACCGTTAGTGTTCAGAATGGGGTAAAACGGCCGTCCACAACTACTCAAGATAAATATTTTCGTTAGAAAGAAGGGTAATTGCATATCATGAAACATTGAAATTTGACGCAGGAAACTATTCTGCAAACCGTTTTCCAAAATCTCTTTTCGTAACTTAAATATTCGAAATCTATCATTACGATATTAGATAACGAAATTTATAACAAAACTAGAAACAGCTGATTGAATCATCGTTACCGAATATCGTAATGATAAACTTCGAATAATTAAGTAACGAGAAGAGATTTTGGAAAACGGTTTGCGTAATCGTTTCCAGCATGAAATGCAATGTTACATGATGTGAATTACTCTCTATATAAAACGATGAATAGCCTAACGTAACCTAATTATCAGGAAATTGTGTTTAATTACCGCAATTATTTTATTATACCTAATCAATTTTTATTTGCTTAAATACATCTGAAGAACCATTCAAAAATGGTTTCATTCGTCAGTACGGCGTTTTCAAGTTACAAAAAATAAATTATTTTTACCGTTTGTATTTTTTTAGGATTTTCCTTTAAATGAACTCGGATTTTCGCTCTGGACACAATTATAACATTGGATTTTAATTTTATAGCTAAAGTATTCGAGTTTTACACATACATACATACATACATACACACACACATACACACACACACACACACACACACACACACACACACACACACACACACACACACACACATACACATATATATATATATGTGTGTGTAATTAATTCAGCAATTGGAATTCAGAACTAAATATATAAATGTTTCAATGCTAATAGTCTTGTTCAATAAAACTCCCTAAACACAAAAATTGTTTTTATATACAAATTACAGTTTTTAAGGGCCAGATGTGACGGAGAGAACATTAATACAATATTTTGTAAAATGTTAATATTACCGTTATAATACTGGCTACCGGTTGTTTTTTTTTTTCATTTACTTTACAAATGGATTGTTTTGTATTTATACTTCATCTTCTTTCTTTTCCTCGCCTGGACGATTACAGAACAATGAAACACAATCTACCAACAGTTTCCTTCTTCATCTCCTCCTTCCCTTCTTATTTCTGTTTTTCTTACTCATCAATCTCTTTAGAGGATATCATCTCACCGATCTGACCGTCTCCGGTGTTGTGTTCGACCCAAATATTCAGCATTATTTCACCACCGTTTCCAACCATCATAACATAAACAAACTTAACATTATATAAAACAGGATTTATCCTCTACTCTGATCAACAGAGATTATCGTTCTCTCACTCTATCTTTCTCTCTTTTTCCCGTTCTTTCTTACAAATTAAATCTTTTCAATAAATATTACTCTTTGTTGCGTACTCATACTCTTTGTAAACTGATTTACCGAAAAATTCACCTCAACTATAGCATTTGATTTTATTATTATAATTCAAAATTACGACTTTATAACTGACTTCACCCATTCTAGATAGATAAAATTTAAAATGAAAACTACGTGAAGTGGTTTGTTCTATGTCGTGGTTTGTTAAATATAAAAACGAATTTTAAGTCATTTTATGTCTATAAAATGTTTTAGACATATTAAAGATAAATTTAAGCAACTTTATTACCTTACGGTCTTTGTACAAAAAATGAAAAATTTTTGAGAATTGTAAAACTGAACAAATTTCTCAAATTAAAAAAAAAAATAGCTTTGGGTGAATCAGAATTTTAATCGGGTACTTCTTCAATCATTATGCTTAACCGTATAGATTTCAAACTAATTTTTTTTGTTCCTTTTTATATTGCCCTTTCAAAAGATTTTTGTAATAACTTTAGATGAAGTAATCTTCATTTTTATCCGATAATTTGAAGCGAATTGAATCAGAAGAATTTTTTTCACCAAAAAAAAAAAAGAAATGGTAAGCGTACCATTCGCTTATGACAGATGTACTTAACAGACCCACCGGGTTGGTCTAGTGGTGAACGCGTCTTCCCAAATCAGCTGATTTGGAAGCCGAGAGTTCCAGCGTTCAAGTCCTAGTAAAGCCAGTTATTTTTACACGGATTTGAACACTAGATCATGGATATCGATGTTCTTTGGTGGTTGGGTTTCAATTAATCACACATCTCAGGAATAGTCGAACTGAGAATGTACAAGACTACACTTCATTTACACTCATACATATCATCCTCATTCATCCTCTGAAGTATTATCTAAACGGTAGTTACCGGAGGCTAAACAGGAAAAAAGAGAGATGTACTTAACAAAATCTGATTTACTTATCATTATTTAATAAATTCTGAACTAGAATTAACAAATTTAGAAGTAAACGGATTTTATTTTAAATACCAAATGAAAAATTTGAAGTCGCTTTTTATAGGAGATAGTAACTTCAATATCATATGTACTGATACAGGGTTCTTGTTTTGATTCAGTTGATCACCTCCTGAACGTTACTATTGATTGAAACTTAATTATCAAAAAATAACTAAAATATTCTAATCAAATCAGAATCAACCGAGCTTTTACTTTATAACTTCTTTCCTACCGTTTCATAAAATATTTAGTAGCTTGTTACGAATAAGTCGCTTTTCGTGGAATGTTAAGTTAAAAGTTTTTCGTACGTTTTAACTCATACGATCGATTTACTTATGTATTTTTTCTGTTCAAGGTTTTTCTGTGGTTTTCCTTCATAGGCTAAGGCAAATAAAGAAGCAGTTCTTTTCGTTATCCGTGGAAAACACCAAGCTTATCATTCTTAATATAATTTATACAATCCGATCAGCATAGTCTTCAATCGGTTGAAGCATACAAAAAAATACATGCTGTTTTTAAATGAACCTTAACATGTACATTAAGTTATTGGGATATTTGTACATACAAATTAAATTATATACGAACGTAAAATTATTAATAGTTTAACAAAAGAAATATAAAAAAAATATTCACGAACGGCAACATTTAACTGAAAAGAAATACAAATGAATAGAATAAAATAAAATTTCACTGCCCCATAAAAGTTGATATACTACGCATAAAGAACCAATAGACCCCCGACTGCAATAAATAACACTCTTAATAGTTTAAACTCTAATTTTAATTAGTTTTTATATTGTATGTTATCCATAAGAAATTGATAAATTTAGAATGATTTAAAAAGCATAGTATATTACAGTTCATTTCAGGGAAACCATTAGAAAAAAATCATAAATTAACTGATCCATTAAAAATAATATCTAAAAAAGCGAAAGAATAAAAGGAATTTCCAAATACTTTTGTTTTTTTTTTAAGTACAAAAAGGTTGACAAAATTTCTGAAAAAATTAAATAATTGTCATTTAAAATTTTAAAAGGTGTATTTTTTAAAGAAAAACTATTCACATTATAATTTTAAAGTTAGTGTGCAGTAATATGCTGCTAAAAGTTTATATAATTGATATTTTATAGGATATGAAAGGTTTCGCGTCGAACCGTGGAACTTGAAAGGAGAGAGACGTTCCGCTCTACTAGGAGTGTAGATTTTTCATATTCATACACTTGGTGAGTTTTGAGCCATCAGATACAAAAGCTTTTATTCAGAGAAATTATAGTAGAAAATTAAAATTGGAGATCTTAAGTAAATTTTAGAGCTCTTTCAAATAGACAATAAATATTAGCAGAAGAAAAAAATAATAATTTGATTTTTTATATCTAGTAATAAGCAATCAATTATTCAAGCTGTTTATTTGCCCTTTCAAGCAAATAGATGTTTATTAATTATTCAATTTTTAGAACTTTCCCCCTTTTTTTTGTTGCTTTCATTCTTTAAAAAGTAAGATAAAAGAATTTTGTTCTAAATTTTACTTTTTTTATAACATAAAATTCTAAATTTTTTGTAATAAAAATCTAACCATATTTTTCCCGATTTCAAAAAAGGTTTCGATTCGTTTGTATTTATGTTTATAGGTTAAAGGCTTAATCACGACCAAATGCGCCGATTGCAATATTTCGTTTTTTATCAATTAGTAGTGGAAATCTTCCGTGAAAAGATTTCTTTCAAATAATATTATCAGATATTTGAAACGACAATTTTATGTCGTCGATTTGACGATTTGAAGTTATTTTATTCTCATCAGTTTATCTATGTAATAGAATTTTGATGTACAACCTGATATTTATGTACCTCATTCTGAAATACAAAACATATTCGGGAGAAGTCAAAAGAATTATTTTGAAAACATGAGATAAAAAATAGTAAAAGATGTTATCTCACGCTTAGTAGTAATTATTATTTACCGTCGTTACTATGCCGTAGTTATTCTGAATTTTATTACGACTGAATTTTCCAATTTGACGTTTTGTGAACAACTTTAATTCATAAATGAGGCATTCTTTTATATATAAATAAACATGTTTTAAATATAAATAAACTAAAAATGTTGAAATAAAACTTTTAAAGTCAAAAATTGTTCTATACAATTTTTCGAATTTCGATTTTCTGAAGTCGGTGCCAAATTAAAAGTTAAAAGAGTTGTTAATAAAGTGCTGCTTTAAAATTCTTTGTTTTGTTTTTTCTAGTTTAATTTCAATTTTAGAACGTATCGGTTAGTTGTTTTTGGTTAAAAATCTGTTTATTAATAAATAATTGCCTTAAATAGAATTTTAATTATCGTTAGCTTATTTAAAAGTTTAATTTTTATATGTTGTATACAGTTTTATGTTTTCCTTTATTAGTAAAAAATGAAAAATTTAAAAAACAAGTTAACACGAAAAATCCGTAACATTTCGCACGTTTCCTTAAAGATCTTTCATGAACTATTACGAGCATAAGTAACCATAATTATTATCTGTATTTAATAAAGAAATTTTTTTAAATACTATTTTGATTTTCTTTTAGGCTTATAATTTTCAATAAATAATCTCTAATTATAAGTAAAAATATAAAGAACAACAAGGAGCGGATAAGATCTGTAGCGAGAAAGATGTCTGAAAAAATTTTATATCGGTTTTATGCTGTATCATGAAAAAATGGGAAGGTTGATTGGTATATTAACTTTGTTTTTTATTAAAAGCATATCATCAGATTTACTCATTGCTCCACAGATTACATTTTCCGAATTTTATTTATTTCTTATTTATTTACTTTTCTTAACTTGTATCAACAGTTGATTCATGTTAATTATGTTAGTCACGTTAAGCTCATTCATGTTAATAATTATATGAGAACATTAAAATATGTATCTAAGGAAAATCTTGCCTGTTTAGGGCATATAGTATGAATTTTGAACCTACACTACTTGCTATCTTACAATATACGATCATACCGGCATCGTTTCGGTTAGTAAATCAATAAAATGCGTAAAATAAATTAAAGCCAGCAAATATGTGGAAAAGAGTTCGTTAGGTTTACTGCTGTATGTGTTTTACTACGAATTAACGTAGTGGTAACGATAACAAAAATATATACGACTACAATCATAGGCCATGAAGATAAAAAACAGAAGAGAATTTATGTAGAAACGTGCACTATCATTTGAATGCAATTATTTTAGCAAAACCGATTAAAATAAGGTGATAGGATACGTAGCTTACGCTAGACATCAGTCTAGTGTAGTGTTTTAACGGTCTTCATTCACCCGCTATTTTCATCTCACTTGCTTTATGTTTTTTTTTTTTTACCTATTATTATTTCTTGTCAATAATCCACAACGTGGATTACAGATGTACATTTACTGCTGCATTCTGCAGTTCAATATAATAATATTTGGCCTTATTGTAGCGTGGAAAATAAAATTAAACCTTGTAAAATGTAAATATTTATGATTTAAAGGTTGGAAAAATGTGTTTTGATAAACACTGGGGAGTTTTGGAAATACATACAGTTACTGAGAAAAGAAAAATACAGTAAACTAAAGAAAATACGAATTAAAACCTTTAAATACTGAAATATAAATGCAAATTAATCTTCACAAATCGTAATTTATTTTTTATTTTTAAATATGAAGACTTTTTTACGTTTTATTTTATTTTATTTTTTTTAAATTTGTATCTTATACATTATTACATGACTGTCCGTAAAGGAGTGTAATGTATTTAGGGTGTATGTATGTTTGTTCCTCCGTAGCAGTTCAACGGCTCAACCGATTTAAATGTATGACCATGCGTTTAATCTTTACGTTACCGGGAATGTCATAAGATCTCTCTCACTCTCTCTCTCTCTCTCTCTCTCTCTCTCTCTCTCTCTATCTGTCTATCTATACATAGATATATATATATTTATGTTTAAATAAATTTAAAAAAATAAATTATACTGTATATATCTTGACCCCCGTAGCGGAAGACACCCCCCTTGTGAAGATTTCGGTCGCCACACCACTATCTCCGTTCCTAGTCCTGATGGACTTTACCCCTCTAAACCTGATAATAAATCACAGTCATCAGTTTGGCCTCTATCAGGATAACACCGATGTAAATTCCTCGGCAGACATTTCCATCAGTGTATTTACATCTAATTTGTATCTCTTAATATCGCCATCGTAAGGGCTCTTCCAACCACGACACCCTATATAACTTAAAACCCTCAAGCGGAAGCGCGATCACCTCGCCTTCCTCTAAAACCGAAGGTTTCACTCAAAAACTGTTCTTAAATCCAACCTCAATTAGGCTATGCACTCACATCATTACTCGATTAAGTCATTTAAACACCAAAATATTACCCTCATACCAACAAAACTAGATCTTGATCACAACGACAATTTTGTCCTACGATTCAATTTACTCAAAGTCCTCTTGATCTGCTTAAAATCAAGAAACAAATTCACAAATTTAATGAATCTAATGAAAATATATCCTATTTCTCTCTGTTCTGATCCACTTTCGGAAGCGAGTATTTGTATACTATATGGAAATCAGTCACCCGCACTCTAATTATCCTATGTTAAAGAGCAATGTTTCTTTTGACAGTCATGTTTTTTTTAATTTTTAATAACTATCTCTTGCGATCATTCGTTCTGTTGCATTGCTCATTGAAAATCTTATACCACAGTCACTCGTTTCTACCCAATTTTTTCCAAAATGTTTTGACGGTAATTATAATGGCATTGTATTCTGTTGACTTTATTGGCATTCCCACTTTATTGCTGGTTTTATATTTGTAATTTTTTCATCATATTTAATAACACTTTTCTTGAAGTCTTATCATTTTTTTTTGTAAAAATACCTCTCGACCATTATAGATCAACCAGTCTTATTTTTTTATTAATCTTTTAGGGGAAGAAGATTTAAAATGCCAATTTTCAGATTGATTGATGCATATTCCCACACGCTTCTTCAAGTCTCTCGCTTCAAAGGTTTTTAATTCAATTAATGTTACTTTTCCCTAAAAAAATTTAGGTACGTCTGAGGATGCATAATTGTTGAGTTTTCGTAGTTTCTTCTCATTCCTATAAAATTTTTATCGGGTAATAGGAATGAAAGTTCAGCGATCTGAAATATTTAATCAATATCTATGAAGTTTGCTATCCTTTTTTTTCAAAAACACATTTTCTATTACGATAGAATTTTTAAGTTATCCTTCATACACACATACGCAAAAAACAAATAACCTTATCTTCAAGTAATTTGACAGATCACAAATGGATGGGGTGTGGAAGACGGCTGTTGAACACAAGAGTTTAGTAAAAGCTTCAGTTTCATTAAATTTTTAACTAAACTCATGTTAGCAATGGGAAGATTTGATTGGTTGGAGTGGAAAAAATGAATAATGAAAGTAACATCAAGCAAAGCTAAGCAGATTTGTTAAGAACGAGTGTAAACTCATAGATTTATAAAGGGGCTATTATTTTTTCATACTGGAAAGACATTTTAGGAAAATTTAATGAAGTTCAATACGTTGATAACGGATCTACAAAAATGTAACTATTTATTGGAAAGTGGACAACATGTGTTTTGTAACAATAATATGCCTCAATTAATAGAAACAGAAATGATATTAACGTTTCGTAAAGGTAATGTAAAAACCATCTGTTAAACGTTAACTACGATTCTTCTAACACCTCTGATAGTTTCCTACACTCTACATTCTACTTTTGAAGCACTTTACACATTGTTCAATGCGTAATACTCTTTCAACGCATCCATACAGTTTAATTTAATTTTCTTTAATTTTTTTTTGGATATTGTTTTATTTATAATAAAATAAAACAATATCATACACCTATAGAACATAATCGCGTTTAAGTATGGAGAGTTAAGTTCAGATTGCGTTGTATAGTACTTTAAAAAGGAATAGAAGGCATTGCAAAAAATGAAGAAACAGTCACAAAACGGCTCTATTGGTAGATCGCGTTAAAATACACAAATATCGGTCACCCAGAAAGGTTCCTCCAATCTTTTTCTAAATGTTCCGATGAAAGTATAGCAAAGGTTCTGAAGGATTACGAGCAAAACCTCTCGTTAAACTAACGAAAAAGAAAATATTTAAGATAAGAAAACAGGGTGGATGGCGATAAAAAAAGGATCTACTCACGAAAACCGCGAAACTAGCCAAACACCAACTAAGTATCCCAGACATATTCCAGGCTTTGGTAATCCATATTCTCCCACAATCTTAAGTAAAACCGGTTAACCAGAAATTTAGGGGCTAGCATTGAAACATGTTACTATATATATTCGAATGAACTTACAAACATCGCAATTTTTACAATAATTTAACAATATTATGTCAAAAATATTATTAACGATATTATGTCTATTGCACCTTTTTATCACAAACACAGGTCACATCTCAACTCCGTAGTGGAAAACACCCACCTTGTGACGTTACCGATCGCCACACCACTTCTTCCGTTCCGAGCCCTGAGAGGCTTTACCGGAGGTCGTCTTTAGACCCTTTAACTGATTACATCTTAGTTATCAGCCAGACCTCGGTCGGGATGCCACCGATGTAAATATCTCAGCAGACATTTACAGTAGTAAAATAAAAATCAAACTTACCTTCACGTAGGCCTCAAATGGACATCTTCACATCCAATCTCACATGGTATTCTGTTGGTCCACGTAAAATCAACAGGGCAGGACATGCAGAAACATGCCCTGCCAACAAACTGCTCTTCCAAGAGGTACTAAAGATCCATCTGAGCGGAGCCTCAGACTTCCTTATTGAAAACCTTTGCCCATTCCCAGAATTTTGAGGAGTTGTCCAATATAACAATATAAACTATTAGGCCAGATTTCCATTGAAGGAATATCATTCGAAGGAATATCATCAAATACGGATGACACACATAATTCTTTATTATTAAAAACAGAAAATATTCAAATTCATATGCAAAGGGATTCATTTATTTAATGGTCTATTTTTTAATGGAAAGGACTTAATTTTTATCTTTGCCAATCAAAGTTGGTGATGTTTGTTAAAAAATGGTTATTATTATATTTTTAAATAGACTACATTCTTGTTGAGGTAATTTTTTAAGACTCAGCATTACTGAATCAATTAGCCCATTTCTGTAATCTAAATATCTTTTCAGACTAGTCACACCTCCTCAAAAATTATACCATAAGAAGAATACAAGAAAAATGGAGATAGCTAGCTAGTGTTTGTTATAAAGACAGTTAGAATACAATTTATTATATTAAAATATCAAGTTAATTTTTTTTTCTAGAATTTCAGTGAAGCGTTTCATTTTCAAACATTACCTTAGGTAATCCCAAAGAATTTAATTTTGTAGGATACCTACTGATCAAAATTTTCAGGTTAAAAATATTAGTACCAGAATTGTTCCTAACATGAAAATTCAGAAAAAATGAAAAGTTCAGAAATATACGTCGGCGATTCACTGGTTATTAATTTCAGAATATTAGTGATTTGTTTTTTGGGACGTTTTTCTTCGACTTTTCTTTAATAATATTGCAATATTATCATCAGCTCTTGACGAAAAACAATTTTTTTTCTAATTTTTTGAGTTAATTTTGTTAAATCTTTGGCAGTTTTAAAATTTATTAAAAATTTTCACGGTATGACACATGTCTGTTTTTTATATAAGAAAACTGAAGATGTATACTAACATTCATTTGAACAATAGGCATCGATGAATGCAAAAGAAGTTATATTAACAAATGAAAATGTTACTTATCTATTAACGCTTCAAATTTTAGCCCGGTGAAACATCAGTTATTAGATTAGATGTTGTTTTTATGCGGTCGCGATCTACTTGCTTGTTTTTTAAATGTTAAACCGGTTAATAGGAGCGAATCGAAATAGCAACCAACAATCACCGGTCGTAAAAGCAACATCTACCATCGTACCATCGTACTAGTGTGTTAACTACTACGAATAAGAGAGGGTCACAGGGTGAGGGAGACGGAGAGAGAGCACAGAACAGTACAGGAACCGGAAGTGATGGAGTAAGGCCGGAAGTTGGTCTTTCTGACCGGAATAATTAACCCCTGGCCGATGGGAGCTGTGATAAAGAAGGTAGAGGCCTACAGTACTGTAGTAGTGGATGTGTTCTATAAAATATACGACTTTACAGGTACAGTACAGAAAATAACAATTTAACTGTACTACCCTGTGTTTTGAATTACGTATTCAAGTCCAGTGCAGCTTGAATTCACATCTAAAATACCTGAGTATTCCTTTTATATTAAAAATAAATTACTTGCAGTATGTTCATTTTACAAATGATCGTGAAACATTTTTTCATGCGTTGTTAAAAAATAAACTATTAATATTAAGAAATTCTTATCATGAACTTTAGGTACAATTTTCCGTCTAAAAAGTCGTAAGAGTAAATTATCTTTGATTTTAACAATACGATTTTACCGCTAAGAATTTAATAGAAAATCGAATTACAGTTAAGCAATGAAACAAAAGATATTAAATCCAAACGTTCATGTTGTGCCCTTATTTTACCCGGAAAATACAATTAATATTTTCTTGTATTTATCGCTTAAATAAGCGGTACTTCATTGGTACCGAAATGGGTTGTCTACATATTTGTGTCCTTGCATAATATAAGTTTAAATAAAAATTAATGTAATTTATGAGGACATAGATTTTAAACTATACATAGTATATAGTAAATATATAAATATATACACATATATACGAGTATACATACGTAATCGTAAATTAATAAATACATAAAGAAATATAAATATATATTAACAATCTACAAAAACGTTTTTAAACCGCCAATTTTCTTTGCACATGTATTCTTTGCAACATATCTTATATACTAATATCAACCTTAGCTATCACATCCTCAAGGATAAATATCAGAGCATATAACAAAAATTAAAGAAAGGGTGATTGATATAAGTGTAATATAATAATTAATCGCTGTTATATTAAACGAATGTTTGGAGTGATTAATAACAAAAAAATATTGAATAACAACCTTTAGTACGCGATACGTACTTCCAACAGAAAAGGATCATTTACTTTTAAATAATCTGCACCGGTCTATTTTATGGTTGGGACATATGCAGAACCCTCGAGGTACAAAGGCATTGATCAGAGTTAATAAGAGGCCTAACAACATTACTTTTAAATACGTCTATTTTCTGTGATGAGCAGGGTGTAGATATGACACGTACGGCTGAATATCACTTGTATATTTTATGAGGCACCGGAAACTACTTTACTCCTCACTCATATTAGATTCTGGAATCAGATGCTCATTATCTGTGACTTGCCGTTTTTGGAGGTGATCGGTATCTCATACCAGGTAGCCTACAGTAGTTCGGTCATAACATCTGATGAAAGTTAATAACCTGCAGTCGCTACATAGTGACTGATGATTGTAGTAAAGCGATGAAAATCTAAAAAATGCAGTCAGTGGTAATTATTTTTCTATCCGGTTAATCTAACACTCGCTATCCTAATCTCACAAAATACCTGTAACCAGAACGTAAGTCCTTTTTTCTATTAATCATAGCGCTTTAGTCTTTGACGCTATTTACATGAAAAGAATTGCAAGAGAGTTTTTTCTTAAAAACCGATTCAAAATAAACACCGTAGGAAGTTGAATGCCGATCCAAATTTAATACCCATCCTTTATCTACTGAATGTTAATTTAAAATCCACCTGTCTAAAACTATTTCAGGGATTACGCAAAATATTTTTGTATGTTTAAATTGAAGTATATTTTAATATACATCAAATTTTAAGATTAATTAATAAATCAAAATTGACGCTATCTTTTTATCTTTTGAGCTTTTATTATAAAAATACGAACGCTAGTGTTCACCTTACTTTTTTTTTTTGGTTGCATTGTTCGTAAACTTATTTCTTTGTACAGATTACAAATTTGAAATTACGTGATTTTTAATCATAATCATTTTCTTAGTATAAAGATTAACGAAAAAGTACCATTTATCTGTTACCTAGTAGAAGATTAAGAAAAAAGATACAGATTGATTGATTTAAAATTTCGTTTCGTTTGTACTCTATTTAAGTAAAAGGAACAAAGTTTCTGCCAAATTCTACTAAAACTTCCTGTTTTAATGAAAATCTTTTTCTCAATGATCTTAGAATTCAAATTCACAGTAGTTTAATACTCGTTCAAAGGTTGTCGCATTTAAAAATGTCGAACCGCAGATACTCGTAAGTAAATTCTACTACCCTCAGATGAAAATTTGAATAATCAAATATCATGAATTAGAGATTAAAAGAAATATATATTTATAAATGTTATTTCTAAAAATTATTTCAAAAATTTCAGTACATTTTTGTATTATTATCTTAAAGTAATCGCATTATATGAATAAAAGATTATACTTATCGTTATAAATTAATAATGTGAATTTCTACCGCCTTCATTTCAATTTATTTTACTGCTATGGTTATCGTTTATTTCAATATTAAGTAAAATGTTCCAATAAAAATCTGAAGACATAAGAACATTTCGAAAATGGTCATTATAAAGACCATGTACGACTCGTATTTACCTTTATTTCTCAAGACTGTAAGTAATAAAGGCAAATAGTTTTAATTTTCCCGGTAGTTAATTTTAACGGCACTAAAATTCTTTTTCGTATTTCTCCTTGAATCTTTTTTGGACTCGTGTATTTAGTAGATTCTAACAGGACCTTCATGTGTGAGAGATTATTCTCTAAAACAAGTAATAAAGAAACTACAATTAAGTCCTTTTACCTTTTAATCGCAAAACGAAGTTCCAAAAATCAGTATTTATATGTTCTCTTAAAAAACGGACGCTGCAGTAGGTTGTGTGAAGGAGATCCTGTCTGATAGGAGAACTATGGCACCATAAAAATTTTATTGTTAAACTTTTTTGAGATTTACGATAAACTGTCTTCTCGACGCTCTAGTAATGAAGGTACTCATGTCGCTAAATGCTATTCTTTAGTTGCATTGAGTCAAGAACTCACGGTGCCACTCGTAAAAGTAAAGAAGGAACTTGTAGCCTAGTTAGTTAGGCATGTGCCTAACTATCCATTTATAGACGATTTACTGGTGGTATTTCCGACAATATGCTACAATGCTCGAAAGGATACGAACTATTCCACAAATATTTATCGCTGTCACTACCTCTACCCATCGATAATAGCGGTAAGGGTAGAAAGGTGATCAAATTTACTTAAATGGTAGCTTCCTAATTTTCTCTTACCAGGATTTCTTTTCATTTCATTCGGTAGCTCCGGTAGGCGAGGTGTCAATTCATTACCCACAACTTTTCGTAAGAAAAAGAAAACTTTGAATTTTCTTTTTCCAAAATTCAAATTTATTCTAATAATAATTTTACAAATAGATATACAAATTTCCATTCTCTGGAAAATCGAGAGCAACATAAAAGTTCCAGTGCCAAAGGTAATAATTCATAAATGAGTCTTGAAATGTAGCCTAATCAAAATATAATTAATCTAAAGTTTGCCACATCAAGTCTTGTTCATATTGTTAATCATTAAGTATAAGGCAATGTGCGGTTCGATTCACAACAGCAGTACAAAACCTTGATCAAATTGTAAATTTTGAACACTCTATTTTAATTGTATTCGTTCTATGTTAATTTTATTCATTCTTATTTAGAAAACAATACATTAATGTCCTGAATACTGGCAATCAATTTCTTCACGTCTTTAATGAAGATATTTTTTTTAACAGTTATACGATTTATATTATCGTCTAACGTACAATAAATTTTAGGCCTGAAATAGATAAATGATTTTCGAAAACGTTCTTTAAATACAGCCGGAATTTGTATATTTTTTGCATCCATACTTCTGTTGTACAAATTACTTATTTTATGATCTTTACAACTGTTGATAAATATTGTTAATACTTTGTATGTAAATGTATAGATTTTTACGGGTAAAACATTCATTTTTTTGAAAACCTTAAGAGATGGGTTGAAACTGCTTTTGAAATCCGTAATTTTAATAATTCTTTATTGTGTTATTTCCACACTTGTTAAGGGAGATTTATAAGTGCCTGCCCAACATTCGATTCCAAATTCAAGTTTAGATTTAATAAATGGATTATATATAAAAAAACAATGTTTTTCGTTTTTCTTTTCTTCATCATAGCGGATAAGCGGCTTTACATCTCTTTTAATATTATATTTCCAGCATCTATTAAAATTATTTTGGATAGACGTATCTAAATCTAAAACATCTAAGTTGTTTTAAAACTAAATAATGTAGATGCAATCATTTGTAAAAAAACTGATATTCGTGAAAATTATATCATATAAATACCAAACTCTTCCTTTTACAGATGAGAATTATTAATTCAATTCAACAGTTAATAGTTAAAAATTTGTGTCTCCTCCATCTTTCCTTCATATTGCTTTTTATACACTATTTTTATTAATTTTATAGAAACAACTATCTTATTAAAATAAAAAATGCGGATCAAATACTAATAATAAAATAGAAAGTTGTAAATTACATAATAAAATTGGTATAAAGATAATTTCGTAAATTCTATTATATTATAAAGATTTCTTGTCAATAGGTACGATGACGTAAAAAAAAGTTAACTATACTCTCTATTTCCACTTCATTATACTAACTTTGCAAATTTATGAAAAGATGCTTTATGGAAGATGTTTCAGGCCACTGTAAATTTCGCCTACCTCTTCCTATTGTCGCTGTTGAACCTAAACAAAAAATAACTAACACTTCATCATAACTAAACTAATCATCATCCGCCATGGATTAGCCTCATTGGCCTGTTCCGGCATCATCGCTTTCTTGGGCGTCCTATATCTCTTCTTCTCATCGGTTTGTATCTCCATACTTGAGAAGGAAGTCTACAAAGCAGTATACGCATCAAACGATCGCTCCATGTTTTACGATATTCCTTTAATGTACCTAACAACATAGTTAGCTGCCTTCACACATCACACTTAGCTGTCTTCTTATCTCCTCATTCCTTATTCGATCTACTCTAGTACATCCTTCAATCGCTCTCAAAAATCTCATCTCAGCAGCCTGAACTCATCCTAACTTCGCAAAACCCACACTTCACTACCATAAGTAAGAATAGGCACGGCCATTATTTTCTACAATATTAACTGAGCCCCCCGTCTGGCCTGTTTTCCTAACGTTCTGTGTATTAAACCGGAGACTCTCCGAAATCGGCTCAGCTTCTAATCGACATCTGTATTTCTGTCGTATGATTGATCATAACCAAGATAATTAAAAACTTGTACAGTTCCGAGATCTGCCCTTCCAAGATTATTTTTGAGTGTACCGGCCATTTACCTTTAAACGCTATAATCTTTGATTTTGCAGGCGAGATTTTCATATTCAATTGCTTACTTGTTTAATTTAGGATATAAATTAAAAGTACTACTAATACTTTGTTTATTAAATTAGGAGTTTATTATGCGAGGCTGATTCTATTATTTCTCAATTTAGTTTTTAATGCTAATCATATATTTTAAATGTGGAACAAAATGGTATCCTAATTAGCGTCTCACTGAAACCCAAACTCATATTTATAACAAATGGAATTTCACATAAATAACGCAATACAATAATGGTGATGAGAAAATTTCATCATTAATCTTACCGTTTCACAATTTTTATGATTTTATTTCAACTAATTTTATTTATCATTTATGCTTATTATTTTTAAAAATCCTTCATTGGTAATAGTAAGTTCTTTGAAAGTTATTCAAGCCAGAAGTTTCTTACACTATCAATTGCACCATAATTAAAGAAAAAATTGTTTTCATTATAAATTTATAAAATTATAATTATTTTCTTTTTTACTATTTCCGTATCTTCTATTGTAGCATAACAACTAGTGATTTTACATTAAAAACATTTACACTTGTTTCAAAATGATGAAAACAGGATACTTAATACCCAATGCTAACCCAGTTGTGTGAACCTTACAATTTTATTTTCATTTAAAATTTTATTTTTCCTCTTCGCAGTAGAAATTTTAAGATTACAAAAAATGTTTTGAAAATATATGCGCTAGTAAAATTACTTTTTGAAAACGTTGAGTGAGGATTCAAGTAATAGATCTTTGTTTAAACATTACAAACGTATGAAGAAATATGCAGTTACGAGGGATATTCAGTAAATAACGAGACAAATTGAATTAGAGTAAAAACAATTTATTCAATGACAATGAAACACACTACTTTTCAAGATAGTCTCACAACATTTAGACACTTGTACCACCGTTCTGCGAGCTTTCTGATTGTCGCAGCGTAAAAGTCTTTCTCTTGCTGTTTGAATCATTCGTTTACCGCTTTTTTGACCGCTTCGTTGTCGTCGAACTTCTTGCCGCGTAAAAAGTATTTGGGTGAGCCGAACAAATGAAAATCGGACGGGACGAGGTCTCGTCATTACCTTCCGGTTCTTTGAGCTCAGAATAAATTCGAATCCGGGTGTCTATGGGATTGAGTCAACTGTCTTGGAACCCATCTCCAACATATTTTACGATAATTCAGCACGTCATGAGTGATTGAATGCGCGGTTCCAACACTAATATTACATAAACTAGCAATTTGGGAAATTCTGGCTCTCCTGTCTTCATATTTTTCTATTTTATTTTTATTACTTTTATTATTATATTATTATTACTAATAATAATTATATTATTATATACTATTTTTTTTATTTCTATTTTTCATATTCGTGCTGCTAATTTCAAAGAATAAATGATAAAAAATAAAACCGTTTGTCAGTTTCATAATTTTTTTTTACGATTCAGGATGTTTGTTCTCATTATCATTTATAACAGTAAAACAATAATCTGTAATTGAAATAGATAAATGGTAAAACTGTTTCTTAAATTTAGGAGATTTTTGCCAATTCAATTTCATTTTCTACTTTTTTGTTGTTTCCTATCTTCCAGTACTCTTTCATTTTTCGCTATGCGTTTTTACCTTTCTTCGGACCACTTTGTCCCAGTTCTCTTATCTTTCCTAGCTTCGAATCTTATTTGTCGTACTTTCCTACGAAACACATCTTTTTCTGTTATTTCATCCTCTTTTACGTTGTTTCTTTCTAGAACCGTTTTGATTTCTTAGTTCCAGCTTGTTTTAACTTCTTTTTACAAAGATACTTGAAAGTATGTTTCATTAACCTGTTGTAATTCATTTTATATAAATTTAAAAAAAAATCAATCTTCTTTTTCTTATTGTTTCCGAAATTTTTTCTACTTTTTTATATACTTCACCGTCTTTACGTCTTATATCCCAGCCTTCATTAGCTTTAAGTGAACTCAATATTTTCCTTATTATTCTTCTCTCTAACAATGCTAATTTATTGTATAATTAAGTGATAGGCATTCACACGCATATAAACATTCTGTTTTAATTACAGTATTATAATGCGTTATTTTTGGATTTTTTGATAAGCATTTTTTGTTTAGATTTTCTTAGTTAGACTATATGCTTTTTTTATTCTATAAGTCCTGTCATCTATGGCAAATCCATTTCTGGGATTGTCTCTCTTAGATTTTTTAAATTTTTTAACCTTTTCTTTATGACCGATATTTGTTAACAAAAATCTTGGTGCACTTTTAACGTTGGACATGTATTTACTTTTTTCTACAGAAATTCTTAAACTTGTCTTACTAGCTATTTCTTCTAAAAGATTAATTTGTGTTGCCGCCTGTGTTGGATTTTCGGAAAGTATGGCATATGCTAGGCAGTTTACTTCATTAGATTTATTCTTCTTCCCCAAATTTTATTGTAAAATTTTGTATTCTTTTAGTTTCTCATTCCATATGCTGACTATTTTTTCCGACACACAATTAAAGAGAAGTGGTGTTAAACCAACACTCTTTCTAACGCCTGTTTTCACTTCAAAGGGTTTAACATTTTCTCCCATGAATTTAACTTTTGAGGTTGTGTTTGTGAGAATTTCACGTATTAGGTTAGCTAATTTTGCTTTAATACCAAATTCTCGAATTTTTTTGTCTAAAGTTTCTCTATTAACATAGTCAAACGCTTTTTTTAAAATCGGAAATTATTTATTATTATTAAAGTTGGTGTTCAGTTTATGACATTATCTATACTAATCAATAAACTCCTGAAAGTGGATAAAACCGAATGCATCATTTTTACTGAACTTATAAAATGTACTATTTATTTTTATTTATTCTTTTTTAAAATGTACTATTTATAAAATGCACTGAGTGAGAATTTTCGCACTATTTCTGCTGTAAAAGAAATTTTGTACAAATGTAATTACCAAAGGTAACTGATTGAATTTTTTTATCTTTCAAAGTAGCACAAAATTACGTTTTTTATTGTTTTTTCCCATCGTTTGTTTATAGTCGCATCAATGATAACAGTCATTTTTTTTTTGCTTATCATTAAAATAAGAAAGTGGCACTTTTATTACGTGAATTTGTTCACTGTGATTTCTCGTGTTACGTTATAGGTGAGTTTACATTCCAAAATACACTTGATGATGGTTAAAGTTACTGTATTATAACTTATTGCGATTATTTTATTTTAAAATTATGTTGTCTTATAGCAGGTTTTAATACTGCGTTACTGTTAATTTAACCGGATGACTTAACTGAACCGGTAATATAGTTAAAGTAACTATAATTTGAACCATATAACATCATAGAACAACTAATCACTCGCTCAAATAATGGATTAGAATATTACTAAATATTTAAATTTATTATTACTACCTTTCTGTTAAGTGATGAAAATTATATTTATTTCGTTAAACAAGTAGTCTTATCTCTTTTTATCTTTAAATGCGTGTCATATCGATTTATACGTGATTTACTTATTGATTTCAAGATTTGGCATTGAAATATTCTCTCTCAGTCTTTTTCTTCAAATCGGTAAGAATAACGGCTTTTTATATTACGGTGTTGTATTTTTACGCATGAATTTAAGTTGGTATTAGGTAAAGAAAGTATATTGCGTGAATAAAACTAAATTTAAATAAAATAAATTATATTAGTATTCGTACTAATTAAATTAGTATTATATAATTCGAAAAAAATTGATCAGGTTCGATTCATTCATGTAGAACTTAAATATTATTAACTACAGATTATTATTTAACATATTAATAAGAAAGTAATTATTAATTTAAAAAAGAGATAGTCATAATATAACAAATATATATTAATTAAAAAATATATACTCTAAGTGAAAATATATTAACATTATTATTGTTGGCTACAATAATTTTATCAGTTATAAAATTATATTTAATTTAAATACATACACGTTTTTAGTACCTCTTGATTCAAGATTTCTTCCTTCTAATTTATAGGCTAGATTTTTTTGCTCGATATGCAACAGAAAATTGTGTCAACTTTTGCTATGTTCTATTGTGAATAAGACAATAGATCAGCTATTGTGCTGAGTGTGTCTTCTTGGAAAATAATCCAATCACTTCAACACGTGAACATTTTATAAAATACTTAATATATTAATATTATCGTAACCTATAATATTTTAATCGATTTATAATTTTACTTAATGATAATATTAATACTTTGAAGAATCGCAATAAAGTTAAATCCATATAAATAATGAAACAATCTGAGCGACCTAAATCGAGATTAAACCGCTTAAAATAGCAATCATTAAAGAAAAAGAAATCAGAATTAATTATTGGTAGACAGATTATGTGAGATTAGAATCTTTCTTCATGATCTTTTTCTAACGCCTGGGTCGAGCGATGGGTCGTAGACCGCCGTTTAGTCTCGGTATACCGGGTATTAGGAATTGCTGTGGGTTTTAAATACGTTGTTAAATCCTAGGACGTTCCGCAACTATACGCAACTGTATCCGAACAACTGAGAAAACCAGTAAGAAATTAACTGTCGTCGTCATCAAGTTCCGAGCATCGAAGTCACGGTACTTAGTCAATAATTTAATAAATTCCAGAATTGGAAAAAATCGATTCCAGAGTGCAAGAAAAAGGTAGCAAGGCAATGTGAGTATTTATTTCTATCCTTATTTAATTGGATAAAAATATTTTTCTAAAATATGATTTTAAAATCATCCGAAAATTATTTATTTTAAAAATCAGTATATATTTTTCAATAAACGAAAACGTTTTTGATCGATTAAAGCGACTAAAGATGGTGTGTTATCGCTACGTTAAACATATCTATTATGTGTAAAACGTTTTCTGTACTTTTTCCATTACACGGGAATACGTCGCTTCGACTTTTTTTATAATTTTAATTAAAAGATCAATTCGTAATTGTACTGGAATTTAAGGAAGGTCGTATAAAGATTCCTTTTAATCGGATACTAGTAATCGAAGTAGAAAAAAAAATTCTGGTATGGACACTACATGACTTCCTTGTACGCTTATTAAATTACATATACACATTTTTTTTTAAATGAAAAGTATATAAAATTTTATGTAATTAAAAACTTCTGATATTTTTTCATATTTTTTTTTCTAATTATTATTGAATTATTATTTATCGTAAAACGTTTTTTTACAGTGGAAGGTTAATAGTTATTAATAAATCAATATATTTAGATTAAAAAAAAAGGTTAAAAAAAAGGAAATGAAGTCTGATTCGAACCGATGTGTCTTTCCCTTGATCCAAATATTTCATTAATTAAATTTTATTTGGCTATAATTCTGGAACCAATGAAAATAAGTACCACTTATGATATATAGTTGAAAACATCTCAATGAGGGCTTATTACTGCAGTTAAGAAAAAATCCAAGTCCAATTTTTTTGGATTTTGGGCTTTTATTGAACACTTTTAGTTCATTCGATTGCAATAAAAAGGGGAGGTGCAAAACTAGTTGTTGCAACAGTCCTAAATCCAAAATTTCAACATTTTATGGCTAATCGTTTTTGAGTTATGCGAAATAAATACGTACACATGCATACGTACGTAGAGAAGTCACGACGAAACTAGTCAAAATGGATTCAGGAATGGTCAGAATGGGTATTTCCGTTGAAATCTGAAAACCGGAATTTTTCGTGATTACATTACTTCTTTGTACTACAAAGCAATTAACAATGGATTTAATGAAGGGATGAAGTAGATTATCTTTTCATTTTATTCGCATAAGTTACGGAAGCCCAATAAATATAGCGATCTTTGTAAAGTAGTGGTAAGTTACTCTATTTAAGCCAAAAAATAGTATTAAACAGATGATGTAAATAAGAGAAATAAATCAAAATATCTTTAGTTCGGTTATAATAGTTATTACTCTTGAAGTACAAAATAGTTATATAAAATAACTTTTATTACTATAAATCAGTAACCGCATACCGATACTAAGGTTCCTTACATACTCGTATTTCCAATAATTTCAAACGGAATCATGTTTAAATAGTACAGAACGTTTGGAAAGTCACTGTACAGTATGCTTTAAAATTATATGGTGCATTCTGTTCATTCGGCGTTAGTTTAGCTTGATCGCCCGGTGGGTTGCATCCTGTGAGCATGCTTCAAAATTATGTGTGCATTTTGTTCTTTTGGTGTTAGGTTACGTTGATTGTCCAGTGGACGATGCTCAGTAATAAACCAAGACGTCATTTGTTGAGTTCTGATTGAACGAGCTTCGTTTCATTTCGTGTTGCTTCGTTTATGGAAATCAACAGTTGATTTCAACAGGAGGCCCGTTAGAGTAAAGCACACTCCCCTGGGCTGTGTAATACGTAACTGCAGGAACCAGCCCGGAGAAGAAGAAGAAAAAAATCAACAGTTGCAAGAAACGTAATGGTTCTTTCAGTTGAGGAACGCATTTTTCTCGTTGAACACGTCCTTCGTGGAGGTGACGAGTATACTGATTTAATGATTCTCAAACTTTTCGTAAAGCAGTTCGAAATCTTATCGAAATATTGGGCAACACGCTCTGTTGAAGACATTGATCCAATTGGAAGACCACCTAAACTAAACGAACAGATGTTGCTTGATATTTCGGTTGCTATGCCCGAAAGTCCATCAAAGTCAATGTGTAAGTTAGCACAGCAACAAGATATCGGACTTGCTACTGCACACAAAGCTGTACGAAAAAACCGAAACTTTTCCCCTACAAAGTAATGTACATTCAAGAAATGAAACCACCCCTATGCACACGATGCAACTGCCGCATGACTGTGCACCACATCTCGTGAACTGCATATGTTATGCGTCGTAAGTTTAATCTACCTAGAAACATCCGTGATGTGTTGTACAATAATAACAAAATTTTTGACCGGATGTTTCTGTTTTTGCATAGTACCAGGTTACTGCAAAAAAATTAATATTATCATATATATCTATGCCAGAAGAGTTGGTAATTTTTAACCTTTTTTTCAATTTTGTTTTTTTGGTTCTATGTCTTTAATTTTATTATCCGACAAGGGACCCTTTTGCACAACCCATTGGAATTAGGTAAGTTTTATATAGTTACTTTATTCGATAATTTTAACTTTTATATTTTAAAGACTACGTCTGCAGTGTGATTTTTGAGTTTTATTTTACTTTCTTGACTCTTGTTTTGATATACTGTATTTATTATATGATTAATATTAATTTTACACCTTGTTAGTTTTATTATTTTGGAGTTATTTTACCCTTTTATTAATAAAATTCCGGACGATGATAACGCCCAGGCGTTTTTCGCCCACAAACAAAGCAAAAAAAAAAAAATGAAACCTACAAATCATCCTAAAAGAATAAATTATGGTCGATGGTTTAAACGTTTTATTGACCAAATTTCCGTAGGTATCCTCGACATTACGTTTTTTTCATATGAAACGGTTTCATCTGGGAGAGTATATTAATTCACAAAATACACGATTGCAGTTGACAACTAAACCCCGGGAATTACACGAACAATCATTACACGGAACGTAAATTGGAATCTAGATCAGTGTGAGTAGAACGCCATTATTTGTCCAATATTTTTTTAAAAATACAGTTAATAGTGACTGTTATTGTGCTGTTTTAACAAAGTTCATTAGTCAGTCAACAGAAGTGAAAATCAATTACGGTTGGTTCCAAAAGAAGGCGCCACAGCGCACGCAGCTAGCCAAGAAGTCAATTTCTTTACGAATTGTCTTCGTAAATAGAGATAAACTGCTTAAAAAAACAATCATTAAAGAAAATTAAGTCAGAATTTATTATTGATAGACAGATTATCTGAGATTCAGCATCTTTCTTCATGATTTTTTCTTAACGGCTGGTTCGAGCGTGAAATGTCTTTTTTACGAAATGTCTTTGGTGAACGAATCATTTCGAGGGATTTGTGGCCTGCTCGCTCACCCGATCTGACTTGACCAGATTACTTTCAGTGGGCGGCAGCGAAACAAGGAGTGTATCACAACAGACCACGCATAAACATTGACAAACTAAAAATCACAATAACGGCATACATACGAAACATTCCAGTACATCACCTATTTAAAGTTTTGAAAACATATTGAAACATATGCAGTGCTGTATTGATATCGAAGGAGGTCATTTTCAACACTTTTTATTAACTATTCCATTTATTGTAATATCCATGTCTGTAAAATTATGACATAAAAATACAAAATAATAATTAAGAAAGTTTGGTCATTGTACTTCCCAGTGCAAAGCAACTTTTCTAACGAACTGTATATTAAATTATTATATAGAAAGGATAACAGATAACTCCAAAACTAATCTTATTAAAAAAATATATAATTAATGATTAATACAAAAGAAAATGGTAATTATAAATATAGAAGTAACCTACTTATGATGTATGAATAATAATTAAATTTACAATTTTTTAACAGTAAAGGTAAATAAAATAAAAAGTAAACTAGAAAGAGACAGAAAAAGAAATACAAAAGAAGAGGTATCAAAAATATAACATCGATCAGTATGAGTCTAAAGATATCTCCCCAAGCGTCATTAAATATTGAAAAACAGTCTATAAACATATTAGTAACAGTGGTCAACAATCATCTTGTTACATGCTGTCAATGGCCAATGTTGGATGAATCTTATTATTTTTGGCCGCTGATTCCGAATAGGAAGTAGAATTTCCCTGCTGGTCTCAGACGTTTTGTAACTGCCCTTGTACTCGTGCCTGAACAATGCAAGTACAATATATTATTTATTTATTGCAGCAGTTAAGTTGCTAAACAAATTATAATTTATTTGAGGTGATATTTGTTCCTCATATTTGCTACAATGTATAACACTGTTGATCGGTTGGTTGAATGGATCTTGTCACGTGACATTTCCCAATGGTTTCGAAAGATCGCTTCACGGACCGCTATTCTTGTTTAACAAAAATATCACAGATAACATCTAAGGCTAGACATACCGTTAAATATCCTAATATTCCCTCTGCTATAAGACCAGTGACTCACAGTTTCCAATTCCAGTACCACCAAAAATGTGGGAATACTGAACCACACTTAATTAATCAGTCAGAATTTAATGATCTCGTTTGTAATAAATTAAATAATAATCAAAATTTACCCAAGAATCAAGCTGAAATTCACTACTGAAAGATGGAATCTTTGACAACACAATATTAAAATAGGTGCTTTCCGTAACAAGCTGTGTGAATTTGAACGTTTCTTCTTCCAGTGCAAGAACTTGTTTACTGTAATGAGATGGAATCTTTACTAGAAATTTTGGGGCATTTGCACCATCCTGATGGATGGCGTCTTTTTATAGACTACTCAAAGTGTAGTTTGAAAGCAGTCCTTCTTCGTGTCGGAAATAATATCTCATCGATTCCTTTAGCTCGTGCAGCTCACCCATGAAGGAGCCGTATGAAAATACCAAACTCAAGGTTCGTATTTTCATACGGCTCAAACAAATTAATCGCGATAATTCAGTACGAAATCATATGATTTAGTATGAGAGACATTTGTAATGATCTGAAAGCTCAAATATAGAATTTTTACACTCTTTCTTGGTTTACAACTTTGAAACATTAAATTTTATTGCTTCTCGTGCGGCTGGGATAGTAAAGATAGAAGCAATCAGAATTTTAAAAAAGAACGGCCAAAGAGAGAAACATTGGTTGTAGGATAGAAGAACATTGTGAATCCAGTATTAGTAAAACCTGAAAAAGTTTACCTTCCCCTACAACACATTAATCTCAGTTTAATAAAAAAATTTCGTTAAAACAATGGATCGTGATAAGACTGGATTTCACTTTCTGAAAAATAAGTTCCCTAATATAATTGATGCTGAGATCCAGGAAGGTATATTGTTGGTTCGCAAATATGAAAACTAATGAATGATAATGAATTTGAAGACGGTATGACTGACTGTGAGGTTGCTGCGTGGAAATTTTTTAAAAACGTTGTAAACAACTTCCTTGGAAATCATAAGACATATAACTACAAAGAATTTATAATTGAGCTTCGTAAATATTATGAAATACTTAGATGTAATATGTTACTAAAAATCCACTTCTTAGATTCTCATCTGCATTTTTTCCCTACCAATCTTGGCGCTGTGAGTGACGAATATAGAGAACGCTTTCAACAGGAAATATCCACGATGGAAACACGTTACCAGTGGAATTGGAAACCACTGTCTGGCTGATTATTGCTAAAATCTCAACACTGATATATCTATAGCAAAGTACACTAGAAAATACAAAAGAAGCAATTTTAAGCATGTGAAAATTTCATATATAATATTGTTATTCTACCGTCACAATGGTTTTCATTTACAAAAAAAAAATGATAATTACAAAAACACCATATCTGATCGAAAAAACCACTTAAGGATTCCACCAGCATCAAAAATACTATAAAAGTTAGCTATTAACATTGTTGTAACTAAAAAAAAAAAAAAAAAAAAAAAATCGAAATTTTATTGAATTTTGTTTATTAAATACTTGTTCTAAAACAATATTAGTTATAGTGAGAAGTTGTTCTAAAAAACATATTGTGAAAGAAAATATCTGGTTAAGGTCTATTATAAGGAACATAAAAACTAGATTTAATAAAATAAAATATTTTGGAATGTGAATGTTGTTATTTAAAATACTGTACAAAAAATACAGCTAATCTGAGAATATTTAGGGTATCAGTTGAATGAGTTAAAGAATATAAAGCACTAAACTCGATTGAGTAAAGGCTTGTAAGAAATTTATTTTGTATTGCCCGTCATAAAATACACCTTGTTGAAAGGGTATTCGCATTGAAACCGCGAATCCTGATCTATTTCTAATTGTAGAATAGTGTTATTATAATACATCACTGATAATAGTAAAAGGCTTAAAAGTATGAAATAAGAAACCGAGTGATCTATTAGGATAACTTAAACCGTGAGATAAAAGGCTTTTAAATTATAAACTAAAAACCCACCGGGTTGGTCTAGTGGTTAACGCGTCTTCCCAAATCAGCTGATTTGGAAGTCGAGAGTTACAGCGTTCAAGTCCTAGTAAAGCCAGATATTTTTACATGGATTTGAATACTAGATCGTGGATACCGGTGTTCTTTGGTGGTTGGGTTTCAATTAACCACACATCTCAGGAATGGTCGAACTGAGAATGTACAAGACTACACTTCATTTACACTCATACATATGATCCTCATTCATCCTCTGAAGAATTATCTAAACGGTAGTTACCGGAGGCTAAAGAGGAAAAAGAAAGAAAGAAATTATAAACTAAAGATTATTGAACATACAAATTACAAGGCCTAAATGACTATTTAATGTTTTAATTTTACTAAAAGTGATGAATAACACCACCAGGTGAACAATATCTCTGGAGATTACAGAATAGGCTTAAATGTATACAGAGAGTATCACGAAGTTCTCACGGGACTTTCATAACTTATTCTACTCGTGAAAATGATGGAAAAAGTTCATATAACATATGACCTAAAATGCTTCGTTTGCGATTTATGGCTGGTGAAAGATTTCACTCGGATTTCAGCTAGCCAAAGAAAAAGGAGGTCGTACTGAAATGTTTAAAATAATGTTAAAAAATGTTTAATTAAGAGGCAAAATCACTGATTTGTTATGATTTTTGACCTGAAAAATCGAATAAAATAGGTCCCAGAACCATATCTGTAGTAATTATTGAGAAAGTTTGGTTGAAACCCAATAAATTGGAGTAATAATCCCTATTTTTTATGTTTGAGACTTACAATAACGTCAAAAAATAACGTACAAGCTCACTGGATGTACGCAATCAGTACAAATGGGCAGAAGTAAATCCACATGAAACGGTGGAAGGCAACTTACAAACCGAATTACCGTCAACGTATGCGGCCTTCTTCACAATCAGCTGTTTGGACCATTCATATTATCTGCCCGCTTAAATGCTGAGGTCTTATTTTTAGACCTCAACATTTAAGACCTCAGCATAGACCGCAGCTGCTTGAAGATGTTCCTCTAGCGCTTAGACGCAAAGTATACTTCTAGCACGATTGCGCGCCTCGCCACTTCTTTTATGCCGTTTCCACTCACTTAAATCATAATTTCTCTGAGAAATGGATCTATCGTGGAGGTCAACATTTATGGTCACCTAGATCGCCTGATCACTTTTAGATTTTTGCGGCTGGTGATTGCTGAAAAATATTGTATACAAAACAAAAAAAAAATCTCGTGAGGAATTAATTGTCCGCATTATGGCGGACAGCAATTATGCGTTGCTCAGCCGCATTATGGTGAGGCTGAGCAACTTACGGACAGCCCTGAAGAACTAAAAAGAGCAAGAAAAGCAGTACAGAAGAGTTCCAAGAAATGTGTTGAAATGGCGGGCTCATTTTTGAACATTTATTATAAACGGTACGTATAATGCACTTTGGTCTAGTCTACTGTTTCTAAATAAAATTCGAAATTCTCTTGCTTTTCTTTTTTATTTAATTTATCTTACACTATTTTGTTTATAATTAAATTCTCTATAAGTTTTGTTTGTATATTTTTTTGTTTATTACCCATTTAACAAAGTTATTGTACGTCAAACATAAAAAGCAGGGTTTTTTTACACCAATTTATTGGTTTTCATGCGAGATTTCTCAAAAACCACTGCAGGTGTAGTTTTGGGACCTCTTGTATCCAATCTTTAGGTCAAAAATCATAAGAAATCACTAATTCTGTCTCTTAATTAGGTTCTAATAATTTCAGTACGTCTATATTTCACCGAGATAGTTGAAATATCTCAGTAACTCGTAAACGAAGTATTTTAGGACATATGTTTACATGAATTTTTTCTAGTATTTTCACGAGTAGAATTAGTTATGAAAGTCTCGGGATAACTTTGTGATACACTCTGTATATTACTAAGTTATCATACTAATAGTCATTACTATTAAGATATGTTTAAATTTCTACACTTTCCTTTAAGAAAATGTATTCATATTAACTTAATACTTTCACATAAAAAGATTGGTTGGGAGAGTGTAATTAAACTCCAATTTTTCACAGACTGTTAATGAAAAAAAAATTAGAATATTTACTGAAAGCATTATTTATTAGTTAGATTACTTAAGTAACGATTCCTAAACAAAAAAACAAAAAAAGAATAACTCAGGAATGATGCTAAAATACGCGATAATAACAGACCAGAAAGTTCTTTCAGGGTAAATTTTAATTTGTTTAAGTAAAAAACTTTAATATGATTATACGATGAGCTAATGTTTCATTGTTTTGATGTCTTAATTTGTTGAAATGATTTGCTATTTTTAGGTTAAAATAACTTTATCACATGGTCTGTTAGTTACTTGATATTTAAATATTGTAATTGTATAAGTAAAATTGTATTATTTAATTCTCTTGAAATTTAAAGTGAATTTTTTTTAAATTTCACTTTAATGTAATCATTTAAACATATAAAGTAATTTCTTATAGTGAACAATTTAGGTAAAACGGGACAAATTTTTTCCTCTTCTTCTATATGTCGCTGTTGCCGATTGATCACCAGGAAGCTCAACATGAGGTTTTAAAGAGTCCCCAAAGCAAAATTTCCTGCAATAAATAGACGACGTCCACGTGTCTCATACGGAATCGTCCTTGACGACGAAAGGCCTGTTGCATATAATTAATTTTTACTTCCTTGTACGAAGTAAAGAAAGTTTTGCGATTGAAAAAATGTCGGTTTTCAGATTTCAACGGAAATATCCATTTTGACCATCCCTGAATCCATTTTGACTATTTTTGGCACGACCTTTGTACGTACGTATGTATATATCTCGCATAACTCAAAAACGATTAGCCGTAGGATGTTGAAATTTTGGATTTAGGATTGTTGTAATGTCTAGTTGTGCACCTCCCCTTTTCATTGTAATCGACTGGACCAAAAGTGTCCAAAAAAGCCCAAAATCCAAAAACTCTGGATTTTGGACTTTTTCTTAACTGGGTAAATAGCCCTAATTGAGAGCTTTTAATCGATATATCATAAGTGGTACTTATTTTCATTGGTTGCAGAGTTATAGCCAAATAAAATTTTAATTAATGAAATATTTGGATCTTAGAAGGGAAGGCACAACATAGGTTCGAATCAAACTTCATATTTTCTTTTTTTTAAATTTTCTTTTAATTTATTTGTTTAACTTTTTTTTAATTTAAATATATTGATTTAATTTATTAACCGGTGATTGTAAAATTTTTTTTACAATAAATAATTCAACAATAAAAAAAAAATAAAAAACATTCAGAAGTTTTTAGTGAAATAAAATTTCGTGAACATTTATAAATGTGTATATGTAATTTAATAAGCATTATTACATACGAGTATGTTTGTATGCAATAGATTTGGTGAAACATCTGATTATTTAACATTAATTGAAAATTATAACTTAGAATCGTATTATTTTTGGATTTCTAGTTTAATTTTATTTAATTATTCTGGAATATCTGTTTAATTTTATCTACGTTAAAGTTAACTACAGAGTGACTGAAAAATAGACCGTCACAAGAACAGCATATACACTGAGGCTTACATGCCTCAATTTATTAAAATAAATTGCAAAAAATTCTTATCTTTTAGTTCATTACTCCACTGATATTGTCGGACAATATTCTCTCTAATATTCTTCTTAATAATGTTCATCATTTCGTTTATTTGTTTTTTGTTGCCAATCATTTAATCGCTCTTTGGTTTGATATAATTCTTCTGATCTTAATTTGTGTAAAAGTTCTCTAGTTTTCAAATTTTCTCTCTCTTTATATTCATCATCCTCTCTTAATCATTTTATTCTTTCCTTGGTCTTAACATTTTCTTCCTCTTTGCTATTTATCATTTCTTAATATTTTTCTTTTTTCTTTTGTTTTAACATTTTCTTCCTCTTTATATTCATCATCTTCTTTTAATCTTTTTATTCTTTCTTTAGTTTTAACATTTTCTCCTCTTTATTTTTATCATCTTCTCTTAATGATTTTATTCTTTCTTTGTTTGCAACATTTTCTTCCTGTTTATATTTATCATCTTCTGTTAATTTTTTGATTCTTCCCTTGTTTTTAACATTTTCTTTCCTTTCATATTCATCTTCTTGTCGGTTTTTTGAGATATATTTCTTCATGTTATCTTTCTTTTTCCAGTATTATTTTATTTTTTTTCATTTTTTACTATTCACTAAATAATCTAATAACAAAAACAGATATTTTACACAGTAAGGTCGAAATTAACATTTGTAACCAGCATACAGTTGTTCACTAAACGGAATAGTTTAATTATTATTAAATTTTATTTATACGACACACCAGGAATCTAAAACGTTTGTTAATCATCAACTCACGAAGATAAGAATAATACTGATCTAGTAATACGAATAATAAAGGGACTTTTACTCTATCCTAATATTTCATGTAAGATTGTTGAATTAATAATTGTATAAATATTTGATATTAATAAAAACTAATATTTCAGCAATTGTGTAACTGTCCACTTTTTTAAAGAACTGGAGAACCGTATCTCACTTTCAAATGAAATACGTTTAAATGAAGTGCAGCAGAAAATGTGTATATGTAATTTTAATAGGCATAGAAGGAAGTCATGTGGTGTCCACATCAGATTTTTTTATAATAAATATTTATTCTTACAAATTTGCGTTTATGCTATAAATTTAAATAATTATTATAAATTAAAGTATTGAACATTCGGGTAAAAAAGTTTTTTTAATTTTTTTATTTGTTTATTTTAAGACAAAATGAATGTTTCTTACCCATGTTTAATCGCACAAAAGGATTCGGTGACTGGACCGGATTGTAAGACTGAAGGTATTTTTATATCCACCTGCATAAAGCTAAATAAAGAGTGGACGCTTATTAATTTACATAAAAAATACACTCCTTTTTAATATTCACTAGTAAAATAAAGAACTTCTTTGTACGGTATTTGTGCTTATTCAAAGACAACGGAAATTTTCAAAAATAATAACTTAACGTATTCATAAAATGTTAAAAAAAGTATCACTTTACTTTTTAATTTTTGTTAACTTTTGCAAAATATCATGTATCACATCATTTAAAATTTAAAATTACCGGCTTCTGAAAGGGCATTCGATTTTCTTACTCGTTCCTTTTCGTCTTCTTCAATCCAAGGTGACGGCTATTTATCTATATCATAAAGAAAAGTGCACAGAAACCATCGTCATCCCAAAGGACGAATTACATTTAGCCTTCCATCTGAGTTATAACGTATGGGCTGTTTAGATTTCCTGCTTTCTCATTCGTTTTCTTAAAAAAAGTTTCCTTATTATCCTTAAAGTTAGTTTCATTTATCGACTTTACTTGCCACTCGTTCTAATAAGGTCGCTGAAATTATGCACAGGGTTGAAACCGCCCTTAAATCTTTAACTGGCATTAAAAAATATAACTCAAGCGACTACATATTATTTTTCATTTAACGCTTCCCTGCTTGAGTATTTTAGCCTGCTTGCTAAAAAAAAAAAAAAAAAAATTTAAATAACATTTGTTTTAATTTTCGATATCTGTAGAATGAACTCTTTTCAAGCTTTATCGTGTTTGAAGACAGACGACTGATCGGAAAATCAATTCTCAGTATGGATTTAAATGATCGAAAAAACATAATAGATCGTTACCTTTAATATATCTAGTTTTCTAGAAAAATAATCTCCGCAGAACTTGTAATTTCAATTCCACGTATAAAGGAAAAACTTTAATTACTATTCGATTTTCGGGTTATAAATATGAAATAATAAATAAATAATTATGAGTATGAAATTATAAACGCTTAATATTTATAAATTAATGTATAAATACAAAATAATAAATGTAATTTAATAATGCGTTATTCATAAATCCATTTAAAGGAAAAATGTTTTATTTATTTCTCCACACTTCTCTAAGTTGTAATAATAAGTTCTTTGAAAGAACTGTACAACACCCCGTACCAAAACGGTGTATGTTAATTCATTACTTATTGCAGAAAGGAATGAATTAATTAGAAGATTTACAATGTTTTTTCACACACAGCCTTTCTTGGGACTAACTAATCTAAATTATCTATAGTACAATTTTCAAGGATCAAAGTCGTTTTCTTTGAGTCTAATTAGACTCAGAGAAAACGGTCACTGTTCAGTCAGTTGGTGTGGTGAATAGAATCTAAGTATCATTTGTAGGATCTAATATTAACTGCATTTTGGAGGGTTTGGCTTGTCTGATATGCAACATTATATATTGCGTTAACTGAAGAAGGCGATGAGAAACCATTTTACTCCACGCGCTCCTTAGTAAGCTTGGCGGGATATTCTTATTAATGGAAATGTCTGTAACAAACTCAAACATCAATGTTTGATTAACGGTCAGCTCAATGCTTGAAATGTAACTCAAAAATGTTAAATTTGTAATTAAATAACCAAAACATTAAACTTATTTCTTTTGCCATTTAAATTAAAGATCTAAACGATGACTTTATCTATTTACGTACTTTAACTTTAATATTTCTTGATGATAACATTATAGACATGCATGATCACAGATGTCATTTTTCAATACCCGATGGTATTTTATTAGTCACTTATTTGTCGAAAATATATCGTAGGTTGTGTGTAACAATATACACGTTAGTAATAAAAGGGTTATGATTTGCTTATATAATATACAATAGCTTAAAGAATATGCACTCACGGCAAAATACGAATTCTAAGAAAATTCTAATGATAATAAACTAAAACATCGGTAATAATTATTATCCGATTAAGGAAAAATTTATTAGCCGTAAAATAATGCATATGAGTACAGTTGTTGCGTTTAAGGTAGATTTAGTCGATTAGAATAAAATTTATATCGATATAGTTCATTAACAATATCGTTCAAAATATAAAATAATTATATAATGTATGTATTTTCGTGTATTTAATACACGAATTAGTTAATTGAGCACAACTGATTTTATATTTTGAAATTACCGGTGAAGAAGAGCAATAAGAAATCTATATTGAAATTCCCGAAAAAGTTGCATGCCTACAGTCTTTGAAAAATTAAAACTAATATGATCAAAGAGTTTCTTAACACAAATAAAATGCATTCATGTGCGCACATGTTATAAATGTTTGTACCTGAATTTTTGGGGTTAAAGAAAACTCTTCTTATGTTTCTCTGCGGTTGTATTATATTATTTATCGTTTTTCTTAACGTGTCTCTAACTACACTGTAGTTACACAATCATTTTACTAACAAAGAAATGGTACTATAAGTACATAATTTATAAGTAATTAGTTTGTTACATGTAAACTCAACAAGAAAAAATTTGAGCAGATTTAAACAGTTTTTGCTTTGTGGGTATTCTATTTGTATTTATTTTTAATTTATTAATTTTTTTTTTATTAATTTACGTCTGTCATATTTAAATTATAGTTATGAATAAATAACCTAGAAAGATTATAGGATAAATAGTTTATTTTTTTCAGTTTCAGAAACTTCTCACAGTTATAGTGACTTCGCTTCACTTAAATTATAAAAAAATTACGTACAACCATTTTAACCAAAATGACTACGTAAAATTTTTAGTAAAAAATAAATCGATTTCGCAGAATATAAATAAAATTTGAATTACGAAAAAAATTTGCAAGTTATTACTTGTATGTAAAAAGACTATTTCTCCCTCTTATTTTTCATTTTCCAATGCCTTGATATATTAATGAACTTTACTTGAAGTAAATGTAAATGTTTTCTGTTTCATCAAGAACAGATTTACCCAAAACGGTTTTAATTACTTTCAAATTTGTTGTTCATAATTGATATGAATTCTACAAAATTTATTTAATATACAGTATTACTTTCTTTTTATAGTCAATTTAAAAAAGAAAAGGAAGTCTTCAACTAATCGTATAGTTTTTTTAATATACTTTCAAACATATTCGTACATTATTTATCAACAGATCGATTTCAATGATTCTTTTTTTTGTAATTTCGTGGGAAGGTTTTGCAGTGTATTGGATAAAGTTTTCTTTTGTAAATAACTGAAACGTTAATTTTTTTAACAAATAACTACTTTGCCTACATATATGATTTAAATAATTTTTTTCGGCAGAACTGTTCAGCATCGGATTATGATAGCGTAATGATATGTAATTAAGTGTAACAGTGACGTTTAGTGTATTTTTAAGTAAAATTTCAAGAAAATTAACGGTCAGATTTGGGGAAAAATACATATTTCTGCATTCTAGAGACTTACACGTAGTTGCACATTCTCGAAAACAATCTCTTTAAACTGTTTCTCGGCGTTCATTTTCTTGTTTCTGACAAACCTTTGAGTTCTAGTAAAGGCCTGAGTTCATACGGGTAGCGGTTTTTTTTGTTGCTTTATCCATATTTTATAATATATAATATATATATATAAACAATAAAACATTTTTTTTAAATCATACCAAAAACAAATTACAAATATTATTTATTTAAATTTCGATCGTTTAAAATTAGCGCCGAATTAAGTGGTTATAAGTTATTTTTCATTCGACTCCAAGTTCAACAAGTAGAAATTTAAAGAAGAATTGCAGAAGTTTAATTTCTTAATTTTTAACCTGGTTTTTAAATAGGTTTTATTTATTTCTATATGTTTATGTTTCAGTTCTTTTAACTAACTCAAAAAAAAAAAACGAGAAGGTTCCAATTCGATCCGTACATATTTTTTACGCTTGTCCACATTTTATAATGAAATGGACTGATTTCGATTATTGCCTTCGTTTCTTTCTTTTTAGCCTCCGTAACTACCGTAAGGTATTCAGAAGATGTATGAGATGATATATATGAATGCAAATGAAAACTGTACAAGACTACATCTCGTACAGTTTCAGATCGACGATTCCTAAGATATGTGGTTAATTGAAAGTAACCACCAAAGAACACCGGTATCCACGATGTAGTTTCAAATCCGTATAAAAGTAACTCCCTTTACTAGGATTTGAATCTTACAACTCGCGACTTCGAAATCAGCTGATTTGTGATGACGAGTTCACCGCCAGACCAACCCGGTGGGTTATTGCTTTCATTTCTAGCGGAAGTTTTCTGAGCCCTACCGTAGTTAAATTTCTTCTAGCTAACGTAAATGAAAGATTTTGTGAACAAAAATGTAGTCAAGTGGACAATCTGAAGATAGTTTTTATTTTTTTGTTATCAGAATTGCTTTGTACGGGCTAACTAAATCGTAATAATACATAGTGATATACGAAGTATTTTCAAGCAAATTATTTGGAAAGGTAAGGTAAAAATTACGATATATTTACAATATTAATTTTGATTATTACCTTGTACCTTATGTATATAATTTTACCTTATACATATTAATATTCCCGTAATCCAGACAGTGTTAAAACACATAGTGAGTAGTGGTTTTTATTAAATTTATATTTTTCCAAATGAATTTTTTAATCCATTTTTTTCAACTGAATTTTCTCATGTACATATTATACATTTAGAGAATAAATAAATACAAAAAGAATGGTATAATAAATGTATATTAAAAATAAAATCAATTTAAGATCACGATAAAAAAAAGACGATTATACAGTAATATATTATAAATATATAATATAAAATTAGTTTCTTTAAATTCAATTTTTGAATTCATCTCCATATTAAAAGATTTAGTTGTTAGGCATGTAATCATCTGTTGTGTTGGCAATAATGTCAAATAAATAATAAAATAAAAATTAATTTCTTATTTGGCATAGACTTAAAAAATATCAAAATTTTAAAAATAGATTTTTTAAGGAGTTTTTTAAAAACCAGTTTTAATTTTAATGAAAAGTAATAAACAGCTTTAAAAAATTATTGTTAACTTCAGCGATAAATTATTTACTTATTATTCATTTTATAAATCATTAGTTTACCTTAAAGTAAAAACAGGTTTTTGTATAAATCAAAACAATATTTATAACATTTTAATTATTTTTTTATAAAATATCTAAATCAGGAACTTTAAACTTTTTTTAATTTAAATATTTTAGATTTACTTAGTTAAAAAACTGGATTTTGCTAAACTCTGTTTTACTTTTTATAACAAAGACAAATAATGAAGTGATTAGTTAACCTGTATACAAAGATACTTTTACACAAACAATAGTTAAGCTGTGTTCTGAATACTTTATGTGCTACGTAGTATCATTTATTGCTCCTGACAATCTTTAATCGTTTTCATCTCTCAGATTTTACTGTCAGCTGTTGGAAGAAGATGGTCATTAAGAATGACGACCTTAGGACCTTATGCTTCCAGTGCTATATTTTATTTACAGCTAAACGTGTTTACGGTTTTCTATTATATATATATTCATTCATATATGAATATGTATTATGTATTATATATAATATGTATGTATATACTTATAGCCTACCGGGCTAGTCTAGTGGTAAATTCGTCGTCGCAAATCAGTTATTTAACAGCTGATTTTCAAACTCGAAGATTTGTAGGTTCAAATCCTAGTAAAGGTTTAGTTGCTTTTATACGGATTTGAATAATAGATAGTACATACCGGTATACTTTGGTGGTTGGGGTTCAATTCACCCCACGTCTCAGGAATGGTCGGTCTGAGTTTATACACCTCATTTACATGTCATACATCATATCATCCTCATCACATTGGGCTTTAGCTTATTGTTCAGTAGTCGAAAAAATTGCAACGTACACATTAAGAAAATAAATAATAATTAAAAATATATATATATATATATATAGTTTGAGCGATGACGGGGGGGGGGGGGGAGTGAAAGGATAAATTTAATTTTTTAACTGTATTGTTTGTAATTATATTTCTAGATTAATTAAATTTTTTTGAATTCTTTTCTTTGTATGAATGTTTCCATCATCATAATACTATGATTTAAACGTAGTTTTCCCCCTAATGTTATAGTAATATACAACGAACTTATATATAAATAACCTTACATCGGTAATAAACCTTACTTTGTATTTTCCAAAGATTTGAGATCATCTGAGATAAAATCATTACAATCGTCATTCAAATTTTACATATGATTGTACATGTGTGCGTTGGCGTTTAGTCAGTTTGGAACACTTCAGGAACGGTAAACCTTAAATGTCAAGTGTAGCTAGTGTATTAGTGGATTAATTGTATTAAATTTGTTTAAAATATCAAACAAAGCGACGGAAATATCAATATCTTTTCTTAAGTACCCAATAGTAGGTAATACGTATTTTTTTGGATTTAAAAAAAATATTACTCCTCTTTTTTGCTTTGTTATTTTAGCTTATCGAACAAGAATACATCAGATACACCACTGTAAATAATAATTCTGAGTCTTTATTTTACAGAAGCATCCCCATATATGAAACTTAGAATTTTACAAAAATAAATTTAATTTTATAGAACAATTTTTTTTTTTAATAAAGCTCCCCAAGAATTATAAATTATTCTATAAGTAAGCTTTTTTATAGAATACCGGAAAACAAAACACACAGCAAAGTTCTTAAAAATTTCATAACTCATAGGTAAGAAGGATTAAGTGAGAAGCAATTATTACATTCAAATTTTAAGAAACTATAAATCGAGAACTTATTTTATTAGTAACAGAAAAAATATGAAATATTGTCTAGCATTCCATTTATATATCGGATTGTCATCCAACTCAAAGTTCGATTTGAATATAGGATTATATGAATGATTATTTCGTTTTAAGATTTTTACACCAGAACAATTTTTGTAACGATTTTTTTAATTTGCAGGGCAAACTACAAAACAAAAGATATGTAGATGTAGTAGTAAAGATGGAGTACATATGTTTAAATCTACAATCAGGTAGTTGGTTACGGAAATCTGTGTTTAAGTAACGTCGGTACTTTAAACTTGACATCTGTAAACTTAACATCTTATATCTGTTAGTTATTTATATATTATAACTTATTAATATTCAGAGTAAAAATTATTTCGTATAAAATAATATAACATTTTTTTTTCAAGAAAAAGCATTTTATCAAGACCTGATGAATCTCAAAACGTTCTGCGTAGGTAGTCAGTAAGTCTTTCGTTAGGTCATCGATGATGCTATGCAATGCTTGTGAACAGGAACAGCAAACAACATTGCTTTGCTTGGGGGAGATTTTATCATCACTTTTGTTAAGGGGGAATGGTGGAAGTGAGTTTGTTTAGAGCAAGAGTGAAGAGGGGGCTGGCACAATAATTATACGTCTGTTTTAATGTCCGGCTTCCTCTCCCAGGACGTTTTTAAGAACCTAACGAAACTAATGCCCTAACGTTGTTACTGACAACATATTACCTTTAACACTGACATGATATTGTAGTGTACGCATTCCAGTCCACTAAGCGTTGTTAATAATTGTAAGAATGTTTTATTTATTATTTCAGTACTTCTTAGTACTATTACGATATTGATTAACAATTGCAGGTAAACTTACAAACGATCTGTTTTAGATTGCAAGGGAAAGAAAAAAAATTTATTTCTCTTATTACCTTACTCCTGATTTAGTTAAGTACTTTTTTGTTCTTATTCTTTTGTTGCCATCTATTCGTGGAAATTGATCTTTATCAAGGCGGGATTTTTGCTTTTGATATCGAATTTTATTTATAGCTGAATTCATTTACGTCCCTTTATATATATATATATATTATAAATAAATAAATATATATTATATTATCGTAAATATTTTATGAATTTTTATAATTGAGATATAACAAAAATATTGCAATTAGATAAATTTGTCGTCATTTTCTTCTCAGTATGAAAAATGTCATAATCATTAAAAATGAATTGATTTTTCCCTACCTAGTGTTGCAATAAAATAAAACACTGTCTATTTCTGACTATGAAATAGAGAGGGTTTCAGAAACGATAAGTCGTTCTTCTTGCGCAGAATTGGGCAAGAATTTCTTTTATAAATGCATCATCTCTACTTATAAAATGTATTGTTTTTTGTTTTGTTTTTTTATAAATTCAATCTATTCGATGAATTCCACCATATTTTTACTGCTTTTACTTGATTTTTAAAAGATTTAAAAGATTACATTTTCTTTAAATGAAACTAACTACTGTGCTGATCACATTTTTCAATCCTTATCAGAGGTAATTCACTCCATCCCAAAAAAACAATAGGTTCACAGATATTTTACTTTTTGGTGTTAAATTATTTATCAAAGAGAAGATATTGCTTTTGAGCAAAAAAAAAACAACTCAATTTTTTTTTATTTACGACGTAATAAAGTTCTCTAAATTTAAAAAAAAAATAATAAAAAAAATCCTTTACAAAATTCTGTGTGCAATTTATGTAGCTATAGAGAGAAAGAGAGTTTCACCAACTATTACAATAACCTTTTATAGTAGTTTGAGCATTAAGGAAATAAGTAAATTAAATTATTTAAGAAATCTAATAAGGGAAAATCTTAACGGTATGCTAATTCTAAAACAGAGATGTGGTTACGAAAATTTTACTTAATTTCGTGTTTTAATGCTTATAAAAAAGTAGTATTCTGTGTAGAAAAAATACTCGTGTATCGGTGATAAATTGACAAAGGAATTTTTAAACCTACAAAAATGATAATACGAATATTTTAAGCGAGGCGTTCTACTTTTGAAAGACAAGTACTTTCTCCCCTATCATTAAAAATTGTAATTAAATAAAATTTCACAATTTTACCCGTCGTATTATTACGACGAGTAGTTATTTTTTAAAATTATTTAAATCAATCTGAACCGTTATCTAGGAGGGAATGGTTTTGAAAACCTTCAAAGGGTAGGAGTTAAATATCTTAAATCATAATAATAAAAGCAAAATTTTAGAAGAGATTTAAAACGACTAATTACATTAGAAAGTAAAACAGAAAATTGAATGCCAGGTTTTCCTACTTGAACTAAGCATAAAATTAACGTTTACTAAGTTTTCGGTAGTTGTTTTTGATTTGGTTCCGGTTTCTAAATGTTTTATATTTATATAAAATTAACTAAAGAATATTTCTAGTAGTGCACGTAAAGAGCACACAAATCAATTATTTTTTCAACTTCTATTATTAATCAATAATTATTAAGAAAATTTTAAGAATATAACGGTTAGATTTAAATATAAAAAAGTAAACCGATTTTTTTAAATGTCTTGTAAAGTAAAAAGGAAACTTTGAATTTCGACATTTAAGTCACGGCGCAAAAAACAAGGCCGTTACCAATAACTTAAGTGTCCTTAATGTAGCAACAACTTCAAAAATTCAAAATTTAAAAAAAAACTGAAAAATCATTATTTTATTCTTCAAAGTATTTATTTGATAATTTTTTATAAAATTTCTTTTTTATATAAAATAAAATGAATTGAGTGGATGGATAAGCCTACAACAAAGCTGGAATTGTAAAAAAGAAGCTTTTAGAAGAAGTTCAAAGGCGAGAAATCCTGATAAAAGTAAAAAAAATAAACAACTTTATACAATAACTCTCTAGCGTGAACTAAGGCTACCTGAAATGCGGAAATATTTTTTTTTGCCTCTCTTTCTTAACCTATATTATCTTTCGTTAAAATAATTTTAATATCATAATGACATAAAATTAATATCACTAATAGTTCAGCGCTAAGAAATAACGTTGGGAAAAGTAATTGAAAAATATGTCGTCTTCTCTTAAGTCTACGGAGCATCTGGGAAATTTTGTCAATAAAATAAAAAGTAATCGAACGAAATCCGTCCATTCGTTGAAAAGAATCCTGGTAAAAAATTATAAATACATAAGAGACGAACTGATAACTTCCAAGCTTAATGAAATCTATTAAAAAATACTTATGATTCAGCTAATTATTTGAACATATTTATTTAAAAATGAAGCTAAAAGCAGTTTTAACACGATAGATTGAATCAGTAGGAACATACATAGGTTTCATCCTACAAATAAAATGTTAATTTGTTTCCAAATGAGGCGATATCAAGATGGAAATAATTATCTTTCTTTTATTACAGAGGATACACCGAGGTAAATTTTTAAATTTAAGTCAATCAGCTTATCGACTTAGTTTACCTTTTTCAAATAAGAAAGTAATCAAGTCTCAAGGGTAACAATTTTATTCAGTTATGGAGTGGTTGAATTTTAAGTTTATTGCAAACGCCAGGAAAGTTCACCAAGATCCTTGCCGGCTTTCTTAAATTATATTTATACTAAAAGAGGCTTTCAGTACGGCAATACAGTCTAGCTACCGTAGTAATATACTCTATACAACAGGAAAGGAATTTTATTAAAATTTGTATTATTATGTGGCTACTCGTTTATTGTTCGCTTTTCTAAACTACGAGTTGAACAAATCCAACTCCTTTTTTGTGATGAATTTTAGCACTAAAATTAAAACTTTCACCAAAATTCGAACTCGTTGCTGTTAAGATTTTTCAGCTAAATATCCTTCTTAGATTTTTGTCCTTGCCGCCTGAGTTAGCTCTTTGATGGGCTCTTGCTCTAGTAAATTATTTAATGGGTAGCTGCTCGTCTGTGAACATTTTAACATAAATTTGTGAAAATCTGCTCAGCCGCTAGAACTATAGAGAATGACGAACTATTCATATGAGTGCAAATTGGTTGATTTCATAAGTAACCTACCAGCTGTGATGAGTACCATGATTCCACTTCCGGAAAATTTCACATATCTTCGCCTTTCTCATCCCCCAGACCCCAAAACCACCGTCAGTTCAAAACTTTATATATATATTTCACTTTCTTGTGGACACGATAACTGGTGTAATTTTTGTCCAATCACTTTCAAATAAATACATGAAATATAGCGACCCAAAAACTCGGTAGAGTTCGTTAATGAGCAAAATCGGACCATGGGGGTGGGAATAGGGGGCTTTTCCGAAAAACAAAAATCTCTATAACTTTCTTAAGTAAAATATCGAATTTTATTAAAGTTCCTACAGTTATTTGGATAAGAGCCTAAAACTAATCTAAGTGACGTTTTCTAATATCACCAACCACTGGCCCAGGGGTTGGAAAAAAGTTGGGTTTCGAAGACAAAACCATACATTCCAATAGGCACAGAATCGAATCGGTTTATTGTGGCCGTTAGTCCTCTAAACATTACCTAAAACTTTTGTCTGAAACAATTTTTGATATGATCAACCCTTGCGGCAAGGGGTGACCAAAATATTGCTGGTATTGTAAGAAGATAGGGTTTGTCTATGCTAAACATGTGAAACATTTTTTCACATGCAACCATTTCGTATTGAGTAAATTTGAAGTTTTTCTTAACTTTAAGGTGGAAATCTTTTTTATCCCTTACTTAGCACCGGTGAAATCTACCTTCGGGCGTGCCGAAAGGAATTGTTAAAAAAATAGATAATTAAACTAATTTTTTACTTTAACTAATTTAAATATATCTATAAAAAAAAGGTGAAATGGTGTTTATTAATTCGGACTTCCAGAAAAAAAAAAAAAAAATATATATATATGTATACATTCTTCTTTATTTCTTTCTGTACTTCTAAGAAACGCTTACGTTTCTGTGAGTTTTTGTAGGAACCACTCATAATCTGTAGCAGATGGAATTCGACGGTCAATTTCATTACTTCACGCGCTATTGAATTCATTTCCTATTAATTTTATAGTTAACTCACCAGGCTTCTGCCAATTTACTAGAATCAATAATTTATTATTTAATAAAGGTAAAACTTAATTACTTCATTAAAATAAAAGGAAAAATATATACACTGATGATAATATTCTACGGTACATTTTAATCTTTAATCTTTTGTTGTCATCTGTACTGCAGAAAATAGATATCTCAAAAAAAAAAAAAACTGCGGTTGTAGATAAAAATAACAATTAGTTTCATTACTAGTTTAAAGAGTAAAATGTTTTGTAGATATTTTGGATGAGATAAAAAGTAATATTGTTATGAATAATAATAACAACAAAAGTTATAAATTTCGATGGTTTGAATTCGACCCCAAATATATCTTTTAATTATTTGTTATATTGATATTACTGTACTTATTTTGTTATATAACCCTATCAAACGGCTGCATCTGTTTAGGGGTTTCTAAATTAGAATTTTATCGTTTAAGAAAAAAATTGTTCTTATTATTAACCATAATTAGTTAACTTTCTTATATAATTTTTAAAAAAGCAAAAAGATTAATTTTTTGTTTATCAAAAGAATAAACCATGAAGGATTATTGTCCAGCGTGTTTGATTAAACGAGAAGAAAAAACAGAAGTATAATATGTTCGCATAAATATTTAAGCGCAAATCGTTATTTTTTTAGTAGTGCTAAAATAAAATCTTTTTTTCGAAACGTTCCTGAACAAATCCTCACTTAGTTTGACATATATTTCCCTTTGATAAACAGTTAAGTTATTTTTAATTAAAGTTTGAAGAAATCATAGCATACTACAAAGTTTCCATGTACAGGCATTTTCAGATCGTTAAAAAATATTTAGCTGCATATTAGTTATCGATACACGAAGGAAATGTATAGACAACTATAATCTGAATTCCATTTTTTTAACCGACTTTAAAAAAGGATGTTATGTATTCGACCCGTATATATATTTTTTTATGTTCGTTCGCGCAAAACTTTTTCCTATTAATCCGATTGAAATAAATCGTATAGCGATCGACGCAGCTGCTTTTCGCGGTAGTGCCATGATGTTGAAAAATGTTTTTAGATAAAAATCGGTCTGAAAATTGACAAAAAAGATTTTTTTTGTCAATTGTGGAAATCCTGATATTCTACCTGTATGCGTCACGTTAGATAATGTTACGGTCTTCTGTAGAGCAGCGATGTGAGTTTCTGCACGAGATATGTAGCGCAGTTAATAAAATCATAAAAAATCGAGATATCTTGTCTTAAACTTTCAGACCCAATATACATTATATGTAAAACACAGCATCGATAAGGACAGTGGGAATCGCATCATTCTATATACGTGCATCATAGTTCATGGTCTTGATTTCATTTTAAAAAAAAAATAATTATTTTAAGTATTAACGTTGCAAACAGTAAACTTAAAATAGTTAAAAATTGAACCAACCTATTTAAAATTTGTAAAATATATTTGTTGTATTATTTTATTTCAGTTTGTACCCCATTAGCTTTTCATAATTATTCCATAAACATGAAATAATTAAAATATTAAATATTGGATAAGGAATGTGATATATTATTAAAAAAATATGGCTAATAAATAGAGCTAATTAAAAATCATATGATTCGGCTATTACTTCTTAATGAAAATTCTAAAAAGACTCCTGGGTTCTAGATTCTACATACTGTAATCGTGTCTACATTTCGTAAGACATTATCCAGGCAATGCTGTACAAAATATAAATGCATTTTATGTATATATATATATTAATATTTATAGCACAAATAAAAAAATAAAAAACCCATATAAACATGGGGTTTACCATTATGTAAGACTTTGAAAGGCTTATGCATTACCTAGTAAGGTATCAATTAAAAAGATTTTCTGAGAAATTCTAGAACAGCAGGATTAATGGCTTTTACTGCTAGCACTGCTAAATAGTGATACAAAAACCAAACGTAATATGATTACTAGTCGCATAAACTCGTAATTTATCTACTTTATTCGTATTGTATATATTGATAAATATAATATATTATTAATTAAATCAATCAAAAACAATTTATCACTTTTGCTTATAAAATCACTTTTTTAGTTTTACTTTGTTAGTTTTTCCTTCACGTTTAGTACTTTTGCAGAGATTTCCTTTTCATCAATAGGATGTATTTTTAAATGTAATCTTAAAGATTAAAATTATGTATGAGTATGTTTATCACCGGTCGCTGTTATAAAATATTAAATTTTACCTGTAAATGATAATAGATTCATATCGATTGTGATTATTACGACAATTTTTGTAGTAATTTTAATTCACTAAAAATAAAAACTGAATAACTTAAAAAATTTCATCGGCAATATGCACATTCAAAAACAATTTAAATACAGTAAGTAAGTTAATTTCGGTTAAATTTTACTTTCATTTTGCATTTCATTATGCGATCAGTAACTCGTTTCTTGGTTTAAACTTCAGTTTTCTATAACGTGTTTAGACCCTTTTTTTTTGAAAAATTAAAACTAAGAAAAAATGAATAAACGTTTTAATTAAATGTTTTTTAAATTCCAAATTTCTTGAGTTTAATTCTTAAATTTTATAAGATTTAAGCATTACTTTTTCAAATTTATCGACTCTTTTTTGTTCTACTTCATTCGTAATCTATTCTCATACCTCTAGGTGTACTTTATTTTCTGTAAAACTACATCAATTATTTCATTATAGGACTTTCAGTTACATCTACTAATAAGAATTTCCTTCTACAACTATTTTCAACATGTCTTGTTTATATTTTATGAATTCAGTACCGTTGATATAAATAATGTGAGAATAAAAGTTTTAATTTATCGAAGGAGTTTTAATTTATTGAGGATTTATTGAATTCTTCATAAGACATCAAATTCCTTTTTTTAGCTTAGAATAAACAAAGACAAATAGATTAGCTCTAATCCCTTTTAGGAAATTTTGTAAGAAGGATGAGTATTTAACATGAAATATCAACTTTCTTGACCGCCTATAAGAAGCGGCTCGGTCAATCGGAATCAAATTTTATTTACCTTCTTTGGTTGCTGGGAATAATACGGGTGGTTAACAGACGGATGAAACACTGATAATAACTTCTGTCCGAAAATAAATTACAGACATGATTAGGATACTTTATAAAAAAATTCAACGATTCAAAAAACGGTTCTGTCATTTCAAGTAAGAATTACAGGCGGCTTGAGATTTCACCTGCGAAAAGTCCAGCGGTGGTATCTCTTGTAATACATAATTTATAGAAAAATAAAGAAAACCTAGTTTCTTTGGTAACCTAGATTCGAAGAATTGTTCAATTAAAGATATGCGCAAACTTTTACTGCAGCGAGAATTAATTCGAATGAATTTACCTACTACCCTATTCAATTTATAATATGAATAAGAAAAATGTATATTTATGTGTGTGTGTGTGTGTGTGTGTGTGTGCGCGCGCGCGCGCGCAATTTACCTTTTTTTAATTTGTGAATAAATTTTTTATTATGCTTTTAGTTTCTAAGAATTTCTTTCTTTTGTTGGTTAACATGACTTTTTTTTTTAATTAAGCTCATGAAATTCGTTAAATATGATTTTTTTTTCATTTAAATATTATTCTACTCATCCTAGGCTGTGTGTAAAAATATTTTTTTCCATCAGGAACAGTTAGGCTTACTCTCTGGCAAAATAAAAATAAGATCACGCCAAAATAAAGTTATAAAATCATACTACAATAAAACTGCGAACTGGTAACGCAGTAAAACATAAAAATTGAAACGAGAAAATGATGATATCTCTCGGAAAACGATAAATTTATCGATGAATAAGAAAAAATTCACCCGTAAAAAAATTAACAATGAATAAACCTGTAAATACAGATAATATGTAATAGAAGTGATATAAAAATTTATCAAATAAAAGTATTAGTATTGACTTGTAATTTACGATCAATAACGTAAACGAATGACAATGAACGATGATCCGATAATTAGAGTCCGGGGTTAAGCATAATTATTGACATCGACGTTGTATAAAATAAAAAAAATTATAATTAAAAAATGATTAGATTAAATGATAAATACGATATTTGTTATCAACGATTGCATTTAAAAAACCCACAAAAATGCTATAATAAAAACTAAAAAAAATGACCGATTCCCGTATTTATTACTTTAAATATAATATTTATAATAAGCAATTTATTATGATAATCGGCAGATCAAAAGGAATAGATATGCGACACTATCGGTGTAAAAGTAATTTTCCGCGCTGTGCGTAAATCAAATCGAAATTAATTGAACTTTTCAATACAAATATATTTTTTAAATTTATTTTTAATCGTCATTTTCATTCGTTTAAAATTATCAATCGTACGAATTACAGCAAACGGTGTACATTTTGATGTTCCTAATGTATTACCCTCGTAGCCTATACAAATTATTTTTTGTAGCATGATCGACTGTTGTTAGAAGTCTGCTTATACACGATCATGATACAGCATGAAGTAGGTAGGCCTCATCAGAAGAGACAACACGCTAGTATAGACGGACAGCGCGCCTGCCGGATAAATTCTGTACTGTGAGGCGCGTTCATTCTAGTCGCACCTCAGTCGGTCGGTGGATTTTGTGCCGTATGTTTCTTTTGTCAAAAGTGTGCCCGTCTTATCCTTCTGTCCGTGAATTAACCGTCGACAAACTGCTATCATTTTAGGCGACATCGTCACCATGTGGTCGTCTAAAAATAAGTGATTAGTTAATCGTATAAAAAGTATATCGCGTTTAATAATTTTCAATAATCGATCGATCACTTCATTCGGTTATAAGAAAATATATCGAATACAACGTAATTCGTACTACCTTAACCGCTGATAATATACATAACGTTTATAGTGTTTCTAATTAATCGCTTTAGATAAGTGTTAATATGGAGAATGGATCGTTGGAAGAAAACTCTGTCTCTATGTCGACGGAACAAATGCAACCGCCGCAGTACACAACAAATTATACGTAAGTTTAATTTCTTTTTACGTGCTTATAACTTTATTTATATTACTAAAATGAGATTAACAGTTCTTAAACGAACAAAATTTATTAATAATCGTTTTATACGTATGCAGTACAGACAAAACATATATCGTTAAATATTTTTAGTCTCTATAAATAATAATGTCTTTTTAATCTGATTAATTTCAGTGCAACATTAATAAATTCATATCGTAAAATAAAACGTTAAAACATATGCCTTAAATTTAACAACTTGAAAACGACGAATAAATATGTTTAAGTATGAATTTATATATATATAACCTATATATATATACCTTATATATATTGAATATATATATTTATATAAAACCTAAAATGTATTTCTTTAAAATATATTTAAAAAGATAATTTATTAAAGGTTTTAAAACGAGGGGGTTTTTAATGTTAAAAATTGTGAACTAGATGTGCGAGCTAGAATCATCAGTTTGCGTTTTTGTGCAAGTGCTATTAGAGTACGAGTATTTAATAACGCATCCGGTATCAAAGTATTGGGAAATAGTAAATTTATTTGCACCGTAATAATTTTGCTTTAAAAAATATTATCTTCGATTTTATAAAAGCAATTTTGTGCTTTGTAAATTAACGGGATGTTCTATGATATCCTATTTACCGCTTGAAAATGATTAATAAGTAAATATTAATGCCTTTTTTTTCAAACAGAATACTAACTTAAATTTCTACGTTCTAATATTTATTTATCTAAACGCTCTAATAAGAAATTAATGTCGATGTTACTGCTATATAAATATAGATAAGTTCTCATCAGATAGTTAGAAAACATTTTTGGTCTAATACCGATTAACGATTCTTTTTTTTCCTAATGTGTACGTTGCAATCTGTTCAACTAGTGAACAATATGCAACCCCACAGAGCCCAATAGAGACTGATATGTATAACAAGTAAATGAGGTGTTCTTTAACATATGACTTAATTTTCTAAAAAAAATCATATGTTTGGAAAAGCCGTTATAAGTGAATATTCTTATATAGGTTGTATATTGCTATTTATGGTTAGATTTAACGAATAATAGCAATTGTATTAGGTTATTTATGTATTAATTGAAGTACTCGTAAATCACAAAACTGAATTTCTTTATATTATTATTAGGCCTATGTCAGCGACTATGTGATTTGTGTATTCTTTTTTTATTAATTAGTTGTTAACCGATTTAATAAGAATATTTTTTTCTTTTAATTAACCGAGAATTATGTTGAAAAATGTATAAAGGAATCATATTTTGTATTCAGATATGAAATAATTTTATTTGTTTCACTTAGACTTATGAAAAAATAAAAAATAAAACAAAGTTAATTTGGACTATTTACCTGAATACAGAAATTTCTTTGTAATTTAGCTTTCTTTTTAATGATAATTGGTACGCTTTTATCCGAAAGAGAGAATAATAAATAAGATCGCAAGAAAATTGGGTATTCCTATCCGGTACCGGAGGGTTAATTTTGAAAGCCTGTCGGTTGTTTCGTCTACTTAATTACTTCTACTTCTACTTACGCCTACTTAATTATTTCGTTAACTTAATTATGCTTAAATGAGTGAACGGATCTCATTGAAAATTTTCATACCGTACCTGTATTACAAGTATCGAATAACTTGCGATTATCATTATTAAAATTAAAAATAAATTTATACTAAAAAAAAAAGGAGAAGTAGATCGTTTTAATTATCTGATAGGCTAAGGTGTGAAAATTGCAACCCAAAATATTTTCAGATTATGCTAAAGCTATATTTTCTAATATACTTTTTACAAAAGTACGATTTTTTTTTTACAAAAAATAGACAAATATAGGTAAAAAAAAAAATAATAAATTTAGAATGATGTATTACTAAAAAAGAAAAAATCCTAATAATCTTTAATAATGGCAGAAAGAATACCGCGTGTTACATTTCTAGTCTATTGTAAGCCAATAAGAATATATTTATTGATAATGTTTATTTCTTGTTTCATATAATATTTATTTTGGTCATGGATCACAATTTCTGACTCAAAGAATTCACCCCTAATAGTAACCAAAACTTTTTAAAAAAACTTTAAAAATAAATTTGAAAATAATATATTTATTTTTATTCCAGCGATATTCTTTACTCGAGTTTTAAGTTTAGAAATCATACGTATACATATTAAATTTATATTTTTATTAATAGTAAGTTACAAACAACTTACAGTTATAAACTTTTCGATTTCATGTAAAATATTTAAAAAATTGTAATTTTATATAAAATCCATACTTGTATTGTCGACGTCTTAAATCAGTTCATAATTTGCTTCATTTTGTAAAAAAAAAAATCAAATTTCTTAAATGTAAATTTTGTTTTTTACTTTTTTAAACCAATTATTCACCTGTATGAGTCATTATTTAAAAAAAAAGTGATTTAATGTTAAGAAAAAAGTTGCGAAAGAGTGTAGCGGATACTGTTTGCAGCAGCATAACGAACGCGAAAATCACCGACCAATTGCTTTCATATTTTCAGCATACATGCTTGTTATTCTAGGAAAGGTTTTAAGCTATAGATGGAGGCCCTAGCCGCCTTGAGAGTGAAGTATTTCTGTTAAAGTCTGTATCCATTAATTACTACAGTTACTAGTATTCTAGTGACTTAGTCTTAGTATACTAGTATTCTAGTTACTTAGTCTTCTGTGATTTAGTTTCTTTTTCAGGTATTTGTAGCCTGTATACTTTAAATGTTATTTATCAATATTATTCTCAACCATAAGGATAATGAACACAGCGGGAATCCAGGTTATTCTGGAAGGGCGAGCGAAGCGAGCACTGACTGACCGGCTAAATATGTTGCAATATGGAACAAAACTGATTCTTTTTCTAAGCAAACCCTTGATTGTTTTTATCAGATTTGAACCTAACGGCAGTTCAAATTCATATCTGTATATGGCTCGTGGCTTTCAAAATTTAATGTAAATTCTTTCTCTCTCTCTCTCTCTCTCTCTGTGTGTGTGTGTGTGTGTGTGTGTGTGTGTGTGTGTGTGTGTGTGTGTTATGTGTATGTGTGTGTATTTTTATTTTTATTTATTGTGATATACATACATTCTACAAAAACTTTTTACAGTATCTGTAATTACATTTATTTCTGATTTGTAAATATAACAGTTATCACTTTTGATAAACTTAGTTTCTTTTAGTTTAACTTAGTTTCTTTTTTCATGTATTTTGTATTTTATACATTTATAGTTAATGATAAAGTTTTAGATGTAAATTATTATATTTTATTCAATTTTGATATACTATTGTTTTTCACGGTGTTACAATATTAATTTAAATTATATTTTCAGTTTTATCTATTACTGATAAGTGTTATATGAGAATGTGTTTGTGTGTGTGTGTAAACGTTACGCGTTTATATAAATATATATATATTTATTTATTTGAATGACATAGGAAGTTAGTGGTTATTTTATTATTTTATTTTCCTGGTAATAATAATAAAATTAATATACGCTCTTCAATTCATTATCGTTTCGGGTTAACAGTTATTACAGGTCAGTTTATTAATTTATTTTATTCATATATATATTCATATATATATGAATACACACACGCGCGCGCGGCCATTTATGCATATACACACATTACTTTATTCATACGGGTACAGTATTTATTTTATCAGTTTGGCAATAATATTATGACCTTTTAAATATATGTAATAAACTTTACTTAAAACGAAGGAAATAGATAGATTTATTCTTAATATGTATTATATTGTGAGTTATCTAATGCTACAGTTATATGTAAAAGTTTGAGTTTTACATTAAGCCTAATCTGTCTTGACTGATTAAGAAGAAAAATGCTTTACTGCTTTTTTCTGTCTTGACTACCAAAAAATGTTTATTTAAATATTTTGGCTTATATATATATTGTTATTATATATTATTATAAATATATATATATATATATATATATATATATATATATAAAATATGCGATATGTAATATTTATCTAACTTTATTTTAATAAAAATGTTTCTTATTTTTTTGTCTTCTTTGTTGTGTGTTAGTAGCAGGCTTATTTGCCATTGTAGTTATGTCAACAATTCCTTATCTCTGTGTTTTTGTGACTTTAAAGTTAAAGTAGAAATCAATATTCAAATTGGTTTGATTCATGGTAGCTCAGATTTTTAAAAGTTAGTTTTTTTTGTATGTACAAAAAAATTACGTAATTTACATTGGTATACTGCACACTCATAATATAGGATAGGACTACATTGTTTAACGTTTGAAAAATAATTTGTTTTCCTTGTTGCATACCATTAATCGTTAATGCATACCATTTTTTTTTATTATAATATCTTCTACATTACAAAATAATGTACCCTATTAAACAAATAAGCACCATAAGAAATTTATTTAAATAAAATATACCTTTGTAAAATAAAATAAAATATTAATATAACTTTTAAACATAAAATAATTAAAAAAAAAAAATGAAATAAAAGCCATTAATATTCTATCTAGGCACTAACAAAAATTGTATATTTTTTAAATTATATGCAACCTGATCTTTTATTTCTTCTAACGAAGTAAACATGAGATTCAGGTCGTTTAAAAAACTGCCATTTCAATTTCGTGAAATACCTACCTTATGTGTCAATTGCTAACAATGCATTTTTTAGAACTGAACTGTGAAGATGTCTCTCCCACTTTCCCTTAAATTATCTTACCTTTAATAATGCTTACAAAAATATTACTGATTAGTTAAAAAAATTACAAGCCGTCAAAAACCGCTTATTAATCAGACATATCGTCTACCAGGTTTTCTATGTTCTGTATATTTTATGTTAGTATAATAAGAAATTTACATTTTGTTAACTTTCAGTGAGGTAGAAAAACAAATTTGGAGTGAATTTACCGATTTAGTTAGACTATTTAAATTTTTTACGTAGCTGATATTTGTTTACTGCGTAATGTGCTTTTTTATATTTTTGATTTTATATAAGGAATATATAAGTAGATTAGAAATTTATTCCACCTTTAAAAAAGAAAAAGTTTACTTGGTGAAAAGATAGATAGTTTATAATAAATAACTTACTAAAAAACAGGCGTAATTAGGTTCGAAAGAGGATACTGTTTTCAAAAAATTTAATACTAATAAATAAATACACAATCTTCAAAAAAGAATCTTTTCTAAAGATATGTATTTATTTACGGATATATCTGAACCTGAACCTGGTACCTATTACCTTAATAATTGTCTCAATTCGATTTCATACTAGGTTCTGAAAAACTTACTGTAAGTCAACCTCAGCGTAAACACTAATGTCAAGGTAATTGATGGATCTAAAAAATAAATAAATATATGAAGATATTTTTGAAATATTGACTAAAATTACATTTTATCGTTTGAGAAAGATTTTTAAAAATTATTTAAATGTTGAAAAAAACGATAAATGTTTAAAGGAAAACGATAATGGAAAACAATTTTTTTTTTTAAATAGTATAGATTTAAAAAAACTACCCAATAAAGTAAAAAGATAATTTTTTTCCATTCTTTAGTAAATTTCAATATTGGTGTCGAATAAAAAACAAATATCCAATAGTTTATTAACCTTTAATTTACTTACTAGTTTTATTTACTTCAAAGAATGATTTTATTCATTTTTTTTTTCTTTAATTAAAGACATAAACAAGACAACAATAAATATTTTCTTGTACTGAAAACTAACCGTTTACAATGCATCAGTGGCGAGAAACTTGCACGTTAAAAATACAAACTGAATGTCTCTGGAGTATGGAAATTTCTAATATTTTCTCCCTAGTTTTTGGACTAATTTTTTTTATGTTTACCTGGAAATAACAAAATAAAAACAGAAAAAAGTAATAATATCGTATTTCCTTTTATTGAAGTCAGTTATATTTCTTCACTGAAAATAATTTCATTCTATTTCAAAGAAGAACAATTTTAAATGAAAATAAAGGAACATTAAAAGATAATTTTGAACAAAAACAATATGTAAAAATGAAAGTTATTTATGTACAAAAGTGCTTCTGTAATTTTCATTTGCCGTTCGGTAAAAAACACTTGTAGCAGTTTCTGTAATACACTAAAAACGTAATAAAATTTAAATTTAAATACAGACTTAACATTTGTTATGCGAAAATTAATGTCACTGTTACAACTGTACGGGATATTTGATTCTAAGTATTAAAATAAATATTCAGTAGATAGTTAAAACTATGTGTGTATATTTCATGTACGTATATGCACGGTCATCTAATCTTTTAAACCTTGAATAATTTTTTATAAAAAATAATTACTTCTTAAAAACAAGATTATATATACAGCATATATTTTTTCTATACGCCTAAGGTATAATCGGAAAACATTATACATACATTATTTAAGTAATTAAAAGACGTTAACCACTTAATAAATCATCAAAGAAAAATTCATAATCGCTTCCCAGAGTTTATATATTTATATATAGCGATTGTTATCGGGTCTACGTTCTAATATTATTTTTAAAATTGCTTTTCGAACTGTTTTAACCCGGTTTATTAAATTTCCTCTAAAGCAATATAACAATTTATAACTTCAAATGGTTTTAATTTAAACTCTCTTTCTATATATGCAAAACTTCAGGTTTAATTGCAGTATTTCATCAGTTTTATTACTTAATTAATTTTATGATGTAAGAGATTACAAGTTTTAGTTTTTCACAATATACGTTTATTTTCTAATAAACAGAACTTTAGATGATAAATAATACTGCTTCAGCTGACTATTTTTAGGATGCTTTTTTAATTTAAAAAATTTCATTTTCATTCCAACGTTAGTTTTTATAAGATTGTTAAAAAGTTATGAAAATTAGATAGTAATTGTATCTATCAAATGAATTCATTTTTGTTAAATAATATTACAATTATTTTTTTACTTAACTTATTTAATTTTTTTTTATAACTTCAGTAAAACTATTACTTGAATAATAATTAATTTCATTTGGTTATTTTAATATCTAATAATTTTAAAAACTGCCCAATAAAGCAGTTTTATTACTGTGATTGTTACTGATAATAAATAAATACAAATTAAATAAAATATAAATTGCAGATTCTTGTACCTGTTCAGTTATGTGTCTTTTAATACTGATATAAATTTTTAATTACAATCTAATATTTTTAGAAAAATTAAATTTTATTTTCAAATTGCATCGCTTCAGAATAGTTTTTAAGTCATAGTACAGCGGTTTGTTTTGTCTAATTTTTGGTGAACTATTTCTGAGACAGAATCGTTAATTTTAATACAACTACTAAATTTATCGGGAACATCATAAATTACTTATTACTTTTTTAAAACAATAATTTCTGCAACGTTTGATACTATTTTTTTTCGCACAGCATATTAATAATCCTTGTGTAGATATGCTTGGTCGGAAGAAAATTTTAAGGAGATATAAAAACCGAAATTAAACTATAAACTTAAACAAAAAATAATATGTAAAACTGAAAAGTTATTTATGTATAAAAGCACTTTTATAAATTATCGGTTCGATAAAAAACCAAAAATTGCAGTAGCTCCTGAATTTTACGAAACAGTAGTGGTAGGGTAGTTAGTGAAATATTTAATCAAATTAAAAGTGTAATTAAGTAATATCGGTACTCAATAATATTTATTATTATAATTCAGTAATTGTAATTAGTTTGTTATACGAAAATCAATTTCACTGCTACAGGGATACAAAATATTAGATTCTAAGCATTAAAATAGATATTTAGTAGGTAGTTAAGAGTGACAACGTCAGCGTAAATATTTTGTATTTATTCGACACTATATAAAAATCCACAATAAAAAGTTTATTTCCGATCAAATAACAAATTTAAAGAACAAAATATTATTATTAAACTTTATTTTAGTTAATTTCGTTAAAATATCAGTCTCAATATTGTATTGCTTAAAAAACCACCTAAAAACTACTAACTTATTTAAATAGTGGTTTTATCAATTTTAATGCTTTAAAATAAAGATTTAGGAAATACAACTTAATCTTACACTCGAGTTGGGCTACTGCGAACCGTCTGACAGAAAATCAAGTTTTTTGATACGTCCATTGCAGAACAAACTTACGAATTACAAAAGCTGAAAGGGTATAGTACTTCTGCAGATTTCCACTTTTCTTATCTTGAATTCAGTGAGGTTTGGCTAAAACTAGCAAATTATCACCAAAAAAGAAAAAGTTCAAATGTTACATAAAAAAGAACGGTGAGAAAAAGAATAGCGTATACTAACAGGAGCGTAGTGCGATAATTCGCTTTATCCTATTTGCTTTCTAATTAGCGGGCAACCCTCGGGATATCATGATTCCCGAATTTGAACATTCAAAATTTAAAGCTAAAATTAAAAGCACTTAAAATTTAAAACATTTAAGATTGGTCTGTGCAATTTTACTGCACAGATTGGCCTGTGCAGTATTGCACAGACCAATCTTAAATGTTTTAACTTTTAAAATCGTCCAGTTTAAAGATACGATGTAATTGCTTACTTTCCCAATAAAAGAACCTACTATTACTTAAGGAAAACCCTCGTTCGTCGCAAGAGTTGTGTGAGCTATAGAACTATGTAACTGAAGTTATGAGGTTAACACGTTAACAACTATTAAGTTAGCGTAAGTGATACGTTAATTTTTTGATCGGGTAAAAAAAATGTTTGGTTATGAAATTTTAACTTTTGAATGATGATTGACATAAATTACAAATATTGCATATAAAACAGGGTAGAACTTATTTACATGGAAGCTGGGGTACATTTTATGCCTTATAATAAACTTTTTTTTTTTAAATTTGAGGTGAATAAATTATATAAATACATCGACTAACATAAGATTTTTATATTTAACTGTTAATAAACTGTAAAATAGTGTAACGTTTTCAAGAAATTTTTTATAACTTCATTAAGCCTACTTTGAATAGAGTAGTGCCTGTACATTTGGTATAGACATTAAATTTATCTGTTTTAAGTGAGATGAATTTATGATTACTGTCAACATTAATCTAAATTTAAATTAAAAAATTTAAATAACAAATTTTTAAACGTAGAAACTGCTCTAATGATGACAACAAATTTTAACCGAGCGTTATATTTAATAGTGGAGTTTTAAAATGTATTACTTCTTTATAAATGTAAAGAGTAAGTGTTAAAAAATTTTATTATAAAAACTTCTTACATCTTACATTCCTAATTTAGTAACAACTTTTGATTGCAGCGCTAATATATATTGTTGTACTGTCAACAATTTTTTTTTTTTTTTTGAAGGGTTGGCGATGGAGAAAAACGGTGATATATGTATTAACGAATCAACAATACCTGAAATGTAATTAAAAATCATTTTAACAAATAATATTGTTATTTCTAATAGAATTTTGAAAATAAAAACATTTTACTGCCGTAAATGCAGTAATCGATAGTACGTCATGACCCGGTACCCTTACCCTTATACACATAGAAAATAGAATTAAAATAGTAGCCTATTCGGTTTTTGTATCCGAGTAAACTCGTAATTATTCTTTTTTTTTACTCTCTACTTACATAAGAAAATAAGAAATATTGATAAGTTCAAGCAAAATAATGTGACCGTAGAATTTCCGTTCGTACTTTTAAACGAGTGTACGAGTATATAAACATACGTTAAAAAAATAATTACAGAAAAAATTATAGCAATTTTCTATATATAAGTAGCTTCAATTCGAGAACGATTACTACGTAATAAGTGGTCTAACGTTCAAAATGGCCAACGTAAATCAAAGGTTATATCAGAGCATGTAAGTATCCGTTATACGAACGTAAAAGTAGGATTTCTAAAAATTAAAGAAGTTTTTCTTAAAATATCCTTGTCACTTAAAACAATAATGCGGTACAACAATAATTATAAATTACCGTAATAACAAAAAATAATAATATGCGTTTTTTATGACAAAGCTCGTAAGAAAAAAAATGTATTAATCAAATCTGTTTTAAATTACATAAATATTATTATAAGTAAAAAATCTATCCTTTTCAAAGAAAAAATATACTTGCATACTTGCACTCGAGCATTTATTTTACATACCAAGATTTACAGAAAGAAATATTTAATATAATATTTATTTAAAATAATATAGCGGCTTCAAATAAACGAAGCACTTAAATGTAAAATATTTTAATTCTTTAAATTCTAACTTTTTGCCGAATTAAAAAAGCTACCATTAATTGTTTTATGCTTAATTTTGTGCAGAATTAGTAGGTTTAAATCTTAAAAAAACCTATTTTATTAAACCTTTATGGGAAATAATGTTAAATCTTTAAAAAATAGTGTACGCATAGTAAAACCCGTTCGCGAGAAAATACAAAGCCGAGAAACCTGAATCTTGTTAAATTAAAGAAAGGATTCATAAAACGTATAAATATACAACTTATGAACTTAAGGTAAAAAAACTTAAGGTAAATGTATTTTTGAAATACATTTCAAAAGTTTATGAATCGTAAAATGTTAATCTAACTTCTTTTTTTCACTTAATTAAGAAACCAATTTTATTTCTAGGAATGTTGCAATAATCCAGCATCTTCTTAATTATTTCCACTAAAATTCCTAATTTGACTCCTCAGGAAATTTTAATATTTTTCATTTTAATTTCTTTTGCGTATCTTAACTTTAGAATATATATTAAATTTCAAAATCTAAATTCTAACTGAGACTTAACTTAAATAAGTTATAAATTTAGAATTAAAATAATCGTGGTTTTTATCAATATTTTTTGCTCAGATCTATTGTTTAAATGTAATTCAATTTTTTTTTTTTTTGGTTATGCAAATTAATACCTAATAAAAAGTGTCATAACAACGACATTATGATCAGTACTATTTATGCCAATTACGATAATATTTAATGAAGCTATTAATTATTTTTTAACACGAATAAACCCCGTACTAACACATTGTAAATTATAGAATCAATACGTTTCATCGTGTATAAGCTGATTTAAAAGAAGTAGTCTATTCGGTAATAAAATTAAAAAAACAATTAACATTCTTTATTTGACATTTATTTTTTAATTTTCTGTCATTTACTTTTATTCGAGTAACCCGTATGTAATATGCAACTTAGCTTTTTATCAATAATGTCTCCAGTAGGTAAAACAGTAGGCAAATTGTCTGTTTATGGTTCGCAATATTTATAATTAAAAACTCGTAGACCTGTTAAGTTTGTACATATTTCTAAATTACAAAAAATTTAAGCCAGAAATTATAACTACACATAGATCAATCTGTTCTGAGCAAAGGTATTAATTCAACTCGATAGTGTTAACGGTTGAATTACTTTTTTGTTTTAAATCTTTGGAATAATGTGACAGAACGTGATGTAACTTCAAAATTATTAAAATTGAAGGCTACTTTCGAAATGAAATTGAATCATTTATGGGTTTCAATAATTTAAATATATATTTAAATAAATATATATATTTGTACAAATGGAAAATTTTACCACAAGTATTTTGAGAAATTTAAAAGTTTTTTTTTGACATGATGAGGCTCATAAATAATTAAATTAAAAAAATTTATGAAGTCATTGAATATCGTGAACAAATATCTCTTAAGGATTGTTTCTTTGAGATATTATAAAAATAAGTCAAAATAATTTTAGCTCTTATTCGATTTAAGATCAGCTACCATGAAAATAATTCTATGTATTATTATTAATCCTAATGTGTACACTGCACTGTGGGGGGGGGGATTGAACAAATCCTCCCCCCATGACCAGTAAGATGAGGATGATATGTATGACATGTAAATGATTTGTAGCCTAGTACTGCAGACTCAGGCCGACCATTCCTAAGATGTGTGGTTAATTGAGCTACAATCACCAAAGTACACCTGTATCCACTGTCTAGTATTCAGATCCGTATAAAAGTAACTAACTTTTATTAAGATTTGAACCTCAGAACCTTCGACTTCGAGAATCGGCTGTTAAACAAGTGATTTGCGACGACGAGTCACTAGACCAGCCCGGTGGGCTAAATTGATTTTATAAAAATGAATTTTCTCTATGTATAAAGATATCTTCAAGGTTTTGGCTACGAAAATGACGATTAGTTTAATAAAACTTTAAACTTATTGTTATAGTAGATTTTTGAAGACTAGAAACGTCTTATCGACTTGAAAATATAGCCATACTTTCGTTTATGTAGAAATATAGGCCGTACTTATAGATTAGTATGTTTGTCCGCGTTCCAAAAATATATTTTATTATTTATCATCAAAATCCACATTTTACTAGATAAAAAGTCCGATTTAAAATGTTAAAACGATTCTCTTTTTTACTTCGCAGTAAAAATAAAGAAGAACGTATTATGAACTTTTTGAATATGTGAATTCCAGTTTATTTGATCGATTTAACGGCTCTTCGAACTGTCTTCGACCGTAATTCTGGCCTGATGATCCACGGATGTAACAACCTGTAGGTACACTCAACCGCCTATAAGTCCAGGATTAAGAGAGTTGCTAGTATAAATAACGCCGGAATTTCGGAATATCATACCAAGCGATCAGATCGATTGACTGATTGTAGTGATGTCTTTTTATTAATATCATTTCATTTGTTCTTTTTTGTTTTTGTTATAACGGATTAATATCCTATAGTTAATCGACTTCATTCTAGTTTTCTAAGATAATTTTGATCCAAGACAGTAAATCTCCGTGCATATTATTTGATGTAATTTTCCAATCATCTTCCATATTTGAAAAAAAGTCGTAAAATACGTCAAAATTTGTCATTAGTTCTAAAAAATCTATGTTAAAAATGTTTTTATTTTGATTTGTAAAGTTGCAAAGAGTTTTTTTTGACAGAAACTATTTTGTTCAAAATTAAATATAACTTAATAAAATTTTGGTTTAATTTCATCATATATTAAGAAAATAAACCTGTACCATAATATTTTGATTTTGTCGCGATATGAAACTCTTTTTACCGATAAAAAATGTAGCTGTCTTCTGTAATTTATCCCATAAAATTTTTCATCGAAGAGCCTTACCGTAAACAAATATAATTAATTTTTTATCAAAAGCAGTATATTTTTTTGAAGATTTATAACATTCTTTATAGTTTTCTGTTATCATTTGTTTACTTCTTTATATAGAGTTTAATTTTCAAGTTTAAGCGTTGCAGTAGTCAAGTTTAGTGCTTTGGAGAACATAAACACGAAGAATATTTTTGAAAATATTCAAATTTCAAGTGATAAGACGGAAAATCTTTTTGTAGGTTCTGTCGATGTAGTTTTCAATTTTCTCTGGACTGTTGAAGCCTTTCTTTTTAGGTATACACCTCAAAATGCGACAGGATTTTTCAAAATGTGTTTAATGGAATTTAAAGTGTAATATTAATTTTGACTTCTCTGAACGAACGATTTGTTTTGTTTGCTTGTGTTTTTAGAGTATTTAAATTATCATATGTTATATTCAATTATAAGAAATATCTCATTTTATTTAACTTATGTAGAATATAAAGTACAGTATGCTATGATCGATCGAGTGTGAAACAATACTTCCAATTTTGTTTACATGTTATTGACTTGCGAATGAAATACGCCTGACGAGTTTATCTAAAACAAGGTTTCTAGTCAATTTATGCGTTTCGTTGGAAAAATATGAATTTGTTTTATTATAATATATAATTTACGGTAATTTGTATTAATAATTATTTAATGATATCTTTAAATATTTTAAATTTGTTAGCCCTTAGGTTGATCATTATTTAATTTGTAGAAGCAGTTTATAACAATTAATTAATGATATTTTAATGCAAATATATTATTACAGGTAGGGCAACAGAATTATATAAGAAATTGATTTTGATTTTTTGCTTATTAATTAAACAATTCATTCACATGTGATGAAGATTTCATTAATCTCAATTTTTTCTTTATTTTTAAAGTAGATGACCATACCTTATTTTTAGTTCTAAATAGAGGACGGATGAATGCATTACAAATATCGTAAAAATACAAATTTTTATACTTTTTTATTTATGTCCATTGGTTTCCTACGCTGACCTATATTCGATTTCTGTTGTTTTTGTCTCGCGATACACAAAATCTATCTTTATAAAGCTTTAACTTCATTTTTTTTCAAATCACGTTTACTATTTTTTAGTTAGAACCCTCAAAAACTATTAAAAGGAATCTGTCCCATTTCAGAATAATTCCTTAGTTTCTTTGTTTTACCGACAAAATCTCATCATAAAAATTAACAGTGCATTCTCAAAAGTGTATAACTTATGACTTTAAATAGCTACCGAACATTAATTTAACTCATATTTTTTGTGGCTATATAAATAGGTCATTACAATTCATATAAAAGTTAAATTTTAATTGAAACCTCAATAAAAAATAATTTTATTGAATTTTGATGGCCGGCTGGCAGTAACAAATTTTTATTTGTTAAATATAAACTGAAGTACCTAATATTTTATTATATTTAGCATTTAGCTGCAACAAAACTCTGTTCTAAAAAAATTACGTCATTATTTTTAGATTAATACTTCAGTTACTGGAATAAAATTTATTCTAGCATACCTTAAATATAATTTAACTGGGAATAGTAAAATAAATACTAATTTATGTAATGTATTGTTTTTTTACTAATTTTTTTTTTATCTAAATAATAAAATTTTTAATTTCAGAAAAATTAATTTGTGTTTTTTGGTTTATAGATATGCAGTTCTAAAAATATAGGTAATTTAAAGATTGAAAATGTCCACTGCAACTCTTTGTCAGAAGCACTATAAGATTTAATTAAATAATGTATATATATGCATACATATTACTAGAGCTAGTTTACTTTAGTTCATATACTCGAAAATCTTATCATTTAAAAACATGCGCAGTATAGCAAATTTTTTTATCATCTGCGCACAGCATTTTTTTTATTTACAACTCTACCGTTTTGAAAATCGTTGAAATTTATTTTCAGACATAACTATTATTATTTTTGTTTGTTTTTTTTTTGTATTACAAAACTATACATACAACGTAATCCAAAAAAAAAAATGAATTTCAAAAAAGGTTAACTAAAAGTTATCTTTTTCAGGATGTGTTTTAATATCTATCAAATTTTATGATAGAAATAGCTCAAATCTTACAATCTTGATTTATAAATAAATAAAACCTGTTAAAAAATTATAATTAAAAAAATAATTTTAATTATTCGCCGGGACCGTTTTACGCATTCTTTAAGGTTTCTGTGCAAATTGGTCTGTGTAACCATTCTTACTTAGTTTGACTTACTAAAATATAAAAAACCTTGATAATTATATTATTTTTTTGCTATATATAAATGTACATTATTAAATATACGTTTATCTAAAAATCGTTTATCTGGAAATAAAATTTGGAGTTAGGTTATCGTCTCTTATAAAATTGAATATAATGAATAATTCACGATTTGCAAAGGTAATGAGTACGTAGAATGACAGGTAACTTTTTAACAGGTTACTTTTTAACTACTGTGCTAAAATATTGAATTTATCATTTTATTAAAAATCGCTCGTGGAAAGTTTTAAAAACCATTAAATTAGAGTAAGCAAAGAATACAAAATATACTGAAGAAAAAACTGAAATGGAATGTAATAAAAACTAATGATACGAAATAAAATTATAGAATTACACATTTAATTACTGCCTGAACCGAAAAAAATTAATAAATTAAAATAATCACTTTTTTATACAATGTGAAACATAATTTATTGATTTTTCTAACACTAATAAATAATGTTGTTATCTATTACGCTTTTTAGACCAAAATTACGAGAACTATTTTTAAAAATCTCAGTTCTTAGTTTCGGTTAAGGATGGTTATTTGCTTATCATAAATATATACTACACGGATTAATAATTAATTATTATTATATTATTTACTGTGTGAATAAAATATGATGAAATAAAAGAAAATGCGTAAGCTGTAAGATACCACATAAAAATAAGGAACCTTTTACATACTATTTAATAGAATTAAATTCTTTTATAATTTTTGAAAGTAATCTTTGGCTTAATATTAAATATACTTATCCAAACACACCAAGCCTAAATATAGCCTACACATATATCCATATTTATGCCCGTAAAAAGCCTATATATTATATAAATATAAAACTTAAACAATGTAACCTTGAATAAATTATAGCAAAATTTATTATTTTTAAAATAAACATTAGAAAATAAAACACAAGCATTAAAAATATTTTATATGCCTATAATTTAAATTTTACTTCGTAAATATTATCTAACACACATATTTCTATTAATGAATTTTTTTCTTTACTCTTTGCTAGGTAAAAATCCAATTCGTTAATATCGTTTTAAGTTCTTTTAAGTAATTCAGTCGCGAAGTGGATATATTCTATACCTAATCAGTGATTAGAAATTTATTAAATTATAGTAGAAAAATACTAAATTTAATTTAAAAAGGAAGTAACGAACATTTTTATTAATCTATAATATTTGATTTAATGTTTATAATTTTCTTTTATTCTTACCACTTTTCTCATTGAGGCATAATATTAAATGTTGTAGATACAGTAGTCGTGGCTTCCATAAAAGAACAGTAATATTAAATTTCGTTCGGGCTAGTTAACTGTATTCAAATTTATGCTTAATGTAACAACGTATCTCGATTTGACTTCAGTACATAATAATATTATAAATTGACAAATCATTAAAATTTTTGTTTTCGTGTAAAAATCAGTTCTTTGAATGACGGAGGTGTAATACAAAAATTAATGAAAAGTTACTATACTACTAAAGCTTTAGTAAATTGTTTAAGTTAATGTTATCTAAGAATTTATTTATTTTAATTATCTTTTGATTATTAAGGAAGAGTTTTATGTAAAATTTTATTATCAATTAACATGATATTATATAATTAAAATTTTGATCTTTATTTTTATCGTCGCTACATTCATTATTTAATGTTATTTATTTTTATAAATATTTAAAACAACATTAATTAATATTATTAATGTTGCAAGCATGATAATATGACCATTATTAATTAATTATTTCAAAGTTGACGTAATGACTTTTGCGCTAGATCGTTATTAGGCAGATAATTTTATTACTGACATTAATGATTTAACTAACAATTTTAGTAATAATAATTATTATAATAAATGGTATTATTGATAAAAGGTTTCTTTTAATTATAATAATTCCGCTTAAAATTACTTCGGAATTTAACTCTAATTAATAAATTTAATTAATTTAACGTTTTAATAAAACCTACTTTGTTATCATTTTAGCAACAAATATTGTTTAATAATGTTTTTATTTTGATTTTAAATTGTATTTTATCGAATTAATATTTATTTCTAAAAAAAAAAAACGTTAGTTAATTTAAAGCTTGATATGATGAAATCAAATGGATATTTTATTTATTTTCTATAAGCTATATATGGTCAATCAGATTTTTGTATAATTTACTTTTATATATATATATATATATATATAAGCACACGAGTATTCAAATAATATATTACAGCAATAAATAAATCTATTTTCAATATTTTATTTTTTAAGTAATTTTAAATCAAGGCCATGAGAATTAAAAAAAATCTTACAGTTCTGCGCAAGAAAATCGACTTTTCATTATATATATATTTTTTTTTGAATAATTTTTTGCTCAAAAAATATACAAAACATAATTAAATGAAAAAAGTAAGAGTATTATTTTTTATTTAATATTAAAATTTATTTTCTGTTAATAAGAAAATGAAATTATTATAACCGTTATCAGATGAAAAATTAAAAATAACGAATAGACCTCAGATTGAGGTTATATTGTGTGTTGTCGACCTTAAATTGAGCGTAACTGAAGAACAATTCGACTAATCTCGTCAGATTTTCACATGCACAACTTCAGATACAGTATTATAGTATATCTAAATTTTAAAGAAATTGATCGAGTGGTTTTGGAGATTTTCGAGCCACAAATTATGTACATGGCCTATTTATACAAAAAATTACATTCTAAGTGAATAGTATTTTCTTTTCTACTCCTCATACCTAAAAACGTAAAGAAAATTCATTTTCACCTACAAATTCACCGTGCGATCGAAAGTAATACCGTTATTTTTTTTTTCGAAATGTCTAAGAAATCGTAAATTTAAGTGATCCAAAACTTATCTTGGGGTACCATACGGAATGTCATTAAGTGTGTGAATGAAGTGATCCATTCATGCAGAAATTTTTTAATTTTTTATACATTCTGGTCTGGTAAAACAGTCAGTTAACACAGTTCTTCGACTGAGAATTTCCCACTTTTCTAATTTAATTAATATTTAATTTGCAACCTTTCATAATAACTCAGTCAATTTTTGAAAATTTTACTGCACTAGTACATTTTATTAAACTCTTAGCGTACTACTTTAAAGTGTTGCAACTTAGTTTATTAAATTTGTTTTTTATTCTAAAATGTATATTTGATGCTTTCAGATATCTACCTTTTACCGCATAAAATTGACTTTCTTAGTTAATCTTTAAATGTTTTTCTTATTTTCTCCATCTTTTGTTATTTTAGTATAAAAGAAAATCTCCTGGTATAGTGAATCAGTTATCAATAATCAATAATAAAGTGAATCAGTGATCAATCAGTTATCATTATTTAGTTTTGTTATACTTGTATATACTATTGTTGTTGTAATCTGTAATATAGTGTCAGATTGGGAATAAAGGTTGAAAACGTCGTATAGCAAGTGATCTTGATCTAATATCACCAATATTACCAACTGCCTAACCCCATTAAAAAAATTATAAAGGGCCGAAAATAATAATAAATAAATAGACAATCCCTTAATTTTGGTTATACTGAAAATGTTCAGATTTATGAAGTTATTCATTAGAATTTCTTTACAATCTTTTCAAGAAAGAAAATCGTAGACATCAACGGTAAACATTAAGATAGAAAATTGTAGAAAATCAACGACGTAGAAGGGGTTTCAACGACCAAATAGAACTAAATAAAATCTAAATTGTTGAAATTATCTTTTTGTATTTATAATTTAAATTTGAATGAGGTTTGATACTTTTAAAGAGGTGTATTTTTTCATTTCCTGTAAAGTTTATCTCGGCGACCTGTTTCGACTATATCGTTTCTTCAGTTGTCTCTGTTGCATCTATCATAGGATATGCAATTTAGAACTTGGGTTAGTCATAAGCTGTAACGTGTATTTCAACCGTAATGATTCAAATGTTCCTACCAACATCAGCCGAAAAACCTTGTATGTATCTTATTTAATCGTTTAAATCTATTATTTGGCCTTCTTCAGTATAAGACTCTAAGCCGCCGTCATTATGAGAGTTATATAAACAAGTATCTAAAGATGTGTAATAATCAGACATCCACTTTTATACACACTAAAATGATGAAATTATGTAATTTCTTTATGAAATCAGTAATAACAAGAATTAATAATAGTTGCTAATAAACAATATTAATCAGTTAACTTTCAGAAAATTTAATGCCCTTAAGTTAATATTCTACATATGTTTGTAGATAAACTGCAATTTTTTGTGATAAAAAAAAATTGTATTAAAACTATTTAACAAATGAAGACATTGCTTTCATTGCTTTTTTATTATTATTTTACTTATTTTTCTTTTTTTGTTTTAGCTCAAGTGATAACTTTTATTTTATTACCGCCAACACACTGACTAAAGCAACTTTTACTGATCCGTGTATAGTGTTACATTTTTTTATGCGTGTAATGCTTTTTTTTAATAATACGTATAATTACATCGGGTAAAAACTCTTACCTGTTTTTAAAAAAAAAAAAGTTACTTTTATTTTATTGTTATATAAGCATCATTATACATCTGTGCTATTTAGAATTAAATTATAAATAGTGAAGTTTTTGTAAATTTTAATATTCATTTTTAAAAAAGAAATTCACTTAAATAAGTGGTGGGGAAAAATTTAAGAAACCGATTTAAATTTGGTGATCGTAAAAATCATTCCCATGAAAGCAAAAAACATTTGTAAAAATTACTTTGATGAACAGAAAATTAGTTAAATTTTACTGAAAGGGAATAAAACAATCAAATCATCCTGCGTAAATTAATAATATAAATACAGTGTTAGCTTTTCTTTTTTAGATTTTGATAATAGTTGTGCTGTATTTTAAGATATTTAGTTCATATTTTAACTAACTTTTTTTGTTAAAATTTCTAGCCTACTTAATCAGAAAGAATTATAAAAATGTATGAAGAGAATATGGAACCCCGTTAATTATTTTAAGTACAAGTTATTACCGACTATAAATTGTAGAACATTATTATTTAAATAAAATCTTCAGAATTATTTTGGTGAAAACCAGTTTATGAATTTTCCACCGAAAAACAATCCAGTAATAAGTTGCACAAATCCAGAAGGAAAACCCAGACCCGATTGAAACATTTTTAAAATTACCGATACCGTGTAAATGTGAAATTAATCTAACAAATGTTTTTATTTCTCTTTCGTATACATGTTTTAATCGTTAGTAAAATTTTATCTAAAAAGCATAATGTATTACATTAGCAATAATTTTCTTATACAGACGTATTTAATATTATTGTTTCTGCTGGAAGAAAAATAAAATTTGATGGAAAAAATTAATTTTTTTCGGTAGTACTAATGCAATTATTTTATCAAAATTTGATATTTACTTATATACTTCTCCTCTATTAGCTTATTTTTTTTTAATAATTCAGCACGCTTCAATTCCCTAAATTATAACAAATTTAGCGTACTTCTTTTACTTGTACTTGTAATTAGGTAAAAAAATTAAATTATTCGGCCAGATAAATTCCAGAATCATTTCTTTAAGTCGTTTCTTAATACTTAAGTTTGTTTACGAAATTTCTATTTTTACCATAAAATCGGCTTAAAACAATAGTAATATATGTAGGGAAGTCATTTAACCTTGCCGTTGGTTGCTAATCCAAGACGAATCGGGTAGATAATTACATTGCAATCCGTTGTATAGCGTAATATTTAACTTGCTCTTTTTTCATTCGTTTTTACGCGTAATCGGATTCTTTTTGTTTATTCTGATACAACATTATTAAGGTTTTTTAATTGTCAGTTTTAAAAGTCATTAAAATAGTTATAAATTAAAAATAAAGTTATATAACATTTACGTATATACTTCTAACAAATTTAAACTTTCGATAAATAACCCCTATATAACAGGAAGATTATTCCTATTGGAAGATTTGTTCCTAGAGAAGAATGTCTAAATATTTCTTCTATCAAATTGCCTTCTAAGGGATGCTGACAGGTATTTTGATCACCAGCAACTTATGGTGATCGTAATAAGAAAGGCTGAAGGGATAATTCGCTGAACGGGGGGAAGGTAATTCGGTAAATACAAATACCTTTGTATTTAGCGTCCACTAAATTTGGTGGTCCGCGGGTCTCGTCGAATGTCAGTATCCCGGTAATGCATATTAAACGTTGATTGCTGGCCGTTCATTTGACTATTGCTCTTGAATTTTCATCGTTGCAAGAATAATCTAAAAATAAATTGGTATCTCGTCTAATTTTTATTTGGAAAAAGTTTTGTCCGATATTGAAAGCCTACTCTATCGGTTCCTTTTTCTTTTTTCCTCAAAAAGTTCTCCACATAGAATTCTAATCATTCCAGAATTTAATAAAACGCGTTTGATGGAAACGTCAAGGTTTTAGTAGACAAAAAGTAATATGTCTTTCTTTTATTTCTTCTTGGGCGTACGTTTTCCGATTTTATTGCAATGCAGCTTACAGTTGATTTTTGCCATTTTGCTTTAAAAAAAGGTATCAAATAATTATATCTATAAAAATCATCTTGTAGGATTTTATGGTGATGTTAGTCTATAAAAGAAGCTATCTTTCTTCTTTTTTTTCTTTTTCATAAATATAGTACATCCACAAAATTTTTATTTATTTTGAGATAAATAATCAGTATAACGGTTGGCACGAATTATTCTGAGGATGTAAACTTTTAAGTCTAAGCTTGAGTAAAAAATACTTAATATTTAGTATAAATGAGGTCTATAATTTTCATTACGTCTGATTAATTTAAATCACTTCAAGTTTTGCTATTAGGAAATGGGATCGCCGACAGACTTAAATTGTAGCTTTTACAGACTATCCATTTAAAAAAAAACTTATTATATTTTGACTTATTTATTACAATAATGTAGATAAAAGAAATAAAACATTGAGGTTTATTTTATGTTCTTCCTGCATCATAGAATTCCCTATTGTAACAAAATTTAGAGGGAACGTATTTATGGAAACTGTCAATCTATAATTAAAAAACCGTGAATTTGTAACTTTTCGTCTGTCGCTATCGGAGGAAAATATTTAATTAAAATCATAACGTTTCATAATATTTTAAAAGAAAATCTGATAATTTTAAAGATATATTCTTGTAGAATATATCCCGGATTTACGACATATCATTATGTTTAGATCGAGTCTGGTTTTAACTTTCAGGGCTATTTGTTTAAATTTTTTTTTCTTAATTCGTTTTTATTTTATTTAGCCGCTAATTTCAGCGTACGTTTGAGCCTACCCGCTGACGTACATTCGTAAGTATGTGTAAAATATCTAGTGTCAAAAAGGTTAAAACTTCTGATATTAGAAATCGCTTGGCTATGTATCCCTTAACGTTTTTCTGTATATCCCTCGAATTTGTAATTGTATTTCATTTTTGAACTTAATAATAAAGAATTTTATGCTTTGACGAACCGTATGTAAAATTTGTATTAATTTTCTTTGTTTTTCGCTTTGCTTTGTTTAGTTTATATGAGCATAATTAAGAAGTTCGTGTTTGTGAATCTATTATCATACCGTTGAGTTTGTGGTACTCTTGTGATTAAGGATTATGCGTGAAATTTATTTTCAAATAGCATTAATTATTCAAAAATTTAGATATTTTATCTATCATTATACAGGTATCGGAGAAACCACTCTTTTCAAGGGATTACCATCATTTATACGATTGTGAATTTAAAAAAAAACTTATTTCAGTGATGTAGTATACGTAGTATTGAGTCTTTTTCTTTCATCCCAAATCCGAATCCCTTTCTTTTTCCTGTTTAGCCTGCGGTAACTACCGATTAGATAATACTTCAGAGGATGAAATGTATGATTGTAAATGAAGTGTAGTCTTGTACATTCTCAGTTCGACCATTCCTGAGATGTGTGGTTAATTGAAACCCAACCACCAAAGAACACCGGTATCCACGATCTAGCATTCAAATCCATGTAAAAATAACTGGCTTTACTAGGACTTGAACGCTGAATCGAAATCCGAATCCCGGTCAGAAATTCCAGTTTTCACAATCGGTAGATTTCCAAACTTATTTCCACCAGTAGTTTAGCATCATCACTCTTGCCTAACCCCAGAAAAACATGGAAACATGTTAAAAGAGGAAAATAGATAAAACAATCTCTCTTAATAATGTGAATTTTTATAGTAATGTTTATAAAAAAAATTATACGAATCCTGTTACATAAATAAAATATGGCTGAATATAAAGATTCTCATTTAGACTTGAAGAAAATAATAAAAATACTTTATTTTTTATTTTCCAATTACAAGAGAATTTACAACACTTTACACAGCTTGATTGCGAATAGAGTGCACTCAAGCTCATAATATGTGTGTATATATGTTTATTATGAATGAATAATAGAAACAGTTCCAACCACAGATTCTAATTTAGCTTTTTTCATAATTTTCAGTTTTTCAATATAAAAATTACAGATTTTTTATTTATTTACTATCCAGTATTCTTTTCATTTGTTTACATTTCAGAAGAAAACTTATCCGTAAAAATGACCTTAATTTCTATTAACATATCGGAACGAATTTATATGTTTGTATTTTTTAAGTATTTATGTTCGAGTATTTAGAACTTTTTTTTGCCGAAGCTATTGTACAGTTATTAAATTCATTAATATCTTATGTAAATAATTACGGTATGTTTACTCGTAGTCGACTTATAGTGTATCAGAACTGCTGAAAAATTTTTTACACTTTTCATTTTTCAAAATTTGATTACGTCTTGTATGTTTTTCTATTAATCAATGAATCTAAATCACAGCTTACCTTCGTTAACGTAAAAAAATTGATCGGTATTAACCTACTATTTATTTCCCATTTATGGGAAAAATTATTTTTCCCTTCAATTACGTCAAGATATGGGGATGGGATTAGAACCCGCTTTGATAAGTTGGTGGCCTTGAAGCTGAAGTCAGAATGCATTGTTTTTATCGTTTTGAGGTTCCACTGTTAAGATACGCCTGTTTCACCGACCATCGCTTTTCCTTATTTTTTTCTCCCGGATTAAGGTTGTAGAAGCCTGAGACAGAGCGCGATTGGATACGGAGTTCTGTGAAGGCGGTAGCATCGAGCAATTAGAGGAAAGTCTGTCTGCAGGCCTGCCCGTATATTAGATTTCTGACCTTTGGCTGCACAAGTTTAACGCTTATTGGTTAAAGTGCCTATCAAGTCATCTCCTACTTCCTTACATTAACACGAATTTCCACTTCTTAAGTTTCCTCGAATAGTTACTTATTTCCTACCTGAATTCTTTACGTTTCCTCCTCCTCCCCGTTAATTGAATTGAATTTATTTGACATAATAGATAATTTATTAAAACAGAGAATCATTACGTAATTATAAATAAAAAAATCCCTTTCGACACGCCGGAAGGCGGAGGTAGATTTCACCGGTGCTAAGTAGGGGATAAAAAAGATTTCCATCTTAAAGTTAAGAAAAAATTCAAGTTTGCTCAATACGACAATGGTTGCATGTGAAAAAGATTTTCACATGTTTAGTATACGATAAGCACCACCTTTCCACAATTCCAGCTGTATTTTGGTCATCCCTTGCCGTAAGGAGGACGTATCAAAAATTGTTTCAGACAAAAGTTTTAGGTAATGTTTAGAGGACTAACGACCACATTAAACGGATTTTATAGTGTGCCTATTAAGTGGGATATGATTTTTTTTGTCTTCAAAATCCCATTTTTCCATCCCTGGGCCAACGATTGGTGGTATCAAAAAACTTTGCTTAGATAGGTTTTAGGCCCTTATCCAAAGAATAGTAAGAACTTTAAACGAATTCGATATTTTACTTAATAAACAAGTTATACCAATATTTTTTTTTTGAAAAAGCCCCCATTTCCACTCCTATGGTCAGATTTTACCCATTAACAAACACGACCGAGACTTTGGGTCGTTATATTTTATGCATCAATTTGAAAGTGATTGGTGCAAAATTACGGCAGTTTTCGTGTCCACAAGAAAGTGAAATATATATATATTTATATAAAGTTTTGAACTGACGGTGGTTTTGGGGTCTGGAAGGTGTGAAACATGAAGATATGACGAAATTTTCCTGAAGTCGAATCATGGTACCCATTACTATAGGTGGCTTTCTTATGAAATCTAGCTAAAAAAAAATCATTATATTAGTAAATTACTTGGAGAAAGCCAATATTTTGACACTCAGCTATTTTGATAATACAACCAAACTTCCCTGGTAATTGATTATTACAAAAGAAGATTTTTATAAAAATTTCTAAGGTGTGTTAAAAAAATTCATTTTCATTATATACATGTAATAATATAAGACTTTTGGCTTAATTGACTAAATTTTTAGAATCGAATTGTTAAAGAATTAAAAACATCATTCCACGGAACTCAGTATTTGTGGTTTTAAAAAGATTTTTACGTACTGTTGCGACGGCGACGGGACGTCCTTGTTCAACAGCGTTGCGGTAGATTTTAGACCGAGGGTGGACTGTATGTGTTCATAGGTGATGATTGAAGCCAATACCTTGTTGATTATTGAAGGATTGTTTAATTGTACGCCGTCTTAGCGGTTTAAAAGAATTTTGTAATATAACACTTGTGACTTATAATTTAGCTTTAAAGATAGCAAATATAAGCTAAATAAAACTTAAAGTAATGTTCATCCGAACAAGAATTGAGAGAGTCCATCCTGACACGATCGCCTTGGGTCAGGTACGAGGGAAGATTGACTTAGAAGACGCTACGTACAGTGCTCGAGGGAGCAGCTTGTGACGTAGAGTGGCGTGATGATCTGGTGATCATAGTTTGCTGTGGGCACCATAGCCACCGGGGTTTCAGCACCCGACGGTGCTGGGTCGAAAACGTAACACGTACGTATTTAAGTGAATAATGCAAAAATCTATAAGCTAGCATTACAATCTAACTGCTTATTAAAACTGAAATAGTTACTTTCTTACCCGATGAAAATAAATGGTATAAATTCATTCGATCAATAAATCAAAGAAACAACACACATCATGTGACCAAACCTTATTAGGTATGGTTTTGCAAAAGCATTTGAATCTGATAGAAAAAATATATGAGGTAATGTAATAAATATGTCGTGCTTTAACGGTTTTAAAACGTAAAAAAGGTTTTCATTTAATACGACCAGAACAAACTGAACGGAATCGAAATATTGTAGGTAAGAAACCATGTCATCATGTCATCAATCCTTAGAAGCTACAGTTAATGAAAAGATCTCGCACTAACAAAGCAGCTAAATACGAGTACTTCCGTAGTATCAATGTAAGTAATCTTATTTTCTTTTAAGAAAAAAAAAATTTTTTAATTGATTTAAAAAAAAAATAAAACTGAAACTTTGTAGAGAAGGTACACATCACATTACCATACCCTCTTAAGCTGGATTTAAAATAAAAATTATTAATTCATCGTATAAGCTACCTTATACGTAGGAATATGGAATTGAAATTTTCTAGAGTATGAAAACTGCTATCCCTGACTGGAATTCAACCAGGGATCTTCCGGCTGAAGCGTTGCAACACCGCCATGGAGATCGGTTCTTTTGAAGACGTCGGTTACTTTGCGGAAGCATTCTCAATTTTGATATTGAAAATCAGAAACAGTAGCTACTATTCTGCGTAAACTGCATAAACACTACTTGAAGCAGTAAAGGTTCTCCTTTAAATTAATTTAACAACGATCGTCTGTGCGCATTCCGAAGCCTGGTAAGGTTCCTTTTTAATCAGAAACGTTAAACCCCAAACCGGAGCAGCGTACAAAATAATAGATGCGGCAGTAGACATAATGATTCTCCGCTTCGATGCTCGAAATGCAATCTGGATTGATAGAAGTCGTTTCAGAGCAACAAGAGTTTTCTTTGCCTGTTCGCAGACCGCGATCATGTGGTCGCTGAATCTACACGATTTGTCGAGAGTCACTCCTAAATATCGGAGAACACGTTTTCACGGAACATTTACTCTCCTGAGGCGATAAACGCAGGCCGTGATTGGTCAACCATCCATTTATTCGAGTAAGGATCTCGTTGCTCTGAACTCGAAAGTCTGTCAGTTAGCTTGCCATCAACAAGGATAGACAAATCGTCGAAATATGCAATTTCCTCCGTCTGCTCTGAAAGGTCAAGATTAAGTGCCTCGTCAAACACAACCTTTCAGTGGAGGGGCCAAGCGTGGAGCCCTACGAGACCACCTGACATCCGAAAACGTAGATCTTCTTGTATCTCGACGAAGACCCATATCTCCCGAAAATAGTCCTAAATTTGCTGTAGAAGATATGAACTGACTCCTTTCCACCGTAATGCGTCGAGGTTGGCGTCCCGTAGGACCGAGCCGAAGGCATTGCAGACGTCCAATAAGATGAGCATTGGCAATCGTCTCGTTCGCCAAGTGCTCCTCCTCATGCCGTTCGCTCAAGTTGTAACCTTCAGGAGGGCTTCTATAGTCGACCGCTCCTTCTAAAAGCCGAGCTGATTTTTATGTAGTCCGGGGCCGGCGTTAATTTCGGCAACAAGCCGCAAAGCTTGTTGACATTGCGTTCAATTAATTGCATTGCATTGTTTTACATTTGAAGTCAAAGAATGGAAAATTGTTGACTTGTCGTAATTCTAAAACCAGGCGTTTCTGGACATATATTTTTATTATGCTTTTTTCATCACTTTAATCAGAAAAATATGCCTGGAAAGTTAATCCGGAATCTTCCAAAACAATATTCATCAGAGTTGCTACCTGTATTGCTTCCAGGTATGACGTAACTTGTCTATATGGGCAACATTATTCTATTCTATAGCATAATTCACTGTAAAATAAATCCTGATCTAACAAACTATATCTATGCTCTATAAACTCCATAGGCTTAAAGCTACGAATTTATTATTTTTTTAATAGTTGCCGTAACAAAAGACCGAAGTAGCTATACCTAAAAACAAGCTCTTGATAAGCTCACTCTCTATCTACTATTTTGTGTACATTTAACTTACTAAAATCGAATACACAGACGAATTTATTAAAAAAATTGTGACTGAAGGGCGGGAGAAAAAATGAATATATAGCAGACAACAGTAAGCGCGCTGGCGATGGGATGGTTGAACAGGCATATTTAAAATTTGTACGAACTTTTTTTAAATGTCGAATATAATGGATAGGAAAATTTATCATATTTACTATTTTATGTTATGGAGTAGTATTATTTTACGAAAAAGCAATCATTAATTCGTATGAAATTTTGGAGTCTCCATATATCTAGTGCGGCTTTCTTGATTCAGGACCTTTTAGATAATTATGTCGCACATTTGTGTGGCTTGTTGTGTCTCTGGATTATAAGCCAAGAATGTACGGAATATAACAATAGTATCATGGCCGGGGAACAGTATCGAGAAGTTGTTAGCGATAACATACAATCTATTAACCCGTGCCCTGAAATTGATTTTCCGCAAAGAAAAAGTTAGCTTCAACTGTCTGCGTCACAAACAAGTAGTAAATATTAAATCACAAGTAATCATAAACTAATATCAATAAATTATATGCAAATATTCGTAGATATAGAGTTCAAAGTACAGTTAATATCACAAAAAAATAACAGCTTTTGTTAGACAAGATATAATAGTAAGAAAAAACAAATCGATCTATTGAATTTTGTATTTTTTTAATATTCAGCCTGCAGTTACTAATAATCAGATAGATCAATCAATCTACCTACCAATCCGATGATCGAGATTTTACCTTTTACCAATCCGATGATCGAGATTTTTTGTATTTAAATTTTTTCTAAGAAAGATCCATAAAAATATAACTTAAAATATATAAATTTTCATGCCCGTAAAACGGTTGTTTGCAAAAAGTTCGATAAAAACTAAATATCGATTAACATTAAGTAGCATATTAATCGCTTCTGTTGAAGAAGAGAAATATTTACCTGAACGTAATTTCATCCGTCTGTTTCTTATTTTTAAATACACATCGATTTTTTAAGAATGAATTAAAATATCTTGATAAAATCTGATCAGAATTTGTATGCAGACATCATTACTAAATACAGAAATACATATTAAAATATAAATATGAAAATGGTCGCCTTGTAAATTCTTAAATAATAAATAACTCGACCATTATTATTTTATTAAATTCGTTTTAATTACGTAAAATCTTAGTCAAAAGTTACTGAAATATAAATTTACGTACCTGAGTTATAGTGAAAAATATTTTTGAGTCGCTTCTCAAATTCCAAAACGGATAAATAGATGATCAGTAGGTAGAAATAATTATTTAGAAAATTTAGTTTCTTCCTTATGATTTTTTTACAATATTTGTAGTTGTCTTTATATGAAGTTCTACTGTAAATGTTAAATACTATAATAATTACTTTCTATTTTAAATTAAACACATTTCACGTTTCTTTACATACTCCTAGAGTAGTTAAGTTATGCAATATCACATTTAGTAATCTAAAACAAGATAAAGAAACAAGCTGAAAAAGGTTTTTAAATTCTTAAACTAAGTTTAATTTTATTGTATGATATTATTGTGATTACTACCACAGTCGCAATGGTTTTAGTTGACCTAACATGAGAGAAAAATTATTTTGAAAATAGTGTATTTTCAAAAAAAAATTAAAATATAGTGTTAGACATTAAACGAAATGTGAGGTTGAAATACTTTTCCATTGCTCACCGGTCGATAATTATGACTGCTACTGTGAAACTTTTCTATAATTTTTTTAAGATTACTTACAAAGAAACTATCGATATGTAGGCTTATCCATGAAACCGTCCGTCTCCTCGTATTTGACATTAAGCAATAACACATCTCTTAATATGACCCGAAGTGCACGCTGTATTTGAGTTTGTAAAGCCCACCGAAATCCAGCTGACGTTAAGCTCTAAAATCGACACACCATCAGTTTACTAAAATTATTAGCTATATAAAGAACATCATTATTCTCAGAAAAACCGGTTGTTCTTATTCCCGAGTGGTTTATACGCGTTCGCGTCAGTCATAAGTAAAACCGGGACAAATAGTATAAAATAAAAATAATAAGTAATGTTCGTACATACCTTCTTCTTTACCAAAGAAAAAAAAATCTACCACCGATGTTATTAATCCATAACAGTTATAGGAATTCTAAGAAAATAACCAGTGGACAACATATTTGTGCAAATCCGTAGTCTCTTATTATAAAAGAAAGCACTTAGTTTGATGTGCAATAGAAATTAAGTGTATTGAACAAAAATGAAAAATGTTTAAAACTTTTTGAAAATGAGTAAAAAAAAGCTTTAAGTTTGTATAAAAACTGGTCGATGAATAATTATAATTATTTTTTTAATAATGAAATTTTATCAGTTTGCAGTACATTTTAATTTAAAGAGCTGAGCATAAAGAGTGTAAAAGGGTGCGTCAAGAACCAATCATCATTATTGCAAGCTAGCATGTCATGGCATTCAGAATTGTATCATTTTTTTTTTTGTAAAACTTACGTCGTAAACTTATACGAAGGGAAAAATTATAACGTTTTACTTTTAGAATATTCTAATTTTTTATTTCATATGAGACTTTTATTTTTATAAAGTATTTTATTGTTCTTTTTTTATTAAAAAAAATTATTTTTCTGTTATAACAACAGTACTGTTATTCATTTTACTTTAGCCGAGGTAGGATTATCCCAAATCAACGCCTAGAAGCAGGGGTCTTACTGAACTAATATTTAAATCTAATTATTATTATTATTATTATTTCGAGGCGGAAAGCAGGATCAAACGAACGGAAGTTGTGGTGGATGCTGCCACGAACACTGCAGAGTCAAAGGATAGTGCAATATTGACCAGGCAGGAATAGCCCAAGACAGAGAAGAAGAAGAAAAGAGATTCTGGTGGAAACAAGGCACCCATACCATCCACGAGCCGAATTCAACCGAGTCCTCTTACATCCGTGGACACTAGTGAAATTCATCCGTGGACACTAGTAGGAAATAAGAAGGGAAAAAAGAAGGGTCAGAGCTCTGAAGATAAAGAGGTTGAAAAGGAGCAACAAAAATCATCCAGAGGCAGTAGAAAAAAAAAGTGATCCTCATTAAAAAGACCGAGGTGAAATCGTATGCCGAACGCTCAGTCAAATTAGGAAAGGGGTCAAACTGGAGGAGATTGAGGCAGAGGTAGCGGCAATAAGAAAAACTAGGGCGGGAGATGTTCTGATTGAACTCGCCAGCGCTACCAGAGACAAAAAGACCTTTAGCGCTGTCCTGAAGTCTGTCCTCGGAGAAGGAGCCGAAGTCCACAATCTGGAACCGAGGGAGATACTGGAGATCCGAGATCTAGACTGCATCACAGAGAAGGAGGATGTGGAAGCAGCACTGACAAGAGATCTGGGAGATGTAGGAGACTGCCGAGTTAGTGTTACCAGTGCTAATGCCAGGGGGCAGAAAGCAGCATTAATAGAGATTGGAGAGAAGGCTGCTTCCAGACTACTCAGCCAGTCAATCCAAGATAAGGATTGGCTGGTTGTACTGCCAAATCAGACCCAGGGCATAGGTCCCACGGTGTTTCAGGTGCCATGGGTATGGGCTTCTGGCTCGTGGATGTAAGGGGCCTGACAGAAGCCGGTTCTGCCATAAGTGCAGGATAGGGGAGCACAAGGCTAAGGAGTGTTCCGCTCCCGCTCCCCTCGGTGCATGCTCTGCCAAGAAAAAGGGGTGAACGCTTCGCAGCTAGCTCACGCTCCTGGAACAAGTGGAGTGTCAGGTCTTCCGTGCAGCTCTGGAGCAGGCTAAGAGAAGGCTTCGTTAAAATGTTGAACATAATACAGGCCAACCTTAACAGGGGTCGGCTGGCTGATGACTTGCTGCTGCAGCTAGCCAGAGACAGGGAGGCCGATTTGGTGCTGATCAGCGAGCAGTACCGGGACCGTGACGACTCCCAATGGTTCCGAGACTCGCTCGGGACTGCCGCGATATGGATTCCGTATCGCAGCAGAGTCCAAGTTTGGCGGCACGGCGCAGGCGAGGGGTTCGTTTGGATATGCTGCATTGAAGTGACGATTTTTAGCCGTTACCTCGCCCCATGTGATTCGATAGCGGACTTTCGCCGGAAAGTTGACGCGTTGGAGGATGTTATTCTCGCTGCCGCTGGTGAGTTGGTGGTAGCTGGGGACTTCAACTCCAGGGCGGTAGATTGGGGTATGGCGCACACCAACTCCAGAGGGAAATACATTCTGGACATGGTGGCACGTACTGGACTCGTGATCCCCAATACAGGGAACACGACGACGTTCCGCCGCTCAGGATATTTGGAAACCATTCCTGATATTTCCCTCGCCTCCGAAGAGCTGGTCACGCTCGTTCAGGACTGGAAACTTCTCGAGGATTATACCGGTAGCGACAACCAATAAATCTCGTTTAGAGCATTCTTGTCACTGGAGCATTCGTTCCATGTGCCTCAATACCTTCTCAGATTGGTGGACGCATACCTGAGGAACCGCGGTCTCATTTACGAGACCGCGGCAGGCTGGCGTTGGACTACGATCACGTCAGGGAGGCGCAGGGGTCGATTCTCGGCCCCAACCTTTGGAACGCCGTCTACGATGGCTTGCTGAGGCTGGATATACCTGAAGAATCTGCCTTGTTTCGGTGCGCTGACGACGTTGCGCTACTTTTCGCAGACCGCGACGTGGAGCGCGCCCAACTGAGGGTCAATCAAGCCATGCACAGAGTCAGTGCCTGGCTGGACGACCATGGATTGTCTCTAGCCTTCATCTCGATTCCCCCCTAGGGGAGAAGATCCCGCCTCGTTGCGTGTCCGGTCGCTGCACCACCCCCTCCGTTCCTTGCCAGTAGTGGCTTTAACGGAGTCTCTAGCCCTCAGCAAAACGGAGATCGTAGTTCTCACAAAGAAGCGTATCGACACCCTTCTCTCCCTGCGGGTCGGGATAGAGGTTGTCGAGACCAAGCCGGCCGCAAAGTACCTCGGTATGATGATTGACAGGAAACTCAGCTTTGCTGAGCAGCTTCGTACAGCCGCCGACAAAGCTGCGAGAGCCGTAACTGCTCTCAGCCGGCTTATGGCGAATGTCGGCGGACCGAAGGCCAGCAGACGGCGATTGCTGATGTCCACTGTGCATTCCATCCTGTTATACGGGTCGAAAGTGTGGGCCCAGGCATTAAGAGTTGCGAGAAACCGGAAGCGGCTCGCGTAGGTACAACGCACCACAGCCTTGCGAGTCGCTTCCGCGTATCGGATGGTCTCCGAGCCTGCAGTACTTGTGGTCGCCGGCGTCATACCCATTGCTACTTTAGCAAGGGAGCGCCAGGTGATCTACAGGAGGCGACGGGCAGGCGAAGACCGGGTTACGATTGCCAACGGGGAACGCACTCGCACGTTCCTCGCACGGAAAGAGACCTGGGATCACGAGCCCATAGGACGATTGACCGCAAGGGTTATCCCTCTGGTCAGACCGTGGACGGAGCGACGGCATGGAGAGGTGTAGTACTACATGACCTAATTTTTAACGGGTCACGGGTACTTCCGCGCTTATCTCCATGTCATAGGGAAAACGCCGTTCCCCGACTGCCTGTATTGCCTCGGTGTAAGGACGACGCTGAGCACACCTTTTTCAAATGTGCTCGTTGGGCAGCAGATCGAGGGATACTAGAGGCGGATCTTCCTAGCGGAACACTAGAGGCGGAGCACCGAGTCCCCACAACGTGGTTCCGATGATGCTCCTTGACCTGAGCAGCTGGGAAAGTGTAGCCCGATTCGTCGGCAACATTCTCAGGGCCAAAAAGATTGACCCGGATAGTCCTGAATATTAGGTAGCACCTAATCAGGCTAGTATAGGAGGACTCGACCGGAAGTAATGTGTTAAACGGTTCCGGGTCGAGTCCTGGTAGAAAGGGGGTTGGTTTTAGTGGGAATGTCCCGATCATTCCGTGCGTAAATGCATTTCCACCTCACTCCGCAAAAAAAAAAAAATTATTGTTTTCTTTTTGCTTGTACGAAGTAAAGGAAGTATTGTGTTCACGAAAAATTTCGGTTTTCAGATTTAAACGGAAATATCCATTTTGACCATCCCTGAATGCATTTTGACTAGTTTCGGCGTGACGACTCTACGTATGTACGTATGTATCTCGCATAACTCAAAAACGATTAGCTGTGGGATGTTTAAATTGTGGATTTAGGACTGTTGTAACAAATAGTTGTGCACCTCCTCTTTTTATTGCAATCGACTGAATCAAAAGTGTCCAAAAAAGCCCAAAATCAAAACAAGTTGGATTTTGAATTTTTTCTCAAGTGCAGTAATAAGCCTTCATTAAGAACTTTTCAACGATATAAGTGGTACTTATTTTCTTTGGTTCCAGAATTATAGCCAAATGAAATTTTAATTAATGATATATTTTCATCTTAAAGGGGAAGGCACATCGATTTGAATCAGACTTCATCTTCTTTTTTTAGTTTTTTGTTTAATTTTAATATATTGATTTATTAATAATTATTAACCTTTGATTGTAAAAAGGTTTTTACGATAAATAATAATTCAATAATAATTATAAAAAAAAGAAAAAATATCAAAAATTATTAATGAAATGAAATTTTATGTACTTTTCATTTAAAAAAATGTCCATATGTGATTTAATTGGGGTACAAGAAAGGTATGTGGTGTCCGCTTCAGATTTTTAATTTATATTTTAAAGTACTTGAATTTTGAAAAAAGGTAATTAAAAGATCTTATTTTTCAATAGAAATAAGCATTATTTTTTAATGATAAAAGTTGAATACGCGAAAATTTTATGTAGGTAATTAACAGTTGTAAAAAAATAAAAACAAAGAATCTTAATTACCGATTTGTTTTTATCTTATTCACGCATACTAACTTTGTGTACCAAATAGATTATAATTTTAACTTGTAGAAAATAAAATTCCTTCTCATTTCTATTTTCTTCAGAGAAAGTTTATAAAAAAAGGGAAAAACATTTCTACGAGTACTATCAGATCAAGTATTTGGAAGTTTTATTTAATAGTGAAGAATTAAACGTGTTTTTATTATTATTATATATTAATTATCATATTAATCTTAATGTAAGCAGTAATTAAAATTAATAATTTTTATATCGCAAATTTATTGTACTGTTATTGAAAATGTTTCATAGCTACATGTATTATTTCTTTTTAAATAAAAGAATATATTTCGCGATCTTTTCATTAAAAAAAAGTTATACAAATTAAATAAATATACATTGTTCGGCACTTAAAATAAAGATAGGGGCCTATGTTTTAAATTACATGCTTACATAGCAGTAAATTATGATAAACATTATCACTCATTAAAAGTGATATAAAAATAACTTGTTTGCCACGAGTAAACGAAAAACCTCTTTATTAATATTAGTATTTTTATTATTTTTTTAAAATTAAATTTATATCTTGTGTATCTTTTATATATTTATTTGTGAAGTTCCATTATAACACTGTTTCTAGTTAAATAATTTTTTTTATTTTGAATGAAATTAAATTGACCGATCTTTTGATAATTTCAGAAATATTTCTATGGTTGAAATAAAATTACTACGTCAGTTCTCTGAATTTATTTTAAAAAAAAAATAAATGAAAAAATTGTTTATTAACAATGTTTTTTATATCAATCTTTAATATTTGATTAGTTATGTGATTCAACAGCGAATTAACAGGGTGTAGTTAACAGTGAGTTCAAAGAAAACCTGTAATGTATAATATATTTTCGTGTAATAATAGGTAGTCTAAAAGGTATTGAGCATTTTGCGCACGAGATAGCGTTAGCGTATTCTGGCAAAATCGAAAAATACCGGTATATAAGCAGTCATGATATCCCAATTACAGAAAAATTCATCACCAAACGGTGTTAAACCATTTGGAGAAAGTTGGCTACAAAAATAAGCTCGACATTTGGATGCCACATGATCTGAAAAAAAATTTACTCAATGAAATTTCTATCTGCGAATCTACTGAAACGTATCAAAATCGCGCCATTTCTGAAGCGATCGATCACGAATGATGAAAAGTGAATAAACTACTATAACAATGTGCGAAAAAGATCGTGGTCGAAGCAAAGAAAAGCTCCAGTCTATGGCAAAGTCCATACTAACGCGTAGGAAGGTTTTGCTGTGCGTTTGGTAGGACAGGAAAGGCATCATGCATCACGAGCTGCCTCCGCCAGGCAGAACGATATATTTAGACCTTTATTTTCGAAAATTAGCGCGATTGCACCTATCAATTCAAAAGAAACGGCATGACCTGGTCGGCAGAAAGGGTGTCATATACCACGCTGACAACGCCAGACCGCATATATCTTTAACGATCTGTCACAAATCGAGAGAACTTGACTGGGAGGTTTTAATGCATCCACCGTTTAGTCCGGAACTGGTACGTCAGATTAGCATTTTTTTTTTTGGGGGTTCTGCACATTCCCTGAATGGTGATAAGTTAGTTTCAAAAGAGCCCCGTGAAAACCACGCGTCACAATTTTCTTATCAGAGACCACAGAAGTTCTATAGCGACCGGAAAAATGGCAGAAGATAATCAAAAGAATGGTGCGTATGTGATCTATCAGCGTTATTTTCCACTAACAATAAATATATTCTCAATGTTAGCTTCAAAAGGCTTAGTACGTTTTAGACAACCTGATATACGCTTTCTTGTGTATAAAGTAAACATTCCTCCAATGGATATGAAATGTGGATCACTCTTACATAATAAACAGCGCTTTCGTTGTAGCCTTACTATGTCGATCTCATGAGGTAATTTTTGAGATGCGTATGAAAATGATAACCGCCCTCAACCGTCTCTAAGCCCAATTTGTTTTGCGCTTCTACAACGTAAGGTAGTTCATCACAGTAAATAAATAATTTAATAATAAATATTGAGTGTTTGTACACTCACACACGCGCGCACGCATACACACCAAAAACAAAATTGGCGTAGGTAATTAATAATTGAAAAATTAAAAATGTAGGAATTGCTTAACTGCAGTAAGGATGCAATATTTTCTTGTCGTAGTTTTTGAAACTTATTTTTTCACAGAAAGAGTTAAACCGAATGATAAAACTAATTGTTATTCCTAATTTTGAAAATGAGGAATTTCTTGAAATTTATTGATAGGTTAAAATTTTCTGCTTCATTCACCATTAATTGCTGTATTTATTATCAATATCGTAGTTAATTAAGCAACCCCAAAGGTTAGTTTGCTTCATGGATCGTAGTAACGATAAAGTACAACTGCTTAGATTTTTATACACATATTTCTTTATAAATTTCAGAAAACACCGTTCAATATGTAATTGTTTTAACTTCATTTTTATTTTATTTTTTTATTATTATTACTATTTGTAGCTTTCATTACTTTCATCGAGAAGAAGTTATGGCTAACTGTACTGAGTCACTGCGATCCGACTCCGTTTCCATGAAATTAAAAAGTATACCTATACATAAATTGTTTTTGTAAAATTTCTCTTTGATATCAGAAGTTGAGAATAATTTTTTCTAATGGTATTTTTTAATAGCGATTTTATTTTATACATAGCGGTGCTTTTTGCAAATTCAAGGGTTTACAGAAACTTAAACATTTCAATTTCTATTTGTCGTTTTAACACCGGATTAAAAAAAAATTACGGTTATATTACAACATAGTTTACGTTAAGATTAGATTTTAATACGAGCACTTTCTTAGCGAAAAAATGAAGTCCGGATGTAACATTACATTAAGTGTTTCTTATCGTATTTTTTTTTAATAAAATATTTTTTTAACAGACCTAAACAAGTTCAAGAAGTATAAATATAAATATATAAACTTATTAAAAAAAAATTATCTTCAAAATTAATTTAAGCATTCAGAAATTTGATCGGGATAGAAAAAAATTGATTTAATTTTTCAGGTCCATAAATATTTATTTATGCAAACAGATTAGATCACAATGAATTCGTAGATAATAATGAATAAATAAATATTAAAAAAAATCCGTTAGTAACAAATAATATCTACATGCAGTATAACTGATGGAAAAAAATTATTCTACTATAGTATAAAAATGATACACGAAAAATAAAATAACGAAAGATTGTGTCTCGTAACGATCGTGAAATAGTTGTATTGACAGTGTAGGCAGGAATTTCATTGTAATAGAGCATTTCGTATTCTAAAGAATTTAACTTCACTAAATACTATGGCCCACAATATTTGACCTTATTCACTAAATATCTATTTTATAAATAGTTTTCTGAAGGCCATTATTGTAATTTTATTTCAAATCAAATGCATTACTGTTAGAGCATATACTTTTTAATTTGATTTTATTCAAACATTAAAGAACGGGATTAGTATGTACACTTTTATATTGAAAGTGATTTGAATTAGTAAACGGATTAGAACACAGAATTAATTAAATAATTATCAGACTAGGCAGTTTTGAAGAGAAAATACTAAAGTTAAGAAATACAAAATTTTACGAAAAAGCTTTAGCAAAAATAATTTTTTATAATTATAAATATAATTCAGAAGAAATGAATATCTTGTTTATGGAAAATATGTGTTTAAATAAAATCATCTTTACGATGTTTACTTACCTACTTATTATTATAAGTTGTAAAAGTGTTTGATACTCGAATTTTTACTTTTCTTAACGCTTATTAGGTTCCCTGTAACAAGAAATAATAAAAATTATGAAGCAATTCACTCAATCGCAAACTAATTTGTGTGTGTGGCTGTGTATAAGAGGTGTCTTGCTAATATCGCTGAAACTGGTGAATGTATAATCATCAAACTGGTATAGTGGTATAGGGGCTCGCGTTCGTGAATGCAAACCATTGATAAATAAATGTTTCACAAAAAGGGGTAGTGGTTGGATATTTTCCCTTTAACCCATGACTATTATCCTTAGTCCTTTAGATCGAAGACTCTGTTGCGATATCGGGAAATGTTTAGTGGGAAATTTACTGGACGAAAGATTTCTGCATTAATGTAAAACGAATGTGAAAAAACTTCTTACGACCCACTACATCGTGGATATCGGTGTTTTTGGTGGTTGGGTTTCAATTAACCACACCTGTCAGGTATGTTTGACCTGAGTCTGTGCAAAACTGCACCTCACTCACAAACACATCACGAACAAGGAACGTGGCTGCCTACGGGCCCGAATCCAGAAAGCTGCAGGGGATATCTGGATACTAAATAAAATAATTGCTCAAAAGTAAAACACCCCACTCATTCCACCAAAATAAAAAAAAAATGAATGAAATGTTCTGAAATTTAATCTTTTACCTCTCTCTTTTTCTGTTTAGCCTCCGGAACCACCGTAAAGTATTGCTTCAGAGGATGAATGAGGATGAGATTTATGATTGTGAACGAAGTATAGTCTTGTACAGTTTCAGGTCGACCACTCCTGAGAAGTGTGGGTAATTGAAACCCAACCACCAAAGGACACCGGTATTCACGACCTAGTATTGAAATCCGTATAAAAGTAACTGCCTTTATTAGGATTTGAACATTAGAACTCTCGACTTCGAAATAAGCTGATTTGCGATGACGAGTTCACCACTAGACTAGTCCGATGGGCTAAATCTTTATCTATTAAAGTACAAGTACCTATTATAAGTACAAATCCAATTTTAAGTAGAAAAACAGTCGTGCAGGAACCAAAGGATTTCCTCTTAGCTTAGGTAATTCGAAGGTAGTATCTGATATGTTTGCCCTTTTTCTTTTCGCAAATGATCGTGTTCATTTTTATTAAATAGAATTTACGGTTTGAAAATGTTAGGAGGAGAAGATGCGTTAAATACAGCAAAGATAGTTCGCAATAATTCCAGCTTCTTAAAACTTTCAAGTTTTTTATTTTTATTTATTTTTTTTTTAATAAATAATTTTATTTAAAATAAATAAAGAGTTCATTTTGTTATTTATAATTTCATGATTTTACTGTTACTATTAACCCTCCTCCCCCATTAATTTACTTACGAAGGATAAGTGCAATGTATTTTTTTTTTTTTTTTTTTGTCTTCAGTCATTTGACTGGTTTGATGCAGCTCTCCAAGATTCCCTATCTAGTGCTAGTCGTTTCATTTCAGTATACCCTCTACATCCTACATCCCCAACAATTTGTTTTACATACTCCAAACGTGGCCTGCCTACACAATTTTTCCCTTCTACCTGTCCTTCCAATATTAAAGCGACTATTCCAGGATGCCTTAGTATGTGGCCTATAAGTCTGTCTCTTCTTTTAACTATATTCTTCCAAATGCTTCTTTCTTCATCTATTTGCCGCAATACCTCTTCATTTGTCACTTTATCCACCCATCTGATTTTTAACATTCTCCTATAGCACCACATTTCAAAAGCTTCTAATCTTTTCTTCTCAGATACTCCGATTGTCCAAGTTTCACTTCCATATAAAGCGACACTCCAAACATACACTTTCAAAAATCTTTTCCTGACATTTAAATTCATTTTTGATGTAAACAAATTATATTTCTTACTGAAGGCTCGTTTAGCTTGTGCTATTCGGCATTTTATATCGCTCCTGCTTCGTCCATCTTTAGTAATTTTACTTCCCAAATAACAAAATTCTTCTACCTCCATAATCTTTTCTCCTCCTATTTTCACATTCAGGGGTCCATCTTTGTTATTTCTACTACATTTCATTACTTTTGTTTTGTTCTTGTTTATTTTCATGCGATAGTTCTTGCGTAGGACTTCATCTATGCCATTCATTGTTTCTTCTAAATCCTTTTTACTCTCGGCTAGAATTACTATATCATCAGCAAATCGTAGCATCTTTATCTTTTCACCTTGTACTGTTACTCCGAATCTAAATTGTTCTTTAATATCATTAACTGCTAGTTCCATGTAAAGATTAAAAAGTAACGGAGATAGGGAACATCCTTGTCGGACTCCCTTTCTTATTAGGGCTTCTTTCTTATGTTCTTCAATTGTTATTGTTGCTGTTTGGTTCCTGTACATGTTAGCAATTGTTCTTCTATCTCTGTATTTGAACCCTAATTTTTTTAAAATGCTGAACATTTTATTCCAATCTACGTTATCGAAAGCCTTTTCTAGGTCTATAAACGCCAAGTATGTTGGTTTGTTTTTCTTTAATCTTCCTTCTACTATTAATCTGAGGCCTAAAATTGCTTCCCTTGTCCCTATACTTTTCCTGAAACCAAATTGGTCTTCTCCTAACACTTCTTCCACTCTCCTCTCAATTCTTCTGTATAAAATTCTAGTTAAGATTTTTGATGCATGACTAGTTAAACTAATTGTTCTGTATTCTTCACATTTATCTGCCCCTGCTTTCTTTGGTATCATAACTATAACACTTTTTTTGAAGTCTGACGGAAATTCCCCTTTTTCATAAATATTACACACCAGTTTGTATAATCTATCAATCGCTTCCTCACCTGCACTGCGCAGTAATTCTACAGGTATTCCGTCTATTCCAGGAGCCTTTCTGCCATTTAAATCTTTTAATGCTCTCTTAAATTCAGATCTCAGTATTGTTTCTCCCATTTCATCCTCCTCAACTTCCTCTTCTTCCTCTATAACACCATTTTCTAATTCATTTCCTCCGTATAACTCTTCAATATATTCCACCCATCTATCGACTTTACCTTTCGTATTATATATTGGTGTACCATCTTTGTTTAACACATTATTAGATTTTAATTTATGTACCCCAAAATTTTCCTTAACTTTCCTGTATGCTCCGTCAATTTTACCAATGTTCATTTCTCTTTCCACTTCTGAACACTTTTCTTTAATCCACTCTTCTTTCGCCAGTTTGCATTTCCTATTTATAGCATTTCTTAATTGCCGATAGTTCCTTTTACTTTCTTCATCATTAGCATTCTTATATTTTCTACGTTCATCCATCAGCTGCAATATATCGTCTGAAACCCAAGGTTTTCTACCAGTTCTCTTTATTCCGCCTAAGTTTGCTTCAGCTGATTTAAGAATTTCCTTTTTAACATTCTCCCATTCTTCTTCTACATTTTCTACCATATCTTTTTTACTCAGACCTCTTGCGATGTCCTCCTCAAAAATCTTCTTTACCTCCTCTTCCTCAAGTTTCTCTAAATTCCACCGATTCATCTGACAACTTTTCTTCGGGTTTTTAAACCCCAATCTACATTTCATTATCACCAAATTATGGTCGCTATCAATGTCTGCTCCAGGGTAAGTTTTGCAGTCAACGAGTTGATTTCTAAATCTTTGCTTAACCATGATATAATCTATCTGATACCTTCCAGTATCGCCTGGCTTTTTCCAAGTGTATATTCTTCTATTATGATTTTTAAATTGGGTGTTGGCAATTACTAAATTATACTTCGTGCAAAATTCTATAAGTCGGTCCCCTCTTTCATTCCTTTTGCCCAGCCCATATTCACCCACTATATTTCCTTCCTTGCCTTTTCCAATGCTTGCATTCCAATCTCCAACTATTATTAAATTTTCATCTCCCTTTACGTGTTTAATTGCTTCATCAATCTCTTCGTATACACACTCTACCTCATCATCATCATGGGCGCTTGTAGGCATATAAACGTTAACAATCGTTGTCGGTTTAGGTTTTGATTTTATCCGTATTACAATGATTCTATCGCTATGCGTTTTGAAATACTCCACTCTCCTCCCTATCTTCTTGTTCATCACGAAACCTACTCCTGCCTGCCCATTATTTGACGCTGAGTTAATTACTCTAAAATCACCTGACCAAAAGTCGCCTTCCTCTTCCCACCGAACCTCACTAATTCCTACTATATCCACATTCACCCTATCCATTTCCCTTTTTAAATTTTCTAGCCTACCAACCTTTTTTAAGCTTCTAACATTCCACGCTCCGACTCGTAGAATGTTATTTTTTAATTTTCTGGTGACCCCTTCCTTAGTAGTCCCCACCCGGAGATCCGAACGGGGGACTATTTTACCTCCGGAATATTTTACCAAGGAAGGCGCCTCCATTGTTGCTATGTGAAAATGCAGAGAGCCACATTTTCTTGGAAAAAAAGCAGCTGTAGTTTTCCATTGCTTTCAGCTGCGCAGTACTCAGAGGACTGAGTGATGTTGATACGGCCGTTTAAGTCATTGTGACTCACGCCCCTAACAACTACTGAAAGAGCTGCTGCCCTCTTTCAGGAATCATTCCTTAGTCTGGCTCTCAACAGATACCTCTCCGATATGGTTGCACCTTCGGTCCAGCTACTCTGTATCCCTGAGCACTCAAGCCCCCTCACCAACGGCAAGGTCTCATGATTCATAGAGGAGGGTGCAATGTATGTAAACAAAAATTAAATTTTCACAGTACGGTAAAGTTATTTATCCCTTATTGAAATTTCATTATTTCAAAATCTTTGAGGTAAAATTTTAAAATTTGTAAAAAGTAGAAACAATTTTATTGAATCCAAAAAGTCAAACTTAACAAAAAGAGTAATAAATGTTATTTCGATTTCTAATATCAAGAAATAAAAATTTGAGTTTATGAGATCAGTATTACGAAGAATAATGATTTCTTATGAAATTTCATTAGATCGGTAGTCTATGATCTATGATGTCAGTAAAAATGGATGGACCTATATAAAATATTTTAAAATTAAAATGCATGTTACGAAACTTTTATTAAATCATGCTTGCAATTACGAAACTTTAATTTTAGTCATTTCCCATCACGTTCTATATTTAGTGCGTCAAATTCTCAAAAGTTTTATTTCTGTGTTAAAAATCTTCATCATTTCACGGATATCATTGAATATTATACATTTGTTTCAATGAGTATACAAAGATTCAGAGATACCCGTGAAATAAGTGTTGATCAATTCATTTTGAAAGAGATCATTAGAAGAATATCCTTTTTCTGATCTTCAACATTTCGTCTTTGTATATCGACTAGAGCCTTCTTCTCATGTTTCCTCTTTCTTCTTACCCGATTCTCCGTACGCAGTTTGTGTTTTTGCTATCTGAAAACCTTCAGTGAGCTCAAGGAAGTGGAGATATCTTTTAGCGAATTCTGGGTCTTCTTCTTACTTATTTTATCTTGTTCTTCTGTTCTTATAGCGAGAGCAATTGTGCAGGATTCACTAATTATAGGTCGGCATCCATCTTTAATAATACATTTCAAAAGTACGAGAAAACGTATTAGTATTTATATCACGATTGGGTTGAGTTTTTGAGTAAAATTTTGTAATATTACAGCTGCAGGTAGTCTGAAGTCTGGGACAGGGTTTCGCGTAATAGAATTTCATCGATTTTTTGTCTGAAAATACTTATGTACGGCAAAGTCGTATGTGCCTCTTAAGGTATTAAAACCTTTAAATGATTTCTCTGGACTAATGTATTACAATGGATTTGAGAAATGAGAAAGTAAGTCAATCGAAGACAAAAAGGAATGTTTAGTATTCATTTTTCGTAGTAAGTCTAGCACAAGATGCTTATTATTGTTTTGAATGGTTAAGTCATTTTCAGAAGTTACTTTTAAATCATATCCGGTCACCTACAATCGTTACGGTTATGTCACTTGAAACAATTAATAAAAGTAAAATAATAAAACCTTTTTAAGAAAGAACATTAAATCATGTGCAGATAGTAAAATTGAAAGGTAGTATGATGCCATGCAAGGATTATTTTTATACAAACTACTTTTTACGAATTATGAAGCCCAGAAAATTAATTTATTATGAAAACAAAAATACTAAGGAATTCGTTTGAATTAATTACACACACACACACACACACACACACACATATATATATATATATATATATATTCACGCACGATCGTACGAACTCGCACGCGCACGCGCGCGTGTGCGTGTGTGTTTATATATATAATATATACACGTACACAGAAAAAGTTATTTAAAATTAATAATTTTTTTTCTGATTTCTAAATCGTGTTTTGGAATATTTTATATTTCCTTTTTATTTTCATTGACATTCGTTTTATATTATTTTTATTCAGAGTAATAATAATAATAATATAACCCTTCATGCATAAATTATATTATCATAAAGCGTGTAAATTATATTACGTGTTAAACCTGAACACCGTTTAGGCGCGGCTGCGTGCGGGTGCGTTTTTTTGATCATCGGAACAAATTTTACTGTGCATTTGTTTTGTAAAGATTTGTTTTGTGTGCCTCAAGAGCATAATATGCTTTGAAGTTATCCCCTTATTAAAAGAAATGGTAAACCCTTATTTTATACAAAATTAAGTTTTGTTTCTATATCCATTTTATTTCGTTTACATTATAGAAACCTTCGACTGGACTTATTGAGGTACATCATGGTAGTCCACGTAGAAAATATATGTTGTTGAATAGCCGTGTAAGAATGTATAACTCAGAAGAAGAGAAATTTTAGCATTAAAAATTAATACTTTTAGGAGAGCCAACAAGGACTGCACATAAAACGAAACATAAATTATTAGAAACAACTGATTTTGATGTACGTTCTTGTGGAAAAAGATGCTAAGTAATCTGTAGATACTTGCTATTACTTAAATGTCGATTGTAATTCTATGAAAGGTTGACCTTGCGTACATTACATGATAAACTAGAAGTAAAAAATAAATCATTTGGCCTCTCATCTGAGTAACATTTAAACAATTTATCTCAAGATAAATTATATCTGCTTGAATTATTAATTAAATTTAAAATTAAACAATTAATTAATTTTTCTGTTTGTAAAAATCAAGACGAATTTTATTTAATGAAAAAATAATTATTCCATTTGTCACGTTTACAGGTTTTATGTAATTAAAACAAAGATTTTAAATCAATAAATTGGAATCAGCGCAACTGTCAGACAGGGTAAAATTTGGATGAAAATTTTTGAACATTTTTTTTTACGAATACCTCTAAAACTTTTCACAGTATTCAAGGAATAATAGAATAAATATTTACTATAACAATTGTTCAACTATGAAGATTTCTGAAAATAGAAATAAAAGTTTGTGAAAATTTTTACAGATAATTTTAAAATTATTTCAACGGAAATATAAATTTTGACCATCTCTGAATCCATTTTGACTAGTTTCGGCGTGACGACTTACGTATGTATCTCGCATAACTCAAAAACTATTAGCCGTAGGATGTTGAAATTTTGGATTTAGGGCTGTTGTAACATCTAGTTTTGCACCTCCCTTTTTGATTGCAATAGACTGGACCAAAACTGTCCAAAAAAGCCCAAAATCCAAAAACTTTGTATTTTGGACTTATCTTAACTGTAGTAATAAGCCCTCATTAAGAGCTTTTAACGATGTATCATAAGTGATATTTATCTTCATTGGTTCCAGAGTTATAGCTAAATCAAATTTTAATTATTGGAATATTTGGATCTTACAAGGGAAAGGCACATCGGTCGAATCAAATTTCATCTCTTTTTTAATTTAAATATATTGATTTATTAATAATTATTAACCTCTGATTTAAAAAAAAAAAATTGAAATAAATAATATTTCGATGATGACAATAAAGAAAAAGAATATGAAAAAATATCAGAAGTTATTGATGAAATGAAATTTTATGTACTTTTCATTTTAAAACAATGTGTATATGTAATTTAATAGGCGTACAAGGAAGTTATGTGGTATCCAAATCAGATTTTTTATTCATCTTATAAGTTAGAATGAATTAATTTTAAGGAATGAACTAATTTTTAGGGTCTAATTTTATATCATTAATTTTTATGATATAATTTGAAAATTGTAGGCTATATTTCTAAATCATAAAATATATTTTTAATTTTTTTTTCTCAAGATACATTTAGGAAACATTTTAGGAAACTGGAAAAACTTTTTTTTTTTTTTTTTGAAAATAAATTTTAATCTAATTATGTTAGGTTCCGCTATATATAAATAAACAAATATATATATATATATATATATATATATATAAAGGAAATTAACCGACACTAAGACAATATGCCGCGACATAGCGAAGTATAAAGGTTTCGATTACTGATGAAATTTTCCAAGTTATTGGTCCGAGTTCAGATTTCTTCAGGATTAATAAAGTTTGATTTATATGATATTTAGCGATTAGCATACCCTTAATTCAATCCTACTTAAGTCGGTTACATAAAAAATTTTAAAGCACTATGTAAGAGAGAAAGCGGGAGAAACCTATTTTCCCAGAAAGCAATATTTTAGATTACAAAAATTTATGAAACTTTTTGCAATATTTATCTATTTATCTTTTTTACTTAAACGTTGTTTGGAATTATTACATATAATATACCACGCAAAATATGTGGCAGAATTATGTTTCAGGAAATCAGTAATTATCATTAATGGCGTATTAATAGTATTATTATTGTTGTTTGTTTTTCTTTTATTTATTTATTTATATTTTTTTAAGAGCAAGGAAGGAAGTTTCGTGTTTGTTAATAACAAACATTTTTTATAATTATAAACTTATAATTTAATACTTATATTTATGTTACCCGATTAACTTGAATTAACGTCATAAATATGTGGGAATTATGAAAATGAATATTACATAATCACGTAATTTTTTAATAATAATAATAATAATTTTTTTTATATTGCAATTATTATAATAAAATTTAAAAAAAAAACCACATTACATTAATATTTTTATTAGTTAAAACTCAGATTTTAATCTAACCTTTTACATTTTTTTTTTGTCTTCAGTCATTTGACTGGTTTGATGCAGCTCTCCAAGATTCCCTATCTAGTGCTAGTCGTTTCATTTCAGTATACCCTCTACATCCTACATCCCCAACAATTTGTTTTACATACTCCAAACGTGGCCTGCCTACACAATTTTTCCCTTCTACCTGTCCTTCCAATATTAAAGCGACTATTCCAGGATGCCTTAGTATGTGGCCTATAAGTCTGTCTCTTCTTTTAACTATATTTTTCCAAATGCTTCTTTCTTCATCTATTTCCCGCAATACCTCTTCATTTGTCACTTTATCCACCTATCTGATTTTTAACATTCTCCTATAGCACCACATTTCAAAAGCTTCTAATCTTTTCTTCTCAGATACTCCGATTGTCCAAGTTTCACTTCCATATAAAGCGACACTCCAAACATACACTTTCAAAAATCTTTTCCTGACATTTAAATTAATTTTTGATGTAAACAAATTATATTTCTTACTGAAGGCTCGTTTAGCTTGTGCTATTCGGCATTTTATATCGCTCCTGCTTCGTCCATCTTTAGTAATTTTACTTCCCAAATAACAAAATTCTTCTACCTCCATAATCTTTTCTCCTCCTATTTTCACATTCAGCGGTCCATCTTTGTTATTTCTACTACATTTCATTACTTTTGTTTTGTTCTTGTTTATTTTCATGCGATAGTTCTTGCGTAGGACTTCATCTATGCCGTTCATCTAACCTTTTACATACATATTTATTACTAGCCGGCCCCGTATAGCCAGGACCTGGACCCTCGGGGCCCAGGTGAACCCCAAAGACCACGTGGCCTGCCCCAGGGCCGCACAGCTCTCTCCGGTTCCCATTCCCATCTACCCACAGGGCTCCACCCCCTGCACCTTCGCACTGTTCGTTATCCTCATGGTTGTGATAATAACACTTATAAATAATAATTAAAGCATTCAGGCTTTATAAAAAAACCGAAAAAGATACTAAATTACAAAAAACAGAATAATTGTAAGTATAACTTAAGTACATACATCTTTGACGACTAAAAATTCATAACTTAAAAAAATAACGTATTATTGTGGCCATGATGGCAGAAATACATTTTGTAAAAGATTAAATCTTTTTTTTCCGTAGTGAATATTTTTAATTCACAACTTCACGCTCCTGTGGGGGGGGGGGGTGTGGGTGAAGAAAAATTGAATATTAAAAATGAATATTTTTAATATATTAACCTTAAGAGAGCTAAATCTCGGTCTATGGGTTAAACCTTTCCTGAGATAACACAAATGTGTCCTGCAAATTTGAAAGTAATCGATTGAATAGTTCTCGCATGATGCGAGAACAATCAAACTTTATATATGTACATATTGATTCAAATCATTCAGTTCAAATCCAGCTCATTCAGCGTTAGAGACTGCACTTTACAGTTCATTAAAGTTTGTATCAACATACTTGTTGGCTCCAGACTTGTTGGCTACAGTCTGGAATGAAGTTGACTTGAAGGTGGGATGTATGTCGCATTACAAATGGAAGCCACATCGAACCAAAGTGAATGTTTAGTGACAAACACGATGTGTTTTTCTAAGAAATGAGACCTCAACCGAATCTGTAAGTTATCTAAATAAATTTTTATATGCTTTTAAATCTATGAAGTCCTATTTAAATCAATCGGATACTTTACTGGCATTGATTATTTATTTTTAAACAGTGGAAAAATTATAATGGTAAAAGTTAAAAAAATTCATAAGTACTAAAAAAAATTTTAAAATCGAGATTTTTAAACTTTGATTGGCTCCCCCAACCCCAGTATTACCCAAAAGTATTTTTTTTTCGGGTCCCATTTATTACTACTATGCTTAGGAATACATAAAAAAGATTGTTAAAAAATACAATAAATAAAAAGATAGCTTTTTTCGGTTTTTGTTTGGAAGGAAAGAAACTGGAGGAAAATTTTTTTAAACGGTAAGATAAGCATGTACACTAGTACTAAGCTTAATATAACGTGTGGTTATGTTTGCAAAATGTTTAGAAGATTGACTCCAAAGAAACTACCTACCTCAACCCGTAAACCTTTACCAACAAATCGCCTCATATGCCTAAGTTTCTGTGCCAAATTTCATCAAAATGGGTTCATTCAGTCAAAAGTTGTTAAACTTTAAACATGCCATCATCACACGTACATACGTACGAAAATTTCCTTCCAATTTGTTTTTTTGTTTTTGGGGCCCCTGAGTCATGAAACGCCAAAAAATTAAAAAAAACCGTACTTAATTTTTGGCTGATTACAATACTTTCCTTCTTGCAGCGTAGATCTAGAGGTATGATGCCAGGATAGTAAAAATTAATAGAACTTATATTTACCATAATATATTCGAAATATTTGTTTTGCTGGCCAGTAACTGAATGTTTAGCTTTTTCTAAAAATTCCTTCCCATTCATCTTTTAAACGACAGCTTTACTTTTATCTTGTGTCTTCCGCAATATGTTTCAATTTCTTTCAAACTATCAAGAAATTCGGTTTACATTTTTATTCTGAATAGTAATGCGATGCTATAAATATATCTATGATGTATTTCTGTATTACCTAAATCTTGTTTGCTTGTTTATTACCACCACTACATTTTTAAAAAGCTTTCACAGAATAATCGATCAAGTTTTCATTTCAGTACTTTTCTCTTTTATACAGTTAATTTTCAATAAATTTCAATTTTTTATAATATCTAGATTATAAGATATTCCTCTTAATCTCTATATAAATAACAAATTTTCTTTACTCAAAAGTCGCTTTCATCCGCTTTCAGTTAAAACGAATTTTGAAATAATATGAAATGTAAGATTACTGGGGGAGTACGATTACATTTTTACAAATCACAAAAAAAGTTTATAAAATTTCTTGTTCTACGAAATCATATCGATAAATATAAAATATTAGTATTTTTTTCATAAATATTATCTATTTAGATTCGTTAAAGAAGTGTTGAAACTTTTACGAATATTTTCCTTAAGAAATTTCCCCTTTCATTTATAGCTTTTGTTATAACCATTTAATGGTTATAACAAAAGCCACTAACAATTCACGTTAGTGGCAAATAAATAAATAGTAATTTAATTTTTTTTTCTGTAATTTAAATTTTATCTGATTACATTCTTAGATTAGACAAATTTTTATTAGACGCTACGTTTAAATATTACGTTATTTCGTTTATTATTATTGTACGAGTAAATTAATTGAACATTACTGGAGGACATTTTTATATAAAAAAATTATCGTTATATTTTAATATAAAGATTACCGCTGTGTTTTATACATCACTGTATATTATATATTTTTTATAATATTATATCCGAATATTTATTTGTTAATAGCTCTGTTTTTTGTTGGACAAGTAAAACATAATTTTTTAGATTATATTCTGCCATTTCTGTCTTGTACATCAAACAATGATAGTTTTAATAAATATTTATGAAAATTAGTTAATTTCTGGGTTAATACTGCTTTAAAAATGTGATAAAATTTCGCCTATTTTATTTAACGTACAAAGATTAAAGAAACAGTGTCACAGCCTTGTACTAGATGTTTTTTTTTTTTTTTTTTTTTGGTTTTTTGTTGTTTTTTTTCCTTTAATTAGTGACTTCGTTAAAATTCATAATTTGCATTACAATCTATGTATATTAGATGCCCGTTATGTGAATAACTAAGGTGATTAATAATATAAATCGTATCTTGAGGACATGCAAGTCAAAAGTAAGAGATAATTCGTAACAAAATTTCTCGTATTTAAATTTGTATAGTTTATTACGAGTAGAAGTTTCTTATTATAATCAAAGATTAAAATAATTTCATAAATTGTCATTTTTTTTTTTTTTTTTTTTTTGTCTTCAGTCATTTGACTGGTTTGATGCAGCTCTCCAAGATTCCCTATCTAGTGCTAGTCGTTTCATTTCAGTATACCGTCTACATCCTACATCCCCAACAATTTGTTTTACATACTCCAAACGTGGCCTGCCTACACAATTTTTCCCTTCTACCTGTCCTTCCAATATTAAAGCGACTATTCCAGGATGCCTTAGTATGTGGCCTATAAGTCTGTCTCTTCTTTTAACTATATTTTTCCAAATGCTTCTTTCTTCATCTATTTGCCGCAATACCTCTTCATTTGTCACTTTATCCACCCATCTGATTTTTAACATTTTCCTATAGCACCACATTTCAAAAGCTTCTAATCTTTTCTTCTCAGATATTCCGATTGTCCAAGTTTCACTTCCATATAAAGCGACACTCCAAACATACACTTTCAAAAATCTTTTCCTGACATTTAAATTAATTTTTGATGTAAACAAATTATATTTCTTACTGAAGGCTCGTTTAGCTTGTGCTATTCGGCATTTTATATCGCTCCTGCTTCGTCCATCTTTAGTAATTTTACTTCCCAAATAACAAAATTCTTCTACCTCCATAATCTTTTCTCCTCCTATTTTCACATTCAGCGGTCCATCTTTGTTATTTCTACTACATTTCATTACTTTTGTTTTGTTCTTGTTTATTTTCATGCGATAGTTCTTGCGTAGGACTTCATCTATGCCGTTCATTGTTTCTTCTAAATCCTTTTTACTCTCGGCTAGAATTACTATATCATCAGCAAATCGTAGCATCTTTATCTTTTCACCTTGTACTGTTACTCCGAATCTAAATTGTTCTTTCACATCATTAACTGCTAGTTCCATGTAAAGATTAAAAAGTAACGGAGATAGGGAACATCCTTGTCGGACTCCCTTTCTTATTAGGGCTTCTTTCTTATGTTCTTCAATTGTTATTGTTGCTGTTTGATTCCTGTACATGTTAGCAATTGTTCTTCTATCTTTGTATTTGAACCCTAATTTTTTTAAAACGCTGAACATTATATTCCAATCTACGTTATCGAAAGCCTTTTCTAGGTCTATAAACGCCAAGTATGTTGGTTTGTTTTTCTTTAATCTTCCTTCTACTATTAATCTGAGGCCTAAAATTGCTTCCCTTGTCCCTATACTTTTTCTGAAACCAAATTGGTCTTCTCCTAACACTTCTTCCACTCTCCTCTCAATTCTTCTGTATAAAATTCTAGTTAAGATTTTTGATGCATGACTAGTTAAACTAATTGTTCTATATTCTTCACATTTATCTGCCCCTGCTTTCTTTGGTATCATAACTATAACACTTTTTTTGAAGTCTGATGGAAATTCCCCTTTCTCATAAATATTACACACCAGTTTGTATAATCTATCAATCGCTTCCTCACCTGCACTGCGGAGTAATTCTACAGGTATTCCGTCTATTCCAGGAGCCTTTCTGCCATTTAAATCTTTTAATGCTCTCTTAAATTCAGATCTCAGTATTGTTTCTCCCATTTCATCCTCCTCAACTTCCTCTTCTTCCTCTATAACACCATTTTCTAATTCATTTCCTCCGTATAACTCTTCAATATATTCCACCCATCTATCGACTTTACCTTTCGTATTAAATTGTCATAGGGGTTTTATTTTACCCTAAATTACTAAGACATATTCTTTCTCGCATAATGAAAGTTTATCTCCATAAACTTAATCAACAATCAATCTGTCAATCGTTAATTAATTATCAATCATCTGTTTTAAAAATGTCTACTGAATGAGTCATATTGAATTGAGAATTTTTTTTATTTTTAATAAAATATTTTTTCAAGAGTTTTTCCTTATTATCAACATATTTATTATGAAAATAGTCACGACAATTTAAACAATTGTTAAGCTTTAAATTATGGTTTATTTTAATATTATTCGGAAAAATATTAGACGAAATATTTTTATCGGTCTTAAAATAACAGAAAATGCTGGTTCAAAGTTTCAATATTAAAATACTTTTAAATTATGGCTGTTTTTTTCTTCAAAATTCATTAATTTTACTAGCATCTTGTATTCATAAATATTTTACTTCTACTCTAATAAAATTTCTTGTAATTTCAAAAATATAAAGAAAAAACATTTTGCTGTTTCTTTGAACTTAGAAAGACATGCGATTGCACAAAACTTCCCGTTGTCGCATTTATATACAACGACTTTAACCCAAAACAATGAAATTTCTAACAGATGCACCGATGTAAATCTCAAAAAATAAATATTTATTATAACTACGTTAATACTGTGTTAATTAAAGTTGCTTTAAATAATGTCAGATTAGAAACTAATTCTCATAGTTAGTCGTTAATCTGATTCCGTACGCTGTCAATCGTGTAATGAGCTAAACCGACGATTTTCCAAAATTAAAATAATAATAATAATTATATCCATTCATACCTATTAGCTAATTTCATTAAGTGTATATCTGAACATAATGGACAAATGTTTATTAAAAGTTTCATAACTTTTAACAACAATGTTCCTATGAGCTGTGTCGTGTTAGTAGTGTGCTGAAAAATAATATATCACGTACTGAAAAATAATATAATTTCTTAAAATAAGGTTACTTTTCCTTTGTGTGATCGATTTTTCTATATTAAAACTATTTTAATATTTAGCCAACGTGTAAGTAGGTAGATAACTTTTTTCTGTTTTGAATGACTAAAAATGGAAGAAAGAAAAATTTATACAAATTTTTACTGCAGAAAATATTTATAAATAACTTAAAATTTATTAAAAGTACTCTGTTAAATCACTGTTATATGTAGAAAATATGTACGTAGAAATAAAGTAATAAACCTAATTAATCAAAACAATAATATTTTTAACAATAGAACAGATCATCTTAAAATCTGTTCATCTGAATCTTTAACAAATCTTCGTCATTTGCAAAGTGAGTTCCATAGATTTGTATCTGAAGTTATATTTACGGGAAGCATCTTATGGGATACGTCTGAAGCTATATTAACAACACATTCGATCGACTATATGTAGAAGAAAGGATAATGACTATAGTTTTGAAGAATTTCAACATTACATACAGCACACTAATTATAACCGGTTTTACTAGTCCGTTATAAGTATAACGATTGATATTGTTTTTATACTAAACTTTCCAGAAGATTTATTATCTCTTTACTTATCTGCGAGACTAAATTATTCATATTAAAGAACATTGCATTGTAAGATGTAATATAAAATTTGAAAATTTACAGAATTATATATTATCTAGTTAAAATGCTTGCTGAATACAGTATTATCTTCAAGTAACATACCTTATAAAGTTCGAGTAGTATATATTTCTGCATGAAGTTGAATGACTTAAGTGCATGTACGATTTAGCCGGTCTAGGACAAAAAGGATCACCCACCGAGTTGGTCTAGTGGTGAACGCGTCTTCCCAAATCAGCTGATTTGGAAGTCGAGAGTTCCAGCGTTCAAGTCCTAGTAAAGCCAGTTATTTTTACACGGACTTGAATACTAGATCGTGGATACCGGTATTTGTTGATAGTTTGGTTTCAATTAACCACACATCTCAGAAATGGTCGAACTGAGAATGTACAAGATTACACTTCATTTACATTCATACATATCATCCTCATTCATCCTCTGAAGTATTATCTGAACGGTAGTTACCGGAGGCTAAACAGGAAAAAGAAAGGACAAAAAGGATCAGATGCCAGGATCCTTTTAGATTATGAATGAAGTGGCCTACGCCTTACCCTCTGTGCGAATATACTACTAATCCGTAACACAATCCCAGGCCAAGCTTACGGAGAGTTAGTCCTACTCGATAAATTTCAATTTTATTCACATCAGAAACCGGCTGCATAATGAACAACTTTTTCTCAAAAAAAAAAAGAAAAAGTAACTCTGACTATTGTCTCCTATATTCCGAGTTCGACATACCCGTAAAAAACTGGGCCGGGTGAAACAACAAATTAGCTCTCTCCTTTCTGTCAAGAAACAATGCAATGCCTCATTAAGAAATCATACAGCTTTCAAACCATCCATTTACAGGTCTAAATAAACAACAATAAAATTTGATATTTTTATTACGTCTAATTTTTGTACGGATTATTTTTCTGAATGAGAACCAGAAAAAATATGTTTTAAAACTAAAAATGGAGACGTTAAAGTCTCCATACTCATGTGATTGCCTGATGACCTGAAATTTCTCAATCACCGAAGTTTTTCAGGTGGTCGCCTAATAACCCAGCAATTTGTAACCCCAAGGCCCTTGTACTCTTCTAAAGAAAATTTTGTCTTTTAAACTGGATATTCAGTAAATTTTCTTAAAATCAATGAGAATTCAGAATGAATAAATAAATAAAAGTAAAACCTTTCCTAGGAGTCAAACTTAATATATGTTACTTCGATTAATTTTTTTCTTTTACTTATTTTTTTACTTGGATTAGATTTTTTTATAACAAAAAAATCTAATTCGGAAAAAAGGTTCTATTTTTTGCAAGAATGGTTTTTATGTATTTCTTTTATACTCTCGATTATTCGGTTGTCCAGTTATCCGTTCATTCTCTTATTCCGAAATTCAGTTATATCTAGGAGGCTGTACGACCAATTTTAAAAATTCAAACGGCTTATTTTTTACCATGTTGAGTGTTAACGTTTGCATAAAAAAGATGCCGGATCATTAGGTTGTCCGGTTATTGTTATTTTTCAGAAATTTACTTATATCTCCGGTACTGTACGACCAACATTAAACTATTACTCCGATCGTCGAAGTTTCACTTTCATATAAAGCTACACTCCAAACATTACTTTCAAAGATGTTTTTCTGACGTTTAAATTAATTTTTGAAGTAAGCAAATTATATTTTTGACTGAAATCTCGTTTCACCTGTGCTGTAAACATCATATAAAAATGAAATTCAGGACAATGATAAATTTTGATTTTTAGGAACTTTTGAAGTTTTTACAACCTTTCTACAACCAATTATTAAGACCGTAAACCGCGAAAATTTACTGCGCAAGCGCTATTGAATAAACATTTTCTTAAAAGATTGAAGAATATTTTCCTTGAAAATGTCTAATGAGATGCACTTTTGGTTCCATAAGTTGCGGATCGATAAATGGAGCTGTAGCTAAAAAATCACTATAATAAGTTCATCGTGGCGAAATGATAATAAAATATTTTATGAAAGAATATTTTGTGATCATTCATAATCAAAAAAAATAATATCAGATAACAATATCAGTAAAATGTGTTAATAATAACACTCTTTTTTGAAATACGTTGAAATCTAAAACAACTAAATACATAACCTAAAAACAATCAAAACCACGTTATATATCGTGAAAATAATTTACGTTTAGTGCTTCTTTAAGGTATTAAACTTTAGTTGCGCTTAGTGCTTTTTAAAGGTGCTAAACTTTAATTGTGTTTGGTCATTTTACTGTGATTGTGATAGTTGTAATTTCATCAACAGTCAAAATCAATCAATCATCGAATAGAAAAATTTGGTGGTATTTTACAATTTGAATTTTTTTAAGTTTATTGTTTATATTGAATTGAAAATTGTATTACTTTAATTCGAACTTTCATTTGACTTTTTTCAATCAATTTTTTTTTTCTTTAAAATTTAAAATATTCTGTGTATAAAATTAAATTCATATGCGAAAAAGTAGGATTGGTAGGACAAGTCGTAACCAGCAAAGAATTGTAAGACACCGTACTCGATTGAATGAAACAGTGACATTCAGGACCGTATTAGAGCGTGAAAGAGCGTCACTAAATACCGGCGAAGGGTTACAATACGATCCAACTTTTTTTTTCAAATCTATTAGAGTTATCGGTAGGCGAAATGAATTGTATTTGTTTAGTTTTTGGGGTTCATAAGTCTCATTCAGAACCAAAAGGAATGTGTTGCGGAGATGGCAAAGTTTTAGAGTTATCAAAATTACCTCCGAAGCTAACAACTTTATTATATTTTGACAGTCCCCAATCGAAACAATTTTTGAACAACATCCCTCATTATAATTCATGTTTCCAAATGACATCATTCGGAGCATCTGTATGTGATTTAGGTGGTTTTAAATCAACCTTTGAAGGACAAATTTACCACAGGATTGGATCACTGCTCCCCAACAGCAATGAAGAACTGAGTTTTCTACTAATATATTTCACGGGTGACCATTCTTTAGAACTCTGAAGAAGATGTAATTTATTTTGATCGCTTAACCGTGAAATCATAAATACCTGTCAAGTGCTCCTGCATTCCACGAATCAATATATCTGAGTTTTCAAGTCAATTAAACAAATGGGATCAGATGACTATTCTTTGCTTATTTGTGCAAACAGAACTCCGGCAGGTGAACACGAGAGATGATACAATGCACCAACCGCACAAGAAGTTGCTGGTGTATTAGTTTGTGATCAGTCAGACAAGAGCAATATCGTACTACGTCGACGAGGAAACCAGTTGCAGTGTATTATCGAAACACGTCGGTCATATGATGCTTTGCAGAATCCAATTATGTTTCCATTTTGGGATGATGGATACTCAACTAATTTACCACATGTAGATCCACTAAGTTTTCTCTAAAAAAGAATGTTAGCTGCATGGCTTTTTACTCATATAGATTGCAGATTTGTTCAAAAAGGAACTACTTACTTGACTGCCAGGAGGTAGAGCCCCCTAGACCCACTAGCCGGTCAGGGCTGGCTTCAGTCGCCTTACCGTCTATCCAACTTTAAATTTTTTCAAACTTAAAATTCTACGACAGACGCGCCATTTATTCAATGACTCGCTAGTGGAAAACCACTTAAGTATCCCAAAAGTGTAGGTTAGCCTTAAATTATACTTTTAAAACGCTTATCAGTCTTTTATACTCTTCAGTAAAAAGGTTAATTTACTAATGCCTAAAATAATCCCAACACATTTTTTTCTGGTTTTAAAGTTTTTTTGTATTAATGACATATTTTCGGGATTAGACAGACTATTTTCTCATACGTGTATTTTGATATCAGTATGAGAAATCAGTATAGATATCGGAACAAGAGTTAGCACTACGGTAAGTTTAACTACTAGTCTTTATCTACATCAAGCACGTTAGTGGTGGTTGAACTAAACGCATCCACATTTTCTTCTGTTAATATTAATACGTACTGTCCGTCAATGTTTTCTGTCCAGTCATCAAGCAACACGATATGTTTGATTTTCCCTACCAATCTGTTTGTGGCCATAGAACCATAGAGAATCAAAGCTTCCTACATTAGAGTCTCTTAATGTCTTATTTTAGTGGCTTTCTAACTATTATTTTCTTCAAGTAACAATATTGACTTTACATTTTTCTTATTATCTTATTTATGGTTTTTACATACTCATTTTTACTTATGTAAAATTCTTATGCGTCTTTTTATAATAGTTATTAATAGAATACGCTGTAAAAACAGTATGGTAAGTACGTGTAATATTTTTATCAAATAAAATTCTGAAACGAAATGCGGTAAATATCATGCGTGTTAAATTTAATTAGTAACTATTTTTATTATCAAGGTTTCATTTCCTAGAACATAACAACATTACAGAGTATTTCCTTCATCTCGGGGCTATATTTTTCAGTCTTGCATTAATTCCTGTCCTTGTAAGTCGCGACCTCTTGTCAGGTGCCGTGCTCGGATACCATTTCCCCCATCCAAGAGTGTATCCTACCAGTTCCAATTCTCAGGGGAGGTTGTTCCCAGTACGGGAACACCGTTCTAACGTTCCCACATGAATATTAATCGTCATTTATACAGAGCCTTGCGATGTGATACAATACGCTGTTAGCGCATTTCTTAACTTTGCATATCGCATGAGGTGGCCAGCCGCCTGTGAAAACACATCCTCTTTGCCCGCACGCACGTTTACATACACATGAACGAACACCCTCACACATATAATTCGTAAACACATTCTACGCCGCTTATTGCAGTAACTCGTACATCACGATATCACGAAAGCGTTTTAATTCTCACCTCCCTTAAGTAACTATGAGCGGACCTAGTGTGTAATAATGACATCGATAAACAAAACAAATAAAAATAATTCTTATACTGATGAAATAGTCTGAACTTTCGATTTTTGGTTTTGCAAAAACAGACTCCTAATATTACTTTGTGCTCATCTTTCTGTAAAATCTTTATTACAGATAAGTGACCTCTTGCGAGGAGAAGTGAAGTTTGAGCATCTACCACTGTGTTAGCTGGGTTTGAACTGAACGCTTCGAATCAGTCGAACGAATAATATTTCAAATATATTAGAATTAAAGTTACGTTAAATAAAATAAATTTAAACAAGTTTTGTTTATTAATAATGGACTTTTCGTGAGGAGTGTGTGTGAGGCTAGAGTGGCAAGTTGATGCAAGTATTACGTGCGAGGCTAGACCATATATATTATTAACCCACCGGGTCTAGTGGTAAACACGTCATCGCAAATCAGCTGATTTCGAAGTCGAGAGTTCTAAGGTTCAAATCCTGGTATAGGTGGTTGGTTACCTTTATACGGATTTCAATACTAGTCGTGGAAACCGGTGGTCTTCAGTGGTTGGGTTTCAATTAAGCAAACATCTCAGGAATGGTCGATCTGAGACTGTACAAGACTACACTTCATTTACATTCATATATATCCTCCTCATTTATTCTCCGAAGTAATACCTTACGGTGGTTCCAGAGTCTAAATTGAAAAAAAGAGAGAGACCAATCATTATTATTATACGACTGTCAAAAAAGGAGTGTAATATACGTATCCTAAATACGTATTACTAAATACACACATGCACCCTAAGTGCATGTGTGTTTCACTTTAGCAGGTCAACGACTGAACCGATTTAAACGTATGACCCCGCGTTGGAATTCTTACGTTACTCCTTAATTATCGGACGCTCTTAATTATCCTATATTAATAATTATCCTACTGTTTGTCAGCAATGTTTTTTTTTGACAGTCGTGTTTTTTAATCTTTAATATTTATCTCTTGTTTATATTTTTTACACTTTTAAAATGTATCTAATTTTGATTTTTTTAAGTTAGGATAGCCGTGCAGTGCAGTTACTGATTAAAAATTTTGATACGCACAAATTAGTTGAAAACCCACGAACACAATTTTTTAACCTGAGTTTGACCTAATTACCTCAGGGCGACACTACGTGACCGTTCGGGAATTAAATCGTCACACCTCTTATCCTTTCACGATCTGAGAGATGAATGTGTTTGTTTTTGCTAAAGAAACCTCGTACGGGAATTTTTTTACAATTTCTGGTGAAAAAATGCGTATTTTAAGCTGGCCGATGGAAAATATTTTGTCAGCTATGATTTCTCCCATCCGAGAAAAATGTTCCGAAGGATTGCGAGCGACAAGGATAGCTATTAAAAATTTCAGTTTTATTACCTGATACATTTTCTGAAATGATTAAATATAATTATTGTTTTGTATTTTATTAAATCACATGATCTATCAAATTATTTTACCGATTAACTATAACTAACAGACTAATATTTCTAAAAACATTTTTTTCATTTATTTTTCCACTATTTTTACACTAAAATTTATGTTACTTTCTTTAAGTATAGTCAGGTTGAAATTATAAAACCTTTTCTGCGGATTTTCTTTGAAATTTGTTTTTCTTTTTTGTAAACCAGTGTATTTTATGCAAATTGTTAATTCTTTAATAAACATATCTGAAATTATTGTACGAAATATTTGTTTATATTATTGGTAGTTTATAATTAAAAAATAAATAATATTTAATTATATCCTGTTATTTTAACACCCGATAGTTATATATACATTACTGGTAATTACAGTATGAATAAGTGATATGAGATATCGAATATAATATTGTAACTATGTAAATGTAACATTAGTTAGAATTTTATTTCTAGTTTCAAATTTCTGTAACTCATGAAAGAAAACGTTATTAAATGCTTATACACTTCTTTTACGATTTATTTTTTTTAATTTAAGAGGTTTCTTAATCTTTTGATGTTCTTTTTCTTTATTTCAGTTTATCTTTGCTTTTGAATTCTTTTCGACAGAATATAACAGTAACTTAGTATCTTTCGTCTTATTAATTTTCAATTTACGTACATTTTCTGGTTTTATTTCTTATATAAGGTATTATTTTACCGGATTGAATCTACATTTTTAATATTAATGACATATTTTGTTTCTTAATTTCATTGAATAACGAACGTTTTTAACTCAATTTTAAACACACAAATTTACACTATTACACACTAAATTTAAAACACACAAGATTTAGCCACTGCACTTGAGATTAATTATATAAAGCTTGATTTAATTATATTTTTTTCTCTTACAAAATAGAGGCAATCTATAAAAGAATTTTTATTGTGTTTTTTAACGGTGGTCGTGATTTTCTTATGAAGGAAACAAAATTTTAGACCGTGTAAGCTGCATGTCACCCGTATTTCGGTGGGTATGTTCGGTGAAAAGCAGTTAAACGGCACCAAAAGGCAACATTATGAAGCCTCATTACTCTTCGCTTTCCTTCGTAACTCTGGTACGATATGTTTATTATAAACAACAATGCTGTTTCAAAAGTGACTTGTGACTCGTGTTAAGTCGATTGCAACTTATAAACATTACGTTACTGAATAAACTAATAATATCTGTTGCATTATTACAGATTAAATAATGCAGTTTTTTTTTAATATTATCCGACCGTTCATTATTACTTTGCTCGTTTTTCCATTAGTATTTCCTAAATGACTTTTTTTATTGAGAATCCTCTCAAGATATCATACAGTATTTTCGTATGCAATTCAATTTACATTACTTATTTTTCTTGTAATTTCTTTTTTTTTACGATTTTATTATTACATTTTTCTTGTACTTTTTCCAAAATTCCTTTAAAACTCAAAAATATAAGCGTCCCCTCGCGCGCGCGCGCACACACACACACACGTGATATGAAATGTTACAGTTTCCAAAATTTAAAAGCAGAGGTATAAAAAACTATTCGTATTCAGTTCAAAGTTGAATTTATTCTTCCTACCAGCGATATAATTACCGAAAATTTGTATATGTATATATATATGTATATGTGTGTGTGCGTGGAGGGGGGAGGACGCGCGAGTCCTGAGCATAAATAGGGCATAATAAGTTGTAACAGGGAGTAGTAATCAAAATCACATTAAACCCGTTGTACGTTTGTGCACCCGTTGTAGGTGTACGAAAAAAAATTATTTTAATATCTTTAAATAATGTTCTAAATAATTATTATTAAAAATTTTAAATTTGGTTATCCTCGATCGTTGTATAACGTGAAAGTGAAAACTACAATTAAAAATGATAAAAACTATGATAATAATTAAAACTAAAATATGATATTAAATTAAAAAATATTAACGTAATAATTTAATTAACGGCACAAAATTCTCATGAAGCAGAAATTACTGACATGGATGTGGATGGAATATTAGTTTTTCACGGTCGGAAAGCCCTCGGATTAGAATCTTAGTCAGGCTTAGTATTTTTTATGTCACAAAATATTTATAATCTATTTTTATACACAATCTTCAAGTTCGTGTAGTAAGTTAATCGCAAAAAAAAGAAAAAAATTGTTTTATATAAGAAAATCACTTTATAATAATTTAAATATGATATAAGTATCAGTCGAATTTTTATACTTCTAAAAGACAATTCTATTGAATCTCAATTGCCACAACCGATATCATTGTAATTTAACTCGGAATTAAACCTTAAAATAAACCTAAGAATAAATAATGCAATGATGGAATAAGACCATTGCAGCAGTAGCAGATAGATTCTTTAATATAATCTTTTTTTTTTTGTCAGTACGTTTAACTTTCAACATTCTTCAAAGTTCACCATGTTTAAAAAGCTGATTTTTTTTCTCTTTGGCTTTACTGATCGCAAAGAATATTATTAAAATAATTGATTACAAATGTTTTCACTGACGGAAGTGCGTTTTGACTGTGTCTTTTGCGTGTTAAGTGTAAAGATTGCTTGTTTATTAATTAGACAAAAAGTAAAAAAGACAAAGAAAGAAGTATGCTGCGCTAAAATAAATTTTTCAGTAGAAAAGTGTTAAAAACAGTTCACGAAAAAATATTTATTTTGCACGGTCTTTGAGCAATTCCTCTAAGAATTTATTTATTAATGATTTAAATACTAAATACTTACTCTCTTGAAAACCGGAATATTTTGTAGTTCGTAATGTTACACAAAAAAAAACTTTCTTATTTCCAATTATTTTTTTCTGTTTGAATTAGGTTAAACTGAATTTTTGTTCTAATAATATTAGAAAAAAAATTCAGTTTAAGAAAAAAGTATTACAAAAATATTAAGAAAAAATACAAAAAAAGTTAATTACGGTGTTCTTTGATGGTTGGGTTTCAATTAACCACACGTCTCAGGAGTGGACGACCTGAGTCTGCTCAGGACTCTATGTTTACAGCTATAGGCCTATATTTGCAGCTATAGGCCTGGCAAGCCGGTAGCAGTGATTGCATTTTCCTATACATGCATCCCCAGATCTGACAGCAGTTGCAAAACTGGTTGAAATGTATCATTTACTGTGTATTTTTTTTTTTTAAATAAGAGAGAAACCAAATAATATTATTAATTTTTTATATAATTAAATTATAACTAAAAATTATACTTCTAGATTAAATTATTACATGTACAACTAATTTTTAACTTTTCCGATTCCAACTACGCAAAATACACTTTTTAACAAATAAATCGCAGACAAAACCATAAAAAAATGAAATGGTAGAAACATTATATAAAAGTAAAATGAATTATCTTCCAAATATTTTATACATTTGTTTAGGTTAATGATTTGAAATAATTTTTTTCTTTTTAATTATTTTAATTGTAGTGTTCACGGTAAGTGAAATATTTTTGCTTTATGTTCTAGATTACAGATAAAGATATATATTATTTAAGATGGATTCGTAAATTATTCTAACTCTCCCTTGCTTTCTTTAATAATATGAAGAATTAACAAATTCAGTGACGTCATTCAGTTAGGCTGATCAGCACCTATAGTACTTTTATACAGCTTTTAAAGTATTAAGAAATAAATAACAATTTAATTCGTTTACTTAGAACTGAAGCTAATAATATTTACACAATTTACATAAAGAGAAATAAGTTAATTGAAATTTACTCTTTAATAATTCTGAAGTTAAAATAATTAATAAGAATAAGTAAATTAGATGTAAATATAGAATTACAGAATTGTAATCTCTTGTTGAGGACACGAGATCAAGTAAATACATAGATAATAAATTACAAGGCTATCGATAAGAAATTTAGATATTAAACTACAAAAATACTGCTTTAAAATTTGATTGTGGTTAGACACCGTTTTGGTGTTAAAAACCAACGAACTGCCGTCTGCTTTACTGGTTAGCTTAAACGCTTTTCTGTAAAAGTTATACAATCTGCAAAACTTAGTTTTAAAAATTTATTACGTTACAAATAAATTATCCGGTTTCGCAAAGGTAGGATGTTGAAAATCGTATTAGTATACGAAATCTTTCTGTTTTCAGTGCTGAAAATACATCATCCACCGCTGCCTAAAATTTAGAGAATAATTTATTACTAAAATGTCTTTTGATTTCGCCATTTGCCGTGAAGTCAATGAATATTTCTTCCTCGACAGCCCTTCGGGAGTATTTTGAAAAGGATCCGTAACTTGAAACAAAGTTGTCGACAACAAGAAGATACTTTTTAAAACTCTTTGCCAGCATGGCTAAATGAATTTCAACGGTTACAATAACAACTTCCACGTGTTTTTTCTTCAGCCTTGTAAGTTTTAACACATTCATCCAAATTTGCAAACATTTCTTGGTTTTATCGCTTAAAATTTCTGATCCACAACCCAGTTTTCTACAAAAAGCATTACCTTTATCACTCGTACCCTACATATGGGTATTTGCTCCTTGGAGTTGAAGATTCAAGGTATTTAATTTCTCGAATATGTCGACCAAGAAGCTCAATTCCATCACAAATAAATCATCTCTAAACTTCTCGGCTTCCGGTCGGTTTTCCTCTTCTAAAAAAATGGCGCACGGAAACCATTTGCCTGCTGGTTGTTATCGGGTCGGCACTTGATCTCTGTATCAACTGGATGAGTCAGGCCGAATGGTTGATAGTAGAAAACTTTATCATTTACTTGGCGAAAGAGAGAATTGCCGAAGGGATTTAGGGGTCCGCCTGGATTTTTCCTGTTTTATTTTGTTTGTTGTTGTTATGTTTCTGTTACGTTTGATTTGTTGGTTGTTAGTAATTGTTATTTTTATGTTAATTATCTTACTGTTTTGATTTATTTTGTTGTTATTTATTTTATTTTTTTGTTTCAGTAGTGTTACGTTATTTGTTGTTATCTTTTGTCTCTTGTGCGTAGAACTCAATTAACCTATTCGGGGCAGGTAGGTAGGTAGTTTCAGTTCCTTCACTTGTTAATTTTTCAGTCTTGTTTAAGACTTGAGATGTGTTTTGTTCATTAGAGTTTTTAGTAGTACACCGATGTGAATGTTGCTTGTGGCATTCACTTGGTGGCATCCTAGCTGCGGTTAAGACTGGAAGATGTCATAAGCGAGGTATTAAAGATTACCTCCGGTAAAGCCCATAAAGGCTAAGTACGAAGGGGAGGCGTACTTCTTGGTAATTTGTAATTATGGTCGTAATATAGCTTTAGCGTCAAAATACTCAAAATACATTATTATTGTGTACATTTTTATTGTATGAAAGAGGGGAGCGATGAAAATAAGGATTCAAAATTTGGTCGCAAATACTGAAAGGTTGAGAAACGCTTTGAGCTAGACAATCAGAGTACGATCGAGACCCTTACAAAGAAAAGGTGCTTCCTAAATGTGCAATCTGATTATTCCGTTGAAAAGTAATTTAATTCGATTAACATTTGACAGTAATTTAATTCGATTTACGAGACGGAGAGTAATTAAAAAAGAATTCATTACGCTACATTTTTTTACGTATTATTTCGGTACCAAAAAAAAACTTTAAAAATTAAACCATATGTTTCATATTAAGATTCTAAAGCGGACTGTGTAATAAAAATTAGAAAACCGTATAATTTGATTAAATCATAAGAATACATTTTAGAAATTCATTGAATAAATACCATTATAAAATTAAAATTCCCAGCTAAAATTATTAATATGATTTAATGATAAGTTAGCGGAATTATTTACTAGCCGGAAATTGTTTATAATAGCAAGTAATTATTGTTAAAAAGTTAATAACAGAATTTACATATTATACTGGGTTAAATACTGGTAGGCCTATATTATTAAGAAAGCTAACCGGTATGAAATTTGAAATTAACCTGTCATAGTAGTTAAATATACGAGTATAGTTAACTAAATTTTAATCATTAGAAAATATTAACTCCATGGAGAATTTCAATTTAAATGTTCTCAAAATTAGTCCGCTCATATTTTAATTAAAATAATAACAATTATAATAAAATTACATAATTATACAATGATTTAATGCATGATATATTACCCTTGTTCGGCTGCCGTTTGTTTTTAGTACTGTGCTAATAAACATATATTTTAAATTAAAATATAAGTAATACCTAAGAAGATCCGTAAACACTTAGACTAGAAAACTTCCTTGTGCAATACGGTTGACCGTTCAGGCCGCAGGATGGTCTCAGTATTCGGAGAGCTCACTTTTGAGAAGACTTCATAAACAAAATATCTTCTGCGTTCTTATTTCTGACCTAAGTGAAACTTCACTATATAATAATTTCAGTGTCACAGAAGTAGAGATTCGGGAAACTGTATTAATTTAGATAACGGTATTCACGTTTACATTATAATTTGAAGTCCTTTATAAATCTTAGAAGTTGTTATCGGACGTTCTTGCTTAGCAGTTTATAGTAGCGATCAGTTTGCTAGATTTCATCAGCATTTAAATAATTCTGTAAGTCAAAAAGTGTTGTTTTTTTTGTTTTTTTTTTAATTGAGGGTCACATTCTTGAAAATGCTGTTTGCTAAAAAAAAACTTTTAATGATAAAAAACTCAATTACTGGTTTTTGGTTAATTTAATTGAAAAATCACAACTCAGTCTGTCATTACAATCTACTCAACCCCCCTCTTCGAGAATTGAAGTTCATGAAAAAATTTAAGTTAGGTTCCAAGAACCTAACTGAAACCTGAGACGTAAATTTTATATTCTTACAAACTGATTGTTTCTCAATTCGTCTCAGGAAGTAGCATCCTGCAAAATGAAGAATTTGAAGGCGTATAAAAAGCTACCAGCTAAAACCACTTTTTAAGAACACCAAACATTTCAAGCCGAAAATATTCAGATCGGCTTCTTCACCAAGCCGAATATACTATTGTGAGTCGGAGCCAAGGCTTTTGAAATCAGCTTCTATAAATGACTATTTCATTCTGTTCACCTCAAAAAACTGACCATATAGAGGACATCTTCACTCTCAGCGAAAATATTCTCGATTCTCAAGAGATATCCCTTACGTATCTCCGGTGCTTTTCTTATGTCACAGCAGAAAGAAAAATTGTTTTGTATGAAGAAAGAAATTAATATACCCCTTCTGTTCCAAATAAATACATTATGGTATATAATGTATTAATTTAACTCTACTCTTCTGCAGAGTTGGGTAGCGTCATGTATTGAACTGAAAATTAAAAAACAAATCTCGTATTTTTTCCGAGTAACAAATTCTAATGTAATATAACTAGGCTATTATTTTACATTATACTAATGCCATCGTGTCCTTCTTTGAAACTATTAATATTATCCACATCGAATTTGAGTTAATTACATTTCTAAATTACTATTGATGTAAGTAACTGTACACATTACATCCGTTGATTATTACAACGTAGGTAGATGAGCTGTTATTATTCAAGAGCTAATTTAGTTGATTTTATAGAAAGTTATTAAGTATTAGATATTATACTCAGCTGAAACTGTTCGGAGTAAAAATTAAAATTATGACTGCAATTCGAGTGCAGTAACGTAACAAAATTAACCATACGTGTAGTGTTTAAAACGAGGCTGACTACTTGAATTAAAAGACAGATGAAAAATTTGCCTTGCATCCGATTTTGTGTTTATTCGTGGGGTATTTGCTGGAATATGTATAATATACCGAATCCGGTCGGAATTATTTAAGATATTTTTATTTTTTGAATCGAAGCGAGTTCCTTATCGATTATTACTTTAGGTTTTAGAAATATTGAGGGTTCAGAATAAGAAATATCAATACAAAGTTTGTAAAGCAACAAGGTGTCGTGTTATTAGTTAAATTTGTCTGCGGTCGACGGATGCTTGCAAATATTATGGGAACGCCTAGCATTCTCTGTACGCATACTTTAAGAGTATTAATGTATGCTTGTACATGAATATAACACATTCTTTCCATTTATGTGTCATAAATGCTTTTAATATACTAAAAAAACTAAAATTAAAAATTTATTAATTATTTTTATGTTACTTTTCTCCTTCTTTTTACGGTTTTCTTTCTAGAATCTGAATTGGTCCATTATTTTACGGTTACTATTTGTTCAAAAAGGGTATCGGGGTTATAGATACATGCTTCCCCTTCTGCGAAGGAGTTTGTCAAGTAAAGAATCAACAGAACTGTACAAATTTTAAATCTGTTCTTCGGTCAGTCATCTCACAGTCATGCGTTGTTGCATTCTAATTAACAATTTCTAGCTTGGTGATCCGAGATTTAATACGGCTAAATATAATTGTGACTTGATGAACAAGTACGATTTTACCAACTTCTGTGAATTAAATTAGCAGTTCCATGAATGTCGATATCATTTTGCAGTGATTTTAGCATAAAATTAAAAATGAAGTATAGAAAAGAAGAATGGGCCCTAATTAATTATGGAAGATTAAGGCGGAGCCAAAAATAATCTTAGCAATATCGTAAGCTTTTTTCCATGACGTCACTGATTTATAACTACCGAAGAGATGAATCATATAAATGCATCGCTTCTAACTTTAACGGTTACTCATTTTCTGTAAAAATAAAACAGAATTATAAATTTAATTAATTCTAAAAATCTCATTTAATTTAAAAATTATTTTTTTTAAATTATGAGGTAATTAGTTCTCTTCAAACTTTCATCAAATCGACCGTTAAGCCATAATCTTTACGAATAGAGCTATTCTGGTCTCCATTTTGAATCAGAAAATCGTTACAAGTATGTCGTTCAGTTTTAACAGTTGAAACTTTTGCAAAATTTCATAAAAATCACAAAAGTTTTTTGATGTAACTGCGTCACAAACACATAAGCAAGGTGAATATCAAAAATCACCTTCACACTAGTTATTATTAAGCTGAGCCAGTAAGGCTCCATTGAATATTTAAAAAACTTCTCGCTCATATTCGTACGAAAACGAATGTTCATATCTAATAATAGGACTTTATTTATCATAACTCACTATTTTAGGCTTCTATTTACAACTTTTTCAAATCCGGGACTTTAGCCCAGGGATGGCAGAAATGATATTCCGTCCTACATTGCACTGCTCCCTTAATCTCTAAAACTCTGTACCCTAACTTCAGAGTAACAGGAAAAATGGAATATTATATATATATATATATATATATATAAAGTAGAAAAGTAATAATAGCCGGTTTCGGCAAATACGAAATGGCTCGATTAATTTCTCTCACTTATTCCCCTCATTGAAATATATGTAGAGACGAGTACGTTTTTCGTATCAAGATTTACATGATTAATAATTTTTATCAAAACGTTACTTCTCACACAATCGTAGAATTTGAAAAAACAACCTTTGCCTACATTTTTTTTACCCAAATATTACACGTCCTTTTAATAGTTTTAAAAAATTTCTTTATAAATCTACTAAATTTAATTTTGTTTCAAAATGCTTATTAATCATAGAAAGACAATGAACTCGCATATTTTCTATCTAAAGATAAACTTTCATCCATTTTTTTCACAATCTGGATATTTGCAGATTATCACTACAGCTTATTTTTAATACACAATGATTAAAATGTGTATGTTTTACATTCAGCCTTCTATCGCTTAGTTTGAAAACTTTTATGAATGTTTCTTAGATTTTTACGAAATTCGCATGAATTTTTCTGAAGTTTTACGAAACATTGTTGTATTATCAGTCTATTTTATGCCGGCGCTTTAAATATTTTTGTTCTGTTAGTGAATTTTACTCTGTTAACATATTACACATTTCATCCCTTACGGCGTTTATATTTGTACATGATCAAGAAAGAAAGCATGTTCTCGGTTGCTGTTGTTAAGTTACAATATCACTGTTGCTACAATGGTCACAGCTGCGAATATTGTGCAAGGCTGTGGCGGTAGTAGTAGCAGCAGCAGTTAGCAAGCAAGGTCATGCTCAGGAATCCATCCTCAATTGCAACACCGTGCCGACTGCCGCATAGCATAACTTAGTATACCATATCAATGTAACTTACCTATAATGCAATATCACTTCGAAAAACAAAAAAAAAAAACAAGCTTAAACTTGTATTTTTTCATTAAATTTATTGGCCGAGATCTGTCGTAGAATAGGTAATAAACTTTACCATAAATATTAACTGTTTAAAATACAATAAAATTTAAGTAAGCAATTTGAACTTTTTTTTAATCTTTAAAAAACATGTTTTTTCATTAAATAAAATTGAATTCTAATTTAAAAAACTTTAGAATAACACGTTTTAAGCAAAAAAGGAAATTAATTTTAAAATATTAATTAATACTTATGTTTGATTTCTATTCATTAATCAGAAATAATGCCAGTAAATTTGATGAAAAATAGTTTATTATCTTTAATGCAAACAGTATTCAGCAGTAAAAATAATAATCTAAGGTTTCGGCTAATACGGAACGGCCTGATTATTTTCTCTCACTTATTCCCCTCACTGAAATATATGTAGAGTCATATCCGTTCGTTATAATACTAAGGAATTCTTTTTAATTTTGGGAGCTAAATAAGTACATATGAATATTTTTAGCTGTTATTAAATGCTTATATTTATTTTTATAATTATACCAATAAAATTCTGACTATTTCGTTTCATTAAATTTGAAATTTCACATTTTTTTGGTTTTTATTAACAGTAATTTTATTAAAATGGCCGGTTGATATGATTATATAATTAATAATTAAACAACCCACTTACCAAAACTTCATTTATTTATACGTTCAAGCGCTTTCAGAATAAAATTACATCATCAGGAACTTAAAAATTCATGTTATAATCTTAATAAAACGAAAACTTCTTCGTCATGTGAAGTTTCAGTGTAACATATCATAAAATATTACCGTAACTTGAATTTCAGAATACTGGTAATTTATATATGAGCCAAATTACACATAATATGTTAAATTTGAATCAGTGACTCGCGCCATAACATAACAGCTACATAAAAGTGATATTACTATCGAGCTATCATTTATTCACGCGATCGACCGGGTGGTTAAATATTTACTATTTATAATAAATAAAGATTATTATATACGTTTTTAGACCAAATTTATAAAGAGGGATGGAATCGATATTAACCCTGTTTTATAAGAAACCCTTTTTTATAAGATTTAATTTTATTTAAAATATTGTTTTTGTCTCGGTTTTTAATTTATAATTGGTTCCAATTTACTGGAACGATAAGAAAATTTGAATACAAAAAAAAAACATAATTTAAAATCAATTTCTTTACTTTTATACTTTAAAGTTAAGAAATCATGTAAATTAAAAAATATAAACTCAGAAATAGTTAATTCGGAATTTAACAACGAGTGAAGATGTCGGTTGTTAGCAAAATCTGCGTTTGAAAGGCGTTTAAGATTCATTCGTGCAACCGTTAACAAGAAAAAGTTATTTTATCTATTCCTGGATTTTAATCCTAAAATAAGGTATATTTCCCAGTTGTTCATGATTGTTATCAAATTATTATCTTTTTTCTTTCTTTTTAAGTCCATTTCTTGCTTTCTTTTTGTTATTTGTTTTTAAAAAAATTATTTTCAAATAGAATTTAGAAGTAGAATCGAGAAATCATTTTTTTAATTCATTAAAATCTAACTTTTTTGTTTCCTGTGTGTGGTAGTTTTATTTTTTTTATTATTTTTTTTTTGTCAGTAACTCATGTATTTCGCTACATGGAAAGAAAATACGTTGATGAAGAACAGCCTATTTACAAAAAAAGTTATCATTATTTTTCTTTACGATGAACGGATTAGTAGTTACAAAAATCTGAATATTGATTTTGTTAAAATTCAAATCTTGTAACGATCATTTTGACGTTTATTAAACTGTTTTTGATTTTCTAAAATGTATATAGGTTAGATGTTTTTGTGGAACTTCTACTTAATTCCTTTTAAATTTAAATTAAAGATATATTAATTCATGGGATTTTTCTCTAACAATCTTCTATTAAGTCATAATTCTCGGTTGTTAATATAAACTGGGAAAGTATTCCATCCGTAGTTAATTTTAGAGCCTCATTTATATGCTAAAGAAGTTTTATGTACCATGGTTAAATTTATTTTATTAACTTTATTTACATCCTAAATATATTTATTTTACAGCTTATGTAGAATCCGTTTATCCTTACATAGAAAGGATAAATAAGAGAAACTACTGCTGTCGTGCAAAATTTCCGCTACAAAAGTTTTGTTGATTTTAAATTTCAAGTTTTGTGTCCTGAAATTCGTTAATTAATTACAGTTTTTACATTTTTTTGACCGTTTTACTGTTTTTACTGCCAGATTTGGCCTCCAAAAAAGTTAAATTGTTGATAAAATCAAATTCTGTATAAGCTATCGATGGGACTATAGCTACACATATCGCTTGATTATTTATATCTACATTTCAATAGTAGTAAAAGTTTCCGATAAAGATATGTTTTCTCTGAACTGTTCTATATGATTTTGAATAAACATCATCCTAACCAACAGTCCCTCTAGTACCTCGAAAGTAGTACAACGATTAATATTCGCAGACCTTTATCGGTCTAATATTGTGTAGGGCTGACTGGAAAAGTAGCGCCTTTCTTCTCGAGCCGGATGTGAATGGTTCGAGGTTTGCCCCGACCGTTAATATTTTAAACCAGCGGCTTTCGATGTCATCTCCTATTACCACTCTGTTAATTTTAAAATGATATTATGGAAACGTAATTTGTAGTAATATAGAATCGCCTACTCAACAGAACCTGATTCTATGTCTCGTGCAGAATGTATGTATGTAAAAGTAAAGAACGATTTTCATAGTGTTTCCTCCGGAACGGATTTTTGTATTGAAAACTAATCGTTGTACTTTAAAGAGCGGATTTTCACTGAAAATCATAATTTTTTAAATATATATTTTTTAAAACACTAAAACATGTACAGAGTTTAGTATTTCGTAAACAACAGACGTATTATTTTTTTGTGAGTATTTTTGTTACGGGTATGATTTAGTTTATTTAATGAATCTCGACCGGAACTGTCAGACCGTTTATTTTTATACCTACGTAAATTCAAATTGAATATTGTAATTTGCAAAGATATTTTTATCGTTTATTATTACCATTTTTACTTGTATTATCATCATCGTTAAAAATATTTTGAAAATGTTTTCCTTATTGCGTTAATTAATTTTTTTTAAATTAAAATTAAAGATTTGCAACCTTTAATTAAAAATAATAAAGATAAAATAGCTGCACTCTGAGACAACTAATACTCTGGGAATAGAATTATTAAACATTTATTACCTCGCTTCCCATATTGAACATCTGTTAATCGGATGTCTTCGCTGATAAAATATTCCGCAGAAAGATGTTAACTAACTTTTTCCCGTATAATTATAATTTTTTTCTGTTGTTACAAACTTTTGTGTTATTGTTTCTTAAAATGAAGTTGGTTAGCTAAGATAAAACATCTTTAATTTTTCGAATAGATTAAAGTTGAAAAAATAATTTTAATTTAATATTTACAAAATTATAATAATGTCAGATTTCATCACCGTTCATCTTTGGAAAAGATATTATTTTGTAATTAATTTTTTTTTTAAATCAGCACAATGGAATTAAAGAAATAAAATTGTAATAATCCAGGATTTCGTCCTTGGTATTTTAATATAATAGATTAAACCTATTTAAACGTTTTAGGCTTATTTTTTAATTCCCTTCCTGATATGAATATAACTAAACGATAATATTAATAAAAAAAATACTTACAAAAAAGTTATTCTATCTCGGATCATTTTTTCTAATGATCATTGGGATTTAACTATCTTTATAAAGCGATACAATAATGAAGAAACCATCTTAAGATGAAAAGGTAAATATATGTCTATTACTTTCTTACTGATTAAAAAGAAAATCATTAATTTGAACATCATTTTCAAAGAAACCACTATTTGTACTAAAATCCTAAAAGTAGCAAAAATATATGAAATAATAAAAAAATTTCGTGAAATAAAAGTAAAATACAAATTTTATAATTAAAAATAAAGTTATATATCTAAATTTTTATAAAACTCCACGTAACGGGCTTTCCACATGCAGTACCGATAATGTTATAAGTAGAGACCGGATTATATGTATTTGCATATTAAGCTCATTCTCCCCGGTTATTGCATATTTTCCTTAAAATTTAGTGATGGTGCATATTTTCGCCGTATTTACAATATTTTTCGGTAGGGTATCTAGTTAATAAATGAAATCTTACGTTGCAGCGGCCAAACTTACTAGCCGCACGGCTCTTAGAGCGCACTTAGCAGCCGCGCGTCTATTGTTTTGGTAGGATAATATTATTATGAGGCCAAGTAAAACGCAGCTCATGCGAGACAAGGACGGACGATACCGTTCTGCGTCGCGCATGCCTACTGCAGCATTCCTCCGACTAGGCAATTGAATTACGCGTTTTATTGTTGACGCGTTCACTGCAACAGTTTAGTTTTTTATTTGTTTGTGCAAAGTTTAACGTGTACCATGCCTCCCGAAAAAAGGTTTCTCTTCGTGGATAGCTAGCTGACTATCCTGGAACATTTACGTACGACGAAAATGTTTTATATTGTCGAGTTTGCGAGAAAAATATTTCGTGCACAAAAAAGTTTCAAATAGACCAGCATGTCAAAACAAGTATTCATATCGCAGGACTGCAAAAGAAAGGCCCACGACCACAACTTGTAACAGCTGCAAGTACCAGTGATTTCACTTCCAAAGGTAATAAAAAAAAAAACTTTAGCCTGGATTTACGTGAAGCATTGCTTACAAGTAATATTCTTCTTCGCAAACTTACAAATCCTACCTTCAAAGATTTTCTACAATGTTGTTATCAACATTGCGTGAAAATTACATGCCAACAATTTACCTACATGTTCTGGAAGAAATACGCAATGAACTCAAGGATAGCGCTATTGGGGTTTCAGCTGACGAAACTACGACAGTTGTGGCTATTACATTGCGAATTTAATTGTCGATGCATTAAAACTAGAGCCCTTTTCTTCCTATTTGGTGGCCTGCAAACACCTTGAAAAGACAAATCTTTCTACGATCACCAGATTTGTGAATGAAGGTATTAAAAAAATATTTCCTGAATCTTCTGCAGATGAAAGAGTGTTTATATTTCTCTCCGATGCTGCTCGGTATATGATCAAAGCAGCCAAAGCTCTCCAAGTATTTTATCCTACTTTGATTCATGTGACGTGCTTTACTCACGAAGAACATCGACTCTTTGAAGAAGTTCGATCCACGTTTGGGAATGTAAATAAACTGATTTAATCAACAAAGAAATTGTTTCTTAAGGCACCTGATCGCAATAAGGACTATAAAGAAAAACTGTCAAATGTGTCTTTAGCTACCGAACCAGTGGTAACTCGATGAGGAAATTGGATTGAAGCTGTGCTGATTTACAATGAACATTTCGAGGGTATCAAAGGTGTAGTAAACGGCTTCGATAGTGCAGAGGCTATGGCGGTTTGTCAGTCCAAGGAAGCATTTGACGATTCTAGAATAAAAAAAACGTAGCTGTGATTAGCACTCATTTTTCCAACATACCTACGAGTATTAAAAACTTGAACTCAACGTTTGGCGTTGACTGAATCTATTCAGTTAATGAATAAAATCCGCCAAATACTCCGCATTACCAAAGGTATTCCCGTAATATCTTAAAGAAAACTTTGAAAACATTTTGAACAACCCAGGCTTTAAACCTTTGTGTCAAATTGATAGTTTTATAAATGGGACGGGTGAACTTTTGCCAGAAACAGTAAGTGCTAACATAGAATCTAAATTCAAATACTGCCCAGTTACCTCAGTAGATGTGGAGCGATCCTTTTCCTTTTTGTATGCGTATTTCAAGCTTCTTATGTTGCATATAATCCGGTCTCTAGTTATCAGTATTAAAATGACGATCAATGCTTGCTGAAGTGTTTTGTTAAAACATGAACAACAGAAAGTTCAACACTTGTTTTAATTTCTTTTTGATCAATATTTTGGATGAAACAGACTTACACGTAAAAAAATTTGGAATATATTCAGATGTTATGTGATTAAATGGGTAATATATATTTAATATATATTACAGCAGCAGCTTTTTACTTCTTTGTACGAAGTAAAGGAAGTATTGTGATCGCGAAAAATTTTGGTTTCCAGATTTCAAAGGAAATATGCATTTTGACCATCCCTGAATCCATTTTGACTAGTTTCGGCATGACGTCTGTACGTACGTACGTTTGTATCTTGCTTAACTCAAAAACGATTAGCCGTAGGATGTTGAAATTTTGGATTTAGGTCTGTTGTAAAATCTAGTTTTGCACCTCCCCTTTTGATTGCAATCGACTGAACCAAAAGTGTCCATAAAAGCCCAAAATCCAAACAAACTTGGATTTTGGATCTTTTCTTAACTGCAGTAATAAGCCCTCATTAAGAACTTTTCTACTACGTATCATAAGTGGTTCTTATTTTCACTGGTTCCAGAGTAGTCAAATGAAATTTTAATTAATAAAATATCTGGATCTTACAAGGAGAAAGCACATCGATTCGAATCGGACTTGATCTCTTTTTTTAATTTTAATTTATTGATTTATTAATAATTATTACCCCCTTGATTGTGAAAAAAAAATATCATAAGTTATTAATGAAATAAAATGTTATGTACTTTTCAGTTTAAAAAAATTTTTATATGTAATTTAATAGGCGTACAAGGAAGTCGTGTGGTGTCCATATCTGATTTTTCCCTATTAATTTACAGTTGTTATACGTATCACTTATAGTAGCTAACGCAGACGGTGATTCATATATAGATGAGACCGTTTATATCATCTGATGTTACTATCGGTTAAGTTACCTCTTCAGTGGTACAGTGTATTGTTTTTCAAACTTGAGTAAGGCGTTAGTTATGCAACGATATTTCTTTCCATTTGGCTACATTCAACGGATCCTAGCGACTGTATCCTTTGCATTACAAGGTGCTCACTACAGTATAAAAATACTATGTATATATTCTACAGAGGTTGATTTTGGGAACCGTTTACGCGTCTTAGAGACTGCGTATAATGTAGGAAAAATTAAATTAAAATTATAAAAAATTGTATGTTGATTTATAGCAATAATTTTTTCCCCATTTTTTAAACTGTTTATTAGTGCTATCAGTTATACGCTACCAGGTAAGAATCACTCGCGTGAATATAATAGTGATATTTACGAACAGTAAGCATAGAATGCCTCAATTACTACAGAAAGTTGATATTGAACCGAGTCGTATATGATACCACTTCACCGAATTGCGGGTGACATTCAGCCTATAAACGTCACCTTCACACTGTTTATCACAAGGACTGGGATACAGCGAACATTATAGTCAGAAGCATTATCTCCGTTCAAATTATTCCTATTTCTGCTCTCTTGCGTCACATTCGTAGTGTAACGAAGACGTTAAGTGTAAAAAGGTTTAATGTAGTCGTGTTATGGTTTATTATACGAACTGATCCTATTTAGTAGGAGAACTTTATGTAATAGTTTAAGTAGCTATTTATTTTTTTAAAGTAAAATTTAAAAAAGTTTTGAAACTAATCTTAAGGATATTTTTTACGATTTTGGGAAAAATGTGTTTTCGGTGTTATATTTTACAATATTGAAAATACTATTTTTGTCATAATGTAGAGGTATTAAAACTGAGCTATATACTCACCGTTCTGTACCTTAAATCCCGATACAGCTAAGTTATTTTCAGAATCCTTATTTTCTCAGATACAGTGTTATCCCCTCTAGATTTCTGCGTAGTTTTCGTCAGTGTAGAACGGACTGTGAGTATCATCAGCAGCAGACTCGCAGTAGTGCCACGCATTAATTTTTAGATTTTAACTTATTCTAGTAACCTAATAATAATAATAAAAACTTCTGACTATTTCTCACATTAAAAAGTCAGAAATTTCAGTAAAGTAAAAGACCTGTCACTTATTCATTGTAAAGAAATTCATTATCGAATTAATACGAGTAATGACAGAATTAATTACCTCAGATGTGAAAAGTTATTTATCATAATTTTTTTACCAAACACTTACGGGAGATCGGTTAAATTAAAATAATTTCAAGGAATTAATTAATTATTAATGCTATTTTTATGAATAAAATATTGCTGATCCTCTTAGAGTACTTCTTGATTAATTACGGGTTGCCTGATGAAGGCAAAATTCTTTGTTTTAGCTCTTATAATTTTGTGAAACATCATCGTGAAAGATCATAATATATATTAAATTAAACAGCATCGTAGTCTACAGTATTTGATTAAGAATTTATGGATCAAAAACAATTACAAATATTGGTATATTTGCATATAGCGTGGTTTTTAAGCCTTTTTTGTAATTGCGATTTCAAACATCACAACTTTCAAAAATTACCCCCAAGCATTTGTTAATATATGCATTTTGTACACTTATTTTCATCAAACTTAATTTTTCTTTACCTTTACTTTGATGACAGTATATCATTAAAAAAAACTATAATATTCGTTTCCAGATATAGTATGGAATGCGTTTTTTCATAGTAAAATGGAGTTTTAGAAATTAAAAATTTAACAATTCAATAAATTAAGAAGGTAGATTACAAAAAAGAAAACTTTATCTAAAAATGAGATAATTTGAAACGTTTAATCAACTGCCCGTTCCACCGCGATAGTCCAGCGCACTCGCGTAGTATAGAGTTTGTTTCTCGATAAAAATATTACCGATTGCATTCGGTTCGTGGATTAGATTAAACAAGATTACAGACGTGGACTAGCCATTTCATAACTGGATTTTTTTACGACTTTTTTTGTTCTCCCTCGCATTACGTAACTTCTCTACACAGAGTATTTTTTTTAATAAATATTTACGTCTACATTTTTTAATTTCTGTTATTAAACTGTAAATTTCATGACAAAACCTGGGGACGGAAATATAAAGGTTTTTTTTTTAATTTGTATCTACTATTATTAGATCCAAACTTGGAAATCGCATAAAAATCGAGTTTTCTGATTTTTTAAAGTATTAATAATAAATATGTTTGTTTCTTGTTGTTTAAACAAAGTTTTTATTAAAGTAACATGAAAAATAGAGTTAATATGTTTTTTTTTTGTGCGAGCCAAACTGTAGTGTGGTAGTCATTATACTACAATGTATATTAACTACGTCGTTAAATCTTCAGCTTCTACTATAAAATAGTTATTTTTGTGATTGTGTTTTCTAGTCGATTATGAGATGTCTATCCCCAAAGCAACTAAAAATTGCAGGAATTCTGTAAGCGGAACAGTCCACTGAGTTACTAAAAGAATAAGAGTGAACTGTGAATCGTAATAATTCCTCAAATTTTTTGATTGTATTCTATTTACAATTTTAATTAATTTTCTGTATCAGGATTGAAAATTTAATAAATAATTTACATTTAAATATAAAATTGTGGTTTGTGTCATCAAGCGCTGTTTTTTAAGTAAATGTCGATATGAATGTAATTTTTTCGCTTATTTTATTAGAAAATATACATAATGATATGAATATTTCCTCTTTTACAGGTTAATGAGCAGTCCAGTGTACGAGGCATGTAACTCGCCCTCGTTATTCGGAGGTGGAGCGTTATATCATTACGGGGGAGGTCAGGGTACTGCAGGAGAAGATATGGTTCCTGTCACGCAGGTGTTACCCGGCGTGCACGAAGTCGCTTGGCCCGGTGTGTATCCGCATCCTCAAGACGGAAAAAAACCCGCCAAGGAACAGAGAATACGACGTCCTATGAACGCGTTCATGGTCTGGGCTAAGGTCGAAAGGAAGAAATTGGCGGATGAAAATCCGGATCTTCACAATGCCGATCTAAGCAAAATGTTGGGTGAGTCATCGGTGCATTTAATGGCATTTAGTCACACTTTGCTAACTCACGCACTCACGCACTACACTCGAATAACCTCCTTGCATAATCAAACACAGTATAAAACGTACTAACGAATACAGCGCAGTTGTGTTAACTGTGATTGGATGGTACAGGTGCAAAGAAACACTACTCAGTGAATCGATCTGATAACTCTTTACTGTATTTATTACAAGATAATCTGTATTTTTTACAAGTTATTTAAACACATAAAATAACTTTGAATAAAAAATTTCTTTTACTCACTCTAAGCCTATCAACAATAAAAATCAAATTTCATACGTCTTCTACCTACTTAAATATGTTTTAAAACGTTAGAAAATAATAATATTTAATAAAAAAACCAAGAAAACTGTTACAGAATACTTAATAAGAAAGGTTTTAAGTTTACTATACGTGTATAAGTGTATTGAATTATGTTATGTATATTAAAAGAACGTATGTGTTCGTAGCTTGCTCCTGCCCGCCAGCTCTTGAGTTTTGTTTAATTTCCATTACCTCATTATTCTGTTCGCTCACTCAGAACAGTTTTTATAGCCGTGTCCCCTCCCCTTATTAACTCAGTAACTGAGAACATTCTACTGAAACTGCTAAAGTGTGACTTGTCTTCTTAACTTCGTTGTTAAATATTTATTTTAAAAATATTCATTCGGTTTTGTCCGTATAATATTTATAATGTCATAATACTGCGACAGACATTGTTTTTTTACATTTACTTATACATCTGATAATTTATTATAACATTAATAATTATTTTATTAAAATATTTTGATTTTTGTTTCTGAATCATGAAAACGTCATTTTAGCGGTAATTTAGGATTATCTTTTGTCTGTAATTTTCTTGATAGTTTAGGTAAACGCTTTCGTTATTTATAAATTTATGTTAATTGACTGATTTCAAAGTATTTAAAACGTACTGTATTACATTCCGGCTTTGTTCATTTTTCCTTGTTCTTTTTACTTCCCTCCGTTTAGAAGGCAACAAATTATTTAGATTAATACACGTTCCACGTATGTACTGAATTTCTTAATAAACCTTTTCGTTTAGTTCGCCTGAAAACTTCTTTCTACGAACTTTGGTCGATTTCCGACTAATTTTCATACAAACTTTAATATTTGGAGGAGTCAAATTCTTCACATTCTTTTTCTATCTTGGATTTATATTTATTTGATTTTAATACTTTTCTTATTATAAAGTACCATTCTGAAAAAAATATATATACTTACAATTTAAATAAATCGATTCACTGATTTCCTAAACAATATTTACAGTCACATCCGTACTTATCCTTAAATACTTAAAAATATGTAAGCGCGGACACATCATTAGGGGGCCTTAAATTTAGACATTTATATAGAATATTTTACCTCTATTGCGCTAACTTTCCCGATGTCGTTAAAGGCATAGAACATCCACATTTAACTTTCTACTATTCTTCCACTATTCTTTCTACTTAGGACTGCTCTTTCCCACATTAAATTGAATAAGATTAGTTTATTTCTACAGCTTACTTCCAGTATACCTATTTTCCCCGGTTGTCATTACAAGTACGTCGTTTTCCAATCCTCTTGTTCTACTTTTGTTCATTAAGATCCTACGTTATGTCATTTAGATTATCACCAAAATCCGCATAAGACATTATTATTTCAAAAATTCCATTTCGTTGTACTATACCTCTTAAAAACAAATTATGTAAATATTTTTCCTTATAACGTTACCAAACAGCTGCAGTCAAAAATAGTAGTTTGATCCGCTCGAATAGATTTTGTATGTGTCGTTTTGTTATAACTGCTTCCAACCGCTCATGCTCGATTATTTTAATAGTAAATGTTAACCGCTGCTGCAATTTTTCTGCAACTTGTTGCATTCGAATATCTTTCATTAAAAATTATTGTAAATAAAACTATTATAATATTTAGTTAGTGTTCTTCATGTATCCTTCAGCGGTAATATTCTTTGTACAAAACCCTTTCTGAAGATTTACAGTTTGAAAAGAATTATTTAGAGATATTTAAGTTGATTGCATCGGTATTTATCATTGTTATATAGTAGGGGTTACAACTGTTACTTTTGAGAGCGATATCTTTTGTCTGTATAATATTTTTATCGATATTTTCATGCTTCATCGATCTATTTTACAAATATAATTGTTTTTGCAGGCCTGTACATTAAATGAGGAAAGGTAATGTAAACTGTATATTTAAACTATATCCTAAAAAATCCGTATAACTGTTTTGTGATCACATGTTAATTTAGTTAATACTATTAATTTAGTTATTCTATAAATAATAAGTTGTAAGAAACTAAACGATCTTGGTGAACCATAAAACAGTAGACCTAAGGCTATTAAGTTTTGGAATCTATTTAATATGTTAGAATTTTTATCTGCGGATCCGCAGAAATAATATACCTATTCTATCCTATTCATAAGACATTAATATCGCATACTTTTCATCTTTATCTTTATATTGAGTTTATTTATGTGAAAACCAATAGAATTAACCAAAAAATAACTGATTCTAAATCAAGCGATTATTTTATTTTATTAAGGTAAATGTTAACCTTTGTTTCTTTTATTAAACCCTACTTTAAATATTAATTTAATAAATAGCGTAATACAATCCGGCATGATTATGCTATGTAGCATTCAACCTAATTATATCGGATTTAAGTCATATATAATGTCTTAAAGCTGTTTAAAAACAATTTTAATTAATGAATACTTCTGTAAAAATAACAACAGAATGAAATAGTAAATTAATCAATAGTACAGTTAATTTTATTACTGTATTAATTTTTATGCATTATTTCTTTTATTGTACAGTTTTAATAATAGTAATAAGAATGACAATAAAAATAGCGGTAATTTAAGATTGATATTATCTTGTGCATTGCAATTGTGTGTATGTGTGTGTGTGTGTGTGTGTTCAGTTGCTTATAAATTTAGACTAATTTTATTCTACACTGGTAGTTTCTTTAATTATTTTTAAATAAAATTTTATTACCTGTGATAATTTATAGGTCTGACCGGATATGAACCCCTCATTCAGAATCTTGTAAATGAAATAGATGCTGTCCATTCTATGAAAGTCGGTATAGTTTATCCCGTTGACTGTATTAGAAGACGATGTTTCTAAATGTTTTAGAAAATAATATTTTGCTTATTTTGCGATTTTTTTTAAATTATTAACACAGATGTCGAGTGTTATGGGAAAAGATATACTTAAACTTCATTTTGTAAGAGGTTAATTTAACTCTCCATGCAAATGTCGACAGGGTTCAACAAAATTAAGAACAGTTTTTTTAATTGTTCCTCCAAACGTTTAGTTATAAGCACGTTGGCTTTTTGTTAAGCATTATCCTGCGTACGGATAGATTCAGTACGGGTTTTAGCTAATGGAGTAAGAATTCTACTGAAGGAAGATTTACCTCTTTTTTTATGACACTATCACACCGAGAACACATGCTGACTGTTTATATGAGACAGGGCAGCTAATTTTTCACATGATTCTCACTAGCTGAATTTAACGGTCGTTTACAATTAAAAGAATGCGAAAAGAATAAAGAGTTTAAAGAACGGATATCTGTTACTGTATATCTGTTGAATAACGTGAACTTGGGTATGATAACGCACGTCGCTGAAGTCATCGCACTGTGTATCGCTAATCTGACAGCGAAAACGTTGTTACTTCCTTACTAATTACATAAAATAAAATTTAATTTCGTATGTAGCCATTAGTGCATAATTTACTAATGAAGTTTCCAACTTCCAACTTTTAACTGCTCAAATACCAGTAAATAAATTTTATTCCCGTGAAATATTATATCTTGAAACAAAGTTGTTTCAAGATGTTTAATAAATTTTATATTACTTACATCTTTTCAAAATTAATAAATATATGAAATGTATAAAGATTCTCACAAGGATTGATGAGACCTTTTTAAACCACGAGCTCTTCAGAGCCAGCTTCCTACTCCCGGTTAAGCTTGCCCTCTAAGCTTAAAATTAAAAAAACTTTGATTAAAGAAATGATTACATTTACCAAAATTATACTTTTTTGTAACTTAAAGATTTTTCTTATTTTTTTCAAAATCCTACAATTAAAAAGAAGAAGGAAAAAAATTATGACGTAAAGATCAGTCTGGTTTTCACTTAAACTCTCAAAAACGCTTATTCTGGTTAATTTTTATTCAATTCGCCGTTAATTATTTCAGTATATTTTATGTGTAAAGCCAAAAACTGTAATATTTTTTACTAAGATTTTAAACCGCCCAGAAAAACTAATTTTTGTAAACGTTTTCCAAGTGTCTGGAGATTCTACATTTGAATTTTATTATTATAATTCGTTATGATTTACTTTACTAAGGCATGATTAGTATTAGTGAAATATTGATCGTACTCGGTAAAGAAAGTGCTTCCCTGCTAATTAACCTTAATTTCAAATTAAACCATTTAGCAATTAAGATTGCTGATTTTGAAAAATGTTAAAAGTTTTTCTGTCTGATTTTTTTTTTTTTTGAGTTCTGCGGAAACCAACTTCTATCTCATTAGCCCGATGGAATTTTTAGCTTAAGAAAAATGTCATCCCTGACCGGGATTCAAACCCGGGACCTCTGGATGAAAGACTGAACGCTGCCACTCCGCTACGAAGATCGGTTCTTAGATTTTTTATTAAAATGAATAATCAAAGTAAACATAATCTAAATAAAATAAAATAAATTAATCAGCCAAAACAGGTATTTCATAATTATTTTATCCATATTAATAGTACAAAACTTCTTGAGATAGAAGAAAATTTATTTGATCTCGTGAAAAATAAAAACTGATGTTTAAACTGAATCTTTCATCAAGAACGATTCTGAGAATTCCTGTGTAATGTTAGGCTTAGAGCTTAAAGCGACGGAAAAGAAAATTATTTCTGCCGCTACTATTACCCGATTTTAGGTGCTCTAATGTTACTTTGTAGAATATATTAACTTATTTGTATATGGTAAAAGAAATCATTTGTTCACAGGGTCAGATGTAAAATAGAAAAAATTCCATTTTACCGACAACCCAGAAATTTAAAGTTGGCGTCGTTGATTTCTTTTACGTAAAAAAAATGTAACTTTGTGATATAAGTTGTCGCTAAAGTGTTCCAAGCAACACCCGGATAATTATTGTATATGAACTGATTTATCCAGAGTTACAGAGATATTCGTATATCAACATAACTAATAACTTCTAGTTAAAATTTGGAGAAATTCTTCTTCAAAAGTTTTCGATTAAACTATCAAAAAATTTCCCCTTCAAATTTTGAATTAAGTCGATATTGTTTTTCACGTTCTCACGTTCACGAACATTTTCACATTCTATTATTTTCACGTATTTTAGATTAAAAACCCTTGGGTTTTTAAAATATCTTTTTAGCAAAAAAAGCAAATTTTTTTAGCAAATTAAGTCCAATTTTTTTAGCAACTTCTTCCTCACAATCTAGTCACAGATCGACTGCTCATTAATGACTTAAACCCTTTGATAAAAAATATCCTGGGCAAGTAAAACCAAAAATTATTATTTTCTAACATGGTGGTTTGTTTGTGAATATTTTTAATTAATTTGGCTTTCAAACAAGGTTCGTTTATATCGCTTCGGCAATTTTCGCTTAACAAAGAAAATCTGATCGTGAAAATATTTTCACGATCCAAGAAAATCTGCAAAGTTTTTATGAGAAGATATATTATGGAAAATGTATTCTAAGTAATGTAGAGAATAACAATGAAGAAGGAAGAATGAAGAGAACAATAATGTAGAGAGTTAGTAGAAGTCGTGCGTCGTGAAAGCATCCACGTCCTTAACAAGGATGTGGATTCTCTCCTACCAAGAGAGCAGAGAGGTTAAGGATGTGGACTCTCTTACCACCCCTTCCAGCCAGGGCCGTAGTAGCATCCTCCACTTTTTCAGCGATATCTCTGCTTAACTCTTCGACCGCACCAATATCGACTCGCCCCCGGAGGTAAAGATCCTCCCTCTGGCGTTCCGTACGGAAGGGTGCAGTGTCTCTGGGGTGAAACCCCGGCAACACTGCACCCTTCATGGGGCGAAGGAGATCAGCGTAGGATCTCCCCTGTTGACGACGAACACAACAAATGAACAAAATGCCGCTTCCCTACCCGCCTACCCGTATACTCAACGGTGCGCCTTAAAATCCGTCCGATCCTCCCAGGCGGCCCGTAGAAACAGACCGGTCGACTCTGTCCATCATTCGGCACTTGGGAAACTGGAACTTCATAGTTCCCTCTGGAACTTCATAGCATTTTGAGGGTTGTCGAATCCAACCGCCGTATCAATAACCCAAACGGATTCAACACCTTCCTCCAATTCTACAGGGCTGAAGACTGGAATACGTTTTTCACGCCAGCCCCTCAAAACCAGCTGTTCTAGGTCCGCGTCGGTGGCTCCATCATCGATCACCCGCCTTAGATCCTCACCCGTCCTAGCCATGTTCTAGGCCCCTGTCCGGTGTCTATGGGGCTAAATTCATGATGATGAAGTAAGTCTGTGTGGGCTCCTCCACCATGTCCAGTTGTGCAGGCTGCTTCGCCTGAGGCCCCATAATTGTATCGTCAAGCACGTTTTTAAAAATTACCACCATACGGTCAATACCTTCCACATTGCAGAAGCACTCCTTTATTTCCAGCTTATTGGTCGCGTTTTGGCGAGCAAGTAAGCTCAGTTCTTTGACCGGAGTTCTTTACAGGAGTAAAACTCCAATGTTAAACGCCAAACATTTCTTCCGTTTCCAAAGGTCCGCACTTGCACCACCCTCCGGCTTCGCTTTCCCTCGCCACACTCTTCCATGCGGGAGACAGAACCAGTTAAAAAATGTTAATTAAAATAACGTTAAGTTAAAAATGTCTTCATTTGAATTATCCTATTGCTTTCTTTTTTTAAAAAAGTGATATATATCAACATCCTGATCCCCGTAGGGGAAACCACCTGTCTTTTGACGATCCCGGTTGCCGCATCACTCCCTCCGTTCCTAGCTCTGATGGACTTTACCACAGGTCGTCTTTTAGACCCTCTAAACTTGATAACACAGCATAGTCATCAGTTTAGTCTATTTCAGGATACTACCGATGCAGATGTATCGATGCAGACATTTCCATCAGTGTATTTACACAACCTACTATCCTCTTCGTATGGTCTCTACCAACCTCGACCACCTACCGTAAATTACACCCCCACATACCTAACTGTCAAATAAAAGATTTGCGGAAGCGCGATCCTCGCGCCTTCCTCTAACACCGAAGGTTTCACACAAAAACTCTTCCCATTTCTTCAGTTAGATTATGAACTCATATCACTCCTTCACTGAGTCTTTAAAGCCAAACATTGTTTATCGCAGTAATGACAATTTTGTTCTACAATTCAATTTACTCAAAGTTCTCTTGATTTGCTTAAAAATCAAGAGATAAATTCCCAAACATAATAAACTTCTAATGAAAACATTATTTATATCTCTCTGCTATGGTTGGCTTTTGGGTGCGAGTCATTGCCTACTCCCTCCCACACCACAGCTCCATTTCAGAGCTCTTCACACATCCATCTCATCCTAATATCTATGCCAACTAGCTCTCGATACCAAACGCTTATCTTGGGAAAATAAGCACCCAGGCGAGTTCCTAGCCACCCGGGTTGCTATTCTATCTAAACATCTATAACAGCATCAGACTCTCTCAGCCATCCTCCGCAGGGCTATGAATTTAAGGAAGATAGCACCTATGTTCCATTCCCTTTCGGTTTTCCAATTAAATTGCAGATCAAAACCGTAATTGATCCTCTCAAGCTCTCTAGCTACTTTGATATGTACAGCTTCGTACCTGGGTAGACATATAAGACATGGCGCACATCATCATGGCCCTACACTCCGTACAAAAGCCTGAATTAATCAAACCAAATCTGGCGAACCTATCTCGAAAAGCACCATGTCCGGAAAAAACTGTGTAATATGCTGATTGGGGAAAATTTATCTAACTACCTGCATACTTCTCACATCAGGGAAAATTACATGCCTGTAACGGCCATCGGGCGATTCAGGAGGTAAGTAATGAGGAAAAATTAATTTCAATAATGAAAAAACCAAAGCCGTTACTGTTCTTCTTTTTTGAGCTTATCTTCATAAATATAAGAAAGGAGTGCTGTAAAGATTATTCTGTAATTTTTTTGCGTATTATTTATTGATTTTAAACGCCCGTTTCAAACAAAAAAAAAAAATATTACTCAATTTTTTGATGTAATCAGTTTGTTAACGTTATCCGAACGAAATTTACGCACCAAGGATCCAATATTCTTATATGTCAAAACAAGATTCAATAATATTATAAGGGTAGTTCAACTCATATGCAAAATAGAAAAATTGGAAAGCTCATTTAATATCCAAAGGACTGTCATAATGTAATTGTTATACACTTACTTTCTGTTAAGCAAGAATATATTTCAAAGAATTAAAAATTTTTACATTTTATGTAAAATTCTTTTATTTCAAATTACTTCAAATTAAATCCCAACTCTTTATTAACTTAGACTTTTCGACATAACTAAGCTTCCAAATCGCAGCTTTTATTTCTTTTTTTCTTATTTCTTATATCAACATCAACAATAACAGGTTATTTTTTATATGTTGAGATATTTGGAAAAAAAACTAGAACTCTCAAGTTTATAACAATGTCGTGATAATTTTAATTAACTTGGTGTTCAAAATGATTTAATTCTGTAGAGATTGAGTGGTTATTAATTTTATTAGCATGTAGATAATGTGTTGCGATGGCTGTACTCACCTTGAAACACTGATTGTTGTAGACGGAGGAAAAGGCACTCATTACAAAACACATTTACACACACACACACACACTCACACAAACATATATATATATATATATATATATACGCGTATTCACACAAGCACACACACGAAAACACGGACATATCTTATCCGTTGTACGAAGATAACGGTTAACTGTGCTACTGATATGACAGTAAAATCATAAAACACAGTGAAGATTAAAACCTCATGCTGGGCAAAAGATATACGAATAAAATCGAATTAGTCTAATTCAGTACAGAAGGTAAAAACTTCTTAATATATGATATTAAAAAAAATAACAATTATAAAAGAAAAATTAATTTTAAATCGCCTGTAATATCTCGGTGTGCTCAAATTATTTTTAAATTTAAACCTTAAATCATTTCTGTTATATGAAATATAATTATTTCCATAAGCAAAAAATATAATGATCGGTAATGCGAATGAGATTTGTTTAAAATGTTTAAGTAAGTTTTATAAATTACAAATAGACTGCATCCGACGAAATTTTCTATAGAAGCTACCTTCTTTGTCCACTTTTTGTATTAAAAACACTCATTTTTATGGTTTTGTACAAGATTTAATCGAAAAATGTTGATTCAATATCCTAGATTAACAATAAAAAAAGTTTGAGAAGAAAGAAAGCCAAAATAAAATATTTGAAACAATCAAAGATTCCATAAAAGTTGTAGGTTTCAAAAGGTTAAATTTTAATCACAATATATTTATCAGTCATATAAAAACAAGTTTCGCTTTTAATGTTATTTAGAACCGTTTTCGTTTCTGTACAGTTTAAGACATGGTTTTTAAACAACGGGCTCATATTCTAATAAACAAAGTGAAATGAAGGCAGTTATTTGTACAAAATTCAAATCTCTACTAAGGAATTGAAGCCGGGCATGCTGATTCACAAACGGCTAGTGTAACCCTGGCTTAAAAAAATGGCTTGACTGTCCCGTTAGTTTATGCACGTTAGTCTATTGTTTGAAAATAATAGTTTAAATAAAAGAGTAAGCTCAAAGAATAGTATACCATACGCCTATGTTATTCTTCATTAGGATTTCTCATTTACCCTAAAGAAATAAGGATCTGATTTTTTTTCCAAAACTCGAATGTAAAGGATAATTTTGTCAACTGATATATTTGTTGAGAACATAGGTTTTAGGTTTATCTGTAGAATAACACTCCAAACTGGATGTAATATACAAAAAAAAAAAATACATGTCGTTTTTTTTTAAACGGGAAACCGTCTTTAAAATCGTTCTGTAAATGGCTCATACTGTGGGTATACGTAAATAATTCTGTTGAAGATCTTATTATATCTATGACATTTACACGAAACCATAAACTTCAAACACCTGCAATATCTATTTTAATTTCTTTTTCAGTTAGACTACTGCCAAAGTAAAAAATCTGATAAGAACACCACATGACTTCCTTGTACGTCTATAAAAATACATATGCACATTTATTTAAAATGAAAAGAATATAAAATTTTATTTCATTGACTTCTGATATTTTATTATATTTATATCTTTATTGTTATTATTGAATTTATATATATATATTTATATATATATTATAATTTATTGTAAAACTTTTTTACAATCATAGGTTAATAATTATTGATAAATCAATGTATTTAAATTTTAAAAAAATAAAAAAAGATATGAAGGCGGATTTGAACCATGTGCCTTCCTCTTGTAAGATCCAAATATTTCATTAATTAAAATTTTATTTCTTAATTATATATTAATTATTTGTTAATTATAATTCTGGAAAAATGAAAATAAGTACCACTTATGATATATCGTTGAAAAGCTCTCGATTACTGCAGTTAAAAAACGTCTAAAATCCAAATTTTTTTGGATATTGGGCTTTTTAGACACTTTTGGTTCAGTCAATTGCAATCAAAAAAGAAGATGCACAACTAAATGTTATAACAGTCCTAAATCAAAAATTTCAACATCGTACGGCTAATCGTTTTTGAGTTTTGCGAGATACGTACGTACAGACGTCACGACGAAACTAGTAAAAATGGATTCAGGGATGGTCAAAATGGATATTTCCGTTGAAATTTGAAAACCGGAATTTTTCGCGATCACAAAGGAAGTATCCTTTACTTCGTACAAGGAAGTAAAAACATAAAATTTATTTATTTATTTTTTTTTTTTAATTCCCTTAAACTAAGGTGTAGTTTTGAAAATTGAGAAATAAGCAGCTTACAATCCTATTCATTTGATTAGAAAAGCTATAGTGTTTGGAGCAATTTAATATATAAATTAAATGGAAACTTTGCAACGGATTTGTCTGTCCGTTTTCAACAGCATCACGCGAGAACCAACCGACCGATTGCTTTTAAATTTTCAGGATACATTCTTGTTATCCCAGGGAAGGTTTTAAATCATTGATCGTGGCGCTAGTCCCTTGGAGGTGAAGTTTTCCTTGTCAAAAGTCTGTGTACTTTAGTTACTACTATTCTGTTTTTTGTAATTTAGTTTCTTTTTCAAGTATTTGTAAATCTATATACCTTAATTGTTATTTATCATTATTATTCTCATAACCATGAGGATAAAGAACACAACTGAGGTCAATAGAGACATTCTATTTGATTCGGTAAATTTATTTAGTTTTGCTCGTTGATTTCGAAGCTTCTGGTTCCTTGGGAAAAAGGAATCGCATTTCAAGTATTTAGAGATCACTAAAAGCGTCGTACTAGAACTGTACATATTTGCTTTGGTGAAATTTACATTTTATTAAATGCAACCCACTTTTTAGTGGACGATAAACCCTGCCTATCGATACAGGGTTTTTGTAGCAGCCTTATGGCATTGCCAAATAAACATTTGTTTAATAAACAAATAAACAGGGCGAGCGATCCGAGCTCTGACCGGCTAATTTATTGTGAGAGCTTAGTCAGCTACGATATATACTCTATGGTAGGCTCATTAATAATGCATATATATGATAGATAAATTACGTAGACTTTGTAATCTAATCCAAAACCTTCTTATGTAATGACTGACACTGTTGCGGGCATTTGTAGATAAATAACATAAATCTTATTAGAACTTGTACCTTGATGGTTGGGAAAATCCCGTTTAGGATATTGGTGAGTTAACCCACCGGGTTGGTCTACTGGTGAACGTGTCTTCCCAAATCAGCTGATTTGGAAATCGAGAGTACCAGCGTTCAAGTCCTAGTAAAGGCAGTTACTTGAATACGGATTTGAATACTACATCGTGGACACCGGTGTTCATTGGTGGTTGGGATTCAATTAACCACACATCTCAGGATTGGTCGAACTGAGACTGTACAAGACTGCACTTCAATTACACTCATTCATATCATTCGTGCTTTGAAGTAATACCTAAACGGTAATTCCCGGAGGCTAAAGAGGGGAAAAAACAAAAAAAAAAATATTGGTGAGCTTGGTTAGAATTACTAGAATTGTTATGAGTACTGAGAAAAGAAATAATTATTACAATTTTTAGGGCAACATTTTTTTGAACAAAGCAAAATCTGTTACGTATTTCGCAGCCGATGATATTTCCATTCAGTCGATGATCTATTACGCAATCGGTGACTTTTCTAAGAATGCTAAGAATTTTCTTAGTTATCTAAGGAAACTAATTTGATAAACGGTGCATCTTTCGTTGGCGTTTATCCTTAATTCATATCCTATTTATTTTTCGGGTTGTTGCTTCCTCACATATTCTAGGTTTAATGAAACCACCGAATTCTTTTGAGATGCAGTGCACTATATTACATTTCTACTCCAATCTCAGTGGCACACCGACATTGTTCTTTCCTTCTCCTAAGCAAAGAGAACCGAGGAAATGAGTTGGGAAAGAGAAATATACAGTTAAATTTATTTTACGATGAGCTAAAGTGTAACAAATTTTTTTCAATATAAGTTATTTTATCTCGGTACTCCAGCAATGCGATAGAGTAATTATTAAGTTTTCCCGATAAAGGTTCAGGTGAGAGTAGAATTATCGATGTTTCAGTTATCTTTCGTTCAGAAAATCCACCGATTAAGGTTTTTCTTCCGAGTAAAATCCTCCAGAAGATTTTTACGGAAAAATAATCACGGTAAGACAAATTATTTTCTGAGATGTTGCCTGTGCTTGTACCTGACCACGAAATGAGTTCTCTATCGATAACTCTTTAATCGGTTTATCGATAGTGGCTCATATTTACATGAACACGTGCCAAATTTTTCATCTGTATTGTTTTTTATTTTAGTGAATTTGAATATTTTTTATTTTATAAATGATTGTTTATCTTAAGCGGTTTTTAGTATTCTAAAGAAAATTGAAAATTCAGTTTCAGAATTTGTATTGATAAACAGAAAAAAACTTTTGTTTGTTATAAAATTTATAAGAGAGAAAAAACAATGAGGTCCAGCATAGTATGGACCGCGCTGAAGCATACCTCCGTAATCCATAAAAATCTAGTGATGAGCAGTCATTTTGTCGTTCAGGATACAAATGACTTGAACCGTCATTACTTCGCATTAAAAATATTTCTCATATTGTTTTTCAATAAAAAAATAATTGGAATTATGTTTTTTCCATTATCTTTAGATAACTTTTTTAGATAAACGACCTCCCGATTAACTGTGGATGTACTATTTCGGTTTAGATACTGATTCCTTTTTCAACTGAATAGATCAGTCGCATTTTTTAATTTCATAATTAATTTTTTTTTATTATTTTATTTTTAACTCCTTTAAGTTACTCGGATGAAATTTTTAAAAATAAATAAATAAAAAGAAAAGTACGGAAAAAAGTGTTTTATATAAACACTTATTTAAAAAAGATTACAACATAATTTTTTTTTAAAGAATAAATTTTAATACGTATATATCATGTTTTCGCAAAAAGAATTTCGTTTAGCCAAACTTACGAATGTAAATATTAAATTAATTTATCTAATACACCTTCCTCTTACTTCGAAATGAAATGATAACGTTTGCATCATAGAAGTAATCTCATAAATGTGTATGATATCATTGCATACGAGCGTATGTCACGAGCAATTGGACACACAGGTGGTATTGAGTTGATAAGAAGAATAATGGTAGTAATGTTGTACTAGATTTACATGCAAGACGATGTCGTGTCGTTGTACGAACTAATACTGTTCATCTAGGCTATTTCAAAGTCACAACTTATCATTGTTACTGTTAACACCTCCATAGCGGTATTACAAGTCACTCGAGCGAATCTAACCTTGAATTTTATTACTTACAATTAAAATCACAGATTAGTTTCGATGATGATTGTGATGATTATAGTCGTAGGATGATAATTAGGGTGTTGCTACATAACAAAAAACAAACACATAATAAATGTTACATACTTTTTTATCGATATCTTTCATATATAACAAAAAGAAAGGAAGCATATAAACGGTAGCTTTGCGCAATCTATATAAATTTACTCGGTGTACAGTAAATGGTATAAAAATCCAGGAAGAGTGTGACGTAAGGAAGGAATTGTATTCCTGACCAAAAATAAATTTGCAATTCATGAATAAATGCAGGAAATCAAATATGATAACAAAAATGTAACTGCTAAATAAAGTAATGCTAAACCAGCCTCGATAATAAAAATCGAAGATGGTTTAGTTAGTTGTGAAAATTGAAAATTTACCAGAATTAATTGGAATTATCCTTTTGATTAAAAGAGAAATGCTAGTTAATTAAGTAAATTTTATTTAGTTTTTCTCGTTGACTACAAAGCTTGATTCCACGTGGAAGAGAAAACGAATTTTAAATATTTAGAGTTTACGACAAGCATCGTACTATAACTGTGTACATATTTTCTTCGGTGTAATTTACATTTTTTTAAATATACCCTACCTTTTATAGGACGATAAATCCTGCCTATCGATAGAGGGTTTTTGTTTTACAGTAGTCTTGTAACTTGCCAAATAAACATCTCTCCTTTTTTTCAAAATAAAAAGTTTTCCTTATTTTTCTTTTTAACAATTAAATTTTATCAGTAGCTTTTTCTTATAAATTAATCAACGATTGTGATTTTTTAAATTATACATTTCTTATCTTTAAAACGCTGTATTTCCAAATTAAATTACTCAAACAGTTTTATAAATTTTTATCATTTTTATTGTATGAGAATGCGTACAATGTTTGCATGTAACTTATTGAATTTTTTCCAAGCAAAAGCGTCTTAAGAGACGTTACGGATAGATAATAAACTCACTTTTTCTAACATAGATATGAATTAACCAAAGAAAATCCGACAAAAGTTGCTGGTTACCTGAAAATATCTATTTATATATTTTACAGTTATTGATCCACTATCATTATCGATACATTTTAATAACAATAGTTAAATTATTATAACACACTAATGATTAATGTGTTATGCCATTAGCCTGTTAACGTTACGACGAGTTATGAATTCTTTATCAAAAGATGCGATAAGATACATTTACGTAATTTTATCTATTCATATGAGATATACAAATTTATATATTCTAACGGTAAACTAGTGAAACTAGATGTTTTTGCCACAATACATTGTAGGTCATTAACATTTCAGTTTATAATAATATTATCGTGCGGATAATTTTTCTTATAAATCAGTATCGTAATTATGATATTTCAGATTATAATTTTGCAATTAAAACTAGAAGGGCAAATAATGTGATTAAAATACAATGATGTAATTAGGTGACGAAGATAATACTATAATTCAATATATATTAAAAGTAATATATATTAAAAGTTATAAGTTTTCTAAATAATATTATTTACTGTTTCTAATTTTTCCTTCTTATCTACCTCTGGGAGCAGGTCACCCGCCACTTATTTACTCGTCACGATTATGTTTAGATAATTTATTATTTTTAGTCGGTATAATTACAAGAAAAGCGTATGAAAAATTCTATTACGTTACCGTTGACAACTACGGAAACTAAATAAAGTGCATAGTTTTATTTTAGATCTGATGTATCTCGGTTTGAATGGACGGATTGGGTCTACTATACTTCGGCTAACAAAAGGAAACATCTGAATTTTAGCAGTTATAATTTTGTGAAAAAACATATAATAACGATTGGAATTGAAAATATGATTTTAAGAAAGTAAAATAATGTATTTTCTATTTTATTTTAATAAGAAACAATTGGACTATCCATAACAACACAAGATACTTGACTTTTGTATTTCTATAAAAGCTCGGAGAAATTAAATTCTTAGTAATTATTTGTAAATGAGTTGTGTAAATTGAGTAACTTCTGACAACTCTAAAAATTATGTAAAATATTTACTTTTTTAACCTTTATAAATTTTCTCGTCGATACATCTGTTATTTTGTTGGTAGATATTTTTAAAACCGTCGATATCTCCTACTTGTAGCATTGAAACGAACTCTTTTTCACTAATAAATGATCTTAAAAATTAAAAAATCCTTTCGTCGAAAAAAAATAATTTTTTTAACGTTTATTTTTTTGTATCGATCAAAGAGAATAAATACATTTCCTTGGACATTTTTGTTCTGTTCTAATCTTTTAACTTTCATAAAAATATTTTTTCTGTTTTTCTTTTCAACTATCTGGGATTAATGTTTTATCAAACATGGCCAGTTGGTATGATTATATATAATTTAATAACTAAAAACCCACTTACCAACAATTCTTTTATATATACGTTCAAGCGTTTTCAGAATAAAATTCCATCATCAGGAATTTAAAAAAATGTATATTATAACCTTAATAAAACTAAAACTTCTTCGTCATGTAAATTTGTTTATGTAACGTAATAAAATATAAATCTGGTCGTCAAATGTTTAAAATTATGTCGACTTAACTTCCTGTCATTATGAATATCTCCACTGTTATCTATATAACCGCTGTTATATTATATTACGTTACATGAAAAAATTTACATGACGAAGAAATTTTAATTTTATTAAGATTATAACATAGATTTTTTTAAGTTCCTGATGATGGAATTTTATTCTGAAAGCGCTTGAACGTATATATAAGAGAATTGCTGGTAAGCGGGTTTTTTAATTATTAATTATCTGGAAATATTTTGTGTTCCAATCTTTAAATTTTGTTATAGTTTTCACTTTCTAGACCTCTTTTAATTACCGACTTGTATGCCATAGCCGTGGGCTGTTTACTAGTGATTTTCTTTCTTGTTAAATTCTTCTTAAAGCCTCTTCATTTGTCACTTCATTTAACCTTCAGTATTTTCCTTCTCCACATTTAAGAGATGCATTTTTTCATTTCGTCCACGTTTTACTAACATAACCTATTTCATTCCTTATAAATATTTCTTGTGTAATTCTTGAATCTATTTTTGTTAATAATAGCGTTAAAATACCTAATATTTAAAAAAATCAATTATTTATCATTATGTATTTTAATAATAATACTTATAATTTCGTTGGATTTATCTTAACTTTTTTTTCTAATAAGATCAGTTAAAATCACGCTGATCTGTTAAGAGATTATGCAAAATGTGTGATGTGTTTTATGTACATTTCCTCTAAAATCCAAAATGTGTAAAAATTTATCTTTTATTCATTTTTTTTTAATCTAAGATACTATTTTATTTCTGGCATACAGAATAATATCTAATGGTATCCTAAGGGTATCTTTTTAAAACTGTTTTTCAGAAGAAGGTTTTTAAGAGGTAAAGTGAAGTTGCTATATAAAAGGACCGCATGAATCCTCGTGTGGCTAGAAGAGTGGACAACTTTTGGTTGTTTCTTCGTTCTTATAATTTTTTTAAAACTACATTTTTCCTTTTAACGAGTGCTAAAAATTCCTTCTTCTTTCAAATTTGGGAAAAAACTTCTTTTATGCATGAAGAAGAAATTTAAACAAAAAAATAAAAACAAAACTCTGTAAATTCTTGCTATATTGTTTTAATGTTTCTAATCTCTCGCAAAATCAAAACAGTTAATTATGTTTTCCTTATCTTGTGTCTATCGTAGACTCAGTCAGCCTGGGCACCAGAGCCTTACCGCTCGCTAAGTTTAGTAATAGTGCAGTAACTGAGCTAATATAGACCTTAGCGTTGTGCAAATTTTTTTACGAGTGCATTTCAGTTGCAATCTTTTTAAAAATGGATATATTAAACCGTGATACAGTTTGTAAACCGGCCAGTAATTATCCTCTACAGTGATACTTATGTTAAGGAAATGTAAACACATCTTTTTTCAATAAACTTCATTCAGTTATTAAAATTTGGATAAGAATTATCAGAGACACAGAAATCTTATCTAGTTAGAAAATTCCTCGTGAATTAAGTATTTAAATTTAATACTTCCTTGTACGAAGTATTGTGATCGCGAAAACTTTAGGTTTTCAAATTTCAACGGAAATATTCATTTTGACGATCCATGAATCCATTTTGACTAGTTTCGGCGTGACGTCTGTACATGTGTATCTCGCATAACTCAAAAACCATTAGCCGTAGGATGTTGAAATGTTGGATTTAGGACTACTGTAACATCATAACATATTGTGCACCTCCTCTTTTGATTGCAATCGACTGAACCAAAACTGTTCAAAAAAGATCAGAACCCAGAAAAATTTGAATTTTGGACTTTTTCTTAACTGCAGTAATAAGCCCTCAGTGAGACTTTTTCAATGATATATCATAAGTAGTATTTATTTTCATTGGTGCCAGAGTTATATCTAAATGAAATTTTAATTAATGAAATATTTGGATCTTACAAGGGGAAAGCACATCGATTCGAATCGGACCCCATCTTTTTTTTTTCTTTTTTTATTTAAATATATTGATTTATTAATAATTATTAAACTCTGAATTTAAAATAAAATTACGATAAATAATAATACAATAATAACAATTAAAAAAATATCAAACTTTATTAATGAAATAATATTTTACGTACTTTTCATTTAAAAAAAATGTGTATATGTAATTTAGTACGTGTACAAGGAAGACATTTAGTGCTCACATAGATTTTTTTAAATTAATAAAACTTATAGGTGTTTTAACTAATTTTTTCTGTAAATTATTTCTTTGTTATGCGACTACCGTATTGATAGACATTCTTAATAAAATGCATATAAAATGACGACCTCGGTGGAGCGAGTGGTAGCCTCTCAGTCTTTCATCTGAAGGTCCATGGTTCGAATCCCGGTCAGGCATGGCATTTTCACACGCTACAAAGTCATTCATCTCATTCTCTGAAGTAATACCTAATGGTGGTCCCAGAGATTAAAAAAAATACTAATGGCTTGTTCAAAATGAATTCAAATCAGCAGTAATTTCTTTTTTATAACTTTGTTGATTAAGCCAATTTTATTTGCAAATTGAATTCCAGTTTGTTTAAAGTTACTACGTATTAGTAAATACTTCTTTATTTACAGTGGTGGCATGTTCGAATGAATTGTAATCACACCCATAATTATTAATTAAAATATTTTATAGGTTATAAAAAAATAACCTATAAAATTTATTGAAGAATGGTAGTTTTAGTTTAAAAATGATCATTTCTATTAACAAAGACGAAAAGTTTAGGTTAGGGTTTAAATAGGACTAGATTAGGTATCATTGAATTGGCTAATGTATCGAGCTGAAAATCAAATTATTATTGAAATTAAGGTATGATCGTTAAATTTGCTGTTTTCTAAATATTTAAAATAACTTTTTAAAACAGTTAATTTTAAATAACATTTTAATTAATTTAATTTCTATGTAGTTTTCGATTAATAATTATGAATTAATTCAAATTGTCAATCTTGATTCCGTTTACAGTTTGAAGAATGACGTACTAGTGGTCTTTGAACTTGGTGGTACTTCGATTGTTTTAAGAGTAGCTATTTACAACGCTTTCTTAAGAAAGTTAGGTTGGACTGATATCGTTAAATTAATACAATTAGAAACGCTAATTTCGGAGTAAATACACTTCGAGAATAAAGCGACAGAAGCCTGATACTAATTAATTTATTATAAAAAAGTCAAATGAAAGGAAAATGATCGATTAGCTCATACCATTAAACTGTCGTTAGATGTATCTCTTACTGCAGATCCACTGTATTCACACAAAATGTTTCCTTGTTCCTCTCTCTCTTTTATCTTACATTGAACTATGTCATACTCATAAGAAATGACTTTGCTTCTGATTAGATGAGCAATAGTGGCGCGCGCACGCAGACCGTGGGCGTTGGCATATAGAACGTATAAATTTAAACTCAAAAGTATTATGAATGATCTTTTATTAACCTCAACGTGAAATTCATTCCTTTCGGGTTTAATAATCAAATAAATTTTGTTTTTTTTCTTGCTAAGGATCCTTTTTCAATTTTTGTTGTTAAATCATGTTATGATGTAAACAATGAGTTATGATAAGCAGTTCTTACGTATTGTGATAGGTTATTTACAATTACGTTATATCCATGAGCTGAAGAAGCGCATTACATTGTGAACTCAAAGTGGTCGTCTATGTGTAACTAAAAGCTAAGTTTTACTATAGCGAGACCAGTTTTTTGTATTACATTATTTTAGTTATAAAGTCTTTTTAAGCTTTTTTTATACGTTTATTTGAAGTTTATTTATATTTTCTTACTCTCTTTAAAAGAAGTGATCAGTTTTTAACCTCAAATTTAGAAAGAATTTTACGTATATCCATCCTACTGTTGAACTAGAATGGCAAAAGTTATATGCGATTAATAATTTCGTTCGACGTATTATAGTCGAAAGAAAAATCTCTTTCATTGTTTCTTTTTTTTTTACAAATATATTATAATCTATAATACTTCTCTTTATTTTTCTTTATTCGAAGTTACGTTTTTTTGTTAATAAAATATGCGCATGCAGATTAGTTAAGGATTATATAAACGTATCCCGACTCTTCCGAAGACGGATTTTGACGGTGATACAGAGTATATAGCTTTTAAACGCAGGTATGGATGGCATGAAGTTACTTTAGTATGTATCTTTAACTTACCGCTTTCTGCTGCTTAGTTATGCAAGCGAGGCGGTCACCTCGCCTCACCTCAACGGCGAGTAGTGAGACATTCTTGTCTTTTTTTTAAATGGGAGGAGCCAGACAGTATTATACCGAGGGGGAAGGGGGGGACTAGAAGAGAAGAAACCACAGGCCGTAGAATACTCTTAAAGTTTAATATATAATCCCATATCTAAATAACCGACAACCAATAGAAACTAATGGATCCATCTGCTGTCCTTAAATATTTTATAATGCGGTCAACATGTTATGACACCTACTCGTTTAAATTTCAACTCGGAATCGTTAAACAAACACTTGATGTAAATTAGTGGATCAAAACGTATGATTTTTATTGATAGAATCAATTTTTAAAGTTTAGGCGGCGATGAACAAAGCTATCGGTATAGTTTTGGATGTACATTTACATAAATGGATTTTTTGTTTTTATTGAGTAAATTAAACATATTTACTTGTTCAGTATGGTTAGTTTTATAAAATTATAAACGAAACTTCAAACACATCAATAAAATTAAATACTAACGCCATAAACAGCGTAATGTTGTCGAAGAATTGTTACATATTCAGTTAAATTCGTGAAATTGCATAATATTTATATTATTAAATTTTCTATTATCGAGTAGAAAAGATGCACTTGAAAAAATGTATTTGAAATAAAAAAAGTTGCCTAATTCTGTTTGTTTCAATTATCTGCTCCGCGATTCTTCTGGCTATTACGACTCTGTAACAAATTAAAAAGAATATAAAAGTAGGGATGCTTTTTCTGAGAGTAATAATCATTATTCCTATAAAAATACCGTATCTGATGTGTGGTGGACGCAGTGAAGGTATCGCTTGTGATATAGATTTCAACTTTATTTCGGTGAGTTTGGCACCACAAATTCACTACAGTATAATGGGAGCAGTGAAGAAGGGCTGGTTACCTACAGAACTTGTAGTACCTATAGTACTGGTTACCTTCTCTAGTACGTCTAGAGGTAGGCCGATTGTAATTCTTAAGAGCGGCTATGCCGTTTTCAGAAGTGACGAGTGTTTAATGTCACGTTACTTGTAGCCGTTACGATTATCACAATAACGACGTGACTGTTCATTTATTTTCAGTTCAGACAAGTTTTATTTATCAATCATAAATACATACGTTTATAAACGTTTTCAGTTTTTTGTGTTTAGAAACATAAACAAAAATTTATCTATAACCGGTTATCTGTGCAATACTTCAACATTTTTTACTATTTAGATTATTAGTGTAGATATTAGTATGCTTAATTAACAATCCGACAGTTATGTAGAACACAACAAACCAAACACTTATGGTTTTTAAAATGTAGAGTAAATGGTCTGTACTACTTCAAATTGGATTCTTATAATTCGAAGTGATAAGATTTAGTAGTGTACTTTGAATACAAAATAGTACTATGAATAATCGTGTACTTTTAACACAATCTATTAATCTGTAAAGAATTCCAATAAATGGAGTTTATTGGAATTAATCAGCGGTTTCTGATTAATCGGCTTCAAAAATGTTCAGTAATAGTTTAAACTCCATTTACACAGACGAAATTTGGCAAAATATTATTTCTTCGAACTTATTATCAGCTTATTTGAGAAAATAAGCTGATTAGCTTATTTTAGTTTCCAAGGCGTATTAATGATTAAAATATGAACAAGCGATTGATTCCGAAATTTAAAAACGCAAAATATTTCATTTATTTCGTAGAAAATGTTAAATATGTCAAATTTTGTTTAAAATATCGATACCTATTCCTGTAGTATACAGTACACATTTTTATACGGAAACTAGCAAGAACTGGAAGATAAAGTTTCTGGCCGATATTTGAGTAATTCTTTTTAATAGATTTGCATGAAAATTATCCTAATGAGAAGTTCGATCTTTTTAACCATTTAGGGTTAAAAATGATATAAAATTACAGTTAATATCCTTTTCTATATCCCGCTGAAAAATACATTCTTTTCACTTTTTTTACCGATGATTACTTCCACTTAAATTTACTTAAAAATATATTTCATTGAACTTGTGAAAATCATTTATCAAAATAAAATTTTTAAAGTCCATATTTTCTCATTTTCAAGGATAATTTATTTTCGTTTAAAATTCTTAAAATAAATATATTTTATAAAGTATTTTTGCATATTGTTCATGATATAGGCCTGTACGATAGATTTCTAGGCAGAAGGTAACTGTGCATCTTCATATAACTAATATAAATTTTGAAAGCACTTGTCTTTGTACCACAACATCGCCTTGATCTCTTCGTTAATCAAAATCTATCAATAGGTAATAGGTATTATTCGTCTATATAAACCGACCCCTATAGCGGAGTGTTAGCGGCTCTGCTTTTTATATGGATGGTTCTGGGTTCAAATCCTGGTAGGCATAAAATGTTTCATACAATTCTATATCATAATGTAATTGTAACTGGGCATAATTGTTCTTATGGAATATATGTTTATATATATAAAAAATTAATAATACGATTACGGATGGAAGAAGGAAATGAAATACTCAGATATCTGTTGTATTGCACAACAAAATGCTAACTACTAGTCAGCTGGTAAATTAGAGTTTGGCTTTTTCTGTCGATTCACCATACAATCTTAGAAAAAATTTCGTAAACATTCTTAATGTTTAGAGTCTACGTAAAACATTCAGGTGGTTTTTATCAGACAAGAGGTCACGAACAGTTTGTTCATATATCCATATCCAATATACAGGTTAGAAGGAAAAATAATAATCTGCATTACATTAAAGAAAAACGTTATTTTATTATTAAAATATAGTATTATACTGCTTTATAAAAATTAACAGCAGAAATAGAAAAGAATAGGTTATTTAATATTCATAAGATCAAAAAAAAACCTGACCAATGTATTTAGTTCGCACTCGTCACTGTTTTCATCTTGTAAATCATTCGTATTTCATGTGTGCCGTTTTCTATTTGAGAATGAAACAGAAAACTTCGTTGAAATACACACTTAAGAAAGAAGAAACTTTTGCTATAATTTTCTGGATAAAACGTTTATGAAAAATAATTAAACTAAAGTATTTTACAAATCTATTCGAAATAAATAAAAATGGAAACACTTTTAGAATAAATTTACTTTGTAACGATTAAAAATTTACCTATGAAATTAAATAAACCTAGTTCACAATTAAAGTCATCTCACTTTAATTGTGAACATAGGTGATTTATATTTAGGTGGGTTGACTTCTATTGTCTATGAATATGGACACCAGTATTTATAAAAAATTAATCATAAGACGTTAATTGAAATACGAGATTTTTTTGTTTTTTTTAGAAAACATGTACGATTATAAAAACAAAAGTAAATTAAACATTAATATTTTTTTTTCTGTAGGCTTAATTCAGTGTAATACTGCCGGTCTGCTAATTTGCATGCCGAGGGCTTCAACAAATTATTTGTATCGTCACTTTTAATTTAGACTTTCATAAACTACCCATTCATTACTAAAGAGAAATGTTTTCAAAGGCTAAAAATAAAGATGTCACTAAAAACAGAATTTGAGAATTTGAAATCTCATCTGTGTTATCATGGGTGCCGCAAATAAGTGATTAAACCAAAAACTCACTGTTCACCAATAATGCAGGTGATATATATATATATATATATATATATATATATATATATATATATACTTTGTATAAAGTTAAGCACTGACGAATTATATAATGAATAGAGGTATACAAGCATAATTATTTTTTTCTTTATCTCTTTTAGCCATGGAACCCATAATTACTTACTCATTATACGTGGTTTTTTGGGACTAGAAATTTATTTTACTTTTTTTTTTTAAATTAATTAATAATAATAAAATTAATAAAAGCATTCGCCTAGCTTAGATTCCTGATTTTAAAATTATTCATGTTATCTTTATTCTTATCATGGACATTAGATTCATCTTTCTTACGCATTAGCAATTTAATTCATTATTTTTTTACATCTTATAATTAATAAAACTAATGCATACTGAACAAATTAATCTTCCTGTTTACGGAGGTTGTGTACTTTCGGTTTGATATGTTAAACTCATTACATAAACCGTTCTACTTGGTACGAACTGTTAACTTATGATCTAATCTGTAACTTAATGAAGTTCGAGTACATTTGTTCATACCGAATAAAGTATCTGTTATTAGAGGTTGTCATAGCTGACTGACGAACCGGCCGTTTCCATAACTTAATTATAAGAGGGGTGCAAAAGTAGGTATACAGTAAAAGTCAATGCCGAAGGCAGGCAATTTGAGTACTTAAGAGAGTGCCCTTAATTTTATTAATTAACTTAATTATAGTTTCTATCTCATCCTTATTGCGACCACATAAATCGATTGTGTTTTTATAATAAAACCTGCATACCTACTGTATACCTACTTTTTCACCCTTCTGTATATTTAAATTTAACGTCATAACGTCAAAATCTTCTTGTGAAAAATAGTCTTGTTATATGTGATATCTTTTTTTGTTCAATTGTTTTTTTTTTTTTTTTGCTTCCTTATTTATTATGCTAGATTAATCGTTATTTTCAGAAAAACCACGTATTAATAGCTTTTAGATTACTTGTAACTGGATCATTTTTTTAAAAATTTAAAAACTTTGAAATTATATATATATATATTTATTTTTCCCTTACATGTAAATATTATGATTAATGACTTGGTTCAAGTTCTTAACATTTAAATTAACCGAATAAGAAGTGAAATGTCAATGTATCATAAATAAATCTTTACCGGGCAAATAAATTATATATCATTACAATAATCTAGAAGTCTGCAATGCGTGGTAACGAATAAAATTCCTGATACGTAAATTTTTCTCACTCATTTTTTTAAGAGTACAACTAAACAGAACGAGTGCTGTTATCTGTCTTGTTTAACGGTTCACAAGAATAATCGCTGATTGTAAAATATTTTCCAAATTGCACGTAAAAATTACTAATAAAGAAATGTTTTATAGAATTTTTTTTTATTTCTTCCTTATAAATAAACGGAATGAAATTTTTACTTCAGTGCAGTTTTAACGAAATAATTATTAAAAACAACACACAGGTAAATAATTTTCAATGATAATGTTATGGATGACCGATCGGCCGGGGGGGGGGGGGGATAAACGATATGACTTTTCAATTTGCAATAACAAAATTTTTCTAATCTCTTTAACAAAAATCCGGTGTTCTTATATTATAATTTTTGTAAAAACAATTTTTTTTTAAATAAATGAAATTTAAGTTTTTTTTTATATAGTGAGATACAAATTCTGCAAGTTTTTATAATTATGCACGTTTTGTGAATAAAAATGAAATTATGTAATATAATTTGTCTTGTCCAAAGATGGCTGAAAAATGAAGTGTTAAAACACTTAAAAACATCCTTAATTGATTTTATTTTTATTCACCGTGTTTTTCATAAACCGTTTCTTATTGATAATTTGCAAAAAATCTTTCCCATAAATCATTCTTTTACTGTCTAAACAATGATTTTTTTAAGTTATAAACCTTGCGGTCAATCATAATTGGAATTTGTCTACATGTCCAAGTAAATCAGACGTTAAATCTATTAATTATTCTTTGCAGATTATCGACATGCTAGTATGTAAGACTCACAATCTATGTTTGCTACATTTTAGATTTACCTCGTTTTAATTTTACTATTAAATTTGTATGTACGTGTTTGTCTATATTATAAATATTGTTTTCAACAACCTTCAAAAAACAAAGAAAATCTGTTTTATTCTTTAATTTTATTTCTACTAAAAATTTTGTTTTTCCAGAGATGTCTAATTTTATTTATTATATTGTTTTATTTAGCTGTTTTATTTTAGTGATTCCCCCCCAACACATTAATGCCTTTTGATATAAACCGTGAGTTGAAAATATGTAGCACATCAGCCTTGAAATAATTGGACGTAGTATGACTATTTCTTTATTTAACAATTTACTGATGAGGAAAATAAAATAAATAATCTTTTTAGCACAAGTAGTATAATTGGCCTACAGTACTCGTAATTTAATAGTAATTTATTTTTGGAACTCTTTTTTGAATCTTTCTCAAAGATAATCGTGTATAGAATATAATATCTTTTAATCTCTCTTTCCATTCACAGATGTATCTACTTAACAAAATTGTGCTCCTTATTGTAAAAATCTGATTAATTCACGTTACCCTGTTAACTACAAATTTCTAAATTATAGCGAACGAATTTTTAAGCTTTGTAAAATTAGGATAGTATTATCCAATATGGTTATTAATCGAGGGTTCCAATAGTTAAATTAACGGTTTCTATTACTAGTATTTTATAGTTTAAGAAAATTATACCTATCATTAAAACCTCTCCTAAATTCTGACTAGAATTCTTTTTCAGGTTTACGTTTGATTATAATAGTGCAGCCTTTCCTGATTTCTGACGAAGTTAATTTACTCTCCCGGTTTCATTAATTCTAATTATACGTAAAATTTTAAGTTATACATACAACCCAATTTTTTATTTTTCACTAGCACGTAACTAAATTTGTTTAATTACAGGCAGGCTAGTTTTGAATACATTTTGTTATAACCAGAAATTATTTGCTTTGGACCTGTAATTAATGACACTTTTTCATTACATTACACCTTGAGTTTATACTGAAATAAAAAAAGACAAGGAATGTGCTTATGAATTTTAACTACCGCTGACTATTGTCTAAATTCTAATGAACTAAATATTTTTCTGAGAAATCGATTCAAAAAGCTAAATAAAGGAAATTTATGACACCAACATCAAATAAATATTTTTATTTGTCTCCAATTCCAATTCCAATTTATTTGAATTAATTTACTGAGAATTTTAATTGAAGTTTTATTGTTATTATTCCATAAATATCAGCAGTAAACTATCCAGTCAATTATTAATAAAATAAAGATAATTAATATATATTTTTTTTATAAATGCGCGCGATAGGTAATAATGTAATTCATATTAGAATTTAATATGTACTGCACTTTTTTATATGTAACTAATAAAACTGTATTTGATTGATTAATTAGATTCAAGATAACATACATAATGTGAGTAAATTCTTTATACGTCAAAAATAATCATCTCGAATTAAATTTATTTAGTTTATATTACACTCAAACTACAATCACTTTCTAAAGGTAAAACTGTAGTTAAGCAAAATCATTTTATTTATTTACTGATACAAGTTGTTAACAGCACTGTATGTAAAATAAACGCCCTTAGCAACAGCATAAGAAAATAAATTGCGACGTAATGTCTAAGTATAAATTATATGCATGTGAACGATAGCTGATCAGATCGATGCCAATACTAATTGATTTAGGAAAGAAGGTTCTTTAATGACTTGAGTATATTATTTTGCTAATTTTAACGCCTTTTCACCTACACTAATCTTTAAACGGGTGTCTACAGTATACTTTGCAGATTATTCATAAACGTTGAAGGTTTGTCGATTCATAGAAACCTATGGAATTATTTTCGTAAGAAATTTTGAACAAGCTTGTGCAAATGTTTTTAAAAATAGCATAAGAACTCCAAGATATTATAATGGATATTAATATTCTTCCAAATTTCATTCATACCAAAATTACCTACTTACATATTAAAAGATAAGCGTGTAATTTGCATTTTGAGGACACACATGTTTATTTGTAAATTATTATTATAAATTATTATAAAATCGATTTGAATACGTCGTTAAATTCAACATATCATAGTTGTGATATTAATATAGAGCTGTAAATTTTCATTAGAAAAGTTTTTTGAAATATTTTTATGTCGCTTTAAATCGTTATTATAAAACATACCATTAGCGGAACTCACGTTAAATTTAGATGTGGTCATTCGTCACGTTTGGTGTTTCTACCCGTTTTCAAAACATAACTGTTTCATTATACACGCAAACTTCTTAATCGTTTTCTGACGTTGTTTTAAGATAACACAAAGTCTATTCTTTTTGAAAGGATTTTGAACGAAAGTAATTTTTTTCTTAAATAAATATTAGAATGAAATTTCATGAAAATTTATAGAACTGTTTTCGATCCAATTTTTTTTTAGAATTAGGATTATTTCATTAGTTTTCCTTCAGTAATAATGAAAATAATGTTATTTACACGATAGGCTTATTGATTTAGGCACTTATTGATTATTCCGTTTCAAATGAAGATTTTAATGTTCGAAAGGCTAGAATCTATCCCCCATTTACTTTCTAATATCTCACGATAACCTCATCGTATATTGTTCTGTTGAGTAGCAAATCTCTAATTCGGCTGTTTTCTTCACCCGTTTCTGTTCCAGAAATGGGATGGAGAAACGTCTGCTTGTCTTCCGCTAATAACATCGTTTGCAGTCAACTTTAATCTTTTCCATCTGCTTACTTTGAAAACTTCAATGGTTATTATTTTTATTATTATTCTTTATCTCCTGATCGCACCTCTCATCCGGTAAATTTCTCTTCAGTATGTAGACGTTATCGGTTTCCTAATTTCCGTAATTATTGCATCCTAATTTCCCTCTCGCTGATTTAATATTGTTTAACTATTTATTTAATCATATTCTTTCTGTTTTTTTGACATTCGTTTTTGTTTCATAAATATTTAACCTATATCTGTATTTTCATTCTTTCTAATACCGTTACCCTTTCTACGTTTCATCTGCTAGAATCGGCCTATCACTTTGAAGTTAGATGGAATTAACTTTCATTTTCCTGTTTTTAAACCTTCTAATATTTCAGTATAATAATAAAATAATCAATCTTAAAATTTATCAATGCAATAAAACGTGGTAACCTTCAATAACGATAAAAATCGAACAAAGTCGTTGAGAAGCGTCTATGCTTGAGGATAGAAGTTTAGTGTTTTCTGTTATTGAATGTGATTCAATAACAATAATTTTTAGTCAATATTCACTCAACGTAAAGATTCTGAGGGATTTTTATCATATAATAACGGTAGTTTACTACTGATAAGCTTTTGTAAACGAATAATATATACTTTATTACAGACACGATATGATTTTATTGTTCTTTTTCTTTTGCGTCTGATTTTAACGTTCAATAAACCTTTAATACTATCTTTATTTACAAACAACGTAACCTGTAATAGTATAACTTATATGTCTATATACGGATACACAAAAATAAAATTTAAATTTTAGCAATGAAATATTACTGCAAAAATTAATGTTTTATTGTTAACTATTATTTGACTCATGGCAAAAGAAATTGCAGTTTAATTTAAAAACCTGTTTTTGTAAAACACATTGGCTACAGTAGGAAATGTAGGTCATTCTTTTCAGTTTTCACACGTCTTTTTTATAGTTTTAGGTTTGATGAATTGATTCGTCGTCGTAAAGCTATTAATATTTAAAAATTCAAAAACTATAAATTTTAAAAATATTTATTTGCAACTGTTTTCTACTGTCTTAACCAAATATTTCGAAGAAACGTACGGTATTACTTTCGGTCGCATGGTGGAAACAGGAAGTGAAAATGAATTTTCTTTACGTTTTGAGTTATGAGAAGTACTATTCACTTAATTTCCTTATATGTATTTATTTTTATATATATTGCTTTTGGATAAATTTTTTGGCTCGAAAATCTCCAAAACTACTAAATCAATTTTATTGAAATTTAGATATGATGGCGTAGTGTATCTGAAGTTGTGCTTCTGAAAATTGGAAGTTGGGTTAGTGAAAATTTGTTTACAAGTTATATAGGAATTCGTGAAAATATTGGTTTAGTCGTTACTGAGCTACACTCAATTTAATGTCAACAAAAGTCAACGTTACCTCAACTTGCGGCATTCTTTTGGTCGCATGGGATTGTGGAGTGAAAATGAATTTTCTCTACGTTCTGAAGTGTGAGAAGTACGAAATTACCATTTATGTATAAAATATTTTGGCTCAAAAATCTCCAAAACTGCTTGATAAATTTCATCGAAATTTACCGAATGTTGCTTATCGGAAGTTGCTCTTATGAAAATTTTAATTTTCAGTTACGTTCAATTTAAGATCAAAAACAGACAACATAACCACAATTTGAGATTATATTTATTTTATATCGGTGTATTTTTCATACACACTTATTCACTGAGTCACAGTGATGAGTGAGTGTAGGGTCTACTTGTTTATCGAACGTATGTAGTTCGTTGTACTCTGAAAATCAATGCGTTTCTGACTGCGAAATAGTGAGAGCGTCGGAAACGAAAAGTCGGTCTTCTCGAGCAGAATTACGCAAAAGTTTTTTTTTCTTGTTTTATAATTGCTTCTTTCCTTCCTGTGCATTGTTGGTTTCTTTAAAGTAAGAAATATTATTCTGTATAAATGGTAGTTCCAACATCAAAATCTTTGTTAAAGTTCATCGTGCTTACATAGTTGTTTATATTTCTGTGTATTTTTTTTAACCTCCGGAACCACCGTTAGGTATTGCTTCAGAGGATGAGATGAATGATTTGTAGCGTGTGAAAATGCCATGCCTGACCGGGATTCGAACTCGGGACCTCCGGATTAAAGGCCGAAACTCTACCAATCGCGTCACGAAGGCCGGCATATTTCTGTGTATTAAAAAATTCAGTCGTTAACTATTTATATTTTTACAAAATCTTTCACGTATTACTTAATTTTAATATTATTTTATTACGTTCTTCAATGTTACATTGTTAATTTTTTTTTAATTTTCAACTTTATTCCCCCTCTCACCGTTCCGTAAACATATAAATACGCAGTCCCCCCGTTTTAGTAGTAAGTCAATATTTAATTCTTTGGTAAAAATATTTTCCTCGAGGTTTCCAGAATATTTATCCACAAAGATTTTAGGATCATAATGACAAAGGCAACGTTCAGTCGATAGTGCGTCTATAATTTCTTCGTCATTGATTGAAACTTTACAATTTTCTAAATACCTAGTTCGGTTCGGTACCTAGTACCATATTTATTCCACGACTGTACATATTACCTTCTGTAGGACCACTTAGAAAATTCTCGTTTCCGTAGTATAAATTTTGAATTCCTTCTTGCTGTTTCTCTTAAAACCCCTTTCATATTAACAAATCACCTTATATTTCAACGGAAATATAAGTGATATAAAAAAAGACACGGAATAGAAACAAGGAAAATAGAAGAAGGAAGGATAAATAAACTCCAGATAGTATTGTTTTAATAAACCTAAATATTCAAGTAAATTTAACGAAAAGATTTAATTTCAAATTTTTTCTACGGCCAGCTGAAAACAATATACGTAGCAATAACAGCGATATACCTCTACACACGTAGCCAAGTTAAAAAAAAAAAGTAATTGCCGTTAGTTGATATAAACAGTAATTTTCCGAACCGCGTCGACTATAATATTCGATATCACTTGTCAAAAGAATATTAATTAATATTAATTATCTAAGTCGAAAATTTTAATTACACGTTACTAAAAATAGCTTCCAACATAGAATTATATATAACTTATAAATTTAAATTGAGAATATATAAATAAATTCCAATATACCATACTTCCATACCTAGTTATGTACTAATGTTTATTACGTCTGTACAATTTTATTTTATTTTTTAAATTGTTAGTACTTTTTTTAATAATTAACCACCTTTTAGAACAGTTTTTATTTTCCCTTTATTATTATTTTTTCTTTCTAAAACTATGATTATTAATTAGGCTTGATATCGAAGGATGTAATTTTATACAAACAGCGTAAGAGTTATCCCAATTAGTTTCCTAAACATCTCTCATCTATTCTATCTGCAGTGCTAGTCTAAAATCGACCCTACTATCTCTCAGTTTTTCTCGTTGATACAGTTATCTTTTTTGCCTTCTCGCTAGAATCGGTCTTCGGGATACCTTGAGAGAATTATTCGAAGACAGCTCAAAAAATTGAAATTTTTTTCATCCTCTTTGAAAGCCATGAGGAAGTTTTTACTGATGCACTTGCTCTCACTTTTTTTAGAACAGCGAGAATTAAAAAAATACTAAAATTCTTTACAAAATATTTCGGTTAATTTTTTCCACATATGTAAAATTATAGATAGTATATATACAGTCTTTTTAGTTTTGTTCAAATTATTGATCGCATTTTCATTCCAATAAATACCGTCAATTTTTAAATGTAAAGAATCCAGACGCTTGGACCCTTGTTCCTGTAGTTGATAAAATTCGGAATAATCAGACTCGTACTCTATTGAATAATTACAAAACTCAACCGAAAATAAACTTTTATGTTAACAAAAAATTAAAAAAAAAAACAAACTCATTTCAGCCGGAGGTCCCGGGCTCTTATCCGCTGAACCAACACCTAACGGCGATCCCGGAGGTTAAAAAACTAATTTTCTTAAAGCGAATTTAGTTTTCTAAATATTTCCTTTTTTATTTTTGTAGTAACACTAAATACGAGTATATTATTTCGAATGAAGACAACTGATGTTTCAAAATTCGCATAATGTATGTTGTAACATCGCGTCACCTTTAAGAGTCCGTAGAAGGGGATAGTGGAACAGCTGCACACTAATCGACGTATTAAAAATATTTATTATAAATTAAGTTACTACCAAAAACAACTGAGGTATTAAAGAGAGAAAGACTCGTGTATGTCTTCAGTTAACAAATAAATAGCAGCAGCCTGAATAATAAAGTTTGCCCTCTTTTCAGCGTCACAGCTTCTGGCAAATTCTCGTAGCAGGTAAACGGTTTTTTTTTAGGACCTTATCTTTCATAATTGTATCTGGGATACTTACTACACTGACTTTTTATTGCTATTTTATTTCATTTTTACTTATCTGGCATCATAAAAATCTGCATTACTCGACGTTTCATGACCCAGGATCTCCAAAAAACAAAATAAAGGCGGGGAGAAATGTTCGTACGTACATTCATACGAAAAGTATAAATAATAAACTTTTAATAATATTACAATAAAATTTCATGATAATTCATCCCCTTCCCACTCACAAAGAAAGAAATGTTAGGTAACCTTTTATTTTTTGTACATTTTTCAGTGGAATTTTGTTTAGTTTTTCCATTTAACATGGAAAAAATATTGAAAAAACTTTTTTCTTGTTTTTTCTACTACATAAGAATAAATAGCCAATGCCAGATAAGCATTACAACTTTGTTGTCAGTTTTCTTTATAATGTAGCACTTACGGATTTATTTATAATTCTTTCTTGCTGATAAAGTTTGATTAAAATTTAAGCAAAATCAACATTTTACCAATTAAAAAAAAGATTAAGTTAGACCTTAAGTTTATAAAAGATTAAGTTAAACCTTTACAAAACATTGTTCTTGTTTTATAGAACCTTGAATTTACAAGTTAAAAAGTTAGAACATATTGTCATACTCAAGTTGCAAAATACCGGTGTTTTTTGAGATCGGATAAAAGGCATTTATGTAACAAAGATTTTTATTCGGCACTAATTTCAATTCCAAAGAATAAAAGGTGTGTGCCATATAAATTAGTCAATTCGATCGATGTCTGAGAGGTGACGGGTTAGATTTTTTTTTTTTTTGTCTTCAGTCATTTGACTGGTTTGATGCAGCTCTCCAAGATTCCCTATCTAGTGCTAGTCGTTTCATTTCAGTATACCCTCTACATCCTACATCCCTAACAATTTGTTTTACATATTCCAAACGTGGCCTGCCTACACAATTTTTTCCTTCTACCTGTCCTTCCAATATTAAAGCGACTATTCCAGGATGCCTTAGTATGTGGCCTATAAGTCTGTCTCTTCTTTTAACTATATTTTTCCAAATGCTTCTTTCTTCATCTATTTGCCGCAATAGCTCTTCATTTGTCACTTTATCCACCCATCTTAACATTCTGCTATAGCACCACATTTCAAAAGCTTCTAATCTTTTCTTCTCAGATACTCCGATTGTCCAAGTTTCACTTCCATATAAAGCGACACTCCAAACATATACTTTCAAAAATCTTTTCCTGACATTTAAATTAATTTTTGATGTAAACAAATTATATTTCTTACTGAAGGCTCGTTTCGCTTGTGCTATTCGGCATTTTATATTATATTATATTATCGGGTTAGATTATATTTCTTTAAATTTTATAGCTTTTATATTACAGGGTTGGTGATAATTTGTAAATATAGGAAATATTATTGATATCCTCTACAAATAATAACGATTTATTAGATTTTTTATGCTAAAAAATTTAGTATTAAAACTAATAGAGTTCGAGAATCGATATTAGTGATTAATTTCAGAATTAGTGGTAAGTAACGATTATTGTGTTGATGAAATGCTGCTTTAAAAAACAGTAGTATGTCTTTTCGAAAATAGTTCACCGAAACTGTCGTCTCAGTTTTTAACCTCCCTTTTACAAACTGAATTAATGTTCTGTATAACGCTGATATGAATATCTTTGTCCAGGTGTTTGTATGAACTGTGACCTCGGTAAAATTATTCATAAACATCGACTGCACTTGCATACCTTAGCTGATGCTTGCTTCGGATTATGTTGTATTTATTAGGATTACCACTGCTGCTTATATTAATAATATTACGATCCATATTATTATTGCTATTCTAGGAGTGTAATTCAGTCACACCCTTGATTTGCAGTCAGTTCGCACCGTTTTATAAATTATTATTACGCTTATTATTATTATTTGTAATCAGTAATAATGATAAATAATAAAAATATCCCGCGTTCGCTGGAAGAGAGACAATGTGTTGCGCGCTCTTGCGGCCGCCTTCTCATAAAACATAAACTCCCTCTTAGATATTTATATACACTAATCTGTCACATAATTCATAACTTGCCTGCTTATCGAATGTATGCGCGAGTATAAATATTTTATTGTTGTAAGCGAAACTGTTTTGCAATACGAGTTTGTTCGGATGTCATGTTAAAATAATATTAAGTTATTAGAAAATAAAACGTAATATATATTTTTTTATAAAAATGTTCATCTTTTACGATTATTGAATAATTTAATTTACTGTGAATCAAAGTATGAAATGCTCGTTAATGAAAATTTTTCCATACCCTATATCACCTCGAGGCTATACATTATGCACGCGTATAAAAATGTATGATTAACGTGTAGGTTCGTAATTCGTATAATGAATAAATATTTTTGCGCTTACGATAAGAAAATCTTAACAATGTAAATTGTATCATTTACATATAAAACAATCCATTTTCTTTATGAAGTTAAACTTTATATGTTTTATTTAGAAAATTAGATCCTTTCGAAAATTTCTAATTTAATCCTTTAAAACGTTCTTATAATCGATTCTAAACTGATGTCAGAAGGTACTACAAAATAACGAATTTAAATCTTAAAAGTGCAGTTGACTAACTACATGATAAATTTACGATATTATTATATATAAATCGATTACAGTAAAAACCTAATGGTTTTCTTATTACATATTTTTTTTATATGTATTATCAGGACAATAGAGATAATTACGATACTTTTTAACACTTTCAGTCCCAACTAAAAATTAAACACGTTTACTCCCAGCCCAAGATGTTTTTATTAGTAAGAACTCAGCCTCATATGTATCAATTTGATACACACTAAGTTAGACGCTCAGCCTCACGTGCATCATATTGATTCACACAACCTGACGTTATTTATCATAGTGTCAGTCCTTATGCGTCACAGGCACGTTGAAATAGCATAGTGTATTCTTTTCCTATGGGGCTTTGGGACCACAAGGCCGTGGTGGATTGTGTATTGATCAGATGTTGGCAGCAATGCATTGATTTTACAATCAGCTGTTTTTGGCTTCAGTATTAGTGTTGCTTATTTACTTTGTCGTTGTTGTTGATACTGAAAAATGAATTCTGATGAAATAAGAGCGGAAATTGACATGTACGATAGCAGTGATAGTGAGGTATTGAAATGGAAGAACCTAACCTTATCGATGTGGACGTAGATAGAATGGAAAAGGTAGTACAGGATCAACACATATTACCAATAAATGACGAACAAGATGAAATAATTATCACAAAAGAAAGTGACGTTATAGTTTGGCAGAACGTTCAAGGTAACTTGAATAATTTTGATTGCATTCCTAGAAACCCCCGGTGTATCTGCAACTGTTACTGACGGGTTAGCTACAAATATGCCTTTTTAATTCTATTTTTTGTTTATTAATGATGAAACTTTAAATCTGTTGGTAAATGAAACTAATAAGTACGCCGAATATTGTGGCATTAATACCATATTGAAAGAAAAAAAGAGTTGTGCTTTATAAAAATGGCAAGATGTTACAAGAGATGAGATGTTAACTTTTTTAGGAGTAATTTTACGGATTGGCCCTGATAAAAAAATTTATGAACTAAGGAACTGTTGGTCTAAAAATGTTATTTATTATAATACGTTATCTAAATGTACGAGTCGTAACAGATTTGAAGCCATTCTTATTAACATATATGTTTCCAACAACGAGATTGCCTACCAAATGACCGTTTGGCAAAGATAACACCATTTATTAACGCATTAGATGTTAACTTTCAAAACGAAATGAATCCATATGAGTACATATGCATTGACAAATCAATGATCCCTTCTCGTGGCAGGCTTGTATTCCGCCAATATGTGAAATCCAAACGACACCGGTATGTTGTTGAGTTATACAACTTATGTGGTTTTACACCTAACCCACCGGGTTGGTCTAGTGGTGAACGTGTCTTCCCAAATCAGCTGATTTGGAAGTCGAGAGTTCCAGCGTTCAAGTCCTAATAAAGTCAGTTATTTTTACACGGATTTGAATACTAGATCGTGGATACCGGTGTTCTTTGGTGGTTGGGTTTCAATTAACCACACATCTCAGGGATGGTCGAACTGAGAATGTACAAGACTACACTTCATTTACACTCATACATATCATCCCCATTCATCTTCTGAAGAATTATCTAAACGGTAGTTACCGGAGGCTAAACAGGAAAATGAAAGAAAATGAAAGGTTTTATACCTGGAATCTCAAAGTTTACGCCGGAAAAGAAAAAATTCCACGTGGTCAATTAGCTTCCGCTAATACAGTCATGGAATTAATGTATCCACTATTAGGAGATGGGCGCGCTTTGTGTACACATAATTTTTATACAAGTATGCAACTGGCTCACCTGCTAAATGACACATCTCCTTGGTACTTAGCGTAAAAAAAGACGTACTTACTCTAAAACCGTTGAGAAAAGTATACTTAATAGAGGGCAGGTGATTGTCAAGGAAAGCAACACCGGAGTAGTAATGGGAAAACGGAAGAACAGAAGGGACGTGATGTTCCTAACAACAAAAAGTGTACCTGATCTGTTTCAAACTAGAAACAAATGCGGTAATATTGAAAAGAAACCATCCACGTTTTGCAATATAATGCAGGCAAGTCATTTATTTATAGATGTGTCGGATCAACTCGCGTCATATGGTACTGCTGAACGTAGAGGTGTAAAATGGTACAGGAAGGTTATGTTTGAGCTGTTGACAAATACAGCTATTGTTAATGCTTACTGTGTTTACAAGTTTACATTTATTGCACCGAAAGACATTATATCTTTCAGAGAGGCATTAGTAAATTACCTGCTCGTGGAACGTCTGCGCCCCACAGAGGATGATAACCCACGTTTGGGTCATAAACTAAAAACCATTGAAAATCAGTCTAGAGGTAGATGCACTTCTTGCTATCAACTGTTATCAGCACATATGGGATGGTCAGTAGCTGCTAAGAAATGTTGTCAGGTAAAAATTATGTGCATTGGTTGTCCAGAATTCAAGTTCATGAGTATGGACTGCTTTTTAAAAAAACATAAATGTGTAAAAAAGTAAAGTAATGTAGTAGAATCAAAGTGGAAGTAAAATAATGTTGTGAAATGTGAAATACTGTAATGTAGAAATGTAAAATAAATATTTTTGAGGGTATTTCTGAATATTTATTTAGATTTTACTCATGCTGCCAATTTCTAATGGTTCAATCTTATTGTTTTATAAATGTATATAGGTCAGCCTAACCTAACGTTACCTAATGTCAAAATATAGTATGTATACGTTAGAATACAAGACAACAAATATGATTTTTTTTTTGTGCATTGAAATAAAGCACCCTAGGTGAAATGTCAGAGCGTGTACCATATTGTATAACATGGGCCGGTGCGGAAAAAATAAAATAATGTACTCGTAGCCCACGTGTATCTTATTGACTCACGCCATAAAAAAAGGCTTGAAATTGGTAATAATAATTGGTTTGTATGTTTTAAAACACATATAGACTAACAGTATAACAAGTCCATGCAAAAACAAACCATAGGCTATGAATAAATTTACCAACTTTTTAATTAGGTTTTAAGGTGTACCAAATCGATGAACATTGAGCTGAGCTCATAATTCACTGTGTATCGATTTAAGCGACACATGAGGCTGAGAGTGTTAAAATACACTAATAACTTTATTTTCTTCCTTCTTTATGATTCCTTGTATTATTTCGTTCGTTGTTACGCCGTAATAGTTGCTAACTTAAATGTTATAATTTTAAAAGAAATAAAAACAAATTTTCACTTCAAAAATTTTCCAATCGTTAAAAATTCAAACTTAAACGGTCACCGACTGTAAAATTCAAACCCAATTGTAAATATGTTTAACGTGACGTTAATAATAATTTATTAAGAAAATATTATAAACATAGGAAGTTGATATCAAACATAGTATTCAGTATTTTCTAAGTCATTAAATTAATGTCGAGAGTTAAAAATTTAGATATAAAATAATATATTAAAAAAAGATAATATGGAAAAATCTAAGTATTATTTTGATTTGTGTACCAATTTTTGATTATTACCGATTTATGATGATTGCATTTTTTAGTATAAATTAAAATAACTTTGTAAAGCGAAGTATTACAGAATCTCAGAGAATTTTCCTGTGCTCTTCTGATACAATAAATTATTAAGGTAAACCGTTTTGAAAAAAAAACAATTTTTTTTCTTTGTTAACGTAATTTAGTTGAGATCAATTTTTTTGTTTAAGTCCAAAAAGAAATCGTGTACTTCAGTAGGTTTCATTCTGGGTAAAAGTTCTTTTTAATACGTCTTTATCTGTATCGCGCACTATCATTTAAAAAATAATAATAAAAAAGAAGTTTAAATTTAATATTAATATCGGTTATTAATATATTATAAATAATATTATAAAAATAAAAGATATATTAAAGTACTTTATACGTCTATCAATGAATTGATAAAAATGTAATTAAATTATAATAACCGGTTTATTCAGGATGTACTGATTATTTTAAAAGATAACATATGTAAAATTTTAATATTTAGGTATGTAATTGAACATTCTACAATTATCAAAACTTATTGTTTCAATTATCAGTTCTATTTTTTAATATAAAACATTTTGCAACTACTCATACCTTTTCGTTTATTTGTATATTTTAATATGTCAAGGAATTTTTAATTTGTACAGTTTTTCTTGGCCTTTCATCCTCGAATCCCGGTCAGGTATGGCATTTTCACTACTTGTCGTTCATATCATCCTCTGCAGCAATACCTAACGGTGGTCCCGGAGATTAAAAAAATAAAAAAGTGCCTTGTGGGATAAATTGGATTATTATTTTCAAGCTTTATTATATGAGATATTTGGTTGGTTTTTTTATATTTTTTTCTTTGATATTGAAAACAAAAAATATATATTTTTTTGTCGACTAAATTTATAAATAAATTAAAAAGTAAAGTAATGATGACTGGCGTCGAAATTTTATCACTTCTTAGCATATAATTTTTAATTCTTTTTTTTCAATTTGATTAAATACGTGTTTCTGTGCTAAAGATGTCATAAAAAAATGTAAAATTTATAATTTTATTTGTATATAATTAAGTTAACCACCAAATTATGAGAAAAAGAACTGAAATCGGTTACTTGTTAAAGCCAGTCGTGATCGTGGAACGTCGAACGTATATACTTTATTTACATCCTGAGTATTGTACTGGCGTCTTTGTTTCAGGGTCTTTACCTTCGGTATTCTCCCTTTAGAGATAAATATAACCGTGCAGATTTAATTTTACATAAATGGTACTTTTATTAAATGCATACATATTTGTTTTATTAAAGCACTACTCCCGTAAAATTAAATTTTAAATAATAGCAACTAACTTCCTGTTAATAACAACTAAATTACCCTGCTGATATCGTCTGAATCACAAATGTATAACTGAAAAAAATTAATACCTTTAATATAGATCCCGTAATCGACATGATATTCCGCATCGTGAATGGCAAGATAAGAAAGATTCGCGCATACCGTTATAAAATTGAGAACTTGGAAACTTGTCGTTCTTTCCTATCTTAATAGCATAATTTACAATAACTAAAAAAATGTGAATGAATTCAAGCAGAGGTTTAACTTCAAAAGCATGTCATATTTTACGGATAGAAATTTACATTTTCTAAATAATACTTTTACTTACAAATTACGTGCTCTCAAAACCTACAATTCAATAAAAATGGAATTTTTACACAAGGACCGGAATGGTAGCATTTCTGTAAAACGTTTCTATTAAAAACCATAATCTGAAAACATAAAAAGGTAGCTTTTACATTTTTCCACGATAAGGATAGGGGTATGGATTGTTTATGTCAAATAAAATTCATGTATTTCATTACTTCGAGAATTATTTTCTTTCCGATCTGCAGTAATTATTTTTTGTAGTAGTTGACCATGCTTATTACTACAAACTTGATTACTTCATGCTGTTATTGCCTTACTACGACAGGGCGGATCGCAAATGAATGACAACACTGTGACAATATTAATCAGTCCAGTATGCGATATAAAGAAAAAAAAATTGTGTCCTGTTGGTTGAAGTATTTCATGACCGTTGACGTATTTTATGAATTAATTTTATATTTAAGTTAATTTATACCGTCCTCCAGTTAACTACGAATCTTAAAATAAATGTATGGCTGTGTTATACAAAAATATGTGATTTAAAATAAATTTATTTTGTCTTTGAACGACCATGTTACTTGTAATCGCCGTAGAACAAGATGAATTTGCTTTTTTATTGGTTAAGCCCTTATAAACCATTTCGATTGACAGAATCACACCAAAAAAAATCACAATTTCCTTTTCATCTTCTTTTTTGAAGAATGTTTTATCATAATTGTTGACATATCAATGTTTTATGATGATTTAGTGAAGCTCTAATACAATGAGGTGAATTTTCCGTAGTAGAAGTTTTGTTCGTCTTTAATAATGATTTGAAGTATTTGCTGATTCAAAGTTCCTTATCATATAAGAAAGTAAAATAAGCAATAGTGACTGGAGCTGGTATCAAATTTTTATAAACTTTGTAGTTGTATTTTTATTTATCCAGGAGTTATCCGAAGATAAATAAATCTATTTTACTGCATGGTCTCCCGAAAAGAGCAATTAATATCATCCTCAAATCCAGAGTTTAAGGAATTGAGAAGGCAATAAAAATGTTTTCTTTTACCTTATTAATCCATTCATCATTTCTTCTCATTTCTTTTGTGTTTTCATTCAACCTTCTCATTCTTTTTGTGTTTTTTTTTTAAATTTCCTTTTATTTGTATTTAACCGTAAGATTGATGAATAATTTTTGATTATTTTTATTGTTCACCAACAAAATCATTTTATCACAAATTGTCGAAAACTTCGGTTATTAAAGGAGATAAATGGATTTTTATATTTAAAAATTAATCAATAGGTCAATAAATAAATAATACATAATTTTGTTTATTCAAAATTTTACCAAAACGATTTAAATTTTGAACTTGAACATTTTAAAACCGCAATTTTATTGTAAATCGGACATTCATATTCTTGTGTAATATTAGTTGTTATTTTAGGGTCACTGTCGTCGGTACGGTTCCCCACCCGGTCGGTTGTCACTAGGTAGACATTGACTATCACTTAAGCTCAGCTGTTGTTGTCGTCGTCGTCTCACATTGTATTGTATGCAAATATATCAACTTGTAAACTTCCTGCATAAACTAGCATTTATAATAATGAATGTAGTTTTTAACCCTGCTTGTAAGCGATTAACACATATACGTCGCATACTTATATATTCAGTGGACAAAAGTTTAATATTTAATGTTTAAATTATAAAATTTTGATTGTAGATTTGAATATACGAGGTTATATGAGACATATTTGTCCCTATGATAATAATAATTTTTTTTTTAAATAAATTATTTATAATATGAATTTACTGATCTTTCGAAAATCATTGTGTCGAAACTATTTGGTAAATAAGCTTACTTTATTTCTTCCCACTTCCTCTTTCATTTAGGTCGTTCTTATCTATATTTAGTTCTAACAGGAACAATAGGTGACTCAAGCAATAAGGAAACCACGTGTGTGTATGCAACCACCTAAGTACTTTTTAACTTTATTTAATTTAACTATTGATGTAAAATATTTTGTAATTTTCAGTCTTTATTACTTTTATAGTATTTAACTCCCTTGTACGTTAGATACCTAGCCATTCTACGTACTGCAGTATAACTTTTCAGCATAAGTGCTCTATTAGTCGTTTTTACTGAAGGATATTCACATGTATAAACAGTGTAACGTGACAAAGCGTACCGTTTATCCAATAATAACGAACGTCACTGGTTCTCTTTACGTTTTTCTTGAAAGAGAAAGAAAGAAAGAGCGAGAGATAATCTTATAATCAGTATACAGTCACTCTTACAATATGAACACTTTATATCTCAATTGTTATTATACATACACTTGACAAAGGCTACCAAAACGTTTTAGTCGCTTAAAATACATTTACATGCTGCAGTATTTTTATTTTTATTTTTAATCATTAAGATCAATAAATTGTTATTTGCACGAAATCATGAAAAAAAATAGTTATTTCGTAATAATAACGGTAAATATTTTGTATAAATAAAAACATACGATAAAGTTTCTAAAGCCGTACTGTAAATCGAACTACATCTATTTTAATACGTGTTGTTCTGAAAGTAGCGATTAATATTATCATAAATAATTAATTTGGAAATTACTGAATATTACTGAAAAACATCACGTACAAATAACTTTATAGTCTATTTTTCGCAAAAAGATACTGTACTCATGGCATCAAAATTACACAAACAAGTTTAGCTCCCCAATATTCACCTAGTCGATGGTTGGCTTTGCCACTTTAGTATTTTATACGATGTTCTTATCATTTAAATATTTGTATACTTAGGGCACTTTTACTCGACTATGAAAGGAGTATGTATAATGTTTTTAAAAAATGTGTATTTGGGTGTGTCTGTGGTATCATAATTTAAAAAACACTAGAATTTGATATTTTTTCATCAAAAATGACCAAAAAACATATTAAAGATTAGTCTCTATCCTATGAGTAATAGTATCACTTTCAGAAACCATTAAAACTACTTTTTTTTGTTGTTTTAATACAATTCGCTACTCGTGATGCCCGTGAACTTATTTCCAGTACATTATTCTCCTCCTACTAATATTCATATGGTCTTACAAATCACATGTAATTCTGTTAAAAAAAAATCTGATGTGGACACCACGAGACTTCCTTGTACGCCTATTAAATTACATATACACATATTTTTTAAATAAAAAGTGCGTAAAATTTCATTTCATTAATAACTTCTGATATCTTTTCATATATATATATATATATATATATTGTTATTATTGAATTATTATTGTAAAAACGTTTTTACAATCAGAGGTTAATAATTGTTAATCAATCAATATATTTAAATTAGAAAAGAGTTAAAAAAAGAAAAGGAGATGAATTCTAATTCGAACCGATGTGCCTTCTCTTTGTAAGATCCAAATATTTCATTAATTAAAATTTTATTTGGCAATAACTCTGGGACCAATGAAAAATAAGTACCACTTATGATATATCGTTGAAAAGCTCTGAATGAGATCCAAATTTTTTTTGATTTTGGGCATTTTGTGACACTTTTGATCCAGTCGATTGCAATCAAAAGAAGGGGTTACAACTAGATGTTACAACAGTCCTAAATCCAAAATTTCAACATCCTACGGCTAATCGTTCTTGAGTTATGCGAGATACATGCGCAGATACGTACGCACAGACGTCACGCCGAAACTAGTCAAAATTGATTCAGTGATGGTAAAAATGGATATTTCCGTTGAAATCTGAAACCGAAATTTTTCGCGATCACAATTGTTCTTTTACTTCGTACAAGGAAGTAATAGTTATGCAATAATGCTAAAAACGAATGCATCAAGTTCATTCAGTTGATTGAGAGTATCAGATCATATGAGAGTTGATAACTTTAACGTTAATCGGTCGATTGCAGTGTAATCGACTGGTTACATACTTCAGTTGAGTAATTCTGGAATAACGTAAGATTACTTCCCATCGAAGCGATCTACCAGCTTACCAGTTTTCATCATCTTTGCAAAAAAATAAAAATCGAGGGAAATCTAAGTAACCGTCCGTCAACAGGTAAACATTTACATCATCAAAACCTTTGAAGAATAATAATTTTTTTGTGTTTCACAAAAAAGTTAATAAAATAGTGATAGAAAATTAAGATTATTCTTTTCAGTCATTAACAAATTTTGCTTAAGTAGGTTAAACCGTATCTAGAAGATAATATTAAATCAAAAACAGTTGTAAAAATTTGTTGAATAATTTTCTAGATAAAAAAGCCTAATTTTTAACAATTCTCTAAAGATAAGAATTTAAATCTTAATATTTTTTAACAGGATTTGGAACGTTTAATTTAGTTTTTTATAAAACTGGACTATTTCTCTTTATCGTACAGTACAATTTTTTTTATATATAATTGCATTACCCCTACGGGTGAATTTTATAAAGTTGTATAAAAATATAAAAACACTTTTCAGGTTAAGTTTCGGGAGATCCGAAACAAATATATATATATTTTAAGTGGGCATTTCGTGAAAGTTTTCATTATTTCTGAATCCAAATTACAAAAGATAGCTGATATCTTAAGTAAATTAAATTATCTTGCCTAATAACGAGACAACATTTTAAGATTTCATAGATTGTATAAGATTAATTACAACATTGTATGTAAATAAATTGTGCGCGTGCACGTATATGCTTGTATTTATAAGAATTATTTAACGTAAATAAATGAAACTACGGGTAATAAATTCTAAACAGTTTATTACACACTGTCATTTTAGGAATCTTTACAGGCAGTAAGCGGAAAAAAAATTTCAAGTAACTGATAAACTGAATCACTGTGAACCAGGATCCTCACTTGAAGGTTAAAGCCGATACTGGGAAGGATAGACTCTTGTTTATTCTTCACCGAAATTGAAATCTCTAAATAGGTAGAAAGGTTTCATAGTTTTCTCGAGGTTAATGAGGATACCATTATCCGTACAGACAGCTTATGTAATACCGCATGTTTTGTACCGTTTGAAAACTGTCAGGTAATTATTAAACACTTTTTTTTTGTCTTCAGTTATTTGACTGGTTTGATGCAGCTCTCCAAGATTCCCTATCCCTATATTAAAGATTCCCTATATTAAACACTAAATACATAAAATATCATATTTGTAAAATTCTCTACCACAGATTATATGCGCTTCTATTTTTTTACTTTCCGGTCTGTAGCGATATATGCTGTTATAGCTAATACATAGATCGGTAAAAAAAATCTAAAAAAATTGTCCTTTTTAAAAAAATTTAAAAAAAATTCTAAAAAAAATGTTTTTTTTTAAATTTAAAAAAAAATCGAAAATTTATTTAAATCAATTTTAGTAATATTTTAATCCTTGGTAATTGTGTAATAAAAATATTTTAAATCTGGAAATTTTCCAAGTAACTCATCACAAAGTTAGTTGCGGCTTTATTAGATTTGAATACTGTAAGACAAATCATACTGTAAGACTGAGTGTATAAGCCCAAAAAAAAAATAATCCAAACCCCAAAGAACTGCACTCGGTCTTCCGGATCGAAGTCCAAATTTAACAGAATTTTGTCGTAATTTCCGGTTTTAATAGATATACAGTATTCTAAATTTTAAATATATCGACTGATTTATTGGATTATTTAAACAAAATTTAAAATAAAACTTATAATTAATTTATTTGTATTCAAGAAGTTAATTAAATAGAAAATAGTGAACGATATTCAGAAAATGTGTTTTTCACTCTGGTAACACGTTCCACTGAACGGCATGTCGAAATACTTTTAATAATTAAATTTAATGAATAGTATTAATAAAGGGGTTTTTATATTCCCGTCTATTTCTTTTTCTCAAAGGTGTAGTTAAAACTTTCCGAAAAAGATTAGTCCCGGTCATTCCTGTTAACCAAATGTCCGGTCTTAATTATGAATGCATTAACAATTAATGATATCCCTTGAAATTCTTCTTATAGTTTATGATTTTAGATAACAATTGTATTTTCAGTTAAATATGATTCATTAAGCGGCATAAGATTAATGCCGCTAAAATAATAAACTGTATCATTTAAGTGAAATGCTTACCTAATATGGATAAGTAACAAGAAATAATAGTATGAATAAATAAAAAAATGTATTAAAATAATTATTATTGCAATCGTAAGTACAACCATATTAGAATTTATAAAAAAAAGAAAAAGATATAACATGGAGCTGCTGCAAAGTTTGTTCATATATTTGATAAATTGCAGGCCAACTATTCTTATTATATTTTAAATAAAATACGGGATAAAATAATTGTAATAAACGAAGAAATTCAGTTTTTTTAATTATAAAAAATTGTACACCCAGTAGTAACTCTTTTTTCTTTTTTTTTCTGTTGAAAAGTGAACCTTAGTTCTGACACAAATTTAAAATGGGCTATTACTTTTATAACAGTCCATACGCCCGAGAAAACGTAAATAGTACCCTTGAGGTTTCCTTGTTCAATAATGCGTATTAATATTATTGATTGACGTGTCTAAATTGAAATAGATTCACTGTATCACTAAGCTAAATCTTTTGGGTTACCTTTAAATTTCTCAAATTTATACGAAATCCCTCCAAAAAACTATATGATCAAAATGGTTTTGACTATAGGAATGCAAAGCTGTAGATTAACCTTTTTAACCTCTGGAACCCTCGTTCGGTATTACTTCAGAGGATGAGATGAATGACAAGTAGCGTGTGAAAATGCCAATCCTGGCCGGGATTCGAACCCGGAACCTCCGGATGAAAGACCGGGATGCTACCGCTCGCGCCACGGATGCTGACAGAGATTAACCTACCTTACTTAATTTGTTAAAAAAAAGCTTATAAGATTTTTTATTCTTCCCAAAAAAATTATATTCATAAATGAGATTTACTTAAGACGTAAATAACTTTTTTATAGGAAATTTATTTTCCATCGACGTATAAACATTTGTTTTTACTAGCTTCAAAAAGAATTCCAGATTGCATTTAGGTTATCAAAATTCAAATTCTGTGTGGTTTTGTCTCATAGAAAAATTAAAAAACAAAAACTGCCACCGTTTTGTCTGTATAAGCTATAGTATTATTTTGGATTACGTATACGCCTGCTTTTGTTTTCAATTACCCATTTCAAAGAATGCAGATTCTGTTCCATTCTTTGCTGTTTTATCCTTTTAAAAATTATTTATTTTGACAGATGTAGGCCTAATTATAAAACTTAATTTGTTTTAGTAATCTTCTGATACCATATTTATTTAACAATAATAACAGTAATACGCGCAGTACAAGCGACGAAAGGTTAGTGTACATTACTGAAGAATACGCTTCAAAATATTTTTCCTTCAAATATTTTATTAATTTAATAATACCTAACCGTTCGAATAAAGGAAAGACAGGAAGTGAGAGAGAGAGGAATATTTTGATAGATCGATTAATTCTATTTGTTGTTAGTCTGGAAAAACCTACGGTAAGACCAAAATAAAAATTCAAAATAAATTAGTTTTAATATCATCCACAAATAAATAAATAAATTAAAACTGACTGTATAAAATGAAATTTTAATTCGACTGTTTAAAGAAAGAAATATAGCGATAAAAAAAAATTAAATTCATTTAATTTAATATAAGAAGGAAAGTTATTTATTTCTATTCTGACTTATACCTAGTCATGAATATTTTACATTGTGCTGCGTATTAAATGTTAACATTACTTTTTTATAAGATATTAATGCCTGGTCGTGCTCGGTAAATCCTCAAAACTAGTTAGTCTACCGCATGCACCATATGATTGACAAGTTCTAGCTACGCATAATGTATGGCTCACCTCAGGTCATCGCCATATATTCTTACGTCATCAGTCATAGTTGTATCTTGAAGAGGGATTTTTTAAGAAATTTTTAACTTTAAATTATTAGGAATTAACAATACGTTATGTATAAGTAATAATTATTTGCGTGTGCGCGTATGTTTGTGTGTACATGTGTGATTGTGTGAGTGTAAATATATATATGCAATAAGTATATTCCTTCTGCTGCGAGGAAGGGATATTTGAATAATTCTTTATAAATCCATTTTATTGACCGATTGAAAAACAGAAAAAATTGTACAAATAATGTTTAACGTAAAATACATCTAAAATTATTTCCTTCCCTTCTCATGGAAAGAAAGATAAATTACCTATAACGTAAAGAGTGCCTGATAAATTATTATCGATTATTTTTTTGTACCTTGATTAATAGTATTTATTTACATATCGATTGATTTTTATACGAAGATTTTATCGGTACCAGGTTCATATTAACATTAAATCAGATTTCAATGAATACTTGATCTGTTTTATCTTTATTATTTTTGTCGGTTTAAAAATTTGGTATCTTTAAGTATAAGAATTTACCGTGATCATATGATGTTTTATTAAATTATTAATTTATCCTTTTAACCTAGAGATAAAATTTAAATTAGACATTGTTTCCCTTTTAATAGCTGGGATTTTATAAATTAACAAAACTACCCGACTATGGAAAATCTGTAGATCTATGGAAGTCCACGTCTTCCGAAAGAGTAAGTAATTTTTATTGTGAAATCAGAGAAAAATTTTTATCTCGGGATTTTTAAGTTCTAAATCATAAATATAAATTTTTTATTTAAGAGTACAAATTTCCCGTCCGAGTAACAATTATTATTCTCTCTTCATAATATGTCAAATTACACTAAGAATTATTTTTTCCTTTTATTCCACAATTATTTAAAAAATAAAAACATCTTAGTTTCATGAGGAAACCGAATGTTATGTAGATATAATTTTGTATTATATTATTTTAAATTATAAAAAAATATAAAAAATTCACTCAAATCTTATCGCATTCATGCAAACATTAAGATTTTCATAAAAAAAATATGTGAAAGTACTGGGAATCTTACTAAGATTTATTTATGTAACGTTATGAACCGGTCAGAAACTAAAAGATACGTAACTAATGAATATAAATTTTTATGTTTATAATTATATACCAGTTATGCGATACATCATAGTGCGTTTGTGTATTTTAGTTTTAATAGTTTAAAAGGAGAGAAAAAAATTAAGAAACACATTTGTCATTTTTCAAGGACGACTTGAGAACGGGGAAAATCCCATTGCTTTACATAATAAAATTACATTTTACTTTATATAGCTGCAAAACCCTCCAACCGATATACTAAAAGCTTTTTCCGGTGAACAGTTTTTATGCGTATCCTGTATGGATGCGAGGAAAAATTATATTTTATTTAACAAAATTCTTGTTCTATTTTTTATACGTTAATTTCAGAGAAACTAAATACATTCTTTCTTTATTTTTAATAACTTTGCCGACAAAATAGTCAATAAAGCTATTTCTTTTTTTTTCTTTTTGTACGGTGTGCAAATATTATTTTTGCGTTTATTCAATCGAACGATAACCATGCAGATAACTTATATTAGTCTGGTATTATAGTTATCATCAGAAGACGGATGCTAAGCATGCTAAGTTAGGAATTGTTTTTCTTATTACTGGAAATAAAAAAATGCTTAGCATAATCCAATCACAACTAAAGAATATCTTATTAAAAAAGGGCAGGATATATATATATATATATAATATTAATTATAATTATTAATATAATACAATGTTTTTATTATCTCCGTGGTGGAGTGGTAGCATCTCAGCCTTTCATCAGGAGTTCCTGGGTTCGAATTCCGGTTAGTATGGAAATTTTCACACGGTAAAAACTTCATTTATCACCCATCTAACTACTGTATAAATAAATAAAAATAATATAATGTATAGATATTATTACTCGTATATTGTTGTATAAAAGTATATTATTATTTTATATATATATATATATATATATATATATATACATACTAGCCGGTCGGGACTTAATTTGCTCACCCGACCATCTGGTCAGGGGGCTCCGCCCGTGAACCTCGGGTGTCAGGTCGGCCCTGGCGAAACGCGGAGGCGACGAAGGGGTTCCCCGGGGGCTACCTCAGGACCACAGAGCTCTTTTCAGTTGCCATTCCCGTCTAACCAGAGGTCTCCGCCACCTGGTGCCCCGCAATCTTCTTTATCCTCACAGTTATGAGAATAATACTGATTAATAACAATTAAAATATTCAGACATAACAAATACCTGAAAAAGAAAGTAAATTACAAGACAGAATAGTAGTAACTATAGTAAAGTACACACACCTTTGACGAAGAAGCATTCATAACTTACTCGTATTTCTGTTGCCGTTGTTACAGAAATGTAATGAAGTAAAATTATTAATTTTTTCTTGTTTAATTATTATCTTCAATAAATAACTTTACCGCCAAGGGAACTAGAGCCTAGGTCTATGGCTTAAAACCTTCCCTGGAATAACACGACTGTATCCTGCAAATTTGAAAGCAATTGATAGGTTTCTCGCGTGATGCCAGAACAAACATACAGACAAAAAACCAAAATTTCGGCTTTATATATTAAAAGAAAGAAGATATATAATTGTTTTTTCTGAAAGTAATAACGTTCATTGTACAGCCACTCTCTCTGATGAACAAACTGAATGTGACCCTTCTAGGGTTGAATATCATGTACATTTCGTTGATGTGCTGCTGAGCTAAGTGAAAAAGATAACGGGAAGTCACGTCTTATTTATTTATTAGTTCATTTGTACTTATTTTTAATAACAGGCTTACTCCCACTTGCAGTTATCGATGATGATAATGAATATTTTTAGCGTGCGAAAAATGCTGCTTAACAGGGATTCGAAACCGGGAACTCCAGATGAAAGACCGAGATGCTAACACTCAGCCACGGAGGTCGGCTTAATTTTTTTTTTGTTAGTAAGATAGTCTTACTTAATTTCTCCAAGCCAACCGGCATACGATGCCGTTTATTCTTGGCAATGACAGTACCATTTTTCCGGTCGATTGTTTCTCATATCAGGTGGTCAAAGACCGGTTCCTCGTCTTATCTAACAGATACTGTGTTTATTCTACGATTTATTTTATGCAGTTTGTTGGCTGTCTTTTCTTAAGGTTTTACTTTCCTCATTTCTTTTTATCATAGAATTCACTCTTTCTTGACGATTAACATATAAAATTCTATTATATATTTTAATACCATCTTCCTTTTCACCGTTTTATCTTAAGTTTTCTTTACTTTGAAAGTTCAGAGTAAAGAAAATTTTAAGCACCCACCTTGCAGTCAGCATTCTACCGATTTGCAATAATAATAATTCATCACATAATAATTCATTTCAAACGCTACTACTCTTTCGTGTTGGCTTTCTTATCTGCCTCATTCTACAAATCTTAAGATCCCAATTTTAGAAATATACAACACTAAATGGAATGTATTTATTAAATAATATATTTGATCTATTAAAATAAACATTTTAATATCATGTTAAATTATTTTTCTTGCATTGTTCTTCGGCTAAAGAGAAATACTTACGTCGTTTAATTACATTCAATTTATAATCATCTGTAAAAACTTTTTAAACGTTTTTGTTTAGTATTTTCACAGTAAAGCGATACATTTATTCCTTATCGGAATTTAATACATTATTTCTACAATTTAATTACGCTAAATGAAGCGGTTTAGACTGAAATTGCCCCTTAATTAAGTAATAAGCACTACTTTAGTTTTACGACATCCATTTAAGAACCCGAAATAAATTTCTTTTTAATTATAGATCGTAGTTATTACTTAAATGAAGCACAAAGATTAATAATTTTGTTCTCATTTAATAATTAATATATGAAATTTCACAACATGATTCCATTTGTCCCGGTTGGAATGTCATATTGCGATCGGTGTTGCCGAACTACAGACTATATGATATAAGCAGTATTAGCAATGGTGTCAGTCGGCAACACTGTCTAGTATCGTAATACATTGCAGTGCTTCGGTTTGCTTTGTATGCAGACAATGTTATTACAATAGTGGCCCCCTGGCTGGTGTTAATTCTCTCTTTTGTCTCAATCTAACCCTCATCCAATAATAGTGATTAGAAATGGCGCATCCCGCAGAGTTCACATCGGTTCAATCGAGACTCGTTCGATCGAACCGACCTTTTAAAACAAAGTGAGTTCGTTGCCGCTATTTTATCGTTTCCTTTACTGTGCGCACGTTCTTTCTCCCGTGTTCTAATTACTATTCGGGCCAGAGGTCACCAATTAGCGGGCTAATTTCAGCATCTAAAAGATGGACTTATCATTTAACTTAACATTAAATAATATTTCACAATTAATTTCAATCGAGTCCGTTTTGAACGCTTTAAATTTTAAACGTATTAACTCAAAAAACCGATATGATTCCGTAGTAGACGATTATACCCGATACGCTAAACCGTTTGAATTCCTTTTTTTAACCCGACTATATAAATCTTTTAATACATCTCTAATATTTTTTCCGTAATGGTGATATCGATATTTATTGCATTATAAAATAAGTGGCTGCACGGTCAATTACTGATAAGTATAAATATGACTTTCAGGACTTTAGCTTTTGCTGAAATCGAATCCATGGATAAAAAAAATTGTAAGAACGTTTTTGTTCAGCGTAAGAATCGAGAATGAATTTTGTTTAAAATAATGATATAAAGTTTACAACATTCTCGTTCGGAAACTTTCACTTATAAGTGTTCAGATGATAATAACAATCTGATGTCATATACTTACCCTTCTGCTGTAGGTTAAATTAAGGATCGTAATATGCATCTAGTAATATTGATTCATACTGGCAATTAGTAATGCAAATATAACCTTCTACTGTAAACTGCAAGCAGTGTTATAGACAAAAAGTCTTAACATAATTTTTTTTTTTTTTTTTTTAATAAAAGTTTGTTATTATTATTATTATACATATATATTTTTTTATTTTGAAAATGACATTCAAGCAATTTAAAGGAAAAAACCCGTTTAGAACAAAAAGGAAGTGGCGCTCCCAGCATATTTTTTATGTACTGTGCTGTTTAACTTTAAATCAACACCCAGATCAAATAAACTTATGAATTTCGTTAAATTGTTTGTACAATATATATGCCGAAATTCCTGCCTGTTTACTACTGCAGATTCTCCAGTTATTAATGAAAAAAAGACATTTTTGGCTAAATATTATTATTGATTCTTATCCCATTTCCTTATTTCTGTAATCGGTTCCTGTAGGTGTGCTATTACAGACAAAACTCGTTTATAACGGAAGATGTGTCTTCAATTTTGATGGACCGGCTAATAAAATCTGAGTATATGGCTGAATTTCATCGCTTTGGATAATAATTTTTTTACTGACTTGATATCCATCTACCGTTGTTGAGTTAATTTTTCTCTCGTTTAATGTAATCTAATAGTTTTCGACCGAGGGTGAGAAGAAAAATTTTTCCCTACTACCCTTTTACAATAATCGAATTCGATTTTATAAAAATGGTAGCGTAAAAAAAAAGAGGATCTCAATTTGACCCCTGTGTTTTTTCATATTTAAATGTGTAGCCTTGCATTTAACTTTAAAGACCGATTTTGTAATTCTTTTTTATTTTTAATAGTGTAGTCAATGTTTCCGTTATAAGTTTGCTTCGTATTTCTGTAGTGAACGAGTTTTATAAACGAAAAGTTGTATTGTCTAAATAGAAAATTTTAAGTTCATTGTAGTATTGTTTAGCCTAATGAAGTATATTCAGATATCATTCTGTTATTCGACATGTTTCCACGCGAAAATTCAAGGAGATTCCGAAAAATTAGGGTAAACATTTGTATAAGTTAGATTCTCACATTGTAAATCCACAATTATTTCCTTAACCCGTACTCAGTAGCAGTTTCATCACGTCACTCGTTTCGCATTACTTTTCTTATTTTATCAACAGGCAGGTTTTACGTTTTCTTCGACTTTGCGTTTCTTTGCGAAAGTCGTTTTTCTTACGTACTATGTTTTTTCTTGTAGACCTATCAAAATTTAATAGGAAAATAAAAATAAAACTAAAGTTTGTTAAAGAGATTAACGTTTTACAAAAAGTAAAATTTTAGTCTTTATGAAGCTGCCTCCAGAGAAAGGATTAATCGATAGTTTTTAATGTGGAACTGAATTCTTAAGTTTCAAATTTAACTAATCGAAAAAATTTTTAGAGATTAAATTGGATTTATCAAACAAAGTGTTATAAACCTTTAATTATATGGTAGTTTACATTTTGTCTTACACTTGTAAGTTAATAATTAATTCTAGAGTTTCTATTTATTACAGTATAGAAAAATAATTAATATTTGCACCTTAAATTCAGTATAAAATATTTCTACTTCTGTATAATTTATATAACAAATTAATTATTAATTTTGTTTAAATGAAGTAGTCTGTAAAAACCTTAATATAGTATCCTCTAAAAATACTTACCAATTGATTTTTAAAATTTCTCTTTCGTATTGTTTAAAAATAAATAAAATATATATTTTTTAGAACAAGTAAAAGAATAGAGTAATCGATAAAGAGATAAACAAAAAAAAATTAGCTCAGAAAAAGTTACTACAAATAGACCATAAATCTAAAAATATTTTATGAATAGGCCACGCTATGAGTTCAGTCTAAAATAAAAGTAAATTTAAGAGAGTTAGCAAAGTGTAAAAAAGAGTCTCATAAAAAATTCAGCTTTAAAATCTTTTAAAATGCTTCTTCGTGATAATAACATGTACGAGCGTATCCTACTTTTTGTTTTATGCGTTTAATTTTTGTCGTAAATATGTACTAAATTAATTAAAATTACCTTGAAGCATAATTTGAATACTATTTCAGCTGATTTAATCAGGAATTTAATGATAGGTTTTAGTAAAGTTAATAATTAATGCTTGTTTTTTTTTTTTTTGTTGGTGTAATATAATACATGTTATCCTACATCAAATATCATTAATTCGTTATTTTCTCGATTACATTAGATAATTTTAACTTGTAGTTGACTCAATGTCAGTCACTGAGTCTACTCAGTCGATGTCTACTTGCGATGCTAGTCGTAACAGCGGCCCGGTCGGTGTGGTGTACAACGGAAACAAAGGCAACCAGCCAAGCGGGCCTCTGCTACACGGCCGGAATAGCGATGCGATTCGATGAAGGAATGCCGTTGCCGTACTCCTAACTTCCAACTCCCATCGCCGGCTTTTTGTCACATACAACAGAATGTCGTACTCGCTACTGTAGGCCTTGATACAAAACCTAACCGAACGCGAGTCAGGACCTAATAAGCAACATTACTACGGATAAAGGGAAAAAAAGATTAATAAAATTTACTCTATATCACTTGTATTGTAAACAAATCTAGAAACATTTTGCTGTTTTATAATAAAAAGGAATAGTTTTTTTTATGTAACATTTACGGAATTTTGATAGAAAAACCTCTACAAATAGCTTAAATAGTTATGAACTAATTCATAAATTTTGTAATTTTAATTAGACATCAATTTTTGTTACCCTGAATCAAAATGAAAAACCAGAAATTAGTACTAAATGCCAGCAAAATTTGTTACTCTGAGCAAAGGTACTAAAACTACATTCGAATAGATTAACTTGATATTTTAGGAGATCTAACGTCTGCTACCTCGGTATCTGGTAAACATGTATGATAATCATTGGTTTTTTACGTAGGCATCTCATGACAACGGGTACCGGGGAAGTTTTCATATTTAATGAAATCTCCAGCTCCACTATTACGTAACTCTTCATTCAATCTTATTTCTTTCTCAGTATTTTGAAAAAGTTCAAGATTTGAATCTTCCCCATAATCCCGTTTGGTTTAGTCTTCGTTGAAACTAACCCCGCAGCGCCGAATGCTTAGATTTTCTTTGAATGTCTGCCAAAGAAAAAAAGAAATCTAAAGATGTTTATTTGAATTCAGATATGTGAAAAAAAACTAAAGATATACGACGGGTTTTTAAATAGATTAATTTTTTGCAACCATTGTAAGTAGTTATTATGATTAAGGGAAAAAATATCAGCCAAGCTGTACATTGATTCGCGGGATCTGTGTGTAAATGATTCTAAATTAACAAAATAATACTGGTATGTTTGAATGAAAAAAATTGAATGTTAGAAACTTTAAGTTAGACAAACAGATTGGGTTCTATAACTATGAACTATAAAAAATCTGATATGAGCACTATATGACTTCCTTGTAAGCCTAATAAATTACATTTACACATTTTTAAAAGTACATAAAATTTTATTTGACTAATACTTCTGATTTTTTTCATTTTTTTTTTTATTGTTATTATTGAATTATTACTTATGTGAAAGAAAATTTTCATTAGAGGTTAATAATTATTAATAAATCAGTATATTTAAATTTCAAAAGAAAAGTTAAAAAAAAAAAATTAAGTCGGATTCGAACTGATGTGCCTTCCAAGATCCAAATATTTCATTAATTAAATTTCATTTAGATATAATTCTGGAACCAATGAAAATAAGTAACACTTATGATATATCGTTGAAAAGCTCTCAATGAGGACTTATTACTACAGGTCAACAAAAGCCCAAAATCCAAATTTTTGGGATTTTGGGTTTTTTTGGCTCACTCGATTGCAATCAAATGGAGAGGTGCACAATTAGATATTACAACAGCCCTAAATCCAAAATTTCAACATTCTACATCGTTTTTTAGTTATGCAAGATACATACGTACGTACGTACAGACGTCACACTGAAACTAGTCAGGATGGATTCAGTTATAGTCAAAATGGATATTTCCGTTAAAATCTGAAAACCGAGATTTTTCGCGATTACAATTTCCTTGTACTACAAGAAAGTAAAAAACCCTTATTTTTACTTCCTAGATTTCAACGGTAATATCCATTTTGCCTAGTTTCGGCGTGACGTCTGTACGTACGTAAGTACGCATGTATCTCGTACAACTCAAAAACGACTAGACGTAGAATGTTCAAATATTGGATTTAGAACTGTTCTACCATCTAGCTATGCACCTCCTCTTTTGATTGCAATTGACCGGACCAAAAGTGTCCAAAAAAGCCCAAAATCCATACATTTTGGATTTTGGACGTTTTCTTAGCTGCAGTAATAAGCCATAATTGAGAGCTTCTTAACTATATATCATAAGTGGTACTTATTTTCATTGTTTCCAGAGTTGTAGCCAAATAAAAATTTAATTAAAGAAATATTTGGATCTTACTAAGGGAAGGCACATTGGTTCGAATCCGACTTCATTTCCTTTTTTTTAACTTTTTTTAATTTAAATATATTAATTGATTGAAAAAATATTTTTACAGCAAGTAATAATTCAATAATAACAGCAAAAAAAAAAAAATCAGAAGTTATTAATGAAATAAAATTTTATGTACTTTTAAAAACGTGGAGATATAATTTAATAGGCGTACAAGGAAATCATGCAGTGTCCACAACAGATTTTTTGTTTATATATAACTGGAATAATTTTATAGTTCAGCGGGGGAAAAAAATTAAAAAGTTTAAAATTTTTATACTTATCTTTTGCTGAGATTGCTAAGTAATTTTAGGATTTTCCAAAAAAGATAAATAATTATAATGAAAAGTTTTACACACTTTTTTTACTGAAAAATACTGTTTTGTTTCAAATATTTGGAAAAATATATTTCCAGAAATAATAAAAAAATTATGCTTCATTTGAATGTATTTTAATATCTTGCAATTAACGTTCTTCCGCATCACGTTTCTTTACTATTTAGTTTTAACTAGTAAGCTTAATATGACTGTAAATTAGAGGTAATTGGTCGTGCTTCTAATTGAATTTATATTTCATTGTCTAATTGTCAAGAAATGAATTATTGTCAATTCTGATACAACAGATGCAATATATAAAACACTTCACTAAGTATTAGCCACCTCGATGTTGGAATCACAAATCTTTTCTTTTTTATCGAAGTTGCTTTCGTGAAACAGTTGCCTCATCCAGTTTCCTTCTTCTGTAACTTTGTTCCTTTTTTTTTTGTTTTAAACCAGTTCCTAATTTCGTTCATTCCTTTTTAATAATCGAATTCAAATAAATAAAATGAATTTTTTTTCTTAAATATGCATCGTAGAAAAATATTTTGAATTAATTTAATGATCGATTAACATAAACCTTTTTTCTAAGTTTAACGTCGAACTTAAAAATATAGAAAAACAGATTTTTTTCTGCAAAAGTAGTGACATTTAGGCTTCTTTATACGTTATTACACATTGATTATGTTTCAACTACTCAAGTTGTCAAACACTTTTGAGGTAGTTGTTTAATACTTCTTCCTTCATAATATATATGTATATATATATATATATATATATACGTTATTTATGGTTTTGAACTCATTCATTTTGTCTTTTCTATTCTGTTTTGTTTCTTCTCAATTATAAATAATTTTGTTATAATGTTTTTTTATGTCTGTAACTTCATAACATACAAAGAATATCCGTACGCAGAGCGTGTACGTATCAGTACAAACAAAAGAGAATCAGTTTCTACGATAGTTAAATAAAATGTTTAATAGATTGCCTTTTTCGTGCTTAACTATGACAGTCATAGGTAAGAGTCAGTTTGAAGGCTGGTGTACATATTATTAAATCTTTTTCTCACGGTATCTCCACTTTTCAACAGAGATTCTAATGGAAGAATAGCAAAGATGTCGGCTTACTTCATATCTATTTATTTCTTTATTTACTTATTTTAGTATCAAATTTTCCATTTCCTCTAAAATAGTATTGTTTTACTTTAAAAGATGTTAATTTTTATTTAAACCATAAACCGCATATACCTTTTATGATATAGGGCAAATATTAACGTTATTTTCTATAATGATTTTACGTCTTCCAATACTACTTCTTAATATACATAAAATCTTACATTTTATCAAAAATTAGAAAATCAAACAGAAATTATACAGATAATACTTAATTACTTTCTTATATCACTGAATTTGGCATCTATAAGAAAAAATCGCTCTACGCACGGATGAATTCTTGTTTTTCAGATGATTTCCGGAACACGTTCGAACAAAAACCATGCAGCTTGAAATCAGACATCGATGTATTAACAATCTTTACGCAATCTGTACGATCCAAGATTTTGGCGGTTTGATTTGATAAACCATTTTTTACGGTTTCAAGACAACATTATATTCGTATAAATTTACGTAACATCAAACATACAAATTATTTGTATGTTTGTGAATCGAATGTTTGAGCTTGTCATGCTTTATGAGCAGGGACTGCACTAAATTTCTCAGATTTTCGGAAAGAAAGTTGAAATTTTTTGTTATTATAGTCTTTCTATAAAATTCTTTTAACCTTTATCAGAAATAAAAATTAAATGTAAATTAACATAAAAAGAAGGAGGAATATCTTGTGATATTCACGGAAGAATATCTCGCAGCGCAGTGAAGATAAATTATATGTAAGGAAAGGACAATAAGAGTCATTAAACAGTTTACATCTCGAAGTAAAGAAAATAAGTAAATTGTGAATTATCGATAGGTACAGTTATAAAAAGATTCCTTAGAATTTTATATTTAAAAAAAGTAATTTATTTTTGCCTACTATTTTGAAATATTAATCTTTTCATCCACAAACGCTTAATATTATAATTTTAATTACAATTAATAATGTTTTATTACAAAAGTTATTCTTTCTTGGCTGTACGTTTGTTTTTTTTTTTCATTTTAATTACAGAAAGGTTATAGTGTCGCTCGGAATTTATTAAGAAAATTCTTTTACTGAATTTTGATATAGATACTGCTAATAAATAATTTTAAGACCTGTAAATTCTAGAGAAATAAATAATAAATGAATTAGTATTAAGTATTTTAATTAAATTAAAACTTACATAAGTATTTAATTAATACTTATTAAGTATTTTTCAATTAAATTAAAGGCATTGACGTTAATTAAAAGGTAGTAAATCATTAAAGATGTATAGCGCGTGAGATTATTTTCTTATGAATTCCAAGGATAAATTAAAAATATTATTTCTTCAAGAATATCCTTAAGTTGAATGGTTACTAATAGACATATACCGTAAGGAACAGCAGCCTATCTGATGATATCATCTAAGATATAATTAAACTGTTAGATTCAACATTCGTGATTTTAATCAAATAATCCACATATTTCATGATCTTACTTCTAATAGAAGTACTATACGACAAGATAAGTATCAGTTTTTCCAACATTTTAAAATCGAGCTCGAATTGAAATTTTCCAAAATTATTGATCAACTTTTTGCAGCTATTTTTTCGTCTCCTTCAAAATAAATGTCATCTCTGTGAAATTAGTGTTACCATGGATTGGTTACACATAAGTAAAATAACAATACAAATACGATCTAGTTCTTTGTAGGAATTCCTCATTTTCATCCTCTTCACAATAGCGTTTAAGAGAAAAGGGCAAAAACGAATTATTAATTTTATATATTTTTCTGTTACAGGTAAGTAAACATATCCAAGTTAAACAGAAAGGGTCTCAATTACCAATATGTGAGTATTTAAATTTATTTAATTTAAAATATGTTCAGTAATTATTTTGTGATATCTTTACAATAACAATCATCAGCGTCTCTACCTCCAAATACTATCTTTATTAATTCTTTTCTAAAAGTTCAATTTTTTTTTTTTTTACTTTTTTTCAACTACAACTTATTTTTTAAAAAAAGATCCGATCCAACGAAGATTTAGTTCGAAAAAATTTAATACAGCAGATTTTGAGAGAGCGGAGTTATTTGTTTTGCGGGCAATTAATTATAATAATATTGCATTTGAGAGTGAATAATTTTCTTTGAAACTTACAATTTATAGCTCTTCTTTGATTTTAGTATTGTCTCCTAGACGTTCATTATCTCATTTATATTTATTCTAAATTATTTTTATATTTACTCTAAATTATTTTCTTACTTTTCCAAATGGAAATGACCTAATGAAAATATATATACTATTGTATTATTTTAAGATTGTAAAACAAAATATCGTAATTTTTCTTGAAGAAAAAAAGGTTTTTCGCAAAGTGAATTTTCAGTTTATCACTTATTGTTTTTGCTTAAAATAACCCTTTGCACTGAAATGCATAACATACTACTTAAAAACTAAAAGCGGCTAGATTTTGCTTCTTTTAATGAGAACTTTAGTGACTGGATTCAGTCGTTTGCTTTTTGGAAAATCTCTACTTTTTTATTAAAAAATAATTATCTACATAATATTCAGACTACTTTATTTTCTGATAATTAAATAATCTTTTGATTAAAGATCTTTTAATTAAATTTTTTGATTAGGATGTAAAAAATTTTTTTTGAAAAGTCTGTGCTACAACTTTCAAGACAATAAAATGTTCTGACAAGACCTTTATTAATAATAATAATATACTATTCAAGTATTTCACATTAATAAATGTACTATTTATTAATATATTTAATTTACATTAGTTTATTTTGTAAAAATCAGTTTACTTAATTATTATAACTGTTGTCCTATGTGATATGATGAGAGCTTAACGACTTGCAAGTAATTTTACTTGATTTTGAGTATTAACGATAATGTCTTCTTTTTTTCGTTTAAAACTTGATTTATGTAATGCACGAAAAACAATCCGTTTATTTATGGAATTCATTATAGAAATTGATATTAGAAAAGTTAATCGAAAAATTATGACCGATTACAAAACAGAATTGCGAATTATATGAAATTAGTCGTCCACACGTTGTATTCGGTAGAAAGAAATTAAAGTGGTGTATTTATCAAATTTTCATGATAAATATTGTTTTCATTCATTACATATAAATATATATATTTTTTATTTAATCGTATTTGAGTAGTTAATCTTATATTCCACGATAACAATTTGAGCGTTTACAATCGTGGTCGTAAATAATTACGTTTTTAATTCTTTATTAGAGATTACGTTCTAACCGGGTACTGGCTAATTGTACTTCAGATAAGCTTGGATTTCTTATAATACTATGCAAAAATTTAATAATTAAAACAGATTTATGAAGAAACCATATTTTGTGCAATATATTTTTCTATGTTCGTTATATTTTTTTACGTATTCGAAGAAATTTATTTACAAAAGTAAAATCAATTTCATTACTGATTAACAGATATTATCACTATTATTGTAATAATATATGTCATCGTTCTACTATTAAAATTTAAACCGTAAATTATGAAGAAATTTACAGGTTGTAATTTTGAGTACTTGATTTGGCGCTGTACTGTGTCATGAGGCAGTTTTTTTTATTGGCGTTTACATCTAGATTTTTTTTTTTAATTTATTGATTTACGTTATATTTTTGTCAGGTTAATAAATATTACTTACTATGTAATCGTTATCACATACCGCGTCGATATAGGCTGGCATATAGGAGATCCAGTATTCAAATCCCTATTTTTCTATACATATTTATATTATCTCTCTCGTACATCATTATATTAAATTAAATACTCAAGGAAGTTCTTCAGAACTTCATCTATTTTCTCTTCCAAATGTTTTATTGAATTTATATCGTTTTATTTTTGAAAATATTATAATTAATATAGTACTGATGAGAAACTACTTTAATAAAAACATGAAAACCAGAGAAAAATATCTTTTATATCCGCTTTAGGATAAAAATTAACATAGTTTAGTCTATATTAAGTTAGCTTAATGTTGCATTAAATTTAATATTTTTGATTTTTTTTTTAAATCAAAAAGTTATTAAACCTTTCTGGTTTAATAACGAATAAAAGATTTAAATTTCCTAAAAGATCTAATAGTATTAGTAGAATCTGTTTCTCTTTCTTCCCAAATATTTTCATTGTTATTATTATTACTATTATTATTATCAGAGTTTCTTCATTCCCTCGTAACAAGACTACAAGTTAAATCATAAATCGTATTAGATACTAAAAATTATGAGTACTAAAAATGTTGACGATTAGATAAACATGTAAATACATTCACGATAAGATATAATAGTAGGTTTCTTTTAAGGGTTACTGCTGATAAATTCCTTTTTAAATAATTTATAACCTATTAGAAAATTAGTATTAACGTGACACTAAACTCATTAGCCTCTATAATAATATGAAATAGAGGTTAAATTTTGTATTAATGTACACCGACTGCATTGTAACTTCATGATAAAAAATAATTGCGTATCGCTATTGTTTCCTTAAGTATGAAATTTCACACGTATAGCATGTAGCCTATATTTTTAGATATATTTATTAAGTAAGGTCTGCTGTATACACACATGAAGACATTCGCGTGCGTACAAGTAATGGTGAAAAAAGAGAAAATTTTTATGTAAATTTGTACGCTTGTTGTTTTGAAAAGAAATAAATATATTTTCACATCGCACTCCAAAAAACACACAATCGCAGTAAGTAAAGTAATGTACGATATACATAAGAACTTGATTTGTTGGTAAAAATTGTTTTTACTAGGAAAATAAAACGCATATCAACAAGTATTTTTTGAGTTAAATCTCAAGAACTTTGAATGCGGTTTCAAGGTTTTGATATTTTTAGAAACTTGTTAGGATTAAATCCCGACTGATTCAGGAGGAATTATAGTGTCTTCTCGAGCAGTAATCTATTTACAAAGCTCAATATTATCTATGCATTCCACTTTTGAGACTCTTCCCTCAGATACTCGTTTAAACTTACGAATGACTAATGGTCATTCTAGACTGTAGTTGATAAATCACTGTGAATCTTTAGTCTGTAAAATGTTGGTCGCTTCGGTAATTCAATCGGTAGAGCTCCCTACTGATATACCGAATGATCGGATTCAGTTCTTGGTTTGGGCTTGCAATCATTCCCCGTAATTCGATCAGGTACCGTAGATTATTTTATGTATTTAAATATAATATGAATGACAATTACAAATAAATGAATTACAATTACCTATAATCGTGAAAACGTTTTTTTTAAATAAAAACAATGGAGTTTAGAAAAAATTTGAAGACTTCTTATATAAATGTGAGCCTTCGTTCAGATTATATTTTCTTACCGTGATTATGAGGCCAAAATAAATTAATAGAATTATAATTATAAAGCGCGTTAAGACAAATCATCTTTAATGTAAAAATATGTACGGATAAACGTACTTTGGAATTAAGCAACCGAATAAACAAAGGAACGTAACTGTTTCAATTAAAAATATTGAATTGTTAAATATATTAATTATATTATTATGGCTTAATTTTTAATAAAATAGCATGATTTTAAAATCTTAAAGAACTCCGCCGTTCAAGTCGGAACAGAATGACGACTAGGAGAAAGTTTTAAAAAAGAATACTGTTAACATATTTTCATTACTATAATTTTTGGCAGAGGGACGTTCTAAAGATTGATGGTGCAGAAACATGATTGAAATCCCATTGGATATTATAAGAAAGACAAATTGATTTATTTCCACTCGTAAATAATTCATTTATTACTAATACCTTACTGCTATATTCTAATCGGTTAAAATGTTGTGGAGGGGGGACAAGAAAGTCTACGGAGTAGGCTGACGGAATAAAATAATTTATACTTATCGAATGAAATCATAAGTGTCCTTATAGTTTATATCCTTTTGGCTGCCGGGAATAAATAATGCGCATGAAGGATTGGGAAAGTAAATGAGAACAGAAATATTTATAATATTATTTCTTACTTTGAACTACATGTAATAAAAATTATAAACAGACTAAGATAACAATACAACTTTTACAATTCTGTGTAAGGACGATATTACTTATGTTGGTGACGAAAAATATTAAGGTTTACAAAGATTGTTTTTGACTTTTTGAAAATTTAAAAATGTTTTCAGTATTTTTGAATTCGTTTTCTCCGTCTATGTCGAATCTAAATTCACGCAGGCTCTATTCTACGCGATAGTGAATGTAATGTGATAAGATAATATACATTTAAGCTTGAGAATTATTTCATTAATTTCCATAAATATTTCAACGTAGCTCTTAAAAAAAATAAAATAAAATAAATAATATTTTTTTCTAGATCTGAATCACTTATGAATTTTTTTCTTTGTCATTAAGAAGTAGTTAAGGATTAGCCTTTTTTTATTTCGTAAATGCGCTTATGTATATCTTCTATCCTGAATATAATTCAGCTATTGAATTTTTTTTCTGTCCTGAAAAACTTTATAAATTTATCTACGTTTTATTAAGTTACCATAAAATATTGTACGGAAACGTTAAAATATTTTTATTAGAAAATAACATTAAAAAAATAACTATGAAATTTAGGCTAGATACACTTATTGATTGAGAATTTTAATGAAATAATTTTATAAAATATGGTAAGAATCTATATATTTAGAGCTTGAAAGAAATTTATTACAGCAAATAGGTAATTGTAAGAATGCATATCATTGTTACATTTGCATTTGTCTAATAGTCAATATTTAAGTGGTGCTACTTTATATATATATATAATTTATTTATTTTATTTGTTTATATAAATGTTGTAACTAAATTCTGCTGATGATTATTTGTATAAATATTGTTTATCAGCATGAATAATGGATAACAACTGAAAATACAATATTAACTCACCCGATATTAATGACCAAAAAATCAGGTATAATTTGATACGTAGAAGCGGGCAACATAGTCAATACCCACATAAACGTGATATGAATACTGAATAACTTAACCAGCACATGCCCGTTATAAGGTACATACGTACTAATACAAACATACTTCATACAAATGCTTGCGTGCACGCGCGCACACAAACACGTATATAAAAATCGTGTGCGTCGATATGTAGAGGCAAAGAGAAATGTAATGCTGCCGTTCACGCATACTGAGAGCGAGAGCGTTGATAAAAAATAAAGTACGAAGGATGGAGAAAGAAAAAAGATAGAGAAAAGAAATTTATGTAAAAAAAATAAGAGACAGAGACAGGGTGACAAAGACAGAAGGAAAAGACATCCATGTATACGAGTACACGCAAGCGCACGCGTGCGTGCTCATGAACGGTGGTTCCAGAGAGCACGTGGACTTCCATAGGCAGACTATGCTTGCCGTAAGGCACGCCAAGTAAAAGTCGTGTACGGAATTTGATTTAAGCGTTATACAGCTATTGTGCACAGGTCTCTTCAACTTAAAAATTGAATGAAATGAAACCTTGCGGTCGAAAAGTCGAACGTTTTTAAATGACATCGATTTCTTAATCGTTGTTTTTCTTAAATATCAATTATTTAAAGCTATCGAGTTTTCCAATGTTCTTAAACGAAACAAAAGACATTTTTTTAAACTAACAATAATTTTTAGAAAGTAATCATCGAATTTTATCGATCACTGTGGGCTTAAGATAATATTTGAACTCTTTTCAATTATAAGAACTGTTTTCGAATTAGCAATATTCTATTTGAACTATTTTCAACTAGAGAAAGACCGACAAAAAGAAGTTGCAGACTACTCTGATCGGCGGCTGAGTTAAATCGATCAGTTCAAGTACGTTTCTGTAATAACCCTTTTGCGTCTAGATGATACAGTAAAAAAAAAAAACTGCCACAAGAATGATATAGTACAATTATTTTTAATTTTTTTAAACAGCGAGTTTATAAATTTACTTTCTTAAATAAGATGCGATATTTTTTTTTTAAATTACGATAACAGAAGATTTTTATTAAATCGTGTTGACGGAAATAATAGAGTGGATCTCGAGTGTGTGCGCGCACTGGAGGTCTAACCAGTGATATTATATTACAGAGTACTGGAGAGTGTCCGGACCGTGCTCAGCACGCGACATAACAACAATGCAACAATGAAGGGGGTCTGGTGTCATTAAATCAGTTAATACCTTTCTGATGTTGCCTTTTACTGTACCTTACCTCCCTCCTCTTACACAAAAACAGACGTGTACAGTGTACACACACAACCACACGCACAAAACACAGTAAAACACAATACACACAGTTATGTAATACCACTGACGACGGTCTTGCTAAACACAATGCACTATTATTTTATGGCATGTAAACGTAGTGCAATCGTTTTCTGACGAAATTAATGGTTTTTTTCTTTTTTTAATCAAAAATTTATCATTCTTACTGCCGTTGTATTATGCATTGTTTGATTTATTCTCTGTCTGACTTATACTCCGTAAAATGATTGAAATATTATAGTAGCTAATTAAATAATTATTTATTGTATTTTGTAGATAAATTGAAGTTAAATTTTACAAAACGTTTCCTTATCTACGTGTAAATTTATTTAAAGGAAATTTTATCATTTGAACACCGGAGCAATATTATGTACCCTACGAAATAGAGCTTCCCTCAAGGAAATACTTTATTTCCATGAATATAAAAATTGACTTGTGAAAGATGACAGCAAAGAAAAATATACTCAAATCAGGCTTCCAAACTAAAGTTCTCTATTCGTTGTTTTCTATATACGGTTCTATTTATTTACATATTCCAGCAGTTGAAACTAGATCAATACATACTCATATTTAATAAGCCTTTTTATTAGTTACTTTTACTGATTTTATTTATTTATTTATTTTTTGTCTGAAGTTTCATATTAAATTCAATTAAATACCCTATTGAAAAGTTTCTGCTTATTCACAAATGTATAAATCGGTTCTTGACAAATATAAATGTGCGCTCACGTGAGTGTAGTTTTAATTTTCAGATTAATTATTTTGATTTATATTAATTTGCTCTATTAGTAATCTAGACAAATTTTTGTCATTCCAATTATTATCTGTTATCTAGTACAAAGAAGAAAATCTTATTGAAAATTCAAAAATAATTTTCCCGCAAAGTTTTTTCAATTTTGTTTAAGTAACATTCTTTCTGAAAGATTAAATTACAAAAAAAAAGATCATCATAAACAAGATGAACGTGATATTATATAACAAAATATTACGGAAAAGAACTTACTGAAAAATGCCTGTAAATCTCACGAGTAGTTTTACCATTAAGAAATTAAAACGTTCATTTAGAATTTCAAATAGAAGGTTCGTACAAAAATGGTTTAAAAATTTCACTTTATTTTTTTAATATTTCTCAAATTTGGATTGTGATGTCCATGATCCTGTTAAAGCTAATCAAGGCTAGGAACGGGAGGGGGAGACCGGAATCTTACAAACTGCGGGTTTCTTCCCCTACGGGTGTTGGGATGTGATGTCCATGAATGAGAAAAATATGAAGACATTAAAGAGACGGAAGAATTTTTAGACGGTTTGTTGTTTTATAAACTGACCTAAGAAAATTTCTAAGAGGGTAGGGTATCTTTAGAATCTACAATGACTGCCAATACCTTTACTTTTTTATAGACGGATTTTAGCACGGCGAGATTTACAAATATGAAATAAAAAAATCACTCCGTGATATATTTTCAGCGGCTGACGAAGTCGAGTCGATTTCTAAAGATATACTTGGGCGGCTGAAGCAAACGCTCTCCCCGTAGCTGTCCTCTGGACTTTAGGAGGTTCTATAGGTAGAGATTGTATATCATCTGTGTCTGGTGCTATCTCTTTTATTACTTGCAACATCCATTGCACTGCTCTCAGATTTCTCCTGTACTGTTGCCATACCCTCCTTAGCTTGTGACTTGTCGACGGAGAGATTTATTTGCCTTTTCCAGAAGTATCATTTTATTCTTATCTTTATGTACTATATCGGTTGGTGGTATCATGGTCGCAGGTTTTGTTGATTCTTTACGCTACGAAGGAACGTTTCTTGTGTCAACGATATCAATCTGAGAGTGAGTTTTCATTTGTTTTAGTGGTTATTTTCGTTGACTAGACTCAAACTTGGTGTCAATGATTCTGTCTACCATTGCATCAAGACTTGGTGCGATCGTAGTAAGCAACTGCTCCACATTAACTTTAGATGATGAAGGGGCAGCAGCTGCTTCCGCATAAGTAGTTGTCGGTCGATGTGTTCATTGATTGACAATTTTCTTCGCTTCAGGGTAGCTTACTTTTTGAAGCGTTTTAACCTCCTGAGTGGCCGTTTCCAATTTATACACTGGACAGTTCCTCGATCGGCAGTTGTGTTGTCCTTTGCGGTTAATGCTGACTTTGGGGGGGGTCTTTATATGGATCTCCCTCATGTGTTTGCATTCTAAATACGCAGATTTCCAAATACGCTTCACATCTGGCCGCAGTGTGTCCGAAACGTTGACCCTTAAAACATCGCATAGGCTGCAGGATGAATGCACGTACATCAAGCCGATGTATGCCAGCTCGTATTTTTCAGGATGGTTGGGCCTATTGAATGTCAATACATGCAAGGCTGGAGGAAGAACCTCACCATTTCTTCTTATAGTTAGCCTGTGGCATTGAGTCACTCCTTTGCTTGACATTTCCTCCATTATTTCTTCTTCTATACAATTAAGAAGATCAATGCAAACAACTTCTCTGATGAGTTAAGGATACTATCCAATAGCACAGATACCGTGAATTCGCCGATGTTCTTCAAAGACTGAACTCCCTGGATTTGACTGTCATTAACAGTTTCGACGTACAGTCCATTAAAGGTCTTTCGTATCTCCTTGACAGGACCACCAGCACAATTAGTAATATCTCTAGCAATTAGGAATGGGCTATCCTTTTGGAAGTTTCCATTTTCCCGAATAATAACTAAATACCTTTGTTTAGGCGCATTATTGCTAAACAAAGCTTTCCTCACGTCTTTATTAATCCTGAGCATCTTTTCTGATTTTCTCTGTCTTATTACTCCGTTTCCTCTTCGCTTGTGGCAAATCGACTTTCTAAACAAGGATGTTTACGTGCACCCTCTGCCACATTGATTTATTCAAGTTTTCCATTCACGTTGATCCCTTCTGTAGCAAGGCTAGCCGCCGGGGTACACCCCTACTCCAGGGCTACCACCCCTGGAGGTCCGATCCGGTATTCCAGTGGAACCGACATATGTCCTGGCAGAGAGCGGATGCGCAATCTCTGCACTGACTCCAGGCATGAGCTCTCTGAAAGCTTCGGTTAGTAGGAACTAACCGAAGCTTTCAGAGCTCCCATGCACCGACATACATGGGCTCCTTCACTAAATGCTTGCTATCGTAGAGGGCATGTGGACAACGGAAGGGACTCCGTTACAGCTGCAATAACATCGACCCTGGCCACCACATCGCCAGCTCTAAGTCTGGTATAAGTCCATTTCCAAATCATTTAATTGTCCATGATCTGCAGGTGGAAAAAAAATCCCATCCATCTTAGTGAACTGAAGGTGGAAGACATCTCAAACAAAATAACGCATTCCTTGGAAAATACTCGGTGCCCCGTTAGCCAGCTATATGTAATGTACGCATTTACAGCTATTGCTGCCCTGGACGTGGAACGTAGTTGTAATGTTCCGGACGTGGGGATTATCTACCTCAGGGCATTATTATTATTTTTTTTCTTTCCGTAGGGAGAGGAAAAAGCACTGCCAGCCGCTGTCAGGCCCGCACTGAGGTCAGTGCGGGGTTCTCACCCGCTAAAAAACCTCTCCTCCTATCATGCAAGGGCCAGATCTAAGCCACATGGTATGTACATGCATGATCACCCAGGCATTCTACTATCCGAATCCGTGTGACCGGAAAGCGTCCCCAGGGGGTGATCGACGAGCGACGACTCCGAGGAAACCTCCCGTCATTTAACTCCCGTCCGTGAACACCCGTCATCGAACTCCAAGTCTCTATAGATCCGCATCTGCTCAGCCTGTCGTCGCCTCTCTTCATTGGCCTTCTCTCCTATCATTGATGTGATCATAGTCGAGACACACTCTCATTTGTTGTTATTGCTGAGCATCACCTCGATTACATTGTTGGCTCCCTCCAAACCCTGATCCTCGAGCACTACTCTTAAGTTGCATCATCTAGGGCAGAAAAACACCACATGCTCTGCTGTAACCATTTAGCCGCAATCGTGACAGCAACTTGTATGGCATCTGCCCATCCTGTACAAATAGTCCCGAAAACATCCATGTCCAGATAGGAACTGGGTGAATTCGTAGCCTTTGTTACCATGCTTTTGCTCCACCCAGTTTCTGACGTCGCTTATGAGCCCATAGGTCCACCTTCCTTTGTCCGAATCTCGCCATCTATCACGCCAAGCCATGTAGAGACCGTCAATTGCTTCCTTTCTGTCCCGTCCATTCACTATTGAAGCTCTCATTTGTGCTTGTAAGTCTATCGGCGGTACTCCAGCTATAGCCGACACCGCCTCGGTGTTGATCGTACGATACCCTCCGATGATACGTATGTTTAGCCTACGTTGTTGCGTAACCAAACGCCTCACGTTCCTGTCCCTCGACAACGCTCCCAGCCATATAGGAACTCCATATAACACCACCGAAGAGTGTACACTGGCCAACAGTTTCCTCTTACCCGTCTGAGAACCGCCTTTATTCCTCAGCATTTTACTGAGCGCCTTCACCACATTTTCGCCCTTTCTCGCCGCCTCCTCAACATGTATAGCAAAGGATTGGTTCTTGTCCAGCCACACGCCTAAATACTTCGCGGCTGAACTAGGGTGGACCATCGTGTGCCCCACTGTAAAATGCAATGGATGTAGTCTGCGTCTTCCAGCCATAACAAACACTTTCACTTTGTCTTCAGCGAGCCGTAGACCATTAGCTATTGGCCACCTCTTAACCATGTCAGCCGCTTCTTCACCGGCTGCCATTAGTTCTTCTTCTGTTTTGCGCACAATCACAAGTGCTAAATCATCGGCAAACGCCACCGGGGTGACGCCTGCCGGATAGTGTTGCCTTAGAACATTGTCGGAAGCAATGCTCCACAAGGCTGGACCCAACACCGAACTGTGAGGGACACTCCTCCACCACCTTCCGACCTGCCCACCACGAATCTTTCCTTAAAATATTCGTGCAACACCCTTCGCAGGTATACCGGAATTCGTCTGGCTTCTAGTTCACGAAATATAACTTCCCATAGCAGCTCATTAAATGCATTGCGTATATCTAACAGCATGATCGCGCCTATCCCTCTCTATCTCCGTGTTTCCTGAGTAGCTGATCGAATAATAATAATATTATTATTATTAAAGATATCAAGCAGAGGACGTTTTTAATGTTCGTGAAAGAAAAAGATTAACCGATTTTTTTCAGTCTTATCAACAATAAGAAAGTAAGAATTTATTTAAATTAACAACCTATTATATTTTACTTTCTAAAACAGTATGTAAATTTTATTATTGAAAAAAAGATAGTACAATTACAATTTTTATCAATTTGTTATCATAATCGGTTGCGTTATTTGTAGGGTTACAAGATTTAGCATACACTAAGTTAAAGCTGCCGGTCTCCGTGGCGCGAGTGGTAGCTGAGCAATTGATTGACAATTTTACAAAAATTGTCATTCATCTCATCCTTTGAAGGAATACCTAACGGTGGTCCCGGAGGTTAGAAAAAAAAAGGCTGACGTTCCGAATTGAGTTTTTGTTCCGATTTATAATGCATGTATCGTAATATTCTTATTTGATACAACCACAAACTTCTTTTATAAAAAAATATATATCGGAAAATTTTTCTACGATCGGTTATAATAACTTCTTGTATTTTTGAAATAAAAATGTTAAAAATTATAAAAAATACCATCAAAATTTTGAAAAACCATTTTTCATTAACATTATTGAACATAAAAAAAGATATCAGAAAGAATAAATTCCTGCGTTAAACAGCTGCCCAGGACTAGAATAACAGTAAGTTCAGCTGTTTGTAACTTTCCTTACGATTAAAGCGTGTCAAGAAATATGGAATCCTTATGTCCCAGTATTTCTTTGCATGTTATAAATCATTCCTAATTTTGAGGCTAATAATAAATTTTAACTTGTTAGACACACCTGTTTACATTAATTTTAGTCCATAACACAGGAGGGGTTGTGTTAATAGTAACATGATATTCTACGTTTTTTAATCTTCAACCGTAAAATAAAAATCGTATTATTTTAATTCTAATTTTAACTATTCTGGTCAATAATTCTTAAAAATATAATTATTAAAATGAACAGGCTAGTTGTGAAAAATAAAAACAGAATAATAAAAATAATAATAATTAGATAATGGTACTTCATTACGTATATAATGGTACGTCATTTCGAGATTATATGTTAAACCAAATAAAATACTTAGGTTCAAAATGTTTCACGCAGTAATAATTATTTCTCTTTATAATCCTACATATTTATAAGTAGTGTACTGAAAAATTATGAATAATATACTTGCGGTAGTAATATTAATAAAATACAAATTCTTCAAATTTATCGTAGAAACTTATTCCTGTTTAAATTGATAAATTATATGTTAAATCTTAACAAGATTATAATAAAAAAAAATTAAAACTATTTTTTTAATTTCTTCCGAGATTTTATACATAAAATTTTTATAGTCAGTTATTTTTCGATGTATATATTAGTTAATCCTTATTTATTCTCGTTACATTGCACTTTCAAGGTATAGTAATCATTTATAATTGAGCTTAAAATTAGATTTTTTTACTGTCTTTTAAACCGATTTGTAATTTAATAACAGTAATTTTAATCTTCATGCGATTTACAAATAAAAAGGAAAGTAAGGTAGTTCTATTCATTCACTTCGATGGTCGATTGGTGAAAAAGAATACTTTGAAGTTTGATTCATGGGATTGTGACTTCATAAAATTCATGGGAATTTTTTTCACCTTTCTCATAATCCCTTTCTAGAACTGAAAATACTGAATTTATACTTAACAATATTAATCTAGACCTTTAATATTTTTTAACTATTTAAAATGAATCAAAATTTAAGTGCCCAAATATTTAACAAATTTGAAAATGTCTCATTACACGACTGCCCAAAAAGGTGTGTAATGTATATTTGGTGTATGTACGTATGTTGGTTCCACCATAGCATCTCAATGGCTGAACCGATTTAAATCTATGACCTCGCGTTGGAATCATTACGCTACCGGGAGTGTCATAGGCTATATATATATATATATATACTTTTTTAAATAAATTTAAAAAATTTGATCCGAATTATTTAAACTCAAAGCCAAAACTATACTATTTGCAAATTTTATACTATACACAAAATGTATACTATACACTATCACCCGCACGCACTTTAATTAACTTATATTAAAGAGCAATGTTTGTCAGCAATCTTTTTTATCTAGCAGTTGTGTTTTTTAATTTGTGATATTTATCTCATATTTAAGTATTTACATAGGTTTCCTAATTCTTACATAGTTTTTGATGAGTCAATTTTAGATCAATTGTACCTATCTATTGACACTGCTACGATTTTTAATTCCTTCACGGGTAGCCTAAATGACATTACTTAGTTTGTGTATTGCAATAACAATATAGTCTCTACTATAATAGCGATTTATTGGTCTCTAATAGACCGACAGGTATTATACTTGAGATAGTTCGTTAATTTTAACTCCCAGCAAAGCAATAAACTAGTAAAATATGCATTTCGAACCAGTTATTAGTAATTATAATACTACTGATTTTTAACCTCTGTCCAGTAGTATCCCAAAATGGCTGTCATAATTCTGTTATCCATGAAAACTTTTACAATCAACGGACTAATCTTTGTTCCTAGATTGTGACAGATATTATTAAACTTTACAAAGTAAGTTAATAACCGTCAAGGTGTTGACATTTATTTTTTTTTCTCTTAAGACGTTTATTTAAAGAATCAGAATACATTAAGTCGAAGAAGTTCTAACCTGATGTAATCAAGAATATTAATATACTAGCTGACACCTCCTTTCACTTGGACCTTGCATACAGTAGAATCTAGTAAATTAATTACTTTCTCACAAGCCTTTTGAATATTCTTTTAGCGAAAAAGATTTTTAGGGTATACTTTATTTTATGTTTAAATCTAATTCATATATATAATATATATATATATATATATATATATATATATATATACTGTTTTTAAGCACCAAACGCCTAAATAAAAAATTATCAACGTGACAAAAATCCTGACCGTTCCAAAGCTCGACCAATATTAGTAAACAACCACTGGCGTAGCAATCTCTTTCTTAAAGTTCTTGTAGTATTCTAAAGGCGAATATCATAAATCGATAAAAGAAATTGCTGAAAGAATAATGCATGAAATTCAATTAACCACAGGGGTACGTCGGAAATATCTTTTTATTCTAATCATAAGCCAAAGTAGAAGTGTAAACTTCACAAAATTGCTCGTAAATATTCCATGTAAGATGATTATCTGAATTGATATACTAATGATTATCTATATTAATATTATAAAATAATTTTTAATTTTTTCAAAGGAATAAACAAAATGCCTTACTTTGATCACAAAAATCATGCTTACTTCGATTATAATAAATCATAAAATATTGTCTACTTACGCAAACCTTCAGTTGTTTGTAAATCCATTAAGTTTTTAATTTCTTTCAGATGTACAACTACGATTAAAATTTAATTAGACTCGTAATTAAATTACAGATTATTACAAATAATTAATATACAGATGAATAATCTCTTTATACTTACACAAATAAATACTTTAACAAATAAAGAATCAAAACATTATATTCAAGTATATCAGATACATTTCACTAAACGTTGTTTTTTTAAATTACTTTATAATTTTACGCTTAAAAGTCTGATTTCCTAATGTACCCGATAACGGTTGTTAAACATGCAGAATAAAAATATACAAACTGTTGTTTTCTAATATTCCTATTCAGCCGGTAAAGAACTCGAAATTGCCGTCATATTAGTTCAGGTTGCCCTTAGATTTATTGTTTAGTTAAGATCTGCAGTATTGCGATTTACCGTTAAAAGTGAATATCTTAGTCTTTTCTTTTACAAGATAATCATCTTGATTAATTGAATCATACAAATTGAATCATCTCATAAATACAACTACAAATAATAAAAAAACACTTATTTGGTAGCGGCATAGTAACTAATTTGGAAAATAAATTTATATCATTATTAAACTAAGGAAGCTATAAAATGCAAAATCGGTTAAAAAAAAATTTTTCATAGAAAAATCGGGATTATCTATGTCTAAGTAATATGGATGTGAATAAAAAGCTCTTGCCTTCCGTGCGGCACAGTTCGAGGTCCGGCCGAACCGGTTTATTTTAACACTAAACGTCTTGCTTCTCGTTATTGACTCCGGTCACCGTTCGGTAGGGTTCTGGTTAATGACACATCCTACCCTAGAGATTCGAGATTGTAATAGAATATAATTTTACTCGTTACACGAACGAAGGACGCACCTGCCTATGGCCCCGAATTAAAAAATCTGCCGTAGATATCTCTCTCTTTCTATTTCTGTTTAGCCTCCGGAACCACAGTATTACTTCAGAAGAAGAATGAGGATGATATGTATGAATGTAAATGAAGTCTTGTACAGTCTCAGGTCGACCATTCCTGAGATGTGTGGTTAATTAAAACCCAACCATCAAAGAACACCGGTATCCACGATTTAGTATTCAAATCCGTATAGAAGTAATATTAGAAATGTGGAAACTTCCAGAATATCAAACGATCCCGCTTAGCAAGTTTAATTCTCGATTTAAAAAATGCAGAAAATATTTAAGTAATAATTGACTTCAAGTCGTGTAAGACTAAACGATTTAAAGTGTAAATTTTTAAACGTGTTAAATTATTTCCTATTTTATCATGAAGAGTAAATCGTAGTACTGATAAATTTTCACCTATATACTCTAGTTATTGTTATCGTTGTTATTATCAAATTTAAAACGATTTAATTATGACTAATGAAAGTATTATTAGCGCTCTCGGTGTTATTAAGCACCATCAATGCTCTTTGCGACTAATAGCAATTATATTCCATTAGATTTTTATCAAAATGAATGATCGTTTGCGTTTTATAAAACAAAATTTATTTTACGGTAATTATCTGCTTTATTTATATGGAATTTAAACATATCGTTGTTAATTATTAAATCTAAATTATTGTAGGTTTAATACGTATTACTAAGCCGTTAAACTTTTAACAAGACTATGATTAATTAGTCAGCCGTTTCTATATACTGAATGAAACAATTGTTCAAAAAAAGAACATAAAAAATAACCTATCCTAACTAACTTATTAATGTTTATTTAACAAAGAGAACGGAAGAAGTGGGCAAACACCCCTTATGCTCGTTTGTATTATATACACGCGCGCACACACAAATATTATAAATATATACATATATATATATATATAAATTCATGCGTGCTCATCATCCTTCTCATCATCGCGAGGTGGTTTATGAATGAAACGCGCGAAGGCGGGTGGAGGAGTTAACCGCACGCGCAATATCGCGTAGTGTTGACTTAAGGTGCAAGAGAGAAAGACAGGGTGAGTGAGAAAGCCTGAGGAGTGGGCAGAGGATGTACCTGAGTGTGGGACGCACGTTAATGACGGTTAATTGAGACTGTGGGTTGGACGCCCGTTATCCGTGCTCGACCGACTCTTGCATTATTTATTATTCTGCATGCAGAAGATTTATTGTCACATTCGAATATGTATTGTATGAGTGTGTATGATCCGTCGCGCGCGCCTTCCACTCCATTACTTCCCATCGTATCTCTCTCTGACGCATACGATTTCCCCTAATCCCTCGCTCTTTTTATTTCTCTTCCTCTAAGTATACATACATACGTACGTGTATATATTAAGTTTTTTGTTAGTTCACTCGATCATTATTTTTTCATTCTCTTTTACTTTTCTGATTTATTTTCTGTTTCTGTAAAATTATCCTGGTTAAATGATAGCAAAGGTCACTTTATACGGGAATTTGGAAAGATAAATTACATAAACGAAAAATACGATGAATATATGAATATATTCACGTATTTCTTCGTAAAAGAATCGGTAGAGCATGGTAGAATGGAGTAGCTATATGTGTAAAATCCTCATACTTGGCCTATTAATAATAGCCCAAATTATAATTCATTTACGGTTAATACTACATTGGCTTAACAATCATACCGATTGACCAATGTACTCGTAATATTCTACGATAATTATCGCTTTTTTTTGTAATTTAATGGTGGTCTTAATAATTAATGGTGGTTAATAGTCTCCTTTAAAGGAATTTTAGTGTGTGTGTGTGTGTGTGTGTGTGCTACATAAAATAAAACAGCGGGAGGTAAGGGAAACAAGATTGAAAAGATTATTTATACAGTATTTTACAAATTATATAAACAGATTTCTTTCTTTTTTTATTTAAAAAAAAAAATTATGCAGGAGATTTGATAATATCGAGTTATCCTTGAATTTATACAGATATTTAAATGGTGATTTAAATTTGATTCTTATTTGATTGATTTTTATTTTGCGTATAGTTTTTTTTTTATTTTAATACCTGATTTTATTTGTTATAACTATCGATCTCTGTACCATCTACACTACACACCCTTTTTTACTCCTTGATTAATGCAACTATCATATTTTACATATTATTCTTAAAAATCTATGTATAAGTGACAATTTAATTTTTAAAAATATAATTGAAACTGAATTTTTCGTATAATAGTTTTTTATAAATTAAATTCTGATTTCATTTAGTCAGTGCATATAGATCATTAAATATTTTTTGAGAAGCACAAATATTTTGAAAGATTATACTTGATCTTCTTTTTTTTACTTATTTTACCGCTATATTTGTTTCCGATAGATATGTGTGTATTACTAACACTAATGCTGCTAAGTAACGCCGTACTAAAGAATAAGTTCTAATTGATTAATATTATCATAAATTTTACGGTTCATTTAAACTCTGTTCGGAATAAAACTAATGATATATGTTGCAGAATAAATCAACGGTATTTTTGTCTTTAAATTAATTAATTACCTATGAATTGTTATTTTGCATACGTCTTATAATACGAATTATCAACGGTAATATTTTATTTTCTAATAACCTTTATTTGTTGCTTATGTATATTTTATATTAATACTTTTAATTTTTTCTGGAAATTTAAACTGAAAAATTAGAGATTCTAATGTTTTTATTCACAAAATACAAATTTACAATGTCGTTCAACATATTATTAATACTATTATCGGGTACAATGTGTACCTGGCTCGGTTAGTCGGTAGCAAGACTCTGTTATTATGTCTCCTGGTTGCTTCTGGCTGCAGTGCGGTCGATCATTCTTATGCTGCATGACTCTGCGGATTCCTGCGCCCCGTTATCTCTTCTCTCTCTGATGCTGTTGCCGGCCGAAAAAATTGATTAGACGTGAGAAATCTGTGGCGCACTTTTTACTGCAACTCCGTGTGAATGCCATGCTCCTGACCGAACGAACGAGTGCACCCACCGCCCAGCGCCCAGCGCCCGGCTACTAACAGATTAGAGGACACCATCTCATCACGCTACTTTCAATATCCAATTAATCTTCCGTTACTAAGAATGAAACACTTTTAGTTTTTTTTGTTTTTTTTTCTTCTTTTTTTTAACTAAATACGGTTTAAAATATTTACTGCCCGACAATTTGCAACACATATAGCTGTTACTGACACGGTAGAATTCTTATTCGATAAAAAAGTTTCTTATTTGTTTTGTTTGTCGTGGAATATTTAAAAAAAATTAAACCTACTTTTTATGACAAAATTACCGCAGGATTTATATATATATATTTTTTTTTTTTATCAAGATATTAGAGTAACGTTTTTTAACTCGCAAATCTTTGTAATAATCTAATTTTTTTAATACTTTGAAATTTAAACATGCAAGTATCACAAAAATATAAAATATCACTATTATTATTGATGTCTGAACATTTTTTAAGTTCAATAAAATGTCACTTTTTTCATAGATAAAATGTATTTTGCCGGTTTTAAATAACTTTTAACTAAAAGTTTAGGATCGTTTAAGATGGAAGTAAACTCATTTCATAAATAAACAGAAAAAATTCTAATCGCTAATAAAAATAAACTGTTTGTAAATAATTTTTGTTTTCTAACAGTCGCGTTTCGCTTTAATGTGACAATTTTTGTAGCGCTAACATTTACTAAGAAACCTTCCACCACGGATGGTTTTATACACAAGTTATAAATGAAATCATCCTCACTTATTCTCTACAACACTACTTCATTATTAGCCTTAAGGTTAAAATGGCTTTAAAGAAGAATTTAACACTATCGCATAGGCTACATCGATTGTAACAAAATAATTGAAGTCGTACTCTCTCGTTGATGAACTTCTACGTAAAATTCGGATAAAGAAGCATACCAAACACATTACAAAAACCGATATGTTACATATCATAACCCAAGATCGCACCGCGTAGCACATTCAATCAAGGAAATTATATTATAAATTGTCGTCGTTTAAAAAGCTTATCAAATTTAACCAATCATTATGCCCAAAACCACTTTTATTAACTATCATAATCTCGTGGAATTTATATAAGTGTGATCCACCTTGTACATCACGACAACGTTAGATCATTCGCAAAAAATTTCAGAAATGACTTTATATTACTGTTTTTTTTTCTTTTTTTCTGTATTTATTTTATAATTTTAGAAATGTTACAAAATGTAATACGGAGTGTCCCAAAAAGAAATTTTTGTCTTTAATTGGTTTTTCATCATCAACTTTTATGACTGAAATTTTGTGCACATTGAAATAATGTTGTCACAAAATATCATTTTTATATTTATTGCTTGCAAACAAAATGGAATCATTTCAAAATGAAATTATAACTTTCAGTAATTTTATTTTACAGCAAAACAACTATCATTACATTACTGTCAATGATAGATTATTAACATATATAAGCTGCTGAAATCTCGATAGGTGTATTTGAATGATTTTGGCTATTATATATATATATATATATATATATATATATATATATATATATATATATATATATGTGCATACATTAGTCATACAGACATTTATCAGGAAACAGGAAACGATATCTGCAGCTTAAGTATCTTTTAATCACATTGTAACGTCGGTTAGTTAACGATAAAATAAAATATTGGAACATATATCACTGAACATCAGAATTAAAAACTGCGGTTTTATTTATAAAGATCACCATTTTGTTCATATCTTTAAAAAAAAGTTGATTTCTATGGAAATTTTTGTTTTTAAAGTTTTAAAGGTTTCATTTTTGATTCTTACTAAATTAAATATCATTTAATAAAGACGATGATTACCTTACTTTAACACTATCAAAAATATTTTTCTTTAAAAATGATTAATGATAACAAAAAATGTAAATAAAACGTACTCTGCAAGTAATGATTACATACCCTTGGTTTCTGTCGCCTATTAAATTTTCGACATAAACAAATTTAATATAACTTTTTTTTTACATAATAAACCTAACCTAAATGTGCATTGTCAACTTATTACACCTCTAAGCAGAGAAATAGAAAAAGTTCCTTTCAAAAACTTCACCCTCAGTAATCTACTGTACGCTTCTCTTTCTTAACTTTATAGGAAAGGATATGTTATTCTTCTGATGATAAATTTAATCCGAAGTATATTTCTTAATGCTATGATTAATATTGTTTCCGCTCCGAGCTCTGAATAAAAGAATTTTTAAAGCCTTGTTTTTCTATACCGAGTAGAGCCAGTTTGTTTGTACAAGTTTGCAATATAGAATCCTACCCAAAGAGGTTTACTTAATGGTTTTTGTTTTTTTATAGCATCTCTTACAGTCTTTTTTTAAAACTTGCATGTAAATCACTTGAGGTGTACCTGGCAGTAATACGAGTACTCTGGGAATAATGCTGTTCATTATACTGTCGGTCACTACAGTAAACGGAGTAATGTCGTTTGTTGTACTCAGTACTATCTGCATTTTAGCAGGCTCGTTATGCTGATTTGCAGCAGTGTTTTTGACTCAATAATGAAAGTAACAGGAATTTATTTAATTCCTCATTTCTATTGTTGGTGGGATGCTTGTTAAGAATGTTTGCTAACATACTTGATGGGTGCTTCTTAAAAATGGCGATGATGCTTCTTGAAAATGGTATACCAATTTTAAGAGTGATAGTTTTTCTTTTCAGGTAGCCTGTTACCGCGTTTATTGTTCCTAATATACACCATAAAATTGCCTTAATAACTTGATATAATGTTCCAAAGAGAAAGTAAACGTGGCTACTTCAGTAGTGATTGAACTACGTCCATAAGACTATTGTTGGTTTTGTATATTCCAACATATTAGACGGGAAATACAATATTGTAATCATACTACATTTAATATTGTAATTAATTAACATAACATATTTACTAATAGACAATACAGACAGATATTGTAATCAACTAACAAACAATTGAAAGTAATAATGTTTTCTATACGTTTGCGCTATTTAACTTTTATTTTGTTCAGAGTATTTAGCAGTTAAATTATTCTGTACGTAATTATAAATATTTCATCTTTCCACCTGCATGTCGAACAGAATTGTTATTTAATAAAATTTTTTAATAAAAAAATTGCTGAAAAAATGCTCGGTGAATAAAATCATTTAAAATTGAGCATATGCTATACTAAATAAATAAAAAATGCTATCGATAAGTAACATACAGGTCTGAATATTTATAAGATATTAATAAGCTTCATAATGAATATTTTATTTAATGTAAACATAAATTAATCTTATACGAATAGTAAATCAATAATATACGACTAGGTTTTTACTTCCTTGTACGAAGTAACAAGGAAACATTGTGATCGCGAAAAATTTCGGTTATCAGATTTCATCGGAAATATCCATTTTGACCATCTCTGAATCTCTTTGACTAGTTTCGTTGTGACGTCTGTACGTACGTATGTATCTCGCATGACTTAAAACCGATTAGCTGTAGGATGTATAAATTTTGATTAGGACTGTTGTAACATCTATTGGGCACCTCCCCTTTTTATTACAATCGACTGGACCAAAAGTGTTCAAAAAAGCCCAAAAACCAAAAAAATTGGATTTTGGAGTTTTTCTTAACTAATAAGCCCTAACTGAGAGCTTTTCAAGATATACTATAAGTGGTACTTATTTTCGTTGGTTCCAGAGTTATAGGCAAATAAAATTTTAATTAATGAAATATTTGTATCTTACAAGGAAAAGGCAAATCGGTTCGAATCATTCTTTATCTTCTTTATTTTTTAATTTAAATTTATTGATTAAGAAGTTATTAACCTCTGACTGTGAAAAGTTTTACAATAAATAATAATTCAGTAATAATAATTAAAAAAATATCAGAAGTTATCAATGAAACAAAATTTTATGTACTTTTTATTTCTTTTAAAAATGGGTATATGTAATTTAATAGGCGTACAAGGAAGTACTTACATTTATAAATATTATTTTTAACATCAATCATTATTAATTTCTGTTAATATTGAAAGAAAAATCTGTATTTGGTATTGTAGAATAATAAAGATACCAATACCTTATTTTCATAAATTTATGTCTTCAAAAAATTAAAATATAATTTAACGACGAAACTTTTGAGTTTATTTTTTCAGTTTGTATAATACTGATTTTAGTGTATTTATTCCCTCTTCCTCCAGAAATAATTTTGTTATGAAACCAATATTTTTCTGGAAAGTTAAATACTTCTGGGAAGTTTCATGAGATCGAGAACGATCTCGAACAATAATTTTAGAAAGATTTTATGTTACAATGAGAGATCTTTTTTTATTAATTCCGTACCAGTAGATATAATACTGTGGTATTCAAAAATTACTGGTACTATTCGTAAGTTTCGTTGATTTTAATATCCAATAAATAAGCAAATGAAACCCCATTATTAAAATATTTTAACATTAATTTAATCCCAGCCTCTTTTATGCAGACTGCCTGTCATTTTTGAGAATAAATAAATAAAACAAATGTGTTTCAATATAATTAAACATAGGTATATATATATATATATATATATATTTAAATTTGGTATAATTATTTATATGTTAGTTGATTGCATGTGTGTGTTTGTTAATTTAACGACTATTATTACTGTTTAATTCATTGTCAGTATATACATTTGTAAATATTAAATTTTGAAATTAATCAATCTTGAAAAGTACTTTTCTTTAGCAAGAAAATAAAGAATGTGTCTCAATCCTTATGTTAATCAAATAGTCTGTAATCTGCGCAACATGTAAGATATGTTATACGTAAGCAGTTTATCAGTACCATATGAATATTTCTTCTTTTTCTTCTATGAATGACAAGTAATCCTTTATTGAAAGTTAATGAATTTTAATGTGGTTGGTAAAAAATAAAAATACAATTTTTTTTAATAAAAACAAAATGTAATGTACGATTTAAATTATTCAATGTGCTAAACAGAATTATTTAAATATAATGAGGAAGTTAAAGTAAAGAACATGGCAGAATAAAGAAATGAGAGAATAAAAAGAAGAGATGAGAGAGTATTAAAAAATAAAAAAAACAGAATGAGCATAAAGCAAACCTGGATAAGATGATTTATTATACTGGGTCAAAGGTTAGATATAGAAGGCCTTGGATGACTCTTCCCTACAGTACTGTGGGCTGTACTTTACTGACACTATAGTATAGTGTCACAACTCACATTAAGATAAGTTATTTGAATACTTACATTACAAATATATGCGCAAACTGAATTATCATTTTTATTTTACTGATTAATTTTAATTCATGCAGCATGTGCCACAAGCGCACACACATACACATGCGTACATATACTGTACACACACTCACACATGTTTCCACTTTACACTTGTAAAATGTATATTACTCACGCATTACATCTTTTATAGCGGAGATATGTATCGCTCATTTTATCTTAAATACTAATAAATATAACGCGTTTATCTACATCTGAAAGAGATTACCTTAAGAAAAATTGTCTATTGAAGTAATCGGAAAATTATTTGAAAAAAAAATAGATTTACGTTCAAGATCACATCATAACGATAATTTAAATAAATTAGTATTTTATATTTTATGAACCGTGCATCCGTTATTAACCGAATCGGCACTAAAATAAAGACCAAAAGATAAAGACTGTTAGAGTAGTAAAAATTAGAACATATTAAACAGAAAACTGTGGTTGTAGTATGTACCAAATACATCAAAATTACGAGAGGTGGATCAGAAAGTAAGTGTTCTTGAACTCAAAGGATCTTGAACTCATTAATTTCTTGTGGTGGCAGCACTGTTTGCGTTGTTGTCTTGATGCTCCCCAGCAACAATTCTGTACGACATTCAGTACGTGTGTAGTATCGTTGTCAATATGGCGTGTCCTCAAGAGGTTTCGTCCAACATTGAAGTTCGTTCAGTAGTCCGATTTTTGTGGGAAAAATTACAAGTGTTGTGAAATTCACCGCCAAATGTTGAGGTATACGGTGAGAATGCAATGTTACGCCTGATGATCACAAGACGGTGCCAACCGTTCAGAAACAGAAGAACAAATGTGAGTGACGAACTGCGTGCTGGGCGTCCTTCAATTGCAAACACGACGGTTAACGCGGAACGCATGAATGAAATTATCTTGAGTAACCGGCTCATTAAAATTAGAGAGATTACAAGTAAACTTAACATCAGTTATGGTTGTGTGTTTGCGATTATTCACGATCAGCTTGACTACCGTAAGATGTGTGCACGATGGATGCCACATCTGTTGACCGACAACCACAAACATCAACGTTTTGCGTCTGCTCTTTCTTTTCTTCAACGTTATTCCAGGACTGGTTCACAGTTTTTGGAAAAAATCATCACAAGAGATGAGAGCTGGATGCTTCATTACACTCCTGAGATTGAACGAGCATCACATGACAGAAGACATAAAAATTATTCGCCGCAGCCAAAAAAAGTGAAAACATCCCCACATGTTCGAAAGATTATGCTTACAGTCTTTTTCGAAACTGAGAGAGTTGTTTACAATGAATTTATGCTCCGAGAAGCAATAAACAATGCCGAATCTTACTGAGAGATTCTACAAAAATTGCGTAAAGCCATTAAAGATCGAAGACCCGGAAGATTGAGAGATGGGATCGTTTTTTTTTTCACGACAACGCTACTCCTCATTCAGTCTCATGTGACAAAGGAGTTACTGCAGAAATTCAGTTGGTAAGTGTGGTCTCATCCGCCTTACAGCCCTGGCCTAGCACCCTGCGACTACCACCTGTTGGGTCCTCTCAAGCGAAACCTGGGAGGGGAGCGTTTGGCTAATGATGATGAACTTATGGAAGCGGTCCTTAAATGGTTGTAGGAAATTGGACGAAATTTTTACGAGAGTGGAATTTAGAAACTTGTCACAAGGTATGAGAAATGTTTAGAAAAACTTGGTGATTATGTCAAAAAATAGATAAAAATATTTAGTTTTTGTTCAACAAAAAAAAACTTGTCTTATAAATATGTGTTTGTTCAGAGGGGGTGTAACTTACTTTCTGATCGTCCCTCGTAATTAATGCAAAACAAAATAGGATTGCAGAAATGCTTCAAACCAGACGAATTACAAACGAAAAATTTTTTTCAGCTTTCAAAATCTTGACCCGCTAATCTTTTTTAATATAACTTAAACGATGAGAATGCGCGAGCGTCAGGGTAAAGAAGAGAAATAATTTTCGCCGTTTTCTTGTAAAAGGTTAGTTCAGCTATAAAAGTTAAATTTCAACAATATCAGTTCATCAGTTTTTTCTCCCTTAAAATGTTTGTTGTCGGGTTCTAATTAACAAAATATTCCTATCCACACAAATCGATTTAAAATAGCTACACGTACACTAACTTCATGATCGACGGCCCAGCTATCTAAATGTCTCGACTGAATAAAATCGCACCAGATATCCTAGACGTTTCTAGGTTATCACGATTCGCTCGTTTCTTCATCGGCAAAAGATTCGAAATTTAATATTTGTAAGATAAATTACGTTTACAACCTTAAATTTAATTAAGCTCTGTTAAAAGTTAATGGTTACTGAACATGGTTACTGAGCGCTTTAGATTTACGTATAAATGTTTAAAAGGGAGAAAAGTTTAGTTATTAAATAAGTGTATGGCTTTGTTTACTGTACTTTTAAACCGTTATCATACGTCGAGTAAAATAAATACGGATGAAACTGATGTCTTCGAAATTTTACCTGTTTTAGCGATGCTTTGTTCTCACCCTTCTTTGGGACATACTGTATAATTACTTTTAAAATTTTACTATAAAAATACCAGTTTACTAACAAACAGCCGTTAAATAAACAATTTTATTGTAAAACGTTTTCTTATTGTTTTATGGTTTTAAAAATATACAGCGAAACATACATCTTTGAACGTGGATTTCATTAATCTTATGAAAAAGATATAGAAGATGAAACAAATGGATTTTTATCGTTATATACCAAACATGAAGAAATAATGATATAATGAATTAACACTTCTAACCTTCCCAATCCGTGATTATATTCTTTTTATATCCGATCAGGCTTGGAAGTAACGGGCTCAGTTAGATACAAACTTTGATCACTTAATTAGAATGTCTCCATTAAATATCGGATGAATAAAAAAATCGGTTACCGATTTTTTCTGTTACAGAAAAGCTCTTGTTATCTTGTAATTCTTAGTCTGATAGGAAATTAAATTATTACTTCCGCTAAAATTTTTCTGGAGTTTAATACATTTTTTATTTTTTTATTTTAAATATAGTTGTAGTGTTTTAGTGAAAACGAGCCATCCACATCAAATTTAATAAAATAGTTTTAAAGAACAGGCGCTACCGGCGGCCACTTAATTCTGCGAATGGTCTTAATTTCAAAAATAAAAAATTCTTGTCTTAGAGTGTTCTTCAGCAAAAGATGAACATTTTGTGTTAATTGTTTACAACGTAGTTTCTGAATTACTGTTTTATGAAATTTCAAATGGATCATTTTACGATGTACGGTATCGAAACGCCCATCAATTCTCAACTGTACAAGTTTATAGTGTTTTTTTACGATACGAAAAATTTCTTCCCATTTAAATTTTATGTAGATTATTACTCCTTTATTCCCACAGTTTCAAAATTACTAACAGTTTTTTACTACAATAATTTTTATATGTCCTTAAGTGCAAATTTTAATTTAATTTTATTCATACGTTCTGTTTCATCATAAAATTGTAGGTTGTTTCTTTCTTTTTCCATTAATAAATATTGATTAATTTCCATAGTTTTGTTAATAATAATGATTATGGAAAAATGAAAGTATTTTTCCATAAAATCTGTAGGCAGAAGATAACTACAGCCTACAACAGGTTTCATAAAATAATCTTCCCTTATTTTCTTAGATGTTAGTCATACACGATTTACGTAATACTCATCCGCACCTATCACAACCGCCTCTCCGGTTGCATAATCGTTAAATAACCTTGTGTAAAGTAACCTTTTATTAGCAGGCAACCCTGCTTTAACTGCGTACGACTTAAGTAACTCCATTCCATTAATTTTTCGTAACGTCTGAAATTTTTCCCATACTTCTTATAAATTACTATTGTCCTTTTTTTTTACTTCTCGATACATATAAGTATTTACTTCGTGAATTAAGGTCGTAATTATCATTTTAATTATTTTTTTTTTAATAGATTTTATTACATAACTGAAAAGAATTAATCGCTCTTGTAAAAATAATTTATTTTGTAAGTACTAGAACTTCAAAACTAATATTTGAACCTCTACTACTTTGAAACTGAAATCTTCAAAAATAAAAAATAATAGATAAACAGTCATCTAATTAAAATAATAATTATCCCGATTCAAGAAAAAAATATAGGTTGAGTGTATATAATATTTAAATTATTATTAATGAATCACGCGTGGTTTTACAGATAAAAATGTATATAGAATAAAAATCTATTTCAAAAACACACCTAATAACAAAAAATACATATTCCTAACGTACTTCCAATAGAAGTACTTATGGAATAAAGCCCAATATTTTCAGGAAAGTTTTTATTTATTATTCTAAGGAATAAAACGTAAAAACAAAACATACCGACTTAAGAGTACGCATATTAAACTTCAGTGAAGTTCAATATTACAGTAACATTCAGCGATATTACACCCGGCATACCGGACGCTCAATCACGCATAGATACGAAAACCTCTTACAACCATTACAGTAACATAATGCGTAATCACAGAGGTGCATTAACTTTGTGCATAACCTACAAAGAGGGCACAAAAATTATGTTAACCATACGATACTAATTTTATACGCATCAGAAAAAATCTTTAATTCACCTTTTAAACTAACGCTCAATCAGTATACAAACTAATTATGATTGAAAAATTATATTTTTGATGCAATGTTTCGTGTAGTTAAACAGTAATCCGTTTTTTAAATTTTATTTTATAAATATTGACTAAAAATTTACACGTTTTGCAATATTTCTTCTTTACTTAGTCTCCGAAGGTCAGACTGTAAAGCTAACTAATAGAAGAATTTATGGAATAATAATAATAACAATATATTAAAACAATCGATAAATAATATAATAACATCACATTAACATTACATTAAGATGTGTCCGCAGTAATTGTTCAGATCTTTATTTACTATTGAAAAATACACAGTGTTCCTAAATAAAAGTATAGTCTCATGCTAGCCTCATCTTCTGTCGCCCGAATAAAAGCAATAACTTGTTTTATTTTTGTCGAAGGCAGCACCCAGTTCGCTTTATAACTACCCGGATTTAATCGTTTAAATGCGATGATTTTTATTTATAATTACAACGTCGATGAGTGGTTAGTTTTAAATAAATTTATTTGCACAAAAATCAATAATGTTTGCTGGTTGTAATTAATGGATATCTTAGCTACTGCGTGGGAGGTTAATCGCTAAGGTTTTTATTGCGTTTCTCAATCTCGAAGTATTTTTCATGTTTCAGAACAATTTTTTTTGTTTTATCTTTGAGATTCTAAGATCATTTCGTTTGTGACGTACCACTGATGCATCGATAAAGATTTTTAAACATTTTGACAGGAAATGCTAAAGTATTTAAAACTTTTGTGCTACAGCCGTTCCCAATCTTATTCCGTATGTATATATATATATACTAGAACTTTGTTTTCTAAAAAAAGCTGCAATTTACCACCAAAAAAAAAATAAAACAGTTGCCGCAGTTTCGTTTGAGACCGTTTTTTTTCAACCATCCATATATGTTTCTTCTAAGGGAGACGTTTATCTACATAAATATATATTTCATTTCACTAAGGTATATGTTTACAATTTAGTTAATAATAATTCGGACACGTCTTTCTCCTAAAGTAAAAATTATATGTATAGATTTACTTCCACTTTTGATATTACGCTTGAATGTTATTAAAGAATAATATGCAGAATTTCAACAGATCGAAAAGATAACATATCTGTTGTAGTGTTGTCCTATCATCTGTCAAAGTCTCCGTCGTTACCCGTTAATTAAGTCTGAGTAAGGTCTTTAAAGTGCATATACAGACGAATTTATTATTTGGTTTGAGGAACAACAGAATTTTTATTTAAAACAATTATTATCCGACTAGTTTGAAAAATAAAAGTTTATAATAAATAAATTCTAAAACAGTTTCAGTCTTTCGCTGGAAAGTATACATCAAACCTTGCCTATGCCTAGTTTATTTATAATCGTTTTTTTTTCTTTTTTGCGTTAGTTTTTTTAAAATTTAAACTGAGATATAAATCGACTAAAAAAATTATCTAAAATCGCACAAATGTAATTCATCTCAGCAAAATTTTTATGGCTTATTCTTTAGGTATTAAATATCCTGCGAAAAATTTTTAGCATGTGTGATACATCCATATTTTTCTCAGTGCATTGTAAAATTATATGTAAGTACATGACATGACATGTACTTGCATGTAAATACATGTCTAATAATTACATGTACGTACTTACTAGACATGTGTCATGTAAGTACTTATTTGTCTCGGTACATATCTCAGTACTTGTAACATGTCATGTCTCATATAATTTCATGTAATACTTATGATATGACATGATAGTGTAACATTAATTAAGGAACATAACAATAAAAAATAAATTAAAAAATGACTTTGTTCAGCGTGATATTCATAGATTATAAATATCAGCACAAGAAAAAAATTGTGATAATAGAATTTATTATAAACAGTATAAAATAATACATCTTCCTTATTCTGTATAATTTTTATTTTTTATAATAATGTTATACAGTAAATACATTTTTAGTTTTAAATAAAAATTTATTAATATTATTTGAAGGAGAGGTTTATCTGTTTGGTATGGAGTTTAATGCTTACCTAATAATTATTTTACAAAATAAACTACCATCCCCGTCACGCTTTCGTCTGCGCTGTATGGTTACTTGCGTTTCCCGTCGCGGTCAATTTTTCTTTTATTTTATGTTTTTTTTTAGTCAAGTAACTGGTGGCAGTGGCTCTTTGATTGAGCCGCCGCGCCATACACAGTCTCACCCCTTAAAAATTGAAATTCAAAAAACCCGAAAATATTTATGTAGCTTCTTATCTGTAAAGTACTTGCAAGCCTAAGTTTATTGAATATCTCGTTTAGCATTGTCGGAAACGGGGAAAATTTGCCATCATTGTTCAAAACTTCTTACCTTTCTTCACCCCTTTCAAGGTTGAATTTTAAAATAATCTAGAAATTGGTTTTTACATATTTACATGAAGATTATACACACCAAAAATTAAAGTTGATGTCTTCATTTGTTACTGAAAAAATTTTTTAAATAGCCGTGTTAAAAAAATCAAAAATCCTTTTTAACCCTTTAAACTCGGAATTACAAAACATTTTTATGAGTTTTTACATACTCACTTGAAGATTACAAAAACCAAAATCAATCGGTTACCTTATCCTCTTTTGTAACCGAGAAATTAAAAAATAGCAAATTTAATTGTTACTCCGTTTTAACCCTTTAAAATTGAAATATCAAAAAATCCTTTCTTAGTGTGCACTAACACCGTTAGAAGAAGGTGTATACAATTATTGTTTTTTTCGTACGTTTAACTGATTTTATAGTGCAATGTTTACTGGTATGTTTTTCCAGTGCTGGAGAAACCTAAACCCCAAATTTTTAAGAAGAACGAATGATTTCAGACCTATTGCTTTGAGTCAGTAACACTATCCTAACATAACCTAAAAAAACATATGTTTAATCATAACTTCAATACCAGTGAACCAATTTTTATTTTACTTGTACCAAATTACTTGTCACTCAAAGAGCCTTCCAATGAGGTGTCACAAACTACACCGCCTCATTAAAAAAAAAAATTAAGTTTAGAACCCTTCAAAATTTAGAAAACATTTAAGGCCGAAATTTTGTGTTGGTAATTTAAAAAATAATTTTCACAGTTTCAATCCACTGATTATGATTATGTCAACTGATTTAAAAAGTAATATCGCATAATTTTACAGTTAATTTTGTTGAACTGAAATTTAAAAAAAGTACTACTCCAAATGGTTTTTTGCACCTACCAAGCGAAAGGGTGGGCGGATTTTAATTTTCTTTTCATCAAAATTCATTATTTTTTTCGGGTTGTCAATTAACGTAATTAAATGTAACATTGCCACTTAATACTTTTGATTTGGGTAAGGTGTAGCGGAGAGGGTGGTTTCCACCCCTTTGAAAATAATTTTAAAAAGGTTTCCTCTGAGAATGGTATACATGCCTACAAGCAGAAATACGATGGGAGTGATAGCCGTTGAATAATAAATGCGGTAACATTTCAAATAATGACCCGGTATAGATAATATCTCGGTTAAACTAAAATGAAAAAAGTATTTTCAACTTTAAAAAAATTCTAGTCACGTTATGAATTTTCAGAATATTTTTAAACATACTTTTATTAGTTTCTATTACACATCTTGAGCTGTGCGTAAACGGATTTGGAGATACGAGTAGGTGTATTAAAAACTAACAAAATTGCAAGTCATTCACCACGTTTGGATGAACTGTCAAAACATAGCATCATAAACACATAACAGACGTACACCTGCCCTTTCACGGCTTTACTACTGGATTACGTACATTGTTTTATTTCTTAATTTTATTTTATGTTAATTATTCGCTTCGCTTCTTAGAAAGACATTAAAAGATAATTTTTTTTTTTTTGTATAGCAGTAGACTATATTTTCAATAATAGTTAAAAATTATATACACATATATTTTATTTCATTAAGAAGTTTTTCATTTTATTTCATTATGTGAGAACATAATGAAATTATGGTCACTGTTATTCACCATTTATCTTTAGTCACCAGATGAGCAGTTTCTTTCGCAACGAATATAATGCTTTTTCTGTCGAGAACGATTATGTTAGAAATAAGTTCACTTTATGGAAACATGAAATTGTGCGGTTTTCTGCAAGTTTTCTAGTGTGTATGAATTAATAACTATTATGACGTTTATCCCTACGATACAAATCGCATCAAGTTATCAATCCCCTAAAGTAAGTATAAATTGCGATTGTATGCATGTGTATTTTCTGAAAATTAGTGAAATTTTATAATATATTAATCGACTAAGGATACTCAGAATTCAGAACTATTGAATAAATAAAATAAATAATACAATAATAAATAAAATCAATTAAGTAAATAAATAAATATAGATTTAACAAATTAAAACCAAAACACAGACTGGGACTAATCTTAATTGCTTTTGTTCTGTAAGACAATAGTTTGTACATTTTTCACGTTAAAAAAATTTAAGGGATATATACAGTATTTATATAATATTTTTCGAGATTAAATAGTTTATACAAAATATTGGTAGGAGTTACAAAATATAAAATAATTATGCTTACGATGTAGGATAAACAAATGAGGTTAAATCACGTTATTTTTTATATCAGAGATTTAAAAAAAGAAAAAAATTCCATTTCTATTCAACGAGTAACACGCAGTTTAATATAACTTACGTGTAGGCCAATCAAATTAGATTTTTGCGTGCCAAAATTAACTCCCGTTAGGTAAGGCATGTAGAAAATAGGAGAAATTCCGTAGAATTGAATGAACTACTTTTCCACCCTCTCATTTTTTTTCATCTTTTTCAAAATGGCGTCCAAAGTTGGCGAAAAACCGTTTTTTTCATTTTAAAGAAAAACTAGACGTTTTACAAAAAAAAAGTTTTAAATAAAAGTTGTAGAACATTTTAAAACAAAAATTTAAGTTCTATCATCGGATAGAACAATAGTCAATTGATCAACAAATAAATTAGTTATTGCAAAAATACCGCTAAAAATAACGTTTTCTTCAATTAATATTATCTAAAATGAAAAAAGATTTTTTAACAAAACTTCCAAAATATGTAGTCTTTTGGAAAAAAAAAACCAGGTATATTCGACAAATTCATTGGCCTAGTAGTTTCAAGTTTCTCTTAGCCTCAGGCTAACTGAGGGATACGATTACTTAAAATAAAATTTGTTTACTTTTTTATAAGAAGAACAATAAATTTACACAACACAGAAAAAAATAATTTGAGATGATACAAAAATAGTACATTTCTTTTATCTTTTCTCTTTCCTGGAATATATTAACAAATTATCGTTTGGAGAATTTTTCTTTTTCTCCCTCCATTTTTTTACCTTCTTTTTTATTTCTTTTTGCATATTTTTCCTCCTTTTTCATTAGTTGTTTTAAAAGAATTATTATAGTGCATCGTTTATTGTAAATTTAAACCGATTATTATTATCTGTATGTATTATTACAATGTGTTGCTTGTTCGTTATTGTTAGTAAATAGAAGAAAATGGTTTATTTTCAAATCATCTAGTTTCTTGAAAATTAAATTAAGCCCTACATATTTCTTGAATTCAAACTTCCTGTTTTTCACCATTCATTTTTACTTTCCAGGCTTCATAGCTCAAGAGCTATGCTGCAAGAAAGAAAGTATGATAATCAGCTAAAAATGGGGTATGTTATTTTTTTCATTTCTCGATCTTTCATGACCCAGGAATCTCAAAAAAAAAGAACAAAAAACTGGGTGGATAATATTCATACTTAAGTATGTATGTTTGTACATGTTTGAGGCCTAATAAATCTTGATTGGATTAACTGATTTTGATGAAATTTTGTAAAGACTCGTGATATGGGTCAAACTGTTGGTAAAATTTTGGGGTCAATATCTCCAGCGAGTGTGTTTTGTTGGTGAATTTTCTCAAAATATTACAAACATAACACATATTTACCCTACTTTAACGCTACTCTTTGTAGTAACCCTGTTTAATAACCCTACTTTATATTAAGCTCGGTACAATGGCTTATATTACTTTTTTTTAATTTAGTCCCAAAATCGAAAAAAGCTATCTTTTTATTTATTGCATATTTTTTAATTAATTTTTTAAGTCTTTCTAGGCATAGTATTAGTTCAAGTGACTCCAAAAAAAAAAATACTTTAAAGGCAATATTGTGGGTAGGGGAATCGATTTTTCGAAATCTTTAAAACGATTTTTGATTTATTTACATGCAATATTATTTTTACACTGTATAAAAATAAATATGCTAGGAAAATATTACAACATTGTTGGTCAGATTACTTTCCTGTTAAAATGTTTTCGTTATTTTTTTTAGTATACACACGAATAACCATTGTTCTGTGTGCATTTAGTTCTAAATCGACGAATCTTAAGAATCCTAATAATGTTTCTGCTAATGTTTTAGAATTACTATTGAATTTGAAATCTAACGTTAGTTTATGAACTGTAATTTCAGAAAGTAGTTGAGGTATTTCTTAAATTGAAAGACGTTTCAACTTCTGTAAGTTTAGCGTGTTAAAATCTCTTTCTGTTACATACAGATATCTAGCCCGGTTGCGGTCCAGTATTTGTCATTTCTAGTCTGAAATTTGGAATTTCTGTACATGAAACCGATGATTAGTTAAAAAAAAGAAATTTTATTAAATAATGTTAATATTTTAATGCGGCATTATTTAAAACGAAATTAGAGTAGATATGTATAGTATTATTTCATTAGGTATTTTTCGGAGAAGTAAAACAATAACGGTTGCACAATATATTAATTTTCTAAACTAATGACGGATTACGCAATTTTAGAATGTATGTATGTGTATGTGTATGTGTGTGTGTGTGTGTGTGTGTGTGTGTGTGTGTGTGTGTGTGTGTGTATGTGTGTGTGTTTGTGTGTGTGTGTGTGTGTGTGTGTGTGTTTGTGTGTGTGTAGAAATTAGGTAGTTTTGATGCCTTCATAATAACTAGAAATTCACTGGAGGAAACGTTCTGCAATGTTTTAACAAAACTAGATTCCTTTTATTTCTTTACGTGGTAAAAAACGTTATCACCAATAAATCAGTGTGTAATAAATATTATGTCATTATTTGAAAGAAATAAATTATATTTTTTTCCGTTTGATAGTTATTTAAGATCTGCTTATTATTAACCCGAAGTCCAGAGACGTATGTGTGAACTTTACGATGACTACATTAATATTACATAATAATTATGCTAAACGTTCAGTGCGATTTTAATTAACATTTCTATACAATGACACGCGTCTAAATAATACAAAAAATTTATAAGTCAAGTGTTTTGTACAATAATTTTGTTTTTGAACCGTGAAGGTTACAGCCCCTGCTGGCATCACTGTAGGCTATATCCCTGACATTTGCTTCAAGAATTATTTTGTTGTACGCAACTAATAAAATTTAAAATTAATTTGTAGTTAACTCCTAGCTAATTAACTGCTAGAATTTTCTATAATTAGGGTAAATCCAGTCTATAAATCTGTATCTTTTAATCAATAAATCGATTAACAGAGCGACCGATAATTAACGGATCCATAATTTGTCAATCGACTCAATCGATTAAATTATTGTAATTAAAAATAAATAATTAGGTTACCTCAGTGACATCGTTTGAAGAATGGTATATCCAAATTACATAAATATTTATGAATAAGTAATTAATTAGCTTATTAAGAAATTAGTTAAATAATAATTTTATTTCTAAATAAAATTGGAATATTCAAGAAAAAATATAGGGAAAACATGCATTTAAATATATCCGATCACTATCAATTGAATAGCTGGTCTCCGATTTGAATTTCGACAAAAATCTGGTACTTTTCGCCTATAATCTCATCCTTCCTCCTTTCATTATCGTATTGTTTGATCTTTCTGAAATAAATATGTATAATAAATAAATAAAACAGTTTTAATGACACGTTATGCACAAACGATTTATGTCCAGCTATTTTTATTTACATCTTTGTTTAAAATTTGTGCACAATTGACGGTCGACCTAAATATGGAATGAAATGGTAAACCGATAATTTCCTTATATTTATATAACAAATTACTTGCCGATTACTTATTAATATTTTATAATACATTTTTTCCGCCATCATTAATTTCAATACATTTTCGTAAAATTTCATCATTTTTTATGTAAACTACAGAATATTTCATAAGCACATTAAAAATTTTATTTCGATCTGAATGAGTAAATTTTTAATTATAAAACTCTTTTTGTTTTATTAACCAAAATTAAAGCACTCGTTTCAGAGAATCACATTTAAATGTAATGAAGTTTCAATTCAATTACATTTTCGAGTTCATAATTCACTTAAACATAGAGTTTCTTAAAAATTTAACTTGTAATCTATATTTGAAACATTATGGCGTTTTATAAAAAGTATTATTTATGTGATTCTAGAGAATCTATTGTGTAATACACAACAATAATTATTTTTCAAAAGAAAATAAATTCGATTTCATAAAGAAAAAATTTCATGAATAACGAGTATATCAAATATCATTTAACATTTAATTTTAGCATTATATTCTGATTTTGAATACTGTTATTTCAATAACAGCAACGGCTGTAGGCTACCGGATATGAGACACGAATCACTCTCGAAACGATCATAGCTGTCGTCAAAAACAAGTCATACCGTGCTTACAAGGGAAAGTGAGGAATCTATAGCAACAGAAAGTGATTTCTGTTCTGTTTTGTACACCTAGCCAAGTACGTGTATACTACCTACCTCCCAACAGCGTGTTTAATCCCACTACAACTGCAGTTTTTTTCTGGATGAAAAAATTATGTATTCACCGTATAATTTTCAAGGCTTGTGCACGGGAATACGAAATGTGAAAATTTTTCAACATACGTAAAATGTCATGCCTGATCGTTTTTCAAATCCGAGACCTCCAGATGAAAGTCTGAGACGCTATGTTCCACCGCTGAAATTGGCAGGTGGTATTTAGCCTTATTAAATTAAACATAATTCTATTTATTACAGGGATTAACTACATGGAGGAAATCTTTTTAACAAAATACAAATCCGATTAATTCCACTTGTGCTTAAGGTATTTTGCGTGCGTCGCAGAATAAAAGAAAAGACTAAGCGAATTAATAAAAGAATAAAAGTTAAGCGAATTAATAAATTAACACATATACCCCTTTCTGGAAAGAAATGAAATAAAACACATTCCTCTTATTAAGACTGCATCGATATTCAATTAAGTCCATAGGAAAAACAAAGGTAAGAATTATGATAATATTTCACTAAAGTATGCGAAGTTATTCCCTTTGTTATAGCCTCCAATCTTACTTTAATTCTATCGGTTTCGAATCTTAACTAATTATTTGTCTTTTCATCTTCAAGCGTCCAATAATATATGGACTTTAAAACTTAAACGTAAATTGTATTAAAACTTAATAGCGTTTAATATAAATGAATATCTGTAGATAGAATGTGATAATCACTAAACTCTGAAAAGTATGGTAGAATAAAAGTAGGATATGATTAAAAAAAAAAAAGTAATAACTTTTAATACTTTTAATTAATGCCTATAATGTTATCCAATTAAATGTAATACTTGATTATAATACAAATAGAATTACTTTTGTAAAGAGTGCTTAGAAAGGTATAAATATCTTTCAGATTACACTACTGATGTACTTATGAATCGTTTGATTTCTTCGTTCGTTGACACATTTGTCAGTACAGCCAACTTGTGTAATACATTACACAAGTTTGCAAAGATTGTCTGCAATGATAACCGGGAAGAGGGTAGCGGATAATCCAAAATCATAGCAAAATCGCGGTTGATCCAAAAATAATATTTAATAAAGTAATACGTGTTAAAATGACCTAATAGTCTCTACTGCAGTACAGTATTTACGTGCACTGTTATATTTTGGAATAACGATAAATAAAATGTAAAAAAAACAATTCAGGTATACTACACTACACTACACTACACTATTACGTACCTGGCAAAAGTAATATCCAGAAGTTTATTCAAAATACGTATTAATATATTACAAATGTTCACTATCACTAATACCGTATATAAATAGATTGTACCTACAGTATTGTATGTACTACGTAATGCATCAACAAACACTAAAATTTCAGTCGCTAACGAGAAAAAATACGTAGACATTAAAAAAAGAAATCATTAAATTGTGCATTTTACTCTTTCAGATATACATTTTTTTTAAATAAGACGCGATTGATTACTGATTTAATGACTGAAAACACTTTCATTTAACTGAACTTCGTAGTTTCCATAGCATAATAATATCACACAATGAATTATCGTTCTATCATATCTACATTGAACTACAGTACAGCAATATGTTATTCACAACAAGCCCACTTTCAAACAGGAAATGAATAAAGGAGTACAACCTATCACAGAACGATGAAAAAACTTTACATTTTCAGCTTTTTCATAAGTTTTTAAAACTTTATTTTTTACCTAGAGACATCGGGAATAATTGGGAGTTGACTTTATTCTCATCATTTTTAATTGAAATGATTTTATTCGTGCGGTAACTCTAGGTATGCATACTCATATTTATTTAACTTCCGTTATTTTACGTTTATTAATACGAATAATTAAAAATATTTTGAATTTACTACGGCAATGATTATTTTATAAGTTAAATTATTTTAATGTGATTTTCTATAATGTATAATTAAACAATGTATCGTTCCCTTCAAAATGTCTACAAAGGTGGATTTCACATATAAACTACATTTATTTTATTGTTTAAATACCTACCTATTCTTTAAAGTACTATTAGTTTGTTTTTAAATGTCCTTTTTTGAGTAGATTGATTCATAATTACTATCGGTTCTTAATATTTGATTACAAGCAGAAAAGTTTTATTGCAAAGAAAAATTATTGCAGAATTAGATATTATTCGTACTTGAAGATAACTTACTAAATATGTCGTAATAAGTAACAACTTCTTGGTATTAGAAAAAAAAATTAAAGAAAACTTGGCCATTCACTCTTAAATTCGGAATTCCTCACATAACTTTATAATTACATTTATTTCCAATCTTCATCATAAATAATATGTAGCTGTAACTTTTTGTCGACCCGCGTGGCCGAAGTAAATAATTACTGAAATAAGAAACAATACCGCCCAACTTTACTTCAGCAATTAAACAGTTATCTATGTATTATAAACCCGCTACAAAAAGGAAGAAAGTTTTGCCATGTAAAAAGATTCTTTTTTAGAAGGAAATCACAGCTAGAATTCGCTGTTAAAAACAAATACTAGAAACTTAAATTTAAGTTTCTAGGGAAATGAGAAACCCCACTTTTAAAGGTACGATTAATTTTTCCTCTTGTCGTAGTTCATTAACAGAACATGTAAGATCTATTTATCTAAAGGGGATATTTGTAATATTTTTGTAAATATATCGTTTAATAGCCTGTAACGTTTTGATATATATAACGATTATAGAGCTGTTTCATTTTATTGACTTAATATTGTAGAATATCGCTTGATATGATAATTGAATATAGTTAGGACATAAATATTTGAGTACGAGTGCAAATGCAAGGAAATTTCTTAACTGTTTAAAATAATTTGCTCGTTATTTTATACAGTTTTATTGCTGTTCATTAGTATTTTATTGTATCTGTATTTTATTTCCCCTTGCCCATTATAATTGCCTGTATTATAGTTATAATTATAATTTATAGGTTATTTATATGTCAGATTTTCATATCGTGAACAAGCATAAAATATTACGTAGAGCATTATCAATGTATCAGCAAATCCTTCTCTTAACTACATGCGTTTGTAATTTACATAATAGTATTACTATAGTTAGTGTTCAGTTATTTTATTATTATTATTAGGTGGTTCTTGGTTAATTTACTACAAAGGCCAGTTTGACATAATTACACTGATTTCCTTCAAGATTGTGACTATTATTATTCCGAATTTCTTAATCTACATATTCATCAGTAACTATCAGCGAGTTGTTATTATTAAATAAGTTGTTTTAATTAAATTTTTAACCGTAAGAATGTACTATTACATTTATTTACAAATAGCATACCTGTTATTTCCCAGTTAACATCCCGGTTATGTACAAGCCGATGGCTGTTTGTTGTTGATCTTCGTAAGTCCTCGGGGTTAGCTTTTACTCTTGGTGTTAAGCTCTGTCACAATCAATGGCACTAATTGATTCTAGTGTAATTTATTGTTTGAATACAGACGCAAAGGACAGATGTTCACCGTAGGGAATGAATCCAGCCCGTATTCCTATCACTAGTCTACCGAGGATAACGATATTTGTATTTCTTCGTCGGAATATTTTTTCTCCTCGCAGTGTAAAACGTAGCCTAGTTATCGATAGACAGTCGGCGGATGAGAAAAGTACCTGATATTTTATGTCGTAAAAATAAAAAAGAAATGCATTATTTAGTAAGGCGTCAACGGAATCTCCAATCGTAATCGGCTATAGAAAATTCAAAACAATAAGTAAATAATTTTTTAAAGTTTCAGTTATGTTCGATGAATGTCCTTTTTTAAATAAACCCTGAAGAATCCTTACTATAGACCTGGAGAAATTTGTAATAAAAATCAACTACAACTATGCACTTTCAATTAATGCTCGCCGCTTCAGATCGTAATTTCATAAATATTTAATGTATATACGTAGCAAATACATAAATACCAGCTATGTATTATCACAAGGAAATCTGTTTAAGAAATGGAAAATATAATTTAAATTTGAATTTCATCAATAAATAATAAAAAACAACCACGGAATTGAAGGTGTAAACGTACTGTAACAAATAAATTGCTTGCAAAGTTTCTACAAGTTGTTTATTAATGCAGTAGTGTATCTGCCTTTTTTTCCGCAAATTTTCTCCGCCCTATCAGAAGTAGACATCTTAAACTCTATTTCTGAAATGAGCCTTTATACGCTCCTTCGTTTAGTGTTTGTTTTGCGCCGTATATTATTATTTACCTCGTTTGTTTACATTTTCTTTGAAGATTTACAGCTATGATTCCGGGCCGTGTTACTACTAATTTAACGGTGAGGTTGCAGGAATCCGTTTAGATCGTGCACATTTGGTGTTACCTAATGGTATTAATTACCTGACAGATAACCGAATAACAATTATAAGGTAAGTAGTAATCCCTCCAAATACCAAACTACAATGATTTTCCCAAATAAAACGATTACAACTACGACGTTATGCCAACAAACTTTTATAATAAAATTTGTTCCTTTATTAACAAAAATAAATCATAAGTTAAAAAACAGACAAATTTAGTCGCATTTTTTCTTTCAATAAGTTTTTATGATAAACATTTTCTGAAGGAGTAGAGGTTCTCTTTAAGAAGTGTTGTTTCTTTCTAATAAATCAAAACATTATTTTCCAGAGTGCAGTTTGTAACCTTACAATTTATTTTGACGAGTTGTAGGTAGGATTTTTCTTGATTTCTCACAATTCTATAACTTTTTCTTTGTATAAAAGTGATTAATTTAAAAATATAATTTATGCGGACATTAAATAAACGTCGATTTGTTCGGACTTAAATCACAGATACTAATATTACTTAATCTATCGTTAATACATATTTTTATCTATCGCTAGAATATGTTTAACATATTATATAACTAATAATAATAATAATAGTTTGTATTATTAGATTTCTGATTTTAAAATATATAAGACGTATATTGTGTCACTATTTTAATTTTTTAATGTTTTTCTGGTCTTTGTTATCAGTACATGTCATGTATATGAATAATATTTTTCTGAGGTATACAACGTCACTAAACTTACATATTATATTTAGCATTTTGCTGTTGCCGGGCTGCTGGCAGTCGGTTCGTGTCAAAGGTCGACCTACACGTGTCGTCTTAACAAATCTTATCTTACCCTGTGTTCTGTTAACACATAACTCTAGTTCTTCTATCGCTCGCTCTTTATCTTTCTCTCTCTTTGTTCCCTTTTTTCTATCTTTCTCTTTCGCGTACATAGATATATATTTAAAAAATTTTTGTGATAGCGATATTTTCAAAGTAGTTATTTACTAAAATATAATAAAGGATAATATAATAATGTATATTTAGTTTTTTAAAAATGCTTAAAAATTAAAATATTTCAGACCACTTAAATTTATAAAACGTACTGGGAAATTTATTTTAGCTAATATTTGGTTTTTTATTTACATTCTTCTTTGAGGAAAATAAATATGGGAATCCGTTATTTTAAGGTAATAAATCGTGTTTCCAATAATATTTATTTTGTTTCATATTTATATTTCTATTAATAAAATAATCTTTACTGAAATCAATTAATATTCATATAAAATAACGAAACGATTTATTTGTACTTATAAAAAACTTTGTAATTCCTTAAGTTTTTCTGTGAGTACTTTTCACCGGTTGCTTAATTCGTTTAGTTTTCTCATTTTACACAATAAAAATACATTAATAATTTTAAAATTTTTAGTAAATCATTGCTATATTCAATGTATACATAATATGCTATAATATACATAATGATATGGTATTATGTATATTATTTAGTATATCATTGCTTATATTCATATTTAACATTCTAACTTTTGATTTTAATTTTCTTCTGCTAACAATAATATTCGTGTAGCTTTTTTGTACATTATGTATATTATTTAGTATATCATTGCTTATATTCGTATTTAACATTCTAACTTTTGATTTTAGTTTTCTTCTGCTAATAATAATATTCGTGTAGCTTTCGGGTCCAAATTCCATTATTTGGTAAAGGAATTTGAAGTCACACTTTTTTATTCTCGGAAGGTAGGGTAACATGACTTCTCAGTATCATATATAAAGCTAGATAAAGTCTAGGCACCAACAGAGGGATGTAATAATCTAAAGTTAAGGGTATACAGCCGGTTACTTTCCTTAAAAGTAGCATTTAGCTGAGATTGGGTCATTACCAGAAAAAAATATAATAGATCTAGGGTAAAAAGGAACATTTGTTCTTATCCTTCGTCATATTTATTTATAGCTGAAATTTAATATTTTGGCCGGGATATCTAATTTAAAAATTATTTTATCGATCAACCCCAAAATATTTACTAACCTATATCGGTTTTGACGTTCGTTTTAAAAGGTTATATAGTTCTGAAGTTAAAGAGATTTTGTGAAAAACTTATCTATTTTATTGATTATTTTTTAAAACAAACCGATTAATTAATTCAACCTTTTTTGATATAGTTATATACTTTCAATTAAATTTTCTTTGTCTTAATGTGTAACTTACAATCTATTCAACTAGCGAACAATAAGCAACGCTCCGACGGCCTAATGAAAAGAGGCTTATATGTATGACGTGTAAATGAGGTGTAGTCTTGTACAAACTTAGTCCGACCACTCCTGAGACGTGTGGTTAATTGAACTCCAACCACCAAAGTACACCGTTATCCACCGCCTAATATTCAAATCCGTATAATAGCAACTAACTTTTACTAGGATTCGAACCTTAGAACCTTTGACTTTCAAAAATCAGCTGTTAAACTAATACAATTAAAATAATATCTTCTTATTTTTATTTTAACTTTTCGCTCGATTATTAAATTTGCTTAAAAAAGAGTTGTAAATTTTTTTATATTTTATATTTATTTACAATTTCTGAATATTTAAATATAAAAAAGTGGGAATTTTTAAATAACATTTTGTGCTAACAGTTTCATTAATGAATCGTATCTCATTTAAGGTCATCGTAAAAGATAACAGAAGAGAAGAAAGGAAATATGTTTTAATATTAGCGTAAATTATTTTATACATACAAAATTATAATTAGTGCTAATATTTTATTGAAGTTAATCTCAGATGATATCTGAGAAATCCGTGTAAGAAGTCTTATTTTTAAAATATTATTCTCCACAATATTAGTAATAAATTGAATAAAATAGATAAATAATATGAAAAATACCCTAACGTATTTTTTAAGGGAACCGTAAAAAGTTCAAATTCATTTACAATTTATATACAAATTATATTGCTACGTAGTTGTGTTTCTAAGACCTGTTGTAAAATATGTTTTCGCAAATAAATAAATTTCCTACTTCAATTATGTTTTTGGGGAGTTTTAACAACATAAATAAAATAGTATAAAAGCTTCTTAAAATCCCGAAATATTCTATAGAATTTCGTAATTTAAATGATAGAATAGCGAAACATCTAACGAATTTTTTTTACTTCAAGAGTTATTGAGAATCGATTAAGATTTCCTGATCAAAAATCAAATACACTTTAATTTAAGAATCGAAACTGATGAACTCGATTAATTACTTAAAATAAATTTAAATGATAGAATTTATCGATAACGTACCTAATAGTGCGGGAAATTATAAAAATGTTTTAATTCTTTAGAACTAGATAACAGAAATTCTTTTCCGATTTCAAACAATTAATTCAACCCATTAACTTATTAAAAATTTGATTCTAATATAATACTAATAATTAGTGGAGAATTGGTTTTATTTTTACTGAAATGTAAAATGTTTTCAATAAATTTATGAGTCTTTTAATGAAAATGAGCTTATGATTTTTTGTGTTATAAAACTTTTCAGTTCATATGCCTAATTTATGATCGATCATACTTATTAAATTAAGCACAAATAGTTTGGAGAAACATATGCAAGTGGCATTTTAAAAAATGAACTAATGGAAATTTTGTGCTACGTTTAATGTCTTATCTTATCACGTGTTTTATATTGTACATTATTAATTCTGCTTCACTAGACAAGTTTAATAACCGTCTGGTGTACCGGCTTGTGAGTGAAAATATGATATCATATTTATAACTAATGAAAAATGCTAAGCCTTTCCGGGATTCGAACGCAGAATGTACTGTTTGAAAGACGAAGTCGATACCACTTCTCCGTGGATGTCGACAGAACTAGGTCAAAATGTTTTACAAAGCCGTTTACAGAATTATTTACAAAGGTCAAAATTCTTACTCCTCACTGAAGGAAAAAACAACTTACCGCAATTATTATCGAAATTCTATTTTACAAAAAAAAAATATTTTGTACAGATTTTCATTTGCTTTTTATTAACGTTTGCAAAGTGCTGTTTTATGTGCATAATCACGTAATTATGAGCATAAATGAGAAGGAATATTTAGCAGGATATGATAGTAAATTATTTTTATGGCAGCTTTCAGGATAGTGCAATAATTTCAAGGGCAATGATATATCATGAAACGGTTCGTAATATTATAGAGACAAACATTACTCGCAAACAAATATGATTGGAAAAAAAGTTAAATTAATTTTAATATCATATTACTGAATAACACTTGACTATGATTTAACTCTAGAAATTAAAACCGCAAACTAAAACTGTTTTTTTTCTTTTAGTAGTTTTTTAAATTATTTTGGTTGAATCTGAAGAACCGATCCTAATAGATTTTGAAAAACAGATCTCACGTTTGCTTTGTTGCATTTCAAATATCAAACGCCCTATTAGTGTTATTAAGAAATGGGAATATCTGTCAAAGCATCTCAAACATTCAAATGTTTTGTTCAGTTCGACTTACTTTACCGAGTATATTTTCCGGTGAAAATTTTACCTAGTTTCCATGTTAACATTCTTCTTTTATAGACATCTGTCTAATAAATGTTGTATTTATATCCTTACTGTTTATCGAGTTACCCATATAAGAATGAGCCTGGCAATTTATTTTGACTGATAGTAAACCGGAAAAATTGTATTTACCCGATAAGGTCGTATCATTTTGATGAATTATTGTTCACGCTATCTAAATTTTCTTCTATATATATTATATATATATATTGTATATATATATAGATATATTGGTATTATCGATTTAATTATTTATTATCTTCTACATTTATATTATTTACCTTGCTTATCCCAAGGAGTTATAAAATCAGTTAAGTTAGTTTGCGGAATGAGGGATTACATTTTAATAATAATTTTTTTTTTCAAACATTAACAATCGGTTACATTTATATAAACCTAGAATATATTGGAACACTCTCGTAATAGCATTATAAGGAGTTCTCAGCGATACTCCTCAGAAATTACAAAGAACTTTTGTGGCAGCACATACAATAAGTAATTATAAACAAAATTTATAACCTAACAGTAGAACAAGAGAAAGCATAATAAAATAATACATGAGTAGCAAGAAAAACGGTGGGACAATGTGAAGAAAAAGAAATAGATATGAAAAAAATTCGAAGAATTTTTTTCATAAAATAGTACACAGTACACAGTACACACAGCTGAAGTTACATTTAAGACGCTAAAGAATTACCAAGATCCAGAACGTTTAGCCCTTTTGATATTTTAACTTTGTCTAGGAAATTCAAAGCTAAGTGATTCACGTGGTTGTTAATTCGCAGTTCGTAATTTGAATTAAAACGTTGTATTTCCTTCCAAACGTATCGTAAGCCTAAATATTCGTGAATTATGATGTTTTTTGCAAACCAAGGCGCCTTTGTTCTACATCTGGCTAGTTTATTTTGAAACCAATGTAAGGTTTCGACAGTGCTCTTGCTCCTGTACCTCAGAGTTGAATACCATACCTCCAGATTGGTTTTAGAATTTTTGAGTATACCAGAAGCTTATTAAATAAAGATAATCGATAAAGATAACCTCACTCAACAGCCAAAACATTTCGTTGAACTTTATGTTAAGTTGTTTTACAGTTCAATTGAGGGCTCTACAGTTGAAGCGAGTCTATGAGGGAATGCCACAGCCTGATTCCACGGCCCTCCTATTTCAGGAATGGCAGGAGAGGTGGGACACCACGAATACGGGAGCTTGGACACGTCAGATGATTCCAAGGCTGAAGGAGTGGTTGAGGAGGAAGCATGGGGACGTTGAATACTACGTCTGCCAGCTCCTCTTTGGTCACGGAGGATTCGGATCCTACTTCTACAGGTTTTGGAAAAGGAAATTCCCTAATTGTATCTAATATGGACTAGTGGGTACTACAGAGCACATATTTTATGAGTGCCCCACATGAGCACTCATAAAATGTCCTAGACTGAGCGAGCCTAGAACGGATCACGGCGGAGGACATAATATCCTTCACGTGACGAGGTGCCGAGCAATGGAAGACGGTTGCGGGAATGGTTGCTGTGATTCTGCAGAAGAAGGAGTCAGAGTACAGCGTGTGGGGTGCAGGTTGATTGTTGTGTAGTCTTATAGTGAGGGGATCTATTGCTTTCATGAGGAGATCTACTAAAATGATGAGCATGGGACAAAGCTTGGTGACGTCTAGGGCTAGGGATAGCCTCCATACCTAGGATGTTCTAGTCCACCCACATGCAAGAATGGGGGATCGGAGCTACCCGATGATGGTATGGGGGATCCTGAAGGTGTTAGAGAACGGGTCGCGTAGGGTAGGCACCAGATGTGGAACGCACACCTGGTGCTTCGTAGGTTAGGGACGGAAAGGGCAACTCTCCAGCTAAGGGATGGGCTGGCTGTCTAGAAAAGGAAGTCGGCGTTTCCTGATGAGGCTAGGGAGATCCCGGTGGAATACCTCTGCAGGGGGCTAGACAGGGAGGACAGGCTGCTGCCACGACACCCTGAAGTGACCGAGTGACGCTTGTTTGCAGGACTGGTTGCCTTAGAGGTGTTTAAGTTAGAAAAAAAAGTTGTTTTCGTTTCTCTCGTACATAAACTTTCCATGTTGTTCCACAACGATCCAGGTGTAGTCCTAGATATCTCTCACACGCAGTCTATGGGATTAAAACTGCCATCAAGGTGAACTTGTGGGCAGTCCCCTCTCCTCATTTTGAATGTCAGATGGTTCGATTTTACTTGATTAACACTTATCTTCCACACACCCAACCACCTGTTGATTAGATCCAACTCAGATTGCAGGTTCTTTGACGCTACAGTTGTATTGACGTCAACTGCAAGAATAGCCGTGTCATCGGCAAAGGAAGCAACAGTGATTTGGTCTGTGGTTGGAAGTCTTCAGTTAAGACAGGTCTTAAAATAGAGCCTGAGAAACCTCCTCAGTTAGTTTTGAAGAACGTAGACAACTCCTGGTTAAATTTTACTTTGCAGAAACGTCCTTCCAGGTAGTAGCTTAGAACTATGTAGCATGGTTGGGCAAGACTAATCTTTAACTTGTATAAGAGGCCAGATAGCGAGACCTCAAAGACCTGTTGGATTCTAAGAAGGAACAGTATTTCCTCTCTCCAATGCTTTTTGCTCATTACGTCTACAAGCCTGTGTCTTTGCTCGGTAGTGGAATTCTCACAAGAGAAATCGAACTGATGATCAGGAATTACAGGTTCATGCTCTAAAATAAGCAAGGAATTACCTTTCAGATACCTTCAGGTGATTGGCCTGTACGAAGACTTATCGTATACTGGTTTGCCTGATTTCGGGATCATTACTATTTTCGAAGCTTTCCGCTCCGTTGGGAAGAACGTTGTCCGGAGAATGTCATTGAAAATAATTATTAATGAGAAGTTCTTTTTTTCTTTATCGAATAGACTGCAGTAGACTAATAATATATGTTTATATATCTTATGTCATGAGAATACAGCGTATCTTTTATATGATTAGAAAGAGACAGGGCTGGAAAATAAGAGTACCTTTGAATATCTTCATCTAACGACCTGCTGTGACATCCAACTACCCGAAACGAGGGCGGAAAAGTTTTGGCCGGTTATGAAAATTAATTTATTTTATTAACACAGTTTATATAACAAACGTAAAACGAAAAATTATGTAGAAAGTCAATTTTATATATCTAGCTGTATATAAACTATTTTTTTAGTAAAAAAAAATTCAATGAATGTTACGATTATCTTGCGCTTTTTTTTCATTCAATTCCATTTAGGGATTCATTTATTGACGTACAGGAACAAATAGCTTAAATGAAAGGTCGAGGCAGCCCAGTTTCTTCAGAAATATTGCCTAACTCCAAATATAAAATATTATTGTACATATTTAACACTACAATAATGTAACATTATTCCATAGTATTTAAATGTTAAACTAGCTAAAGTTGAAGTAAGTATGACTCATTTGGAATCATTGTAGAACCACATATGTTAAAATCTTTTCTCTGGTATAAGTTTAACATTAAATTTGTAAGAAATACCAGAAGAATATTTTTAAAGTATCAATAATATTTTATTTAATATTTTAAAATATCAAGAATATTGCAACAAAAGCGTGTTTTAATTTTATTAGTTGTAATGATGCCGTAATAATATATTATTACTTTACCTGCACATAAGTTTGTCAAACGGATGAATAAGTGATAACTATGTTGCAGCGTATGTTAAACCATTATTTATTACATCAGGAAGAGCTGTAAATGAAGCACATCTAAATTCTTGTTCATAGAATATCTTGAAGGTTAGAATTTCTGAAAATTATTGTTTGACTGCAATATAAATTTTTCTTTATACTGAAAACAAAACATTAGTACTATATTTATGAATATATTATTACAGTCGTACGTTCATTTATTATTTTAGAACACATCGAATAACATACTTTATAATTTTTTTTTAAATATTTTATAGTTATTCTCATCGTATATTAGAATAAATGTCTACATCCCCGTATAAGAATGCTATAATAGGATTTAAAGATTCTTATCAAGCCGGTTAGATTTTATATTAAATAATGTTAAATCTTCCATCAATATGAAAAAAGGTTATTAAATAGTACTACTTGATAAAAATAACTTAATTCACATTCATGAAAAAGCAAAATATTTTATTTTTAGTTGTATTTTGTTGCCGATTTATGATTTTATTTTTTTTGTCCACGATGGACAAGAACGTCACGGTTTTTTTTATAAACGTTAAATTATACAATTTTTTTCGGTTTGAGTAACAAAATTTGAATTTTAAATTAACGATTTTATATTCAGGGTTCAGTTTTTGTGATGTACTTTAGGAAAATTGACAATAATATTCTCCAAAAATGTATGATTTGACAAAGTAATCTTCAAAAGTTTTATTCCGAAAAACTTTGGAACAAACTAAGGAGTTGATTTCTTTTTTTTAGGATATTGGTTAAATTCAATTAGCAAAGTTTAAAGTTTGTATTCACAAGCCTGTTGTCGGTCTGAGAACAGTTTCCCAACGTAAGGTATTTAAGTAAAAATTATATTCAACTTTATCATTGGTGTAAGGATGTAATTTTAAACTCTTTGCAAATCCTACAAAAAAGTTCATCGACAACGTCGACAGATTTTTAACAAAGACTTTTAGGAAAAAAAAACAAAATTTACAAAAAATAAATTAATAATAAAATAATATGATTGATTGAAAAAGAGGGGTTTTTATTGTATTACTTAACATTTCAAGGAAATTAATTTTTTCACAATTTTTAACGGACGCTTGAAATATTTCCATTTCATTTGGATATTTTTTAACTTTTATTGTAAAAGAGATTAAACAATTACAATTAGATTATTTTCATTATTTACCCACTAATGCATCTGCGGTATAATTTCTTGGCATTATCTAGTCCGCTATTTGTTAAATAATAAAATAATAATATAGAATATAAGACAGCCGCTATCTCCGAAATGATTTCCCACATTCTCTCCTACTGTGAATTGGTAGCATTTGACATGTTTCCGAAATCACAGGATTTAATGATTAAAATTATTGGAAACAAGTTCTTTCTATAACTTATTCGTTTTTTTTGGAATCCTTTTCATTTTTTTCTTTAATAGCGGTTTTTCCTTTCAAAACATTATCCCTTTTTTATATCTTAACTTTCTCTTTTCTTTTACGTTCTACTGATCATTGTAATACCACATTTATTAAAATTCTGTTCAGAATGCATTCGTGTCATTTATTTTTCTCCTTTGAGTTTTAAAAAAGTACTCGTTTCTTGATTCTTTGCTTCAATATTGCTATTTTTTTTTTTTTCAACTTACTTGCTAATGTTCTACTTTTTATTTAATTTTCATCACTACGCTTCGAACACCTGTAAACCTTCCTTACAATATCCTTTTAGTTTTTATTTCGTACCCGTGAAATCAATACATATATGTCTGCCGTTTATAAATTTTAATTGACAGTAGAAAAACTTTTTTTATAGAATTAAACGCTAACGTTTTCTTGTGTATCGCTGAATAATGTAACTAATAAAACTTTCAGTTTATTACACTATAATTATTTTCTTTCTAATTATTGCCTCTTTTTTTGATACCGTATTTGTTTTTTGTTTCTTCATATATAATTCAAAATTGATTACGTTTCCATAAATAATTAACAGTAGGGGTCTGTTCAGGTTTTACGTAAATGTAATATAATTTCATTCAGTGTCAAAAAGAAGTATGCCAAAAAAAATAATACAAATAAATTTTTTTTATACTAGGCTATAATTATTTTTAATGTATATAATTCATTTCCTTAAGTTTTTATTTTGTTTCATTTAATGTAAAATATTTTATATTTAATTTATAGTATAAATGTAGTATAAGATGTGTGTGTTTACCTTTTTTACATTCTACTGTTTACACCTCTTGAAATAAAGAAACATGTAAAAGGTTTTATAAAATTTAAGCGGTATTAAATTAATGAATTCAGTTACATAGCGATTAAACTTTTATCATTCCACGCAGATCAGAGTTATCAATAATTTTCTCTTTACCATTTAAATTTTACTGTCATTTCCTTTCATCTACCGGCTACTAATTATTGATGAGTTCTAATTAACAACTGGGTTAGAGCAATACTGAAGGAAATAAAAAAGTTATTAAGTTATATTTAAACATAGTTACTTCAAAAAAAATCAGATCGGTTCATTTTTCGAAAGCTGATTTTTAAGGTGCATTTTTAAATGTGAAATATACGTCTTTTAAAGGAGGTAAGTTTCTTGAATATCAAAGTTAAGTCGTTTCCTGATGTAGTTACGATCTCAACTTATGTTAAAAAAATGAGAATTTCAAATGCCTTCTTAAATTCAGTTAGATATTTTTCTTATTAGTTATTCAAAATAAAAAATCTGATGTGATGTGAAGACTACATGACTTCCTTTTATGCCTATTTAACACAATTACACTTTTTTTTTTTAATGAAAAGTACATAAAACATTTTTGGTTAATAACTTATGGTATATTTTCATAAATTTTTTGATTGTTATTATTGAATTATTATTTATCTTAAAAGGTTTTTTACAATCAGTGGTTAATAATTATTAATAAATCAATATATTTAAATTTAAAAAAAAAAAGTTAAAAGAAAAAAGGAGATGAAGTCTGATTTGAACCGAATGTGCCTTCCCCTTATAAGATCCAAATATTTAATTAATTAAAATTTCATTTGGCTATAACTCTGTAAACAATGAAAATAAGTACTGCTTATGATATATCGTTGAAAATCTCTCAATAGGATTTATTACTGCAGTTAAGAAAAAGTCCAAAATCCAAAAAAAATTGGATTTTGTACTTTTTATAGATACTTTTGGTTCAGTCAATTGAAATAAAAAAGGGAGGTGCACAAATAGATGTTACAACAGTCCTAAATCAAAAATTTCAAGACCCTACGGCTAATTGTTTTTGTGTTACGCGAGAGACATACATACGTACGTACAGACGTCACACCAAAACTAGTCAAAATCGATTCAGGGATGGTCAAAATGGATATTTTCGTTGAAATCTGAAAACCGACATTTTTCTTTACTTCGTACAAGGAAGTAAAAATCGTTAAACTGAAAATTATTAGTACAAATTTAACGTCACAAAACTAAAAATTAAACTAATAATGATTTATTAAAACTGTGAATCATTAGTGCAATAAAAATGCGGGATGAAATCCCACAGTAACACTAGCATATGGTTTAAAATGGATAACTTAGATATTACAACTAATGTCGTTTTTATGGGAGGATATTAATTAAATAATAAGTGGAAGCTATCTGTTATTACTTTTTAATTACGGTTTGTGTGATTTAATTAGTTGAAGTGTAGTTTTAACATTGGTCCATTATTACACAAGTAAACATTGTTATTTTAATATTTTGTTTTTATTTACTATATTTCTCTATTCTTTGACACATTTTATTTATCATATATTCATACGACCTATAATTCACGCTAAATTACGGATGTATAAATATTAACAGAATAATAAAACTTTTTTATACACATTTCTTTTGTTTTTTCCCCTTCATTATCTAAGATTAATAAAATCCTTTTTAATATTTGTAAGTTTTATTTACCTTGCGTTTTTATGTTTTCAGTGACCTTTTAAACCCAATTACTAAAGTGATGGTATTTCATGAACACATCAACAATAAAAATAAGGATTTTTGTTTCCATTCGTAATGATTTAAATGCTGCGCATGAATCTTTTTTTATTTTTTTTATTTAATAACTGCTCGAGCCAGTAATGCGATTCGCAAGAAAAATTACCGGATCCGCATACTTTGTAGTATTTAAATGCGTAAAGGTCGTGTATTAATTTTTGGAAACGATTTATCGTCATGTTTTTGCTGTAATTCATAATTATTATTCAAAAAGTTCAACGATATTTTTGTATAAAAGACAAAAAGCGTCACGATCTATAAACATTAAAATAATGGAAAGACAAAGAATATAATGGTGTTAATATTCCAAAAAGCGCTTCTACAAAAATTAATATTCCTCGACAAACTGCGTACCAGTGGAAGCAGCAGCAGAAGCCGCAGGCGACACGACAAATCGGGGCGTCACACAATAATAGAGCGTGATGACAAACCGTGACCGACACGTGACAGGGGAGCACTGTACGACATGGTCACGTAGTCCGGCAGCAACAGCGATGGTAGGACGCGGCGAGGAAGAATATAGAGGAACAGAACAGGGATGGATAAATATCATCAGCAGCAACAGCGCGACGCGATTAGCCGCTCTACAGTAGCAAAGCAGAACTGTACGCTATTTTACTTGCAGGCTATAAATATAAAATTATAGAAGAGATCTTGTCTGCTCTGCATTTTTCACAACATTGTAACTACAATGCTGTTATAGGATAAAGTAATGCAGCGTTGTTGACTCTAGTCGCAAAATGATCTTGCAATTAAACATTTAACGGCCGCGTCGTCGTTTTATTTGTTCGAATGTGAATTACACTTCATAATTTCGAAGAACTAATTACAAAATAATAGGTGCCGTGATAAATAAATAATTACAGCCGACAGTATCTTACAAACACCTTTATAGATGCGAACTTCTAACAGTAAATTATGTTTTCGACGATGCTCGAGTCAGAAACAGTAGTTGCATATAAAACAAACCGTACCATTAATCTTTTAACTTTTTTTCTCTTATTTTTAATAAACGTTTATCTTGAAGATTGAACTTTTCTCGTTCTGTATAAATGATTTCATCTTACAACTACCTTACGATACAACACTTCAATTAAGTTCTTACCAGATTTTTTGAATTGTTTTGTTTTATACCTATAATAATCGAATAACCTCTTAAAAAACTTCAGATTATCATAGTTCGTAAATAAAACATGTGTGAACGAGGTATAAATTATATAAATATATCGCTATATAATTACACGACAACAAAGGAAAGTTTACGAGTTACTTAAACTCTATAGTATTAATTCAATAGGCTTTGTTTATTATAAAAATGCGCACGCACTCACCACACGTACTAAAAAACATCAAACTAAACTACATTTTATTTATCAGTTTTTTAATCCTTTTATACCTTATATTCCTAAAAATATCTATCCATTCCTTCCACTATTCTTTCCTGCGTACGTACTAATTTTTTGAAAACTGTAACCTTATCTATATACATCTAAACTCATCCTAAACTTACTCTCACATGAAAGATGTCTAATGTCAATATTTTACAAATTATTCTCGGCCAGTTCCTCTTTAATATAGATTACATAAATTATTATTATTATTAATTATAGATTACAATTAATAATCTGACGGTACCGGTCAGATTATTACCAAATATGCTAATTCATAAGTGTATTCGATATTTAATTAGAACAATATAATAAGACTATCTTAAGGTAGAATAATAAGTCTACCTACATTATAAAGAAGTAACAGTTACTTATCTTTCTAAGATAACATGAATCGGAACTAATTAATAAACAGAGTATAAGAAAAAATGTTAGGTTTTTCTTTTAAAAGTATAGATTTGAAAGTTGAGCAATAATCAATATTGGTAGCCGTTGAAAATATGGAAAGATAATATTTAATATCTACCGATTTGTAGTAGAATTATCGACGTGATAATAAATAACTAATTTCGTTCATATATTATTATCCAATACACAAAAATTAAACAATAAAGAAGGACGGTTTGAGAAGTTCAGAACAAGTTTTCTAAAAAGGGTTTTAATTTCAATAATATATTAAAAATTTAAAGATCTTTTTAAGCAATTTTGGATATGTCTTCTGAAAAAATGACACGAATTCCTTCGTCTGGAATTCTCATCGTAAACGATTAAAAATGACGCCCCATCGATAACACTCGACATTCCACTGATCGCCAGTGACGAGACGTCTATTCCTGAGCGTTTGAATATGTAGTAAAATTTGTTTTAATACCAGCACAGTTTTTGATCGGTAGCGATCATCTGGTTTCTTATGAACAACCTATAAAATTAATTCTCAATCGAAATCATTATAACTTGTAGTTATAAGTTATCTCTTATCTATTATCAAGAGATATTCAGTATAAACGTGTAATATCAACGTTGTTTTTATTACTGTTATGATGCATTATCTTATTGCCATCATAAGATCCCGACTTTCTACTATCTACGGCCAAATTAAATATTTTTATATTACGCCGCCGTAATATTTATTCATTATCAGAAATATATATAATCACGGACATTTAAACGTGATATTTTAAAATCGAATCGCACTATGTGTTTGACGTCTAAGTTATGTTTAAAAATAACCGATAAAAAAAGTTTAAATTATTATCACTAAATAGTTAGATCATCAGTTATAATATTTAAAATATAAATTTTAAAAATTTTCTTTTACTAACAAAATCTCTAAGAGATTTCAAAAATATTTCCTCTTGCAAAAATACATCGCGTGATTAATACAAGGCGTAAATGATTAGAGTATCTTAAAAGTCTCAAAATGTATTTGACCTTCAGCAAAACGCTAGAGATAAAAAGGATTACATTAGTTTTTAATAATAAATTTTCTTATAAAAGGTATCTCACACGTTATTTCGTAAATTCAAAGATCGTAATTAAAATTGATATTATTATACGGCAGGAGTCTTAAGGATTTTTTGGATACATAATTTTATAGGGCAAGTATTTTAATTATCAGGCTCGTATTAACTTTTTTTATAATGATTCCAGAGGAAAAACTTATTTTCGGAAATTTTTAACTTCAATAAAACATAACAAAGGGATTAATCATTTTTTGACTAGTATGCATTACGCATGACTGGAATTGATCTACTTGTTTAACTCGTTTATATTAGATACGTTACATTCAGACAGATCAACATAAAAACTGAAATATTGGTAGTCCATTTAAGAAAAATTGAGAGTTTACTCAGATCAGGTTTACCATCTGAACTTACAGATATCTCAAAAGTGAATTTTTTAGACTTTCTTAATATATTATAGAAAATTTATCTTTTTTTTTAAAGACGAATTAAAAAAGAAAATAATTTTTTAATTAAATTTCGAAGTTTTAATCGAGATACTTTTTTTCTAATTTACTGAAAGAGAACATTTTTACCATTTTCAAATTATTTTAGAATTATAGATTATGTTAATATATTTTATAAACATGCTGCTGTACTTAATAAAATAAATAGTTACAATTAATTTCAAAGCCGGCTACTTTGATTTTTTGTTTGTTTTTATAATTGTAGGATTCTGAATTTATTGAGCCAAAATTCTATTGATTTTACCTCTTTTACAATCTTTTTAGAATACGTATTTGATATCTTTTTCAACTGTTAAAAATGCATTTAAGGGTTAATACGATAATGAGGAGGATAGAATAATATGAAACGAATGTTAAAACTTGACTTGTGGATATAAAATTAGATCACTTTCTCTAAGTAGAAAGGTAAATAAAAGAATAGATTTTATAACTTTTTTTCAAAAAAATTTGAGGTACGAAAAATCATTTAGGTATTATAATAAGTATTTCGTCTCTCACTCTCTCTCTCTCTCTCTCTCTCTCTCTCTCTCTCTCTCTCTCTCTCGTTCTCTCTCTCTCTCTCTCTCCCTCTCTCTCTTTCTCTCTCTCTCTCTCTCTCTCTTCTGTCACCAGGAAAGCTTATCAAACAATTTCTGAAATATTCCCAAATATTTTGATGAATCTACGATTCATCAAAAGGAAGGTTTATATAACCAGATTTTCGAAGAATAACAAGTATAGATTTTATAATTAAGATGAATAAAAATAAATAATTATAGTATGATTTATTTCTATTAGAGTACCTATTACAATGTAAATATACAATTCATAAATTTGCTTGAATGAATTATTGGGAGTTTTATGACAGCTCATAATTTATTCTCAAGATATATTACTTAGAATTTGTTCTTAAAATATTGGTTGCTCTTCACAATTATTACGGTGTTCATTTTATTTTGACGCCAAAAAACATCATCTTTTATTTTATTAATGGTTTATTATATTCTTTAGACATTAAATATCATCAAATTATTTTCATGACCTTTATTTTGATTAATTTTACTGTTTTGTTTTTGGTTTTATGTATTTTTTTTTTTTTTTAACGAGTAATCAGCTAGGATTTTTATAAGTTTAACCAAGTTAAGGAAACCAGGTAGATGTACGTCACCCCATATGAATTTTTTTCGTTAGGAATTCAAAAATATTGCTTTTAAAAACGTACGATTAAGCACAATGACTAATATCCAAAATGATACCAAAAAATTGTAATCGGATACCGAGGTTCGCTAGAAATTATGAAATTAATGATGAATTTAACTACAAAATCGGTTTTTTACTTTGAGACATACAAAATAACGAAACTTCCCTTATGAAGAAAAAATATATTACTAAAATCACAAATACTTAATTAATTCTTGACAAGAACCATATATCTTCTTTTGTTCAGTTATTTAATGCGTATAATAATGTGTTGGACAAATTGGTTTTTATTTTTATTTTATTTTTTGTAGAAAAGAAAATATTTATAAATACTGACAACTGCTTTCTAAACATTTAAATCATTAAATAACAGGAATTTTAATTCGAAAATATTTTCCAAAAACGCCGTATACCTATTTAAAAGCAAAATTTAATTTCTTATAAAACCGTACTACCGCGTAATCAATATCTCGCTTGATTTTTAAATCTTTTTTTGACCTACATATTATTGAAAACATAACCTATTCCAAAAGTATTCGAATGACATTAATGATCCGGTATTTGATCTTTATGTTTAATTAACGCAAAATATTGTTTACGTATTCTGTACGGCATTTTCTTTAACTTGTGAATATTATCGATAAACGTGTTATCTTATTTTATTTTAGTCTTATTTCACTATATATCCGTCATAATTATTTTTTATTTGTATTTATATTACAAATTATGTTAATAACAAGGTCATATACAAACTATTATCGGTTCAGTTTCCTTCAGAATATGTAATTTTATATCTGTATAACCTATATAAAAACATACACGCTCGAGCGCGTATCGTTTATACTCGTAAACTTACATATGCATTAAATATTAAATTTCATGGTCTTTCATCAATAAAAAGTAACTTTTGTTCTTTATTTTTTTATTTATGATCTGTTTTTTGTTTAAATTAATTATTTTAATATTAAAACAGTCTATTCCAATAAAATAATTTGTTAAAAGGTAAAATTTTTTTAAGGAGGAATTTCCCAGTTAATCTAGCCTATTTTTATCCCGATTGCTGTGCCAGGAGTTTAATGAATACTTGTGATAATTTAACTCTAAAACGGCCAAACCAGTTTTTGTAAACTAATCATAATTTTCCTCATTAGCACGTGTTACTGCGCACATGAAATCCGAAAAAAAAACAAATTGAGAGACCCCGGTGTACACCATTTTTTCAAGACAAAATTTGTTCGGTATTCATCAAATAGAAAATAAAAAATTAAAATGCTTAAAAAAAAAGATTGAGCATATTTATATAAGGTCCTCGGTAACAATATATTGCTTGATAAATCCTTTCTACAGTTTGAGATAATTATCTTTTAGCAAACGTTTCGTAAAATATACTAAAAAACCCTTTTTCTTTTCATTAGTCATTTGACTGGTTTGATGTCATTTCGCATTCCTTACATTGTGTGATGATTTTTTACCTAGAAACATTTACTACATCTCTTGGTTACCTGCTTTACATTTGCCAAGCTTTCATCATTTTTATACTTTTCACATCATTCTAAAGAGTGTTAAAAAAGTGAATCAACCTTGTGGAAAAACGAGTAAGTTACAATAGTTGTTGAATATAGCCTCCATTATTCGAGTCACATAAATTGAATACAACGTTCCATGCCCTTAAACACATGTTATATCTTTGTTGAGAAATTGCAGCGGCACATCGTTCAATTTCGCTCTGCAATTCAGAAATGGTGAGGATACGTTTTGTAAGCAGGATCCTTAAGGTATCCCCACAAGAAAAAGGTAGGAAGATATAAATCAGGAGACCGAGGGGGACACAACCCCTTTGAAATCACTTGTCCATGAAAATACTTATCCAAGAAAGTCATAGTGTTGTTGTCTGTATGAACTGTAATACGTCCTGCTGAAACCACGAGTACTGTAGCCGGTCTGGAGGTATAGTGTTTAAAGATTGTTGCATCGTCTGTATATCGCATTCACTTTTCACTGTGCCATGGAAATTTGCCTACGTGAAATTTCACAAAAAAAAACACCCACTTTTTGTCTGTACAGAAGAGACTGGTGCAGCTGATGTGGATTTTCTTACACCAAATGCGTGAATTATTACCGAATTAACTGGAACACAACTAATAAGGAAAATTATTTAGTTTGTATTCTGGGTGTTATTAATCTCTGCACCCATGAAACAGAGCTTTTTTCTTAGATGACTGGAGATTGAACTTCGAATCGCAGCAGATTACTCATTGAAACAACTATTTTTTTTAGTAAAAACCAAAATTAATTCTTATTTAGATGTCTTTGACTTTTATGAATCCTTTAAATACAAATCGAAACTTCTGTAAATATGACTACAGTTCTGAGTCTAAATTTTGAGAATAACTGTGTATAAAAATGCTACTTTGAAAAAATTACAGATTATTAAATATTCGCGATTTCTCTGTAGCCATTTCCAGGTATTAGAATCTTGCTTTGGAATTGGATATTATGATTTTTTCTTCTTTTCTTACATTACAATAAAAGGTAAATTTATTTATTGTTTGGATTGAAGAGGTCTGAAATCGTTCAATAAAGTGTAATCGTGGTCGGTTTCTATACTTTTTAAATAATTTAATCAGTAACACAGGACATGTTTATTTAAAACAGAATTGGTTTCTGGCTTTAAATATGATTAAATTGATCCTTAGTTGTTATTTACAAATTTACTTACATGAAAATATTTAAACATTTTCTTTTAAATCCTATTTTTCAAGAAAAAGAATACAAGTATCTGACATTGGATTTCTTTCTATTTCTAATGTAGATATTCGATTGGCTACTAAAAATTTCATTAATTATTATTTGTGACCCGCTTTCCATTAATAGGTTTAATTTTTTAATTATATTAGAACAAAGTGTTTGAAATAAACTCAGTTTCTTTGTATAGCCTAATCAATAATCTCAAAAATCGTAATTTTAAGTAAATAATAATACAAATAATTAATCAATTCTTTTTTATAGCTTAAATTCACTGTTTTAAGATAATATATGATAAAGCTCTTAGACAACGAAATTATGTACGTTTTGTTGCAGAATTTGGAACCATCTGTCGGATGTAGCTTTTCCTCCGTGAAACAAGAAAAAAATAGCCTTTTTATTACTCTGTATGTTTTAACTACACTCGATTTGTAATAAACAAATCGACTGTGTATATAATCAATTTTACCGTATTATACTATAGAAGTTTACACGTAAACACCTGAACGCCATAATTTCTTAGATTTAATTGATGAAAAGTAATTTAAATAAAGGTTGCGATATTTTTTAAATACTGTATAAATTATTTACAAAAACGTCGTTCAGTTTTTATTTTACTGTACAGCTTTTAGCGCTTAGCTCCCAGATTATTAAATAGCCCTGAGGGTAGAATTATCGAACCACTATTTAACGATGTTACCAAAAGCATTAAGATCCTCACCCACTGTGGGATTGGAAATAGGCATAGAATTTATTTCTCGTGTACCGTGAAATGACATTTCAGAATGATTAATTCTTTACCGAGCAACCGAAGATTCGATCGACAATATTTGAAAATGTGCGATGGATCTCGAGAGTGAAGTATTTTGACTCTTCACTTTTCTTATCCTTCGACCACTGATCAAAGTTTAAGAAAAATGAAAAAAACGACGTCACCGGGTCGCTACCCAGACTTCTCTTGCGATGAAATTTCACTTCACTTTTGTCATCATTCTTTCAGTTTGCTTGCCTCTTTGGGCAAGCATGTTTGTATTCGTAAGCATAAATACACACTTCGATACGTATCATATAGTGATTTTAACTTATGGTGCTTAATTAATTAAAATATACTTCTTTACAGAAAAATATTTCAGTTTATCCGTCTTTAGCTAACTAGATAGGTATGATTTTAAAGAGCGATCTGATTTAAGCCCTAAGACTTATTTGCAATATAATGTTTGCAAGATAAGAATCTAGTAAAAGTAATCATACGTAATTATTCTATAAAACTTTATTTTTATATAAGATATGAATCCAAAAATATTATTCTGATTTATTGGTTTTAGATGATGGTATAGCAATATCATAAATATTAAGGGCGATAAATCAAAAATGTAAGATAATTAAAATTTCAGTAATTTATTTTTTTAACAGGCCTAATTTGATATGGTACTTCAGTTTTTATCATGTATTTGTTTTTCATAAACATTTCTTTCTTTTTAAAATTTAAAATATATACAATAGGAAAAAAATTGTTTAATGTCCAGTAGGAACTTGTAATATTAAAAATTATGGTAATTTATTAGATTTTTTTTATTATCATTCTCTGTAACATTTTCTGTTTTTTAAATATCAGTAAACGATTACAGTTTTTCTCATCTACTTTTAGAGTTTTTGTTTTTTATTTTTAATCGGTTTGTGATTTAATTAATAATTTTTGATAATTGTAAATAGGAATTCCCACTTTAATTGAATAGTATAATTTAGCCGAGTAACGCTTGCTTAACACGATGAATGTTTTTATCGATAACAGTAATTTTGTCTAATAACGTCTTTACCTTATGTGTAGCTTAAGTAAATTAAAAGTCGAGCTCGTTATTTAGTCTGTTATGTATACAAGTTTCCTTATTTAAATAAAATTAAAAATTGAATGTTGAGAATAAATTTAATGTAAAGCGCGTACAGAAATTTCAGTCTTGGTACGCCACGTGGCATTTGATCGTACGTACTTTTGATTGTACGATTCTGTTCTGTTCTTAAGTTTCGATGAGTGAAGAGCTAATTGAGTCAGCTCTTTATTTTTTATCTTTATTCTTTAGTTATAAATAGATTAATCAATCAATGAAAAGGAAATGGTAGATATTTATTACATATAGGCGTATTCCTCTTGTTTTACCAGATACGTATTTCAGAATTTTACAAATTCGGCAAATTAAATACTTATTTTGTTAAATCTGATTTGTTGAAAAATGCATGAAACTATGATTTATCTATAAATTATTATCGATCATTATTTAAAAGATGAAAAGATTTGATAAATTTTCTTTGAAACTCGTTTTTCATTCATATTTTTTTTGTTTATTGTACATATTTTATTTAACTTAGGCACTATATTAAATTACGGATCTTTATTTCAACAGGATAACCCTTTCGTTCACAAAGACCTCATAGATATTGCACTAATTGGCTACTGTATTGTTATGTATACAATTTACTTTTATTTAATCACAAAATATTGTTACCGACGCTTACATAAATAATTAAGATGATATTTTACACCCTCAATAATCAAATATGGTTTTCCTTGAGAGTGTACTTCCCTTCAAAGTGCGCAGCCTTGATCTTTGCTCTTTAGGTGGTGTACTTGCATATTTTTTTTATTTATTCAATAATAAACTAATAAATGGTGCTCAATTTTTTTTAATGTCTCTTTTTTATATATGAGAATTCATCTACCCAACAAAGTGCAAGATAATACCTCCAATGTTGCGTATTAACTTATACTTAAATAATACGCGCATTAGACTTCATAATTAGCGTTCATAAAACTGACCCATCATTTTATTTGACGCAATTCTTGTTTTACCAGCAGCTAATTTTTCATACTGAATTTTTTATTTAACACGTAGGACATTAAAGGGCCATCGCACTTAGAGGGACATATAGCACACAGTCAGCTTCGGTCTCGCTCTCCCCGTTCATTCTGGGTGTGGTGTCCCTAATATCCCACATAGTTTAGTTGCAATTCATTTGCATTTGTTTGGTCGGTAATTATAATTCTGCCCACCTCATAAAGTGGAAGAAGTGGTGCCTACACTTCTACGAGTTCTCTGTAACTCTTTTTCTCTCTTAATCTTTGTGTCTCTTTCCTTTTCCTCGTCAAAAAATCATTCTTCTCCTTTTTGTTTCTCATCTTTTTGTTAATTTTTTTTTTTCATTATTTTGTAATGCATGAATAAAATATTTACGTTCTTGTAAACGAACGAAGATGTTTTACGATGTTGAAGATGGTGATAGGAGAAAAATATTAAAAATTTCATATTCTTTAAGCTGAATCATAATAACTTTGTTAAAAAATGGTCCGACTGTATAAATTTTAATATCGAGTTAACAGTTAAGAAATTTCACTATAGAAAGTAGTATCCTCACTCGATTACTCCACTTAACTCTATTGTAAAAATAACTGCGCTCAATGTTTACAATTTCTTAAAATTCTCTTTACATTCTCTTAAAATTCGCTGAAGTACTAATAGCTTTTTATTATAAACATAATAAGTTTTCATTCCATCTTATAGAATTAAATGGAGAAATTCTTATGTTAATCACCGTGTTACCCAACCGTTAGTCGCTAGGTTGGGTAAGATCGATTAGGAAATCTTCAATTTGTTTATGCATTGTTAACCAAAACTTGCTTTGCGTGATCTAGAACGGTAAATATTGAATCGCTTTTGACACCAGAAAGGCCTTATGAAGTATTATCCCCATAAGATAGGAGTTGGATTTTTTGAAGGATGAAAAACAGATTTTTTTTCATATAACGATGTCATTAATTTCTGGTTTAGAATAAGTGAAGTTTTGCCTATATGGATTCTAGAACACTGCCGATTCTATATGAATAAAAATTTCAACTTGTCGTTTATAATTTTGTCCTCTCAATCTCCTGGTCTTGGACTCAATTCCTAATTTATAACGTTTAACCAATCGGTGAAATAATTGAAAATTAATAACAATAACTTCATGTAGATCTCAAATTGAATATCGTAAATTTTTTATGCTATATTTCACTTTTTTTTCGAAAAACTGTAAATTATTGAATTATTACATTTCTTTAATTCAACTACCCACTTTGCTATTAGTTTATACTGTGACAAATATCAAATGGACAGAAGACATTCATCCCTCTTGCGATTTTTCAAAAAAGAAGGAATTAATTTTTAAGTAAATTATTTTTTTTTTCTAAGTAAAATTCTGATTTGGTTGGACAGACTGTGCGTTTCGAAGGATATATAAATAGAACAAGAGAATTAGTAGACCTCTCAGACTCCGGTACGTAGGGTCCTTGATCCATTTTTAATGTAATCTAATCCGGCATTCAGAAAAATCTCGACTCGCCTGCGTCCGAAATCAATACGGTTACAAGATACTTCCTACAATTCAACAACTGAAAAACTCATTTTGGACTTGGAGAACAAAAAAATTTGGATATTTCATCTAATATTTTTCACTTTAGTAACCTAAAGCATCTTAATATCTTATACTTATGAGTATATGAATTAATAATATACCCATATTATATGAGTATAATACACACACATATTATACTCAAATGATCTGTGCTCATCGTTCAAATTGGGCACCCTCTCAAGAATAAACAAGACAGTAGTATTCGTATGGGCTCCGAGCCATTTCGGTATCCTCGGGAACGAGCAAGCTGCTTCGTTTCCGAGGATCAGCCTCATCAACTTGAGGCTGTCGAGAGAGAGGCAATAAAGCCTCCTATTGGAATTGACGTGTGTGAGCGACTTCAAGAAAGCAGTCCGTGTCAAACTGCATACTCAGTGGAATGTTTTGCTAAATCCTCCTACGATCTGGCTGCTAAGTCCTCCTACGGCCTTATATGGAATCCGGGAGAACGTCTTTGAGAGACCTTTTTTTACGCCAAACAAAAGAAGAGATCAAGTCATCCTAACGCGGCTGAGGATTGGGCACACAAAGCTAACCCTCGCCCACCTATTTGGCTGTCGTTAGCAGTACTGTAAGACGTGCAAAGTAAAATGGTCCGTAAATCATTTACTCATAAATTGCACAATTTTCGGGACTATTCTTCGTTAGTTAAACTTGGGTTCAGATATGAAGGGTTTGTTTAACCGGAAGATATACATAAAAAAACTGTTGCGGTTTCTCTGTGATAGTGGGATGGAGAACACAATTTAGCGATGTAGCTTACGTGAGATCCCTTGCTGAGTACTGTGTATGTAGTGAAAATAGTCTAGTGGTCATGCTCCTGTTTCGATGTCTGTTTTCCAATATTCGGCATTTATTGCCTAATTACTCACTTAGTTTTATTTAAATCATTAATTACTCTATTGTAGATGCGACTAAAAACAAACAGTGAAAAAAATATTTGTCTAGTAGTCATGAGGTTTGTTCACGTTCCACTAAATTAGACATTTTCAAAAATTATATTTTTTTCGAAAATTACATGTCAATGTGTTTTGTATTTGATACGTTTGTTTTGTATTTTCGCTACGTAAAATATAAATTTACTTGGTTTTGATATTTAACATTCCTAATTTGTGTGATTAGATTAAAAACTTTTTGTGGAAACAAATCAACCTTCGGATAAAAGCACCCGTATTATCTTTAAAATCTCTATGAACAAATTTTCACACCCTCGGTACAGATTTTTCAATTTATTTTTATGGGTTTCAATTATATATTTTATATCAAGTATAATAAATAATTTTCTATACAAAACTTTGTTAGTTTTCCGGATAATTCTGTTACGACTGATCGGAGTTCTACCGATAAAAAACACCTTTATTTACAGTTTCATGATTCATTCAAGGAAAATAAATTCAGACTTAATCGATGTTTTAAAAACCTTTAACGTTTATTAAATGTTGAAACAAGTAAATGTAACATTTATTTCTTCTTGTGTTTATGCGTATAGAATAAAACTAATTATCGTTCAATATATTATTATCTTGTAACTCTGAATAACGTCTAATTGAGAATTTAACAAAAAAATCAGTGCAACAAGATAAGATTAATTTCATCAAGGATTTTAGATATGTAAGAATATCTTTTATATCTACATGTTATGGTTTTTTTATCGTTGTAATTTTTGAAGTAACTTTGCAACCACTAAAGGAGTTCATGTTATTTGAAAAATGTTGAATTTATAACTCTGCATTTACTGCTTTTTTTCTTTGATATATACTTTCGGAGATCTCTGATTTACTAAAACGTTTTTTAATGTGTATGATTTAATTAAAAGGACATTAAAAAAATCCTAAAGCTGTAAATTTGCCAACTCAGTCATGGTGTAAAGTGAACTACTCAGCTACTTTACAGTATGTTGGTAATAAAACTATTTTTGATACAACAATTTGGAAATATTTCTTTAATATATATTTGACAAATTTTAATTAAATGTATTTTTTCTCTATAATTTTATTACGTCTTATATTATAATTTAAAGTAATATAAAATTATTTACTGCCTGTTTTAAAGTATCAATTATTTAAATTGGTATATTAATTTGTTTATCTCTTTTATATTACAGCCAGTTTTGGCAGCTGTATATTTTTATACTTAAGTATAACTTCAGGTTCTATTAATCATACTGTAATAAGTGGTTCTTTTTATGGTTTTTTTTTAATGGTTTGGGTTAATTGATTTATAATATATATTATCAAAATATTTATATAATATATATTGTCACCGATAATATTGGTTTTCGTGTACATCCATCCTTAATTTATACAGATTTTTAAAAATTGAAATATATTATTAATTTTTAATTCTAAAATGTGTAGAATTTTTTAAATGAAAGCTATTTAAGGTTTTCCCCATGCATTATAAAAGTTTTTAAAATATTATGCAACTTAAAACTGAGCCCATTAAGCTTTCTTCTTGTACATAGTGATTAATGTAAATTATTTTGATTTAAGTAGAATTTTAATTTTGATGGTACTTCATAACATTTTAATAATATATACATGATGTTTTATATATATTTATAGTATATATATATATATATATATATATATATATATACACATATACACACATGCGCGCGCTCGCGCAAACACAATATATATATTTATATATACTATGTGCATAGTGATTCAGGAGAAAAGGGAAGTAATTGAATACTGATTCTAGAGCTTGAAATAAGGAAAAACGTTCATACAAATATACGACGTCTGTTCACAAAATAACTGAACTCAGTCTTTTTATTCTTTATTATTAATTTTACATATTATTGGTCCTTGTTTCCTTCACAGTTATTTTTTTTTTTATTCTCCCTACATCTCCGAGCTGGACATCCAATTAATTATACTCGACTCGGGGACGTGTCCTTTCCGGATCATTTAATTGCCTGCCTCTAATCTCCGACGGAACAAACCGGCTATGCCGTTCCCAGCCCCCCGCCGGAGACCGGATCTCGGTCTTTCCTTTTGCTAGCCTCAAACAGACGGCGCAGGAGCCGAAGCCGCCAAAGCGTATCCTGGAACCCACACCGCCGGCCAGGTCTCGGTCTTTTCACTAATTCACACCTAACGGACCCCAGGAGTCCCCGCTCCATCACGGGAACCCACACACTAGGGCATGTGCGCCCTCAGGAACGGGGCTGTCCGCCCAGCCCTGCTATAAACTAAAACCCTCAGTATCCCAGTCGTCTTGCATCATCTTCTTTTATTCCGAGGACTGTTCTTGCAAATATTGCAAAATTATGCCAGTTTCCGGACATAGCTAAGAGCCACTCCGAGAGCTGCTCCGGTCGGGTATGCATCAGTCCTGCATTTATCAGTTCCTCCCATCGTCTGCTCACGAAAATAGTGTGTTCGGCATCGTCAACCGCATCGCAGTAACAGCAGATGGGTGACTCTCTCCTGCCAAACCAATGCAGGTATTGTTCAAACGCACCATGTCCCGACATGAGTTGCGTTGTGTGGTAATCTAATTCGCCATGATAGCGATCTAGCCAAGCATCCAGGTCCGGGATAATTATTCTGGTCCATGAGGCCACTGCTGAACCCGCCCATGCCACCTTCCATTGTTCCCGTATTATAGAATTGGCCTCATGTTTGGCTACACCGGACGCCCTTAGTTTTCGTCCTTTAATCTGCAATTCTATCGGGGGCACCGAAGAAAGCACGTACAGCGCATCATACGATAAGGTTTGTTACCCCGAAACTACGCCCAGAAGCGTCTTCCTATGAGTGCTAGTTAATTTTCTTCTGTTGCGCTTGACATTTACGGCATCGGCCCATACCGGGACGGCGTACAACAGAGACGACGTTATCAAGGTGATAAGTCGCCTCTTCGACGCACGTGGAATTCCTTGTCCCGCAAAGAGACCTCGCAAGGCACGGATTGTTGTTTCCACTCTGTCGCAGATCATGGCCACATAACTGGAGTATTTGAGGTGTTTATCCCCCACCCCTAGATATTTGGCACTTTCCACCTCGACAATTGCCTCTCCTCTAAGACGCAGAGAGCATCAAAGAAGATGTTCCAAAGTAAGGGTCCGAGTACAGACCCTTGCGGGACTCCACCGAAGATCTGATGACTTACCACACCATCTACCGTATTAATTTTAGTCCGTTTCTCGGATAGATAGCTGGCTACCTGCGCCACTATGTACTCGCTTATATTCATTTTTTTAAGTTCCCTCAATATAGCTGGCCAAGGTACCGAACCGAAAGCGTTCCTTATATCCAGGAGTATCATTAGTGGGATTCGCCTGGTTCTCCAAGTCCCAGCCCTCACCGCAGCAGTCCATGAAACGACTTTGTTGATGGCGTTAATAGTTGACGGCCCCCGCCTAAAGCCAAACTGATTCTCATGGAGGAGGTTGTTGTTTTCCAGCTCCTCAATTAGTCTATTAGCGATGAGCCTCTCCACGACTTTGCCCATATTATTAATGTCCTTCAAAGTATTCACACTCCCTCCCGTATTCACACTCTTTTCCCAGTGGTGTTTCCACTTCATGAAGCAGTCCTAGATAGCTTCATTTGAAATGGCCTTTAAGGTTATTGACAAATTTGCTTTAATGTCATCTCAAAACGTCATTCTTTCATCACTGTCTTTAATTTCAGAAATAAAAAAAAATCGCAAGAAGCCAGGTCTGGTGAGTAGGGAGGCGTAGGAGAACAGTCATCTGATTTTTGGCACAAAACTGACGATTTGACAAAGTTGAGTGTGTGGGAGCATTGTCGTGGTGAAGGAATCATGAGTTGTCTCGCCACAACTCTAATCCTTTTTGCGGATCTTTCACGTAACCGTTGTAAAACGCCTTGCTAGTACGCACGGTTCACTGTTTAACCTTGAGGCAAGAAATTAAAAATGCACAGTTCAATTAAAATTGAAGAAAACAAGAGTATCACTTTGACATTGGATCGAGACTGACATGCTTTCTTGGGGAGTGGAGATCTTTTGCCAATCCATTGTGATGATTGAACTTTTGTCTCAATGTCACATCCTTAACCTTTCGTCTCCCGTTATGATCCTTTGCATGAATATTTTGTCATCGGATTGTTCAAGAAGTTGACGACCAAACGTTCACTCGACTCGTTCTTTTTGCTGTTCGATCATCAAACGATGAATAAACTTCAACTTTGCTTCAATTTGATCGTGTTGAATTTTTCAGTCAGAATGTCATGGCATGATCTATTTGAGATGCTAATCTCTTCTGCAAGTTCTCTGAGAGTCAATCGCCGATTGCACGCACCAGATCGTTAATTTTCTGAACGTGAATGTCATCAGTTGAAGTCGAAACCAGGAAGGGATCCTGGTTGAGGGTCATCTTCAATTGACTGACGACCACTTTAAACTCGTTAAAACCATTCGTAACATTGCCTACGACCCAAAGCATCATCTTCGTAAACTGTTTCAAAAATTGAAACGTTTCTGCGATCGTTTTTCTCAGTTTCATTCAAAATTAAACTTTTTCGTTGCTCCCAAAAATCACACATACAAAAATCGCTACTAACACTTAAACACGTTGCACTCATATAATAATAACACGAAAACTAAAAGATATATTAATAATCCAAGAACATGGGGTTACAGAGGAGGTTATCCGGAACACAGTGCTGCCAACTGCACGTCACTAAATATCTCCGTTGACACATTATTAAAGATATTCGGTTATTTTCTGAACAAACCTTGTATTTCCGAAAATGCTTTGTTATCCAGTTACGGCTAGCGAAAAAGTTTGCCCGGGTTTCAATTCCCCCAGTATAATGAGGTCCCAGAACTGCATCTCCCGTAGTCTTCATAATATCCAACGTAAAAAAAAAAATTTGGTTACGAAAACACGTTTTTTTTATATTTGAAGTGCAACATTGTTAAATGAAATAAATTCATAAGTTTTATTATTGATACTTATAGTGAATTTAATTCTGAAAAAATTGATGTAATAGAGTCCATGAAAAACAAAACAAAAAACAATTTTCTATTTATCTATTTTGTAAGAATTAAATTCTATATAAGTTTTGATAATAAAATATACTCATTTGGTATTGTACTTACATCTAATAAAACGTGTTTTTCGTTACCGAAGTTCTCTGTTTTACGTTGGATATCATGAAAACTGCGAAACATACAGTTCTGGAACCTGTTATATTCGATTTTTCAGGTTTAAGAACATAAGAAACCATCTATTTTACCGCTAATGAAACGCCTTAAAAATTTCAATATGACCTCATTTCACGGGGAGAACTGAAATCCGGGCGAGATTTTTCGCTTCCCGTAACTCAATAAAGCGTTTTCCGACATATGTTTGAATGAACCTTTTCTTTATTTCAACCTCGAGAATCAGTTCCCAAATTTTTTTCCTTTCTCCTTAATAGCTTTATAAGCTTATCTTACGAAGAAATGTCTAACGAAGAAACGGAGAAACTTTTAGGACATGTTCCATATGTATACATGTTCTTCTATCTAAGTTATGACAACAGATTCAAACGATGTGCACAACTGCAATTGTTGGCCAGCTGTTGTTAGTATTGCCAACCTATACAATAATTTTTTTTAAATATTTATAAAGTAACATACATTTTGATTTAGGTTTTTATGTAATTATTTCGTTTTACCTGTTTAAATTATTGAATATACACAGCTAAAATATTGTTTAATAAACTTTGTATTTCTTTTAAAATTATTTTTAGTAATTAGCGTTTTTGTTTAAAAAAAAAATATATATTTATTAGGAAAGAAAGAATAGTACGATTTTCTGTGTATTATTTGTCTGTTTTGCTTCAATAAAAAACCGATTTTTAAAAAATTTTATTTACTTTTTATCGGATGTATTTACATTAATTTTCTCAAAAAATTTCTCAAAATTTTCAACAAGTTTTGTTACTATATATTCGACTTAGTCATTTAACAAAGGTATTGTATTACAAACTTAACAAAAAACCTGTTTTCCGACAACGAATTTTGTATTTTACATCGGATATCTTAAAACTACTGGAGTTACAATTCTGGGACCTATTTTATCCTATTCCCTAGCTCAAACTACATAAGAAACTACCGACTTTGCTTCTTAATTAGGGTCCCAAAAGTTACAGTAGGGCTTCCTTTTATTAGAACAGCTGAAATCCGGGTTGTGAAATCTTTGACTAGCCGTAACTCGAAAGCAAAGCGTTCTCAGACCTATTTTTATATGAACTTTTTTCATTATTTTCACCAGAAAAAAATTCCTAAAAGTTTTTCCGCTTCTTCATGAGATACCTGTATAAAGCCGTCTGAAGTTTCAGCAAAAGCAATGTTGATTTTTAAGTTAATTTATTTTTCATGTATTTTTATGTAGAGAGTTTTTAATAAACTAATACTTCTCAGTCGGTTCGGAAGTAAACATTTTCTCTCCGGCAAAGACCACACGCAAAGCATATGTGTAATATATGTTTTTCCTATTCGGATAAGCTATATACCATAATTACATAAATATCTAGTCGAATTAAATAATTATCTATTTTTCGAAATACTGTGAGAATATACCTTACGTAATTATACAGTTTTTTCTAGCAGTATGTAATCGGCAACAACCATTTTCACATGCAAATCACTTTTCTTTTTCTATTTTTTTTTACTTTCGAATTCTTTTTTTTTTGTGTTTTATTATATGTTATTATATTTCAAATATTTCATGATTGTAAAGCTAAACATATAAAAGTAATAAATAGTTTATTATTAATAGGTTATGGAAAAATTACATGTATTGATTACAAGTAAAATTAATCATAATTAATTTTACTTGTAAATTATCTTAAAACGTATTTAAATAAAAGAGTGAAATGTTGAAATTAACATAAAAACCGACTACGGTAGAAATTTAGTTTCGAATCGATATTTTCTAAAAATGTTTAAATATCTATCTAAGTAAATGAAACGTTTATTATGAAAGAAATCTAACAGGAAATTCTCTGACCCAGAAATATGTATAGTAATATCTCCAACAATGAAAAATATTTTTAAACATTCACACTTATAGAATTAAAACGAAGCGTTTAATACCTTAGTCGTAAAATCTATGTAGCGTCAAACATATTAAGTACATACAAGATTGTAAAACACATTACATAAATTTAACTGTAGAGCAGTAAGGCTGTTTTAAAAATCATATATCTCTCAAATTGATAATAAATAAAACATTTATTCAAAATATAATTACCACAGATTTTTCTTTAAATAATCACTGAACGAATATCTATTGATAAGTCATAGATAACTACGTTTTGATACTTATTGGATGGAGTTGAAGAAACTTACCGTCGATAAACATAAAATTTCTTGTTTAAGAACCGAATAGTTCATGGCACCTTTGTATCATTCTTAGATAAAAAGTTACAATTTTTTTTTACTTTTAAGTACGCAGTAGATTTATTTTAATTATTTCATGAAATTTTAAAATATTTATAATTTATATTTAATTTAAAAATATTTCAACTCATTCATAAAATCCTGGTACAAAATGAAGTGCGCAAATAAGATGCGCAGTATCGTAAGTTGTATTGTATTTTGAATGACTGTTGTTTCCTCACAGAAAGCACTATTGTGTTTGTTACGATGCCGTGGGTATATTCCCATGGTAGAGGAAGAGGCAGGCCTATGTCTACATCCAGTTGCATCATATATTATTGTTTCTTATATACACGGTTGGATAGACCATCATCATCAAGTTGCGTTGTGTTTGTTGTTGTTGTTGTACTTAATTAGGTTTACAGGAAGTACTATAGTACAATTTGGCCCACCTCCTCTTTCAACTGCATTTCTTAATTCATATAGTCAAATAAACATCAAGCACATAAAGAAATTATTCTTTTTGTATATTTTAAATATCACGTGTAACTGTACGCTACCATTAATACATATATATAAAATAAATTTTTTTACGAATAATGTACGCGAAAGAACCTTATACAATCTGTTACAATGTAAATTTTGAAAATCATTCATTTATTTCAGTAACCTTTATTGAGAATTCAAATTTTTAACGATAAATTTTATTGCTTTATAAAAATAATTTTAAATTTATAAGAAAATGTATTGATATCTACCAGATTGAATAAGATAATAAATAGTAAAATATTTAGACTAGATATTGACATTTTCGAGACGGAGACATTTACTTTTTGGAAAAAGATGGAAATTAGCCTAACGGAAAGATTGACGAATGAGGAAGTACTAAAGAAAAACAGTCAAGAAAGAATATTGTCAGCTAGGGAATAAAATAACAGTCAGGAAACAATGAAGAGACAGATAATCATCGTCAAGTGAACAGAGAATCCGTAGAAAGCTATCGTGTGATCGTAGGTTGTAGTAGAACATTAGGTGATGAAGATAAATAATTTTTACGACCCGTGATATATTGATCGATAAATGTTTTCACAGAAATTTGTACAGTTCGTGCTATCCTTTTAGCAGTAAACTTAATTAAATCAAAGTCAAAAAAAAATTATATTAGGACACATTATTTTAGAAAATGTGTCTTAATGTACCCATAATTTTTTTACATATTTATAAATTGAGAAGGAGTTATAAACGGAAGCTAGATTTAGATTTTCGATTGATTATTTAAGAGGCTAATCGTGTTAAATATTCAGGCGACTAAACTTGTATAAATCTGCAATTAATTTAATTTTCATGTTGATCGCATAGTTATCGAAAAAACTACAGAAAACTATATAAAATGGTAGCAATTACTTTTTTATTATTCTAATTGTAAATCCAGATTTATGTTTGCGTTGGATTTTCGGAATTTTTCTATTTGCAATAAATTTCGTTTAAATTATTATCTATTTTTATACTATTTATATTTGGATCAATAGCTATTTTGGTCTTTTCAAATCAACTATAACTAGAATTTGTATTTACTGTGAAAATTATTCTGTCCCTGAATCACGTCTTTGAATATATTGGGGAGTTAATATACATTATCCGTTCTTGTTGAGTTTCTACATTTGTAATCTACGACTGTGATTCCGTAAAAATAAATTATTTAATTTATTTAAAAATATATTTTTTTTGGAAAACCTATTATTTAAATTTAAGGGACTAAAAAATAATAATATCATATATAATAAATAATTTAAAAGTAAGTAATAAAAAAAATCTAACGATAAATAAACTATTTATAATTTTGACATATAACGGCCTACTTTATTATACCTACAGTTTATTATTGGAATTTTATTACATTGTTAGCATAAATGAAAACGACTTCATTTCATTTACGATTCTGTAATGAAATAATTTAAACGAGTAGAATCGAGAAGCGGCCGTAGAAAGGAGGATCGATTTATGTTAGTTACGACTAGAAAAAGTTATGTAATGTATATAATGTGAAGAAGATGCGGACGTTCTCTGATAAACAGCTGAAGAATTCTGAAGTACATAGCTGTAGAGTTAAAAAGATAAGATCGGTAAAGAACACCGATATGTCATACTCGACGTAGTACCGTGCTACGAAAAGGGAAGAATGTTGAAAGAAAGCTACTTACAAATAAGATGTTATTCCTCGCTAAATGCAAACAAAAAATTTAGTTTTATACTATAAAAACGCTCACCTCTTATAGATGTAAGCGTAACCGATTGTGTGATTGCGCGCGCGCATTCATATGTAGTTTCATGTGTATGTTTATGGCCTCTGAATTTTATGAAAGTATTAAAGATGTATTAATAAAAAATTAAACACATAACGACTTCATTCCGTATAATCTAAGATGAAACCTGGCTTTAGAACCGCGTTCTTTATTTGTTTAAAGAAATAAAAAATCCGATTTGTAACTTGTTTTATACCTTATTCTTAATGAATGCTCTCTCGCATAGTTGTTTCGTGAAAATTATGTAGAAATCACTTTTGCACTCGGCTCTTTTTTGAGATTATATATTAATATGAACTGTCTGTAGTTTTATTAAATTAATTAGAATAAAAAATTTCCTTCGTCATTTAATATTCTCGCATATTTTCCGAGTTTATTAGCAAAATTTTCAGCCTTCTAATGCAAGGGATTTAGGATTTACGACAGATAAGTAAACCGTATCTTTTCTGAGATACGTTTGAAAATATTTATTCAGAACATTGTTATTTTGCTTTAAAAAAGCAATAAATAAAATTACTCTAAAGTAAACCGTTTTTTATAATTTTATATTGAATTTTGAGAAAAATGATTAAAAATGATGGTGATTCTGTACTATTTTTAGAATAGGATGACACAATCTTCTAGCGGGTTCTCACAGTCCATCCGAACCTGAACTTAAACATGAACTTAAGGACAACTACACCAAAAATAAATAAAATCAGATACTTTTTTTCGGTGCAGGTATTGTATTAAAGTTTTATAAAGTGTTTATATGAAAAAAATATTTAACATTTCTAAAAATCACAAGTTTTAAACAGTTATGTATCAAATTGTTAATGAATTTGTTTTACAAGGCGCACGGTTCCATAATCAAGCTTCATTTTTCGTTACGCAAGCAGAGAAATAAATAACTACTTTTACTTGCGCTCACAATTGAAAATTTATTCGCTACGTAATCTAAATACATCTGGCTTAATCGTTCTTGGAATAAATGAATCGTTCGGAAATTCCTTTTTATATTATTTTATCGAGGCTCGTTCGGTTTGTGACACATGATCGATTTTTCTAATACAGGCAGCATATTTTATACGTCTAATGCCGCAATTTTTTTTGTTACTTTTTATCTTAAATAACTTTCCATTTATAATATCATTAAGGAACTACTCGTTCCTTATAAATTAACATTAATTTTGAATTATTACATAAAATAATTGTGTTCAGTATTTAATTCTACTTCAGATAAAATTTGAATCGATCGACAGCGATTACTTTTTAAACGCCGTAAAAACGTAAACTAAAAATTATGTTTGGTATATTCCTAGATTTTACATTTTCATTTTACATAGTGTAAATAAATGAGTTTATATAATAAATTAAATACTTATAATCGATATATATATATATATATATATAAATATAAATATATATATATAAATAATAGATATATATATATATATATATATATATATATATATATATATTATAAAATATACTAAAAGAATCAATAGTTTAATTTTCGTGATAGCAAACTCATAAAATGATATTGAGTAATTGTTATTAAGTGAACTGAATTAATCCCAGTAAATGGACGTAATGAAATCAGATTAAAACAACCGTAACCGTAATCACTTTGGATTGAAGTCGTTTCATTGAAGATCATTAGATTAATATGACCCTTTTTTGATTAAATTTATTTTAATAAGTTTAACCTTAACTGTTTTTGGGTTATTTAAGATAAACCCAAATTCGGACTTATTTAAGAAAATATTTTTTTATTTAAGAAAATAAAATCAGACTAGTAATTTTATAAATATTTTCTCAATCGACCGATACAAATTTTTTATCAAAATAGTAGAATCTGGGAAAAAATTCAGTTCAAAGCTATTTTGTTTACAAACAAAATTCATATACATAAATTTCAGAAAGTGGATCTGCATTGACAAGATTTATACAGACAATTGAAAATAAAAATAAAACGTCGTTGTTGTAACTATTTTAAAGAGCGAAGAATGCAAATTTATAAATTTAAATGTTTCATCATCACGACTTGACAATTGACTCCTTTCATTTTTCATCGTAATATATATGTTCAATTACATTTTCAAATATGTACTTAAAAAAAAAAAAAATGAGCTATTTAGTTTTAGATTTTTTGCAGTATCCAGTTTACCTTCAATATTAATTTGTGACAGTTTCTTTTATTGTTATCCAGTCATGGAGTAACAATAAACAACATTAACGGATTTGATTTCAGATATTAAATTAATGAGACAATAGAACTATTCTCATTTTCTATCACACATTATTAATCAGATTTTATTAAATATTTCAATAATACGTTAGAATCCATAAAATATAACAAAAGACACAAACTCAAAACAAAATATTCTAATCTTATATTAAAAAAAAACAAAAAAAACAAAAAAAACAAAAAAAAACAGTAAACCAGCGCTTTTGATATTTCACCACAATTAATAATCAGTAATCATCTTCGCCAATCATCAAAATTGTCTTCTAACTAACAGTATAAACGATTATTATTTTTTTTCTGTTGATGGCGTAACGTCGAAAGCGTTCATGATTGTTAAATAATTTTCTTTTTGTATTCATTCATATTTTCATAATTATCCTGGACTAATTTATAATTACGTAATGATTTTTTTTTTACTCCCCTAGATAATTTTTTTTTTTGTAGTATAAAATATACTAATTATAGTAAATACTGTTTAAGTAAATTTATATTTATTCTAAATAGCAAATCAAATAAAAATAATTAATGTTTTATAAAAACTATTTTGAGTAGATCTCCCCAACTTATTTTTGAAAACAAAACTATTTTAAATATTTGAGAAATTTTGAAGAGGTTTGAGGTTATAGTGATGATGTCTTTTGTTACTACAAAATTACTATATTTCATTATAGAAACTTTAAAGAAATTATAATGGGTTCAATAATTGTTGAAAGCTACAACGTACTCAGAGTCCTTCTTGGTATTTCACTAGTTTTTATTTTTTTAATCGGAAAGGCATTAAAGTAGTTTATAACGTTTTTCAACCGTACACAACGCTCAAAATATCCCCTCAGTGTATCGTACTAATGCTAAAATGAGTAGTAGACCAAAAGAAAACACATCTTCATGACGATGAAGATTTAACTTGTAGATTTTATTTAAAGATTTTTTATGAGAAATTATTTTACCTTAAGCTACGGGAAAATCCCAAGTAACCCTTTTGCTACAGGTAACCCCAAAATTTGAAATTAATACCGTAGGAGATGATTTCAAAACACGATACACAGAATTAATTATTTACAAGAAATAAAAAAATACGTTTATCTTGAACTAATTTAATTAATTCAAGTATAACTTCAATTTATAATGCAGTCTAATATTTTCTACTTAAGTGTGCTATTATATTTAATAGTAAACTATTCAGAATATCTGAGTAATAAACCCATATATACAAAATTAATCTCGTGAAAGTTCAATATTCTTAATAATACTTTGAGTAAATATACGATCTGTGTTATGATTAGTTACGTATGAGAATGACATTTCTAAAACTTTAAACTTGTAGTTTGTTTATACTTGTTCTATTGCACGCGCACACCACGCACACACTTTTATATATATATATATATATATGTATTGTTTCTTTTTTCAATAATTGATTTTTTTTATTTCTTTACAGGTAAGTGATAATTGAAAATCATATTTATTCGGTAGATTCATGCTACGTAAGTATACTTATTTATATTATTCAACTGATTTATATGTAGCAGTGGAAATTTACCAACAATAGATGGAGATTTATTTTTATTCATCTATGTCATTAACATTATATTTTATAACTGTTATGACTGCTATTATTATCTAATTTGATTAAAAAGTATCGGATAAGTTATGTATTGTGAGTCTTAAAAAATGAACTTAAAGACGATAGAGCGTTTATATATATATATATATATATATATATTCTTTACTCAAAATAAAGAGAACTTCTTATAGTTCCAAGTATTGCTTTAATTGCTATTTTTATCTCGTTTACTCGAAAAAAAATCATTAGAGGGATGACAGAAGCTGGAGTATCAGTCCTGAAATGAATAATAGTCATTGTAGATGAAACAAAATTTAATATATATAACTCAAACTATTAAGAGTCTATGTACGCAGATTCGTTTTCCTTGCCCCCAGAAAAAATTTGAAAAGTCTCAAAAGATAAAGGTTTTGCTCAAGCCGATAAATTTGTATCGCTTGTTTGATTTAAATTTATTTATGGTATATTTCTTATCCAGAGTAATTTTTTAACCAATAATTATTTTAAACTTATAACGTTACTGATATGTTAAAGAAAGACGTTGTTAGACCAAAAATCTTTGATAAACCCTCTTATTTGTTATTGTATTTATCGTAAATATGAATTCCGCCAAAATTACAGAACCGTAATGAGAACGGCAATTATTTTTGATCTGGTCTGCAACTCCAGAGGCGTCTCTGTGTATTTAAGAACTATTTTCTGAACGGTATCCAACAACGTATGTTATTTCGTTCTGTTTCAGTTTTTTTTCGCAAATTTATGTTAAAAACACCATAGATCTGCAACACTAAATCTGTATTGAGGGATAGACGGTAATGCGGAATTTCAGTTATATATTTATTTATTGTTAATTTTTTTTTTAAATAAATAAATAAATATATATATATATATATATATATATATATATATAAATAATTGTATATAATAGTAATATTTATAAAATAGCTTCCTTGTCGCGACTTCGCCCGCTGTGTATAGTTACTTGCGTTTCTCATCGCGGTCAAAGTTTTATAATTTTATGTTTTTTAGTCAAGTCACCGGAGGCAGGTGCAGTCAGTCGCGTCGCACATACAGTTACAGTGGCAGCGGCTGTGTTGATGAGCCGCCACGCTGTACACCGTCTCACCCATTAAAATATCGGAATTTTAAAAAAATACCCGAAAATGGTTTTTAGATATTTATTTTAAGAGTATTTGCAAGCCAAAATCTGCAGAATATCTCGTTTAGTATAAACGTCAATGAGACAAATTTGTAATGATTGTTCAAAACTTTACTTTTCTTTACAACTTTCAGGTCGAATTTCAAAAAAAAATCTAGATATTGGTTCTGAGATATTCACATGAAGATTATAGATTACATACACCAAAAATCAAATTGATATCTTCATTTCTTACCGAGAAATAAAAAAAAAAAAAATTTCATTGTTACTCCATTTTAACCCTTTAAATTCGGAATTTCAAAAAATCCTTTCTTTGTGTGCACTTCACCGTAAGAATAACATGTATACAAATTTTCCTCAAGTTATCGTCTGACGTTTTTTCTGGTCGTTCATGAATCGATCAGTCAGTCAGTCAGGACATGTTGTTTTATGTATATATTTATTCATTTATTTATGAATAATATTATTTTTAAACAAATTTTTAAAAAAACTGATAATTTTGCTTGTGAACAATATTTATTCGGTAATTTTAAGCAGAGAGTTCGCATTGCCTACTTTCGAATCTTTAGCTAATGCGTCACATTAAAAATAGGTTTACTTACACAGAAAATATTTGAACTCTTCAAATATTTTTGTTACATTGTTATCTGCATTGACAATTGGTATATACTGAGTGTAACACGAAGTTCTCCCGGGACTTTCATAACCTACTCAACTCGTAATGGTAATGGAAAAAGTTCTCATAAACATGTATTCTAAAATGTTTCGTTTGCGAGTTATGGATAGTAAAAGATTTCGCTAAGATTTCAGCTATCCCGGTGAGATGAGGTAGTACTGAAATTTTTAGGACGTTAATTAAGAATACAATTAGTGATTTCTTATGGTTTTTGATCTGAAAAATCTAATAAAATAGGTCCCAGAACCGTATATGCTTTATTTTTTGAGAAATCTGGGGTGAAAACCTTGGTTTTTATGTTTGACGTACAATCACTTTGTTAAATGTTTGATAAGTATACGACGTCTTTCTAAGCGGATTGGAGTTTCCCATTCGATGGTTTGGAGATCCCTTAAAAAACACAAGTTTTATCTTTATCATAAACAGGTAGTTCAACATCTAGACCCAGGAGACGGTCCGCTTCACCTGGAGTATTGCAAATCGACAACTCTACAAGTATATTTTTTTTTAGCGACGAGGCAAATTTCACTCGAGATGGCGTCAGCAACTTATGCAATGTGTATACACGGTAGAAATAAATCCTTATGAGACGATGGAAGCCAATTTTCAACACCGATTTACCTCATTGTACGGGGCGGCCTTTTTTCGCAAATCAGCCGCTCGGACTGTTCATATTAACTAACTAGCCGTTAAATACTGAGGTCTACTAGTACTTTCTTCAAGAAAAATTGCAGCAGCTGCTTGAAGTTTTTGCTCTAGCGCTGAGACGAAAAATATACGTCCAGCACGGTGGCGCGCCACCCCGCTACTCTTGTGTCGTTTCCACTCACTTAAATTATTATTTTCCTGAGAAATGGATCGGTCGTGAAGGTCCACATTCCTGGCCACCAAGTCGCCTGATCTAACACCTTTAGATTTCTGCGTCTGGGGATGGATGAAAAATATTTTATACTAAACAAAATACATTTTCGTGAGAAATTAATTGTCCTCATTATGGATACGGCTGAGCAACTTAAGGAAAGCCCTGAAGAACTAAAAACAACAACAAAAGCAGTACTGAAGCGTGCCAAGAAATGTGTTGAAAATGGCGGGCTCATTATTTAATATTTATTATAAACCGGTACTTATAATGCACTTTAGTGCACTGTTTCTAAGTAAATTCAAATTTTTCTAACTTTTCTTCGTTTTATTCAACTTATCTTACACCATTTTGTTCAAAATTAAATTCTCTACGAATATTTTTGAACGTTTTATATATTATTTACTAGTCTTTTAACAAAGGTTTTGTACGTCAAATACATGTGTAAGGAAAAAATAGGGATATTTACCCTTATTTATTGGTTTTCACCCGAGATTTATCAAAACTTAAAGTAGATACGGTTCTGGGACCTATTTTATTCGATTTTTCAGGTCAAAACTCATAAGAAATCACTAATTCTGTCCCTTAATTAACGTCCTAAAAGTTTCAGTACGACCTCATTTCACCGCAGTAGCCGAAACCCGAAAGAAATCTTTCACTAGCCGTAATTCGCAAATGAAGTATTTTAAGAAATTTCTTTATATAAACTCTTTTCATAATTTTTACGAGTAAAATAGGTTATGAAAGTCCCGGAGAACTTCGGGATACACTCTATATACATACGTAAATAATGTATTTCATCATTATTCAATGAACAGAAAGCCACTTGAATTTCAGTAATACCTAAAAGATTTTAAGTTTTACAATATATATATATTTTTTTTTATTTTCACTATAAAATTAACACACATATATATATATATATATATATATATATATATATGTTTTGTAGTGAACTATTACTTTATGATTGCGGATGCAAGCGAGTGTATGTATTATCTTTGGATTCCAATTTTTTTTTTCATACTATTTTATTTGGTTTTTGTGTACCGAAGACTGCAATCCAGTGTCGGTTTCAGTTGCGTCTGTGGCCGGTTGGCGCGCGCACACGCGAGCTATGATGGCGATGTCTCGTAAACCATTCCAGAGTGCGATGTTATCTGCAACATACGGACCGTCCGCCAAAGTTATCTATGCCGCCGCTGCGGTGAGTCTGTCTTCCCACAACAACCAGAAGAAAGAAACTCCATCAGAAGGACCTCTTCTATATATATAGAAGTGTCTCTCTCCCTCTTCACTCTGTATTTTATTATTTATTCCTTTAATTTTTATTTATTAACATGAATTCAGAGAATAATAAAACGTAAAAACACCCTTTTATTCGTTCATAATTTTCTATATCTTAATGTTTTTCAGCGGCGCCTTCTTGTAGTGCAGTTCGTTTGTTATGGTGTCATTCCTTCTTTTATCGTTATTAAGCTCTAACATCGGAAAATTGAATTTAAAAAAATAATGAGATAACATCACAATTCAAGAAGTCATTAGATTACTACTGCCCTTGCAGACTGTACAAAATAATTTTTTTCTTTATTTCGATACTTAATTTTAATTTACAGAATATATATATATATATATATATAATTCAAAACTTTTTTTTTTTAATTCAATTAATTATTATAAGACTTTATAGATGAATAGGATCAGCATTGCCAGTTTTCTAATTGTAAATGAGAAAAAACAAAAAACGTTTTTCTCATTTTTCATAGAAATATGACGCCGACCCTGCTTTTTATACTATATTTTATTTATATCACAGAAGTCATACTTCATATTAATATCAATATGCTATATATATATATATATATATATATATATATTATGAAAGACGAGTGAAATTATATTTTTTTGACGTAGTTTGAAACGACAACGAGAATAATATGATAAAAAATGATAGCCTGCTCTTTCCGTGACGCCTAAGTATGATACAGATTAACTCTAGAATTCAATTTTAAATACTAAATAAACCACAGATAACGTTTTTCTAAAGAGTCAACTCGCCAAGTCAGAATTGATATCACAATCTCTAACAAAATTTAATCGTAATTTCTGCGTCATCGTTAACTTACTTATGGTTTTGGTCACTATTTAGTGGTCTAGTAATAATTACGATTATGATTGAGTTATTGAAAATTATATGCTCCTTTTTTAAATTTACCATACAGTGTGTAATTCTAGTATCTATTTTTACAAGTTCCTCAGAGTGAATCATACTTCATAGAAGTTATTCTACTTAGTAATGCAGTATATTTATAAAGTGCTTGGAACTGAAAACTTGTAAATTTATCTTTTTTTTTTCATGTTAACGAAAAAGATTCCAAAAAAGAATCCTCTTTTGATTTTCTATTCCCTCCAATTTTATATTTTTAAAGATCTGGCCATATCACTAACCTTATGTTTCTTTTCGATTTTTTTCTAGTGTATCTTTAATATTTTTCTTTATCTAGATTATTTTTGTGGATAGTTAAACGTTTAAAGTTACATTTTTTTGTGTGTGAATATTATTGTATGGTGTTTTCTAAATCTTTTATAAATTCAGCAAAATAAAACATAGGTAAATTATAATTTTTTAAATTTATTTTAAGTTGCCCAGAAATATTCTGTAGGTTAAGTATGTTATTCCCAGTATGCCCATGTTATTGTTAAGTATGTTAAAACTTCCAAGTCGATAAACACGATGGAACATTCAAATCAACACTTAAGGCAATTTAATGGAAATTTTTTTATACGAATTCTAAAATATCTATTGAATTTTTATTAAAAGAGATTAAGCAAACTTTCTATTTTACATATATTTTAAATCGTAGTAAAGCGATGAAACGAATTCATTTCAACGGTAGAAAAAGAAATATTTTTCCAGTTCTTAGGAAGGATAGTTTTGTTAAAATTACTTTAAATTATTTTTGATTAAAATATGTTTTTCTATTAAGTTTATTCTAACCTATTTCGCCATTTTTCCAATATGGTGCGTATTATTTCGGTACCATCATGAAGTAAAATTATCAAAATTAATGTTTTAAATATCCGAGCTGCAAACAAATTACAACTTGAATCAAAAATCTTGTTTAAAAACCTTACTCTTAGTAGAAGTATAAACAAAAAATCTGTTCAAAGATATAATGAAAATTAATTTTATACTCGTATTCGCCATTGAAATTTTATAGATAATGCTTAGATGAGTATGAAAAAATATTTGAAGTATTATCGTTACGTTTATGTATAAAACATTAAAGTGTAAAAATAGGGATACTAAACGCATACCCTATTTATTATTTAACAACATAAGTTATTAAATAATGTTTTTTTTTTTTTAAATAGAATCTTTAAAAAAAACATCCAATTTGAATCGCTCAGTATCCTTAAAATTAGTGACTCTAAATCGCGGGGTCCTCAAAATTAATGAATCTCTCGTTAGCAAACTTTTATTTTATATCAAATCCATTTGCCGTTATTTTAATTAATATTAATATTACTTTTTTAACATAACATTGTCATTTAAAAAAATTACTAGCATTGATATAACAGAGTCCTTGATTCAATTTCTCTTATTGATGGAAATTTATGAATAGCAGATGCAAGGCATACTGTTCAGAGTAGTGAAGAGACTGAATCGGAGGGTAAAAACTGCGAGCAGTGTGTTTACCCTACACAGATACCCCGAGGTTATCCAGAACTGCCTGATTTAAAGATTCATTACTGAAAAAAGGAGTAACCCAAAGTATTAAATACGAAAAAAACAGTTAATTTTGTTTTTTCCGATCTTTAAAGTTTAGTATTTCAGAATTATAAGTAAGGAATGATATTGTAAATCAGTAGCAATCAAGAATCTTTTTTTTTTAATGGGGGAATTTATACTCTTACCATATTAATTAAAATTATCATAGAAATATATCTTCAAATTGCTTTTTCTTTATAATTATTAACTTAAATTTAATTCAACTCGGGATATATTTACTCACATAAAATTATTTATTAAATTAATGTTATTCATGTTTTTCTCATTTTTATCAAATTAAAGCGTTGTTGAATTTTTAATAGAAATCTTTGACGGTTAGTTTTAAAAATATACACAAGTACATAGCTTATAACCTAGGAGCGAAAATTTGCTTCTATGTTATAATTTTATTAAATAATTAATAATTTAATTTAATAATAAAATAATATAATAATTTTAATTTCATTAAAATAAATAAAAAATATATTATTAGGTGATATAACGTTCAAGAAATTGAAAATAACATAGATTTTATTTGAATTAAATGGTATAACAATTATAATTTTTTTTTTAATTTATTATGATTCATTTGTTAGTTCCAGAAAACAAATATACAACAGGTGAAGTAGATAAATGCGCAATTTTTTTTTTTATTTTGGAAAAAAGTGAAAAAAATAGATATTTGTGAAATTTCAACTACTTACATTCGTGACCTAATTTTTTTATCTTCTGTCTATGTTATTACTAAGTTGCACCGTTCTTTAATTAATAAAAAGAATAAGTTTGTATATTTTTATAGGCGATATATAGAAATATATAAACAAAAATAAGATGGCTTTTTTTTAAAACTAAGTTTAAAAGATATTTCGGTAGAGTAAATCGTAAGGTTGTATTTGTGTATGCGTATACGTATGTGTGTGCGTGTGAATGTGTTGTGTATTTTTGTGTGCGGTTGAGCGAGAGAGAAAAGCCGACCGTGTTAACACCCGTGTTACGAAGACGAATCGCTAGGGCCGGTCTTACCGTGAACGCCATCCTATAATGACTTAATGGATGTAGCGGGGTGTATTTTGTCGGGTACACGTGTCATTATCTCCCGCCAGTTTTGATTACTGTAATCAAATACAGTTTTCAATATTTGAATTTTGGGCGCGTGCCGTAGCACGATGCTCCACCGTACGTTCGGTCTCTGTGAGGCGCCAAAAACCATCATTTCGACCCCCGCATCGATGAGATGTCCGTTCTGTAGAGCATAGTCTCTCATTTACATGTGATAAACTATGATTATGTCGTAAACACATCTTATCCCATCCGTACGCCTCTACAATTATTATTCCGAGCCGTAAAAATCGCTTATCCGTTCCACCATCTAAAGAAAAAAAAAATTAAAACAATTTTGTCGTACTTTTCGTCGCTTTTTTCAACACCCATCTACATATACTCTAATTTGTTTCTTCTCTCGCTTTTTACCTGTCAACACGTTTAAAACTTTATTATAGTACTGTTTATAATTCCACACTTTAGTTCTTTGTTCCTTCGCATCTTTACGTACACAACAAATATACAATATTCCTCGGGGTATATGAAAATTACCTATATTTATTTTAAAGTTATTATTACTTCACGGCTCAAAGAATAAATAAGAAAATTACTGAAATTACAAATATTTATTGAATATAATTTATTTTAATGTCGGTTAAAAATAAAACTACGACATTTTCCATCCCTCGATTTTATTTATTCACGCGTTTCCTAAAACGTTTACAAATATTACTTTAGAATTCTAATAACAACTTACGTTATCGTAAAGGTCGGGAATAAACCGACAGAAGTACTTATATCTTGAACGTAAAATATAATAGGCCGAGGTAAATTTTTTTCTGTAAAATGTTTCTTTGAATAATATAAGCCGACTTTTAACATATATTTGAAAAAGAAAAACTATTACTTATGTATTTTAAAATTTATACATACTCGTATATAATTTCCCTCTAATATTTATACTTATTTCATGATGAATATCGATTAATCTAATAAATGTAAATGAATTTCAATTGTTATATTAAATTTTTTAAGGAAATTAACTGGAGATTACTTCGTACACAATTTCTATGCTTAGAAACGATTAACCTTAAAAAACCATTCTTGTTAAATAATTTATAAGATAAAAACCGGTATAACTTGTTAAAAATTTATTTTATGACAGATAAAAATGATATCTACAGAAAAGTGATCTAAACTGGTAATTTTTATAATGAAAAATTCATTAAAATTTCTATAAGCTTCAAAAAATTAAAAAAGATGTGACTGAAACTTTCAAAAGAATTCTTTTTATCGGTCCACTTAAGTAACTGGTTTGATAAAACTCAACGTATATTTCCGTTTTGTATCTATTTTTTAATCGCATCGCTATTAATTAAATAATATTTTGTACACTTCTAAATTAAATGATGGTTGGGTTTCGATTAACCACACATTTCAGGAATGTCGAATTGAGACTGTACAAGACTCCACTCATATATATCATCTTTATTCATCCTCTGAAGTAATATCTGACCGGTAATTCCCAGAGGCTAAACAGAAAAAGAAAGAAAAATATACGTTATATTAATTTACTGTGCTGCAAATTTCAAAATTAAGTTTCCATATTACTATATACTAATACTGGAGATCCCAAAAAAATTGTCCGATAACTTTTATTTATCTTTACAAGATTCTAATACTTCTTCCCATTTACACCTTTATAATTTAATCAAATTTCCTGATTTTCGTTTTTTTTATAAAAATAAAATTCAAACGATTCTGTTCTTTATCATTCTAGTTTTCCTGTGTTTCGCTTTCCATTTTTACAGAATATTTTTGCCGACCTTCGCGGCGAAATGAAAGCGTTTTTGTCGTTAATTGGAAGGTTATGGGATCAGATTTCAGTCAAAGTTGAGATTTTTCACTCGCTACAAAATGTATCTCTCACTAACAGTAACTGTATCGCTGAACAGATTTCTACCTATAGTCAAATTAAATAAATAAAAAAATTAATTAAAATATTCGTGCTTCTACTTTGTAAATGTATAAGTATATTTAATCGTAGTAGATTTATTATCAGCTTGGCGTAAACTTAATTGTGGGAAACTACCACCTATTGCTTCTGCATATTACCACCTATGAGCAATGCGCGTTATTATATTTATATGTAATCTACGTACTCATTTTTTCGTATTTCGTTCTCTTAACGAAGAAAATAAGTAAATATCTTTGCATTCACCCCCTTCCCCTGAGGATATACCTAAGAGGTTCAACTTTAGTTTTTTTTTTAAGTGCGCTCTATTTATGTTACTTCATTAAAGGTTACTATGAAAAAATAGATATATAAACATATTTAATAAAAATGTAATGAAATCGTAGTTTTATAATTATTTATGATTAGAATTTCATGCGTTATAAACGCACTTTTTTCCGCCGAACATTTCAAACCAGATTAATGAAAGTGTAATTTATATATACTATAATTCAATTTTCATCACTTAAACAGTATTAATTTCGTACGGGTTAATTATTTATACTCTTAAGAAAATTTATATATTATTTTTAATTAAATTGTTACGTAATTGAAATTTGTACATGTACTAGTATGATGAAATGTTAATCTCGTTTCGTATGAAATATTTATGAATAAAAAAGTATATTCAAATCGTTTTGTATTTCCTTTTAAATTCTTTGCAAATCTGGTCGGTAGAAAGCCAGTTTTATTGAAAATCTATAAATCTTATTAAGTCGCTTAAAAAACAAACAGATACCGTCGTCTGTCGGCCGGTCTGGATTTGGAGACAAGTTAAAATTCCAAAGAAACAAAGGTCAGGAAATCATATATCCAGTTCAGAAAAAATAAAAAGTAAATAAAAGAAAACGAATAAATAAATAAAAAATTAAATAAATTTATACTCATTACCAATCTATTTAATGTTATTTAGTGATATTAGCTTATACTACGTCAGTTAAACCTAGAAGTGAAATATTTTACCATAAATTTTGTAATTCAGTACATAGTAACTCGAAGGTAAATAAAAATAAAAAAGTATTATATGATTTTTTGCAGTTTATGTTTTTAAATAATATTCTACTACGATAGGTATTTTTTATTTATTCATAGCTACATTTTTAAGATAATTTTATTTATATATATATATTTGTGTGTGTGTGTGTGTGTGTGTGTGTGTGTGTGTGTGTGTGTGTGTGTGTGTGTGTGTGTGTGTGTGTGTGTGTGTGTGTGTGTGTGTGTGTGTGTGTGTGTGTGTGTGTGTGTGTGTGTGTGTGTGTGTGTGTGTGTGTGTGTGTGTGTGTGTGTGTGTGTGTGTGTGTGTGTGTGAGTATAGTTAATGTTAGAAGCATTCATTAGCTTACGATATCTGTATTATTGTAATAAATTCTAGTACAGTTGCTATTATAAAATTATGAATTTGCATTTTAAATTTAAAGATATCAAGGGATAGTTTTTTCGACTTATCGAAGAAAAGTACGGTATTACCCTCGATTGCAGTTGGTGAGGGGGTGGGATGAAAATTAGTTTTCTTTACATTTTGAAGTGAATACGAAAATACCATTTACTTACATTGGGGTTACCTTATATATATAAGCCTATATATAAACTTTTGTGGTTTGAAAATTTCCAAAACTACGGAATCAATTTCATTGAAATTTAGATATGCTGTAGTAATGTATCTGAAGTTGTGCATGTAAAAATTTGATGAAGATTGGTTGAGTCGTTCTTGAGTTGCGCTCAGTTAATGGTCCAGTTTTATTGACTGAGTAATGGTGCATTTTTCATAGCGTTTATGCAATGAATAGTGGTGAGTGAGTTGAAACTTGATGCTTGTTCTCTAGGATTTGCTGGTTATTCGAACTTATGTAGTGCGATCTTCTTGCACAGAACTTTGTTATTGTTACTATATTTTATAATCCGATTGAACAAATATACATGTTGAATATTTGATCCGAGATGATTATAATCGGTATCCATCTAAAGGTTATAAAATTTATTATTAAAAATAATAATTACTAAAATAACCCGTGAAATATTTACACCATTCTTGATGTTTCATGATTGCCAAGAGAAAAAAACTTCAAAATGTTTAAGTTTTCTAGCCTACTTTAATATTTTGCGCTGAACCTTTTCATATCTTTGAGACTAAATTTGATGGTTCTATTTATTTTTCTTGTAATTTTGTCAATAAATTATAGAATTGTAAGGTGGTATTAACTTCTAAATGACTGATATTTTAAGTAATGGGAAATGACGAATTTTTTATAAATAAATAAATAACTTCATACCGCAAAATTAACTTTTGCTGTCTAAATTATGTTATTTCATTTAAATGATTCCGATTGAAAATCTAATAGATCATTTTCCCAAAGCTGAATGTCGTTTAATAAAATGGTATTAGTAAAGAAACCGATATTACAGGAAAATAACCCTTGTTTAGTTTAATATTTTTTATTTATTTCGATTACAGAATATTTAAAAAATCAGCAAAAAAAAGTGAATCTTTCAGGAAAGATTTCGTTTGGGTGGTTAAAAATATTTTGAAGAGTTAATCAATGTAGCAGTACAATAAACGAATGAATGAGTTTCTTTTTCTTGATAGACTATTTGAAAAACAAATTGAAAATTTTAACTTTTTATAACATTTTTAAGACACTTAAAATTAAACATTTTTCTAAAATGATTTTAACTTTAAAATTATTTTTAAAAATCTGATGTGACATCCCATGACTTCCTTGTACGCGTATTGAATTACATAGACACATTTTTTTAAAACGAAAAGTACATAAAATTTATTTCACTAATTACTTCTGACTTTTTTCATTTTTTTTTGTTGTAATTATTGAATTATTATTTATTGTTAAAATTTGTTTATAATCAGTGGTTAATAATTATTAATAAATCAATATACTTAAATTTAAAAAAAAATTAAAAAAAAGAATTGAAGTCGGATTCGAACCGATGTACCTTCTCCTTGTAAGATACAAATATTGCATTAATTAAAGTTTTATTTGGCTATAACTCTGGAACCAATGATAATAAGTACCACTTATGATATATCGTTGAAAAGCTCTCAGTGAGGGCTTATTGCTGGAATTAAGAAAATGTCCAAAATCCAGATGTTTTGGATTTTGACCTTTGTTGATATTTTTGGTTTAGTCGATTTCAATCAAAAGGGAAGGTTATGTGAGATACATACGTACGTACAGGCGTCACGCCGAAACTAGTCAAAATGGATTCAGGGATGGTCAAAATGGATGTTTCCGTTGAAATCTGAAAACCGAAATTTTTCGCGATTACAATACTTCCATTACTTCGTACAAGGCAGTAAAAATTTAGTAATTATATTTATTTTATTGTAATTATTATTTTTCAATAATCATATTCTTCGAAAACATTCTTTTGAATTTTGCTTTGATTCTTCTTTTGAAAATACTCGTGTAGAACTAAAAATTATATTTTTAGAGATTTAAAGACCAACTCTTTTTTATTCGTATACACATGTTGCAGTTTATCAAATTAATGAAACTTCTTCTGAACTGAAAGATTTAACGACTTTTTCCTGTTAACGAGACGAAGAAATAAAAACAATGGTGTTCACACACTCTTTATACTCGTTAATCTTTCAAAATCGGTCTAATAGACTTATTACATACTCTGCATGTAGTTTGTTTTTCCTAGTCGGTGTATTATTCTTATTATTAGTTTAGCTACCCTTCTTAGCGTATAAAAAAGATTTAAAAAAACAATCCATTTCTTTTAAACATTACAAAATGTTTTTATATCAAAAAAACTACAATTAACCCACTTACACTCTTTTATTTAAAATATAAGTGTTTCTTTTGTTTCATCTTAATAAGAAAAGATGTAATGTTTTTACCTTCCCATGTAGTTTGTTTTTACAGTGAGAAAAATTGCATTAACTATTCTTGTTCTATACTGTTACCAGATTTTATAATTTTTATTAATAAATCAATATACTTAAATTAGAAAAAAGGGTAAAAAAAAAGGAAATGAAGTCGCATTCGAACCGATGTACCTCCTCCTTGTAATCTCGTTTCAAAACAAGATTTAAAAAAATTAAAATTACTTATATAAGTATATACATATATATATATATTTATATATATATATATATATATATATATATAACACCTACCATCACACAACACACAAAGAATGTAACTCGACGTAATTTCAGGATCGAAAAATATATCATTTTTTGTTTAAATATTACTGTTTGAAGCATTTTTTTCTTCTGCGCTATTCGGGAAATTTAATTTTGTTTATTTAATATAAACAAAACTTCGACATCGTGGTTCAGAGAAACAGAATTAAGTTTGAGATTTTTTTGTTTCTTAAAGTTTAAGTTTACTATAATCCATAGGATTGGTCTGTGATAAATCACCTGTTTAAAAGGCGATTTTCGATGTCGGAGGTTCTGAGGTTCAAATCCTAATAAAAGTAAAATTACTTTTACGTGGATTTGAATACTAGTCAGTGAATACAGGTGTTCTGTAGTGGTTGGAGTTCAATTAACCATAGATTTCAGGAATTGTTGACCTAAGTATGTAAAATACCTTATTTACATATCATGTATCATCCTCAGGTCACTGAAAAAAGAATGTAATTTTTCCGATTGATTTAAATGAAAGCATTAGCTTATGGTAACGTTATGCGCATTTTGTTTTATTTCGATATCATGCTCTAAAAGAAACTGTAAACTACCATACTATAAAGTAATCTTTTTTCCATAGAATAAAATGAATAATCTTAAATAATCTCGGATTTTATGCAAAAAAAAATTGTAATATATATATTTTTTTTAATTAACAAAGTTTTTTAAGTTATCAACTATTTACGCAACTACGTTGAGCGTCCACTTTTTTTAAACTTAACTCGTCAGTCTTTCTTCAGTTAAATGAAACAAAAGTTTTTAAGAAGCAAAGAAACGGAGTTTCAGTAAGTTTTTTCCTGAGTAATTTGGAAATGAGCTCATGAGCGAGTTTTTCGGTTTTTTTCTCAGTCGATTGTTACGATGTTATATATGACTTTCTAGTATTTTTGTTTTCAATCCCTCAAGAGCAGGATTCAATGTTTTATTTTACTTGACCCATTACGATAAAATTTATTTCTACTTCGGAGGACATTTAAAAATTACACGATTCAACTGATTTCTTAGCAAAATTTCTTCCGCTAAATGATCATTTTTATCTTCTTTTCTAGTGACATTTTACCCCTTCCAAGGTTTTCCATTATCGACTTCTAAATTTTTCGACCTATTATTTTATCCATTAGATAATCTTAATCGTATAATTAAAACCATTAATGGTATAAAAGTCCTGACCGCGTAACGTGTACAATTTAAATTGTAAATTATGTAATTTAAAAAATATAAGTTCTAAAAAATTGAAAAGGTACGTTTTACAGATATGATTTTAATTTTAGAGAGATTCAGTTTTAATAACATTATCCTTTAATTATAAAGTTTAATCTAACATCAAATTAAACACAAAAATAACTATTAGGCCTGTCTTACCATTTTATCACTTAAAATAAGATTTAGGTTAAATTTAACAAAAAAAGGTACAAAATGATAATGATATGCGCTTTAGTATTCTATTTGTATCACTTGAGGAAGGTACTGTACCGAAACAGCTGTTGTGACGTTTTAAATAATTTGGGAAAAATAAAAAAAAACATATTTGTTTATTTTCTTTTATTATAATGGGTTTTCATCAAGTAACGGCTTCATCCATCGATTATAAAATATTATCTTGCACCTACACAGTAAAAGCAAACGAAGGAAAGCAAGCTATAGATCTAAATTTATTTTATTTTTTTAATTCTTTAACAGAATTAAAAGCATCCGCGATGAGATTTTGTGAAAGCAAAAATCAAAATAAATATGTAATATTTAAAATTTCAGTGATCGGTGATATTTTACTATATAATTTTATTTGTGAATATTTCCTTAATCTAACTTGAATGGATTGGACTCATCCTTTTCTTGTATTATAAAGGTAATTGTTTTGGAATAATTTTTCCTAACGTATTAAACTAATAAACAAATACGCAGTTAAACGTCAGTAAGGAAATATTTATGATTTTCTGCAGTTTAAGATTTTATTTGAGTTTTATTATTCGATATGATTATTATTTTATGATTTACGACATAACTTAATTTTTTCTCATTCACCCTTCCTTCATCCTGTTTTTGAACCTACCTCTCAGTTTGTATGAGTTTTTCAACAAATAAGCAATAATAATGCGAATCATGGGAATGAAGTTTTTGTAAAAAAAAAAATAATGATTTTTTTAATAATAACATTTACTCATTATTTTTAAATCCTTCCTATATACTTCTTCTTTTACAGTTTCATTAATTTTTCTTGCAACTACTGTGAAATTCTTTACATTTCTTATTAATCGATTAGGCTACATTTAAAATAGATTAAAAGACAAGTTGTAATAAAAAATATGGTATTATCAAAAAAAGATTTTTAAAAAATTAAATTTTACTCTAACATATATTTTTTCATAACGATTAAACTTGTTATTTTTTTATTTATTTCCGTAAATTTCTCGCGAATAAAATGTTATCCTGATGATACGTAAGCGTATAATTATTATCTCGTAATGAAACGATCAGATGCAGACTTAGATTAGCGCTTTGACCGGATAGAAGAAAGATAGACCGGAATTCAGCGATAATTATCTGTACATTTGTTTTTATTTTATCCCTCGGAATACACCGCTGCTGTTATGTTATAGGGGTGACCGACTTGAAACCATGACAGTCGCATTTTACCGGCCTTGTTTTTGTCACAGTGCCTCTGCTTGTACTAAAGAAACCTGGTTTTTTGTTCTTCATTCGAGTTATATCGAATTCGTTAGTACATTTTTCGATTCGGTTTAGCGATTCTCGGAATGTCGTAAGACACGTAAGACTAGGTCTACTGTCTACCGTCTACTGTGACATCGTGATATATAGACCGGACTCGAGGCTCCTTGGCACCGACTCCGACTCACCGCGCGCGTATATTCGGCCCGATGATAATATTATTAATATATTCAAGATTTATTTAAAGAGAAAGACAAAGAGATCTCCACGTCCACTATTTTCATCTTGTTCGTTCCGTCTCACTTTTCCTTTCATCACCCTCGTTCTTATTTTATACCGACTGCTACCGGCCATTTTGCAAAAGCAACGGTCGGCTACTAGCGTAACACAGAGTCGTTATTCGTTTTTTTTTGTAAGATTATGTTAAACTATTATATCGGTGACCTTTCTATACGATCTGTTTTAACATTCGTCCGCTAACGTACTAAAATAAAGAAAACTTGTACTTTTATAAATCTACCGCATATTTATTATCCCGTTATTTATATTTTTCCCCGAATTCTGTATATTATTTATTATTATAATTCGTTCGCCGATCAGATTATTTCATTGAGAAAATGCTCGGCTTCTTTCGTAGCCGAGCAATTCTTTCATAGATATAACATTACTTATATCTATGAAATAAAAAGCGACGTATGAAAACGTAGTTAACAGCAACTACCGGAACTATTGTTGCACATGTAAATTACTAACGTCGTACAAAAATTATTCGGTATAAAATTTAAAATTGAGGTCATTATTTGTCTTTGAAATACGCTTTTTAAAGGCAAGATAAAATTCGGTATTAATAATTAATGTAAAATTTAATTCCGTTAAAATGACTATTTCAAGTACTTTAATTTATTAATAACAGTTGAAACGTAACGGTAACACTCACGATGAATATGACAATATTCGTTTTCTTTTCAAAAGAATTTGTAACCGAAAAGTTCAAACTAGGACACACGTGTATAATTCTGTGATGTAGATAGTCGAAAAATATTTTAAAATCAATATGTCAAACTGAAAGTGAACTATCTTTATTATTTTTTGGAAACATTTAGTACAGTACAAATAAAATATTTTGTTCTGAGTCTGCGCATCACGAACGTACCCTTTCAAAATAATTTTCAGTAAAACTGAAAACTTTGTTTAAAAACAATAAACATAGTTATTTTATCCTCCAGAAAAGAAAATGTAGAAACAGAAACAAATGAAAACCCCAGAAGACATTACTTAGAAGCTTACGTAATAGCACACCCGCAAAAATAATAACTGAATGTAGGTGTGAAAAAATCCCCGCTTCAAAATCAAAAAATGTACTTTTAAATTCACCAAAAAAATGTAGTTGGAAAACGAAAAATAAATTAAAAATTATTTATTTATTGAAAATAAGAATTTCTTCAAATATATTTGTATTTAAAATGAATGTAATCCGGTCAAGAATATTAAGAGCTACAATTTTTATTGATTGTATAACACGTTTCCCTTAGAACATCGAAAATTCTGAATACCGGCTTAAATACTATTAACAGGCGATACAGTTCTGCGTGTAATACATAAATGCTTTTACAGTGAACAGGAAATCAATTTACCATTTTTAAAGAATTTTTTTTAATTAATGTTTTTTTTTCCTGTAATTCTACAAATACCATTCATCTAACATCGTATTAATATTAATGCGTTGAATTGCTAAAAAGGAAACTAGCAAACCCGTACTAGTATAAATAAGTCTGCAAATGAAAGATGTATTTTTAAAAACTTATCTAATGTTTTGAATATTTATTAGAAAAACACTTTATGTTTTTATTATTTTAATAGGAAAAACGTTTAAAAAACTTTCAGCAAATTTGATCGATTTTTGTAGAAGGTGCTTATTACTATGCTTTATAACTGCACTTATTTAATCGCTTAAATCCGATGATTATATATAATAATTAGAATAATGACGAGTGATTAGATTTAAATACATATGAACTGAAATTAATCACTTTTGTTCGTGTGTTGACTTTGAATAGAAAGTTGATGGCTAAGCGTTTTGATACTACTCAAAATTTTTGAGATATTTTTCACTTTTTGAGGCAATTTCTTAAATTATCGATGAACCTTTAAGATAAACGTATAAGTTCGTTGTTATAACGTACCACGTAAGTGTTTTGAATTAAAACATAAAAATTATAAATTAACACTAATCCTTTTTTTTTTGTATTTAATAAAGCTATACTTTTATGAATATTTTAATAATTAATATTTCTAGGCGGATATACTCCCTATTCACTCAACACATAATTCATTACATTAAACATAAAGCGAAATATCTCTTGTAATAAACGTATTTATTGGTAATTAATTCCATTTATATATTAGATTTATTTTTCTCAGTTTATCCTATTATGTTCATTATTTAATTTTATAATTTTTTGAGATTATTTTTTTCTTATCTAATTTTTTATTACCACGACATCAATTTATTATATTGTACATTTATCTAATTAATTTTTTTTTTCAAGTCCTAACTTAAAAAAAATCGGTACCAGTCTATAAAATGTTACAATATTAAATAAATATTAAAAATTAAAAAACACTGCTGAGAAACATTGCTCTTTTATATAGGATTATTAGTAAAATAGGATAATTGAAGAGCGTGTGGGTGACAATTTTCTATAGACTATAGTATAATTTTTTTTTTTCAAATTTTTTAAATTTATTTAAATATATATATATATATATATTTATATAGCCAGCCTATGAGACTCCCGGTAACGTAAGGATGCCAACACAAGGTCATTTATCTAAATCGGTTCAGCCGTTAAGCTGCTGTGCTGGAACAAACATATATACATACATACATCCTAAATGCATTACAATCTTTTTGGACAGTCGTGTAATAAAAAAAAAAACTTAAATTATTTATTTTCCCTTAAAATTCTATACTCACTACTTGTAATACAAATACTTCGCTTGGAATTTTATGTTATGCTAGAATATACTGTCGTTATCATTTCGTCATAGTAATGAGAGATATTCTGTTCCTGTTGATGTTTCATATTACTTTCCTTCCATCATAGCTGTAGAGCTATGCTGCAAGAAAGAAAGTACGGTAATCAGTCAAAAATGGGGAATGGATTTCATAACTTAGGAACCCCAAAAATTAAAAAAGTGGGGGTAATGTTCGTACGTACATATGTTCGTATGTACGCGTGTTGGCATATTTGAAGCTGAATAATTTTTGACTGGATAAACCGATTTTGTTGAAATTTTGTACAGAGACTTGTATATACGGGGCAATTTTTTGGTAACACTATCTTCAGGGTCTGGAAAGCATTTTTGGCGTCAATTTTCTCAAAATTTTGTAGTCATATCCCCACTTTATATTAAGCTCAGTACATGCGTGCGTGATTATCTCACCATTTTTTAAAAAACTTTGCACCAAAATTCCCCCTTCCCCAAAAATCGAAAAGAGTTATCTTTTTATTTATTGTATACTTTTTAACCAATTTTTTTTTAATGGCTTCCTAGGCGTAGCAGTAGTGCAAGCGACCGAAAAAAAATATTTTGTCAATGGAAGAGCTGATTAAGATTAAAAAATTTCGATTTTTTGAATTTTTTTTGTTTATTTAAACTTTTAATATTATTAAAGTTGAAATAATAAACGTTTAGTATAAATATTCAATAAAATTTCATCATAACTCATCCCCATCCCCAAAAAATAAATATTAAGTAACTTTTTATTAGTTGTATATTTTTTAGAGGAATTTCTTTAACTTTCTTCCATTTTACACAGTAACGTAGAAAAATCAAAAAAAAATTTCTTTGAAGTTGATTTTCAGGTGGAGAAGCAAAAAAGAATAAAAAATACCGATTTTTTGTAATTTTAACAAATTTTTTGGTTGGTAAAACATATATTGATAATTTACAATGAAAACTTCTTCATAAATTACCCCCATCCCAAAAAAGAAGTCTTAGGTAACTTTAATCATGTATTTTTCCGCTACATAACAATAAATAACCAATGCCAGAAAAGTATCACTACTTTGTTGTCAGCTTTTATTTTATAAATCAGAAAGACATGGGTTAATACCTGATCTCGAAAAATGCATTTGATTAATATTATGCTTTTCTATTCAGTACACCAACATTATGAGTTTTAGTTTCGGATATTTTACATTGTTCATACCTTTTTGTGCGCGCGCGCGCTCGCGCGCGCGTGTGTGTGTAAAATTACGACATTGATTACTGCTTTCAATATTGTATGTCAATTCCCCTTATTGATTGAAGACCGTTTGTATGTACTGTCTACATTCATATTGCTTACCTCGAATGAGCAGACATTTTGATTGCCCGTTCCAGGAATTGTGAACGTGAATAGAGTGTAGTTTAGCCAAAGTTACTTTTTCAAAGAGTAAAGATGTTCATTAGATAGTCCCTGTAATAAACAGAGAAGTTATCACTTTTGAGTTTAATATCCCCTACATTTCAAAGGGTTTTGTATGGTGATATAAAATAGTACATTCGGCTAATAGAACAAATCGACCAAAAATCACTTCACTTCTCACTTTCGAAATAAATTGTGTCATCAAATTTTTTTTTTGTGTTCGAGAATGGCTATGCAGTTTATGTTTGAGACTGACATCTCATGTCAAGTCGCCTGTAACTGTTCGGTTATGGCGTATAATATGCATTCTTGTACACGTTAATATAAAAGTTACGATTTATGCAACAATAGAAACGCCCGAACGTTGAAAAAGACTGCTAAAAATGTTTAAAAAAAGTGAAGTTCAGACTTTAACAAAAATAATCTACCGTTAAGATTAAAAGTAATTTTTCGAGTATCTTACCGCTTGCATTTATAAATAATAAATCGATGAGTTCAGAGTTTTGATAGAGTGAAAAATTTCAGTTTACTTCATTGAATTTTAGCGATACTACTACTATTTGATTTTGGTAACGTAAAAGTTTATCGTATTTCTTAAGTGAAATTATCATTGGATTGCCGGTACTAGTTTTAATAATTAATTTTATTTCAGTCATTAGAATACTACAATTGTCTTATATTTATAATTTTGCACATTAAAAGAAACTGGGTAGCATTGTAATAGGTGGCTACCGTTAAATAAAGATGATTTTTTCCTTGAAAAATTTATATAAGTGGTCATGATTTTCTATTACTTACCCGTTAAATAGTATATATCATGCTACATGCAAATATTAAAATAAGACTCGAACTACATGATTAAATGACTGAGAGTTTTAGATAACGAAATATTTAAAATAAATTTCATGGGAACTTAACTTTATTATGTAGGTCTGCAAAACGCACTTTCTCTTTTTGTCTCATCACGAAAAGATTTTTTATTGCATTTTATTTGGTAGATTACACTGACGAACTTAAAAGATTGTTTTTGTTATTTTTTATGATTTTTTTTACAAATTTTCTTTGAGCATACCACGTTTACTTATATCGCAATTGTCTACTTATATCGCAATGTTATAATAGTAATAATAGTACAACGCTGTTTACAGTAAGTTCTGCTATATTACTTAAACATTAAAAAAAACTAATAAAAATGTTAAAGAAACTTGTTCACTGGCCCTATATTTTTCTATCTTAGATTATGTCAGCATTGTAATTGTAACTATATATAAATTCAAGGTTAGGCTGTAATGTAAGAATTGTTAGTGTGAACACACCGTACAGGTACAACTTCCCTATTTGTACTTGCCTTTATAAATTCCATCCTTAACAGACTCGTTTAAGAATTCAATCAATAATTTTCTATCTGCATCACGAAATTTAGATATTCATTTATTATGGGTATTTTTCGTTTTTTTATTCGACTAAAATACCATTATATTAATTACGTTGTCCTTTAGTTTAATTACAGCGAAAGAGATTAAATTCTTTTTTTTAATAATTAATCTGAAAAGCTATGCGACTTAATGAGTTCTTGTCGATTTACTAAAGGAAATAAAGCAACAATACTCTTCGTTTTAAGAAATAGATATAGTATATAAAAACCGCTTTACACGACATGCAAGATTTTTCAATTTATAAAAAAAAATTATAAAATTTTTTGCAGTCATATTTCATTATTGTATGAGCTACAAGACGTAATTCTCTCATATACTTATCTAATAGTATTTAACATCTCGTGTCTTGCACACATATATAGTAATTACAACTTCGTAGGGTGTTTTCCTTGAACACAATTATTATTACAGAATTTTGTACTAAAATAAAACTTTGATTTTATCGTCTTTCGGATTTTAATAAATCTACTTTGGTCTCGGATTATTCATGGGTTTCTTATTACTAAAAGAAGATTCCGCAACAAAGGTAGAGAATTATGTGTTAATAATTTCTTTTAACCCTAAGTATTCCACAACGTTCAAAGTCTGAAACGTGTGTGATTCCTGAAAGTGTTGCATAAAACTTAGGAATTTTGCATTAAAAGTCACATGATAGAGATTAATTCGGTACGGTTTAAAATTAATGGTTTATCAAATAAAAACAGTTTTATTTGCGTAAAAATATTAATTGTTCAAATATATAAAATACTATAATAAAATTGATTTAAATTTAAAAACGTTTATATTGTCATTCAAAAAAACAATAAGTTTAGTTATTAAAAACATATACTTCATGAGTAAGTGATAAGTTTTATTACACTTAGCTCTTTAATACATCTACCCGGTATTGAAATATGATGTACGACACTGCATTGTTTAAGTCCGCCGATATTTTGCAGTCGGCTTTTACAGCCACCTGTCACCCCTATATTTTTTTTTAATCGGGTTATTACCTTTTTTGAAAATATTTTACTTCATTATTCAATAAAAAAGAAAGTATATTTTTTATGAATACGTCTAAATATTTCCCGTTATATTATTATATTTTGTAATTTAATAATTTATATTAAAATTCTATTTCAAATTAGCAACACATAGACTTTATATATATATATATAGACTTTATTTATTTATATAATTTCACTTCTTTGTAGGTTTAGGACCTAATGTCCTGGAAATCATAATGACGTAATTTCAAATTAACAGAAGTGGTATAGAGATATTTTTAATTATGACAATTCGCTTTTTATTATATTAAAATAATCTTTATATTCTACAGTAAACGTTATTGATTAGTTTGCTATTTTTCAATGACCGTAAATCAAATCTAAATAATCTTTTTCAATAATGTTAATTAGTAAAATTTATCGATCTGTTATGTGGTAGATAAATTCGGTTTGGGCCGTGAACAGTGGCTTTTTCAGTCCTAATTTATGATCGCTGCTAGAATAAAATTTATTTTTCAACTCTTGAACGGTGATTTTAATAAAAAATCATTTCTTTTCTTTTCTTTTCTGTTCTTTTACTTTTTAGGATTCTGTTAATTTTTTTTTTGCAGGTAAAAAGATTAAAGTCTTTTTACATGAATCCATGTAGTGCTCTATGCTCTAAAAGGTTTTTTCTGTAACTTGAAGAATAATATAATGCTTGTTTGTTTGTTAGTCTTAAGAAAAAAAAATACCACTTCTATTCAAGAAATGGTATTCTTAGCCAAGAAATACCATTTTCTTGTCCAAGAAATACCATTTTCTTGTCCAATTGTTTGAATTGTGTAATTATTCTACCTTTGAGAATGAATAAATCATTAGTGTTATTATTTTCTATTATAATTATTTTATAGGAAGTACTTTAAAGTCTCTACATACATTTTAACATGGATCTTCGTCGATTTTAAAAATGTTTTACGGTTTCTAAATAGTTATCTATTTTTCTATAGGATTCTATTTTCAACTTTATTTTGGGTGAATATTTTACAAAGTATTTTATAACATTATATATGCCAATTGCCGGAGAAATTTTAATTTACTCGGTTGCAAGGTTTACGTAAAATACTCACCGTGATCGCTGTTTCAACCTACTAAACAGTTTATAAAAGTTTATTTTAATAATATGAAAAACATTAAGTTGATTCAATTTTAATTCTACAATAATTTATCCATTTCAGATCGTTTATCTTCAAGACAAGATAATCAGAAATGAAAAAAAAATACAAAAAAAATATTTTATTTTTTAAATTAATCTAATAATTTAATTGGACGTTTCCGTTGTTAGGAAGTTCACAAATTAATTTTTACTTCTGAAATTGTGAACATGCCTTTGTGAAATTCTTAGGATAATGTGCAATTCGTATTCAGTATTGCAAATGTTAGCTCTAATTGCAAAATACTTATTTTATTTGTAATTTAGTTTTTTTTTCTACAACATTAATATTAACCATCTCACTCGTTCTTTATATTAATATTTAATTATTTACTTCGGTAAGTTTATTCACATTTATAATATATATTTACAAATATTTATATATAGGTACACGCCAGCGCGTGTTAGGTACGTATTTTAATACACATAAATTCAAGGAGGCATGAATTCTATAATATTGTGTACAATTCAAAGAAAAAAATAGCATTACTACTGTATGCATTATTGTCACCACATAAATAAAATCGGGTGGGGATTATATTACTTCCCTGTAAGTTCCATTGCCTTATATATATATATATATATATATATATATATATACAGAGTTATTAAACAAAAATTGTGACTGAACATTAAACTTTACATCAGAGCGGGAGTAATAGTGTACAAGGCAAATCGAGCTGGCGATGGCACAGTCGAATAGATGGATGGTTTTTAATTTTTTCTATTGATTTAGAAACATTTTCTGTAAATGAGGAAAAACTTTTATTATTCTTAAGTTATTCTTTTTCTTTATTTGAATACTAGATCGTGGATACCGGTGTTCTTTGGTGGTTGGGTTTCAATTAACCACACATCTCAGGAATGGTCGAACTGAGAATGTACAAGACTACACTTCATTTACACTCATACATATCATCCTCATTCATCCTCTGAAGTATTATCTGAACGGTAGTTACCGGAGGCTAAACAGAAAAAAAAAGAAGAAAAAAATGATACTTTTTCAACTTAATATACATTAAATGAAAATAAATTATTATAATTTTTTTTTTTACGAATAACTTTAATGATTAAGTATCTATTGCTGTTTAATCTAAACAACGAATCATATCTGTATATTGTAAAGTTAAATGTTCATTTAATATCTAATAGTAATTTCAAATAAACATTTAAAAGCCGTACGATTCGCTTAATTAAAAATTGTTTCTATTAAAATAAATCTATAACAGTTAAATATTTATTAATGTATTAAGTAAATATTAATTATTATATTAAACAAATAAATTATTTAATGTTTATTTGCTGTTGTATTATTATGTAAATAGAATACTTTTTACATTTAAAAAGGTAGTACAAAAAATTCTTTAGTAAAAATCAATATTTATAGTTTTTGAATATTATCTTACACAGTTTATCCTAAAATGTAAATGCCATTCTAGATACTTCATTAACATGAAGCATAAGGATTAATTCAGGTAATTCAATTATGAGTATATATAAGAAAATTTTCATATTATTTCCGCATTATTGATTTCTGTCGCTGAGTATGAAAACGATTGAATTAATAAAAAGCCTTTACAATTATACAGACAACTTACAGTCACATACATTATACACTGTTTTGTGTGTGTGTATATATATATATATATATATATACATATATATGCAATATGTTATAAACGCTCTTTTTGAAGGATAAATTTGTCAATTATTTTCAACATCCTTCACTACACTTACGAAGAAAAAAAACTAGTATCTATTTATTAATTACATCAGTGACCTCAGTAACTAAATATTTACTGGATTTTTCTATCAAGAAGAATAAAAATCCACCATAATAATAACTAGTTTGTTTATTAAATACAATACATTTTTAAAAAATATTAAATTTTATATAAAAAAAAAAACTTTAATTCTTTTTGTTACGTAATTTATATGAACTGTTAAGCGACTCAAACAAGCAGACTCTAAAATAATCTTCTTAATCTACCACATTTTAATACTGATTTAAAATTAATGATATTAATTTTATCAAGGATATAAAGATCAATTTTATCAATAATGTCTTAAAAATTTAGTGAACAGATAAAATACTTTGATATTTTCTTTAGCTTAAAACATGCACTCCACAGCGAGATATTATACAAACAATAAGATAGTACAACGTGCAATAATTATCTTCAATAAGCGTCTGCTTAAATTAATATATAAATGTGTATACTTAAAAAAGCCATACGGCTTTGGATATCAACAACGTATATATATATATATATATATATATATAAACACACACACACACTTCTCCTTTGAAACTCAGAGTTACAACTAAGTACAGACATAATACTATCGGAAAATGTTTGTAACTGTAGATGATTTAAGGCTTCTCTATTGTAATCACTGAAAGCTATGTAAATATCAGTGTATGATATCAATGATAGTAGTGTAAGATAGAATGTAAATATTAAAGGGTGATCCTTTTATCTTTTTTTTTAATGTACAAAAGGATAACCCTATTTTTCTTTTTTTTTATGGATATGCCTTTTAAAGGAAATAAAACTCAAAAACAATGGATTTAAGCTTTCAGTAATAATTTTATTTAATCTTTAACTTTTTTTTATTTTGTTAATTATATGGATACCAACAATATTTTAATTAAACTTAACGACTAATATCACATCCTATTCATTTGAAGAAGGTTATTTATTAACATACGCTACCCATAATTAATTATATTATCATTTTGTTATAGAAAATCTTCCATCACATGCGCACGTCTTGCGGCATTAAATCATTTAATTATTTAATTTATTTTCATCAAATTCAGTTAATTGCTTTACATAAAAGTTAAAAATAAAGTATCGTACAGACTTAGATGCGCTTAGGAAGTTACAATTCTAATAAATTTAAAATTCATATAAACGTAAGCCTGTTTACTTTGTGTAATATTCTGTATTTCTATGGGACTAAATTATATCTACGAGATACAAATTAAAAATTATAAAACCAACAATTGTTTATTTTTTTAATAGATCTGAAAATGAGAAATTAAACCATAGTGAATGGCTTGATTATGAATCAATTATAACCAAACTGAGCTAAAAAAAAACAATCCAGTAAGGTCTATGACTGTATGAAATAAACTGTATCCAAATCGGTTAATTATTTTTATTTGTCTTCTATTCTGGTAAATAATATCATTTGTACTAACGATAAAAGAACAATAATATTAAAATATATGTTTGTAATAACTCTGAGCATGATATAAAATGAAAATTAATTTTACTTCAGTATTTTAATATAATATTATTGTTATTAAATTTTAACATAAATTAATGTGACGTATATTATTCGTTAGATTACGTTTAGCTAACCCACCGGGTTGGTTTGTGATGAACGCGTCTTCCCAAGTCAGCTGATTTGGAAGCCGAGAGTTCCAGCGTTCAAGTCCCAGTAAAGCCAGTTATTTTTACACGGATTTGAATACTAGATCGTGGATACCGGTGTTCTTTGATGGTTGGGTTTCAATTAACCACACATCTCGGGAATGGTCGAACTGAGAATGTACAAGACCTACACTTCATTTACACCCATACATATCATCCTCATATTCAACCTCTGAAGAATTATTTAAACGGTAGTTACCGGAGGCTAAACAGGAAAAAGAAAAAGATTACGTTTAGCTATTTAATGGAAATTAATCGCAGCAGGACCGTACATTCCAGAAATAAAAAAAACCTTTTTTTCAACAAATTTATAAAATTATTGTCGATCAATTAATTAATATAAATAATTAACTGAAGTACTATTGAAGTCAATGTGAACTTTAGAAATCTTAAGTAATTAATTACCCTAATAAAGGAAGTTACTTTTACACGGATTTGAATACTAGATCGTGGATACCGGTGTTCTTTGGTGGTTGGGTGTCAGTTAACCACAAATCTCAGGAATGATCGACCCGAGACTGTACAAAAATACACTTCATTTACATTCATACATGTCTTCATTCGTCCTCATTTATCATTCTCATTCTTTCTCCACCTTACGGTGGTTCCGGAAGCTAAATAGAAAAAAGGTAATTAATTGCAATCTATTAAATAATAAAATAGATATTTCTGATACTTTTAGAAAAATAATAGTACTATTCTTTTTTTTTATAAAATCTACTACTACTGCATTTATTAGAAAGACTTGTTGAAAAATTTGCTTAAAATTTATTTTCAATTACCGGAACGGAATAATTTATAAAATAAATATATATAATTTATATAAAAGTTAAAACAAATTATAATTGAAGTTATTGTGTTTCCACAAAACGTTATCGTACTTTAGATGACCACCATAGAGAAGATTGGCCCGAGGATATGAACACCGGTCCAGACTTTAAAAGCATACCTCCTAATCATTTAACTCTTCTTGTATTCTGATAACGAAAATTCATTCAGCTAATTGGATATTCCCTCCGGATCTCGGATAACATAAAACCTGTTCAACGAACTACCGGCTACTACTTGCCTTAAACAGGTAAACACTGAAATGCATGCTCGTACTGCCTGTCGTTACTGCTCTACATAAATCTATGTGTTCTGGTCGCATCAATTTGTGTGCGCGTATGTATTTCTGAGTTTCTTTGTGTTTATTTACACTCGCAAAAACAGCAATCGTTTATTTATTTTTTATTTTTTTTGTTTTTTTGAAGTTGGATTTATTTTAATCAGCGTTGCTTGCAATAATAAAATATTTTATTTTTTATTTGTTTGTATTTTCTTAAAGTTACCGTCTTTATTTTAAATACATTTATTACCTCATTAAATGTATACATAGCAGTGTAAAATCGTGTGTTTAATATATTATTAATATTGTAAACTTTATGTAGAAATATACGTTGTAAGTTTTATTTTATTTTCAAACAAAAATATTTTATAAGTAATCGTTAATCTTTGGAATATATTATTTAGTTGTTCAATTATTTTATTCTTCATAACCCTTTTCGTTAGCTTTACCTTTCTTTTTTTGTACTTCAGAGTATCTGTTTTCCTCATGGAAAGAATTTGTCTCTACTTTCTTGAATATAATGTTTTTCCGCCTAATACCTAATATTAATGTTTTTCCTGCACAAATAAAGTCTGTTATGTAATACATTTTAAATTTTAATTAAGGGTAGCATAGTTCAAGGGTCTTTCGGTTGGTTAAATTAATGAACTTTTTAACAACACAGAGAAAGTCATTAATTGGTTTCTAAAATTGACAAATATTTAAAAAAACAGAGATCATTTCTACTTTTGATTTGTATTGATCATGTATATATACACACGCACACACACACACACACACACACACACACACACACACACACGCACACACACACACACACACACACACACACACACAAGCACGCACGTGCGCGCGCGCGCGCGCGAGTAAATATTGAATTGTGTTTTATGGCATTTAACATATATTGCAAATGTAAAAACGACATATTAATTAATTCGTTAGTGAATCGTATCACAGGCAATCCATATTCTACCTAAGAAGAAATTATTCATATTTTAATTAATTAACTTTTTTGCATTTTATCTATGAAGGAAACTTAGACAAGCCCAAAAATTAATATAACAATTTTAAAATTGTCTCTAATAGAACTTTAACAGCTCGCATATTACCTAATCAGTCATAAAATGGCCATTTAAACGCTTAAACGAGCTTCATTAGTTTATTTTTATGTAACGTCATATCTAAATGACTACAATTAAGTAATTATTGTGATACTTTGGAAAAGTTAGGTGTAATAAAATTACTTTTAAGCAAGGGGATAAGAAATCGTTTTCATAAGGGGAACATCCTTAATTAAATGCGTGTTTTGATTTTTTAAATGATCATCCTTGATTGTTTAAAAGAAATATGTAATAAATGTTTTTAAAATATTAAGAAATAAATAAAGAGCGGGATTAAAAACTAATAAAAACTTTTTTTGTATTTAAAAAATCTGCAACAGTGTAGGACTTTCCCGTCACGCGGCTAAAGCCTCGTTCCGGGAAAATCCTACAACTGTGGGTTTTTCTGATACACACCACGCACTACTTAATTTAAAATATTTATTATTTTATTTTAATATAATATTTTTCGTTTATTTAATACAATGATTATAACTAAAGCGTGCGCGCATACCGTATTTAAATCCCGCGGGGATGGCGGTTCTAACTAAACTAATGTAATTTCACAGCTTACATAGAACTGACCTTTTAAGTTGAAAACTTAATTGCATCAGTTCTCCACATATAGAAGTAATCTGCCCAAATTTGGTCAAATCGGTTAAGAGGTTCTGAAGATATAAGATGATTTAGAGGCCAACACCGAACACACACAGGTACATACGAACATTAAAATGCGGAAAATTATCATTCCGGTTTTTTGGGTTCTATAGGTGTCAAAACATCAAGATCCGGTGAAAACCGCGTATGCCCAAATTGGACCGACTGCAATACTTTCCCTTCTAAATTTATTGCTCTAGGGAGAGCAAAAATTAAAAATAAACGAGCTTTTATTTATTACGAGTTTTACACTTTTTATTAAAAATAAACTCTTTAACAGTACTTCGTCTTGCTAGAAATCCGATTTAAATTGAAGAGAATTAAAATCTATCCAAATTAGAGCTAACTGCATTTACATTTTGAATTGACTATTGCCGCATGTTTTTTAACAATACTTTCTCTCGATGCATTATCTTGTTTTACTTTGAAAAATGACTAAAATACTGCTAATAAATGCTTGATAACACATTCAGTTAGTAATATCGTCTTCTTGACGATCTAATGAAAGTTTAAAATTAGTAACATAATTTTTCTATATATTTGGGCTTCTACGCCGATGAACACGTACTTATACAAAGCCTTCGTTGTGCAAATATAAGAAAAGATGCGATTACCGATTAATGCGTAACGTAAATCTCAGGCAAAACCACTCACAATGGCTTAGGAGTAATATATATCAACAACCTTTTATAAAAATTTTGTTAAATTTAAGAAATAAATAAAGAATTGGCCGTATAAAAATATAGTAATAGTTTGCATTACAGTTACCAGCTGCTAATTATTTCGTTGTATACTCGTATATATAAAATACACACCGGACTCCTAAATTCAAATTGTTTTTCCGTATTCTTTTTCGGTAAGTAAACTTTCTTTTATCACCAGCATATTTACAAATTGTAAAAAACGTACACGTATAAATTTACATTTTTTTTAACAAAAACATGAGTAAATTGTTACAAAATTTAGAAAAATTGTTAATTTCTATTAAGACTTTTCGAATAAACGGTGAAAATGAAAATGAATAATGCTTTTTCTATACGGTTTATGATCATTGTCTTTTAATATATATTTTTAAATATTCACTTATAATATGGCAAAAATTGTAACAAAGAAATATAATTACTGTAGTTATTAAATCGTCACCCCAGTAATAAAAAATACAGCTGTGAATTATGGAAATGTTCACGCTTATGTGCGTGACGAAACGAAACTTTACATACATATTCTGATCCGAGTCACTCCACCGTAAAGAACGCGACCAAAATGCAGCTCCCGGGGAACAGTCTCTTAACTTCCTGCGACCTTGCCGGAGTGGAGGCCGGACCCAGCGACCGTGCATTCACTGACTAAATAAACGCATACACGCCGATATATACGGATACGTATTCACATAAAACATAGAATTACAAGGAAATATTTTATAGGAAAAATTACGTAGACCCGTATTGTGTTCTTTCCTTAAAAAAAATGAATAAATTTTTATATTCCTTCCTCGGTAATGTCCTTAAAAATAACATATTTCTTCCTTCAAGTTTTGTATTAGCAAAATGAACATCTTGATTGCGTATAGTTTTTGGAATGACTTGTAATTGACGAAAAAATACCAAGAATAAAACCGGGAACACAAAGGATACTGAGCCTACAACTTGATCTAACTAATGTAATTTTGACTCTTGATTATACCGCAGAAAAAATGTATAAAAAAAATTACTGGCCGTATTAAGAAATTCGTAAATTAATTAACCTTTTTTTTTTTGTATTGCGTTAATAATTTTTTATCGATATTTAAATTTTGTTTAATTTTTCGTAAATAACTTGGCATAAAATTATAATACGAAAGATTAAAATTATAATTATTGTACGAAAGATTCGAAAATAATCTACAGGAGTTTTAAGAATTTTGCCAAGTTTATTTCATCCGTTCCGTAAGGATGATTTTAAGTGTGGAATTTCTTGAGAATTTGTTATTCACCCTGAAGCAGGTCCTTATTTCTCTCTAGTTCAGCGATATGATATGACAAAGGCCCTTCAAATCGAATGGCCTAGTTAAACGTCAAAATTGTGTTTATTAGTCTGATGAAAATCCTTACGTAATTATGGAGAAGGAAGTAGATTTACGTGTAGTTCATATTCGGTGTGGAATCACAAAAAAATGAGAACTGTACTTTATTTCTTCGATGGAAGTTAACAGGCTATTCATAACTTGAGGTATTATTCTAAGGTTATTAAACAATCCTGTTTGACATCTCACGTCCTTATGTTTTGTAGCAATATAAAGCATCTCCTCTCTACAATTTTTTACGTTTCATTTATTCAAACGTATTTCTAATAGATAGGACGCCGGTCAACAATCGAGTCGTCAGTAACGTTCATATAATTTGACGCTTTGAGATTTTTCATTTTGGGGAACACTACATCAAAGACATGTTTCCTCACCTCCTCCGAACGGCCTGAACCTCCTCAAGCTGTCAATCGAATACTCAATTTATATTATAAATCGTGGAAACGCGTTACTAGAAAAAGTTTTGTAATTCAGGGGTTGAGGGCTGTTATTAATGAATTAGGGGAGAAGAGGTACGCTTCAAACATTTCTTCCGATGTATACGAAACATATATTAATAAGAAATATTTTTTGACTTTCAGCTAACTCAGAACATCGGGTGCCCGATTAGCATAGCGGTAACTCGTTTATCTTTGAACGTAGAAGGTAACCTTCTCTGTCTGGATATCGGAACCATCTGTCTATTAGTACTACGTTTACTCTAAGTTTAGTTAAGTTCTTTGTTAAGTTACAATTAATAATAATCCTAGTCTGGCGAACGAATAACAGTTATTCTTACTTTTTTATTAGATATCGTTTTTTGCAGTTTTGTAACACTCACGCATTCCCTTTTTAGTAGATCAATGATATAACCATAAAGATTATAAAATGGTGGCAGTTTCATTTATATTTCCTTGTTATTGTACACTGTTTTCCACCCACACAAGTATATGTGCGAGCACGTAGATTTTTCTATGCGCCTTTGCGCGACGCAAGTAAATATTATGGTGGTATTCGGTTACTCGTTAGTGTAAGTCATTTCATTGTTTTATTAAACCGATATAAATGAAATTGCCTACACTATTATATATTTAAAAAACCTATTTCCGTTAGTATGCAACAATTATGCCCTAATAAAGTCAATATAACTGGTTTAAGTAGGATATAGCGTAATTGTTTTTTAATGTAGCCTACATGTTTCAGTCTTAACAGATTAATCTGATGGTATATTATGTTCGCCTAGATCGTTTTAGTTGAATAATTTTCTTACTGGCTTATTCCGTAGATTATATTTATTATTAATGTTATTGTTATCGTTGTGTATAAGTAGTAACCTATTCGATAAATTGTATACAGTAGCCTGTGTATCTACTCGTACAATTGTACGCCCTATTTTAAACGAACTGTGCATGCATAATACTGTTGGAACATCGGCGGTGATGTTCTGTATATTATAGAATAACTGTCTTGGTGATCAGGGAAAAAATTGAACGTGCGGTAAATTTTTTTTTCTTATCGGAGGATCGTCTGAGCTGTCAATTTAATTTTGCAAGTCACCCGGCAGAACAGCTTACTCAGCATAAAATTTCTTCCTGGAAAATTATAAATTTCATGTCACTATTCCAGCCGAGAAGAAACAGGGCAGTGTGTTGTGCGATGTACATTCTATAACCTGTTAACAGTATTATTAAATACTTTAACAGTTTAATAAAAAAAAAGTTACCTTATTTTAATATTCTATTTATTCTTAATACATACATATATATATATATATATATATATATATATATATATATATATATTTATTTATTTTTCTTTACTTCTACGTTTCTACTCAATATATCATTGCCAGATTTGCTACTGCCTCACCTTCCTTGCCCTTTCGCTACACCGGTACTGTTTTATCACTCTACACACTAAAGTGTCATACAATTCATTCACTCTATCTGAATTTCATTATTGATCACAATTATATGAAAATTTTTTGAAAAATAAACAGGATTCATATCATTTTATTTCCTTCCTGAAGAATATTTTATTCTACGAATGTTGTGGTTAAGAAAAAAGATTCTCGCTCCAGTATCATCTGTTTGTTGGACTTTCATTTCGGTGTTATTAAAATAATAATAAAACGTGTAACACAGATACGTATTTAGCTTAACGTTTTTGAAAATGTTGTTTGCAGATGACAGAAATCACATCGGTCTTACTGCTGCGAATTAAGTACTAAGCGGATTGGAAAAATTTACAATGAATTTCATTTAAAATGAATTAAAGGAATGGTGTAATTAACATTTTCTGGATTCAATTAAATTTTAATCCGTCCATTAACACCCATTCCGTTCAAAAATATCTTTCCGCCGACTATAATTTCTAATTAATTTCCTTCATTTAAAAAGAATCCTAATAAAAAAAATCCTGATGAAAGATGCTGAAGGGCAAAAGACTTAAATAATGTGAAGGAAATAAAAACTATTTTACATTAAATGGCAGGAAATAGAATAAAATACAAAAATCTCCATTTCTATTAAAAAAAAAATTATGATTGATTTATTCATTTTTAATTTGTGTATTTACTTATTTTTTCCAAAATTAAAGTTATTTCTCTCACTTTGAACTGATATTTCATTTCACTTTATAATTAAAATAATTACTCCTTTTACTATTTAAAATTTATTTTTTTTAAAATGATCTTTTTGTTTTATTAAGCCTCCACTGTCAATTTGGATTCTGCTCACCCAGCTCAAAATACATATCCGGTCTTCATCAGAGAAAAGATAGAAGAACGCCGGAGACTACGACGCGTACGGCAGAGAAATCATTACCCTGCTGATAAGGAAAGATTTAACAGGGCTTCTCAAGAATTAAAAAGATTAATTTAAACTTTTAAAAACATTTCGTTTCAATCTTATATTGAAGATATCTCTGATAGGCTTCTGAATATATCTTTGTGGAAAGCTACAAAGTCGTTCAAGAGACCCTAGAAGTCTATTCCTCATCTCCGTAAAAATAACAGAACATGAGCGAGAAGTTTTCAAGAGAAGGCGAACTTATTTGTTGAGCACTTTTCCGACGTTTTCCATCCCAATAATATCGAAACAGATCCAAATGAAATTAGTAAAATTTCCGAATATTTGATTTCTCCTTTTCAAATGTCCTTTCCAATTAAACGCTTTACAATCCACGAGGTTTCTTCAATGAATAACAACAAAGTACATCCAACAAAGGCGCCGGGATATGATTTAATCACCGGTCAATTTCTTCAAGCATTACCTCGACAAGCGATACGTTTAGTCACCCTAATTTTTAATGCTGTTATTCGAATTGGTCATTTTCCTTGGTCCGTGGAAATTTTCACAAATAATTGTTATACCAAAACCGGGTAAAAAGCCAACAGATGTTAAATCTGTTAGGCCTATCAGCCTGCTTCCAGTGCTCTTTAAAGTGGTTGAAAAGCTCTTTTTAAAAAGAATGAAGCATTCAGTAAATGATGAAATTCCAAATCACCAACTTGTGTTTAGAGAGAAATATGCTACTGTGGAGCAATCAAACAGAATTGTTAATGTTATAAGTCATGCTCTAGACAACAAAAAATACTATTCAGCAGTTTTCCTCGATGTCAGTCAAGCTTTTGACTAGGGTTGTTGTATAAATTAAAAAAGGTGTTACCGCATGTTTTCTATGTAGGCTAAAATCTTACCTAGAATATAGATATTTTCAAGTTAAACATAAAGAAATTTTAACAGATTTGTTCCTAATAAAATCAGGGGTACCTCAAGGAAGCGTTCTCGGACTCATCTTATATGTTCTGTTTACTGCCCACTTGCCAATTACGGCAGATACAACCGTTGCAACGTTTCCTGGCGATATTACAATTCTTGCTTTCCATGAAAATTCAGCTACTGTATCTCATTATATCCAAGATTATCTTCTCGAATCCTGGCCTACAAGTTGGAAAATAAACATAAATGTAAAAAAGTCGAAGCACGTCACGTTCACCCTTCGAAAGGAAAACTTCCAAACTGTTTTTATCTTTAATATTCCAATTCCAATTTTTCAAGAATGTAAGCATTTAGGTTTTTATCTTGACCGGCGCCTTACTTGGGTAAAATTTATCAAATCTAAGCGAATGCAGATAGACCTAAAGTTTAACAATATGTACTAGGACACAGATCTCGACTCTCAGTAGAAAATAAACTATTTACAAATCCACTTTGAAACCAATTTGGAGTTATGAGCTTAAATTGTAAGATATAGCAAGCAATTCCAATACTGACATACTTGACGTTGTTAGAAAAAACACTGCGAAAAACGTTAAACATGCCCTGATACATAAGTAATAACCTCAAATATAATGATTTTAAATTACGAACCATTCTACAAGAAATCTCTCTGATCAGTCAACGATATCAAAATCGTTTGGATCGGCATCCAAATTATACGGCAGTCAATCTATTGGATAATACTATCAGCGATTTTCAAGATTAATGAGAAACAGTACTCTTGATTTGATATATCGATTCAATTAAGTGGTTTTATAAACCAGCTTCGCGAAGACCTCTTTAGTTTCATTTCTTTTCGTTGTTAACTTTTAAGTTATAGTCCACTGGGTCTCTATACCTTCTTAATGTTTATTCCAAATTTAGCATATTTACTTATTTTAACTCTAAACAGAGTTTATTTTAAACTCTAACTTACAATTTTAACTCTGAACAGATTGTAATGTTACAATAAATTAAAAAAAAAATTAAGCAGGACTTTCGACAATATTTTACTCAATTCTGCTAAAATAAAAAAAAAATAGTTATTAGGTTAACATTTAATTCCAAATCTAATGACTTCAAACTAATTTATGCCTTGAAAATTATTAAAATTTGATCTCCGTGTAATATTTTAACCTGCTACATTTTTTTGAAAAAACCTGTTGTTAATCTTAGCTTGGATTTTATTATTTTTATTTATTCTCTAAACATTAAACTATTTCTTACTTTATTATACGAGTATAATACATTAATTAAAATAAAACCAAGAATATAACATTTTGTGTTATATATCATAACTGTAGCTTTGATTGTCTTGATGACCTGATGTAAAAAAGTATAACTTTTAATTTAAAATCCATTGTTTAATTCGTTTTAAATACCCTGTAGTATAGTGAAATATTCAGAAAAGTATAACTTTCTTTTTTTCACGATAACTGGTCTGTTTAAAAATACGTATTGAAAAATATATCCAAAATACTGATAACGTTGAGCGACTGTTATTTTCGATTTTAGAACACTATACGACTACTTTCATATACCATGGTGAAATACATAATGTAATTCGACCATTTAGACTGAAAAAAAAATTGTTCATAATAAATATATAGAAATATAATTCTCCCAGTTTGTGATAGCAAAGCGTGATCAGTGAAGCATATACACAGGAAATGCCTCGCCCAACATCAGCGATACAGACACACACACAAACGAACACATATACTTTCCGCTAGAAGAGCGTGTGTATCGCTCAGGTACTCATATATGTGAACGTGCGATAAAGATAGAAAATAAGAAGAGAGGTATTAACATGTAAAAGCACGTTTAGCCCTGCAGATTATTAGGCCCTCCGAGTTAAGTTCGGGGATTCAACTCTCACTTTACTCTTTTTTTAAGGGGCGGAACATAATTTGTATATCAATGATTTTCTTCCTACTCGCCCGAGCCTCGGGCGTCAGACCTGTACCGCGTACTCTATTAGTTACTACTGCCGGTCGTTTCTTTTCCAATACCAGTTCTTCCGTATCTGGTTCAGATAATCAGTAATCGGATTTCCGATCGCCTATTATCCGTAACGATTACATCTTAACTGTAAATTAAAACGAACTTTATTTATTTTCATACGAGTACGTGCGCGATATTTTAATACGAATGACAAGTTTTTATACCATTCGATCGCATGTGTTGTTAAACTCGTTTAAAAATTGAAAAACACAATTCGTATACTTATGAAACATTTATCTAAAAAAAACGGTAATAATTTAATCGAGAGGTTTTTTAAACTACGGTATTATACAGGCCTAATTTTTGCAACTGTGGTAACAGAATGTTTTTAATTGATATAATTACACAAAGTAATCAACATTTTATTTGTATTCTTTTTACCTAAACGGTTTCCTTTCAATAAAATTTTTCAGGAGACTATGCTCATGCCCGATTCAGCTGTTATTACATGTATTTGCAAAGTTTCCCATTATTTCTGTATTTTTATTTATTTTGTTCCCACGGTAAAACTATGCTTGTGAAGAAAATAAGCCTACAGTATATTTCGCCTTCTAAACAGTTAAAATTTTAAATGTAGACATTTTTTGCCTCTAACATTCAAATAATGGACTGAAATAGACCATAACTATTACCTTCTTTCTATTTTTTGGATTAAGTAGAATCGGCATAGTAGTAACATTTAAGCAAAATAATTTCTTTGGGTTGACATAAAACCTCTTCATGAAAACTTATTTTTAGATATTACTTATGCTATTATCAACGTATATTTTCAATCAAAATGTTCTCAAATTATATGAAGAAAAGATTAAATATGTCTCGTTAGAGTTAATTTAATTTATTCGTGCATGACTGATTGAACGCCTCACAACCGTACCTATTGGTACTCTCAATCAGTTCGAAGGTAGAAAATCTCACGTCGATCGGTCCAGAAACAGCAGAAATAACTGAACGTATAACAGTGGTAAAATTTTTCAGTTTCGTATAAAATTATTTTTTACTAGTCTTAAATCATTAACGATTCTCACGGGAAAATGTGATTACTGATGATATTATATTACTGATCAACTTCGAACACAGTCGATAAAGCAACCAACGGGTAGAAAGAATAAATTGTTTACTTATTCAGAATAAATATATAACAGTTTATATATATTTTAGAAATTTTATTTTCGTAATTGTATAATTCGTCAGTTACAAATTTGTGTTTCCATGATTAATTACTCTATACTTTTATGTTGTGTTAGCGTGTTCCTCGGCCAGGTTTTAGGAATTAATTATTTTTTGTCAGCAGTTGTTTAGGACATCAATCAGTCGATAGAAACTTGACAGTTCTGACCTTGTTTTCATCTAGTGTAACATAAGTCCTTTTTTGTAATATTTTAAATAAGGTTGTTGTTTGTCAATAAAATCCATTTAACGGTATTTGTTTTGACAAACGGCTTAGAATTAGTAGCTATAAATACAAATATACGTATACATATACTTATACCACATTTTTTTCAATAAACTCTAAAAGGAGCGAAACCTTGACTTTTTGAAAATTACTAGATTTTAGAATTTCATCCTAACAGGTAGTAATTTTTTTAATGAAATAGTTTTTAAAAATAAAAACTAATAATATGATGTAGAACAAAAAAAAAACATAGATCTCTTAACCTCTTTCCAACGTGCTTATTTTATGCAGTGCTCTATATTTAAAATTCACACAATTTTAGGATATGTGAATATAAATTTTTGAAAATTATAGGAAAACATCAGTTCACCTTTTTATAGAAAGAACTGCTTTTTACTGTTTTTTTAATAAATGTATAAAATGTATAGTTATTCTGTAATTAACTATCGATTTAATAATGTAGAATTTAAACCGCTTTTGGGAATCACCTGCCCGATCGTGTTTTATGCTAGTCCATAAATAGATTTATCTGTCATTAAATAATTATATGAGTATTATTTTTTTTATTTTCATTCTTTTCAAAGAAATATAGAAAAGAATGAACTTATTGTAATTAAGGTAAATTAATTTTAAACTATTATGATGTATTTATAACATTAATTCTTTAATGAAAATTATTCTGGGAAGTTTTTTCTACATTTTTATTAAACAAGTAAAATATTTTTAAAGTTCATAAAAAAAAATTACCTCCAGATATACATATACACACGGTTTGGAAGTAGGTTGTATTTAAACTACAGTTTATGTTAGTGAACATTCAAGAGTATTATAATAGTTTTTTGCGGCTCGGAAATAATATTTTTCTCTTTTTAATAATATTTTTCGCTTTGTTTCAAAGCTTATTTATAATCGGTTAAATTTACATAAACGTTTGGTACACTGGATCACATCCAAAATTACGAGTACATAGTAAGGTGTCTTCAGCGAAACTCCTCAAAAATTACACACTAGTATAATAAAACCTTTTATGCCAAGCGCATACAATTAGTAATTATAAATGAAACTTAACAGCATTGGAACAACAAAAATCAGAATAAGATATAATAAGTAGAAGTAAAAACGATTGATGAACCGATGAAGAAAAAAAATAAAATTATATTAACCAATTTGAAATTAAAAGTCGAATAGATAATGCGTAATACGAGTTAACACATACGAGTATTAATATACGAGTTATACGGGTTATATGAGTCATACTCACATACGAGTTAACTATAGACTTATTTATTTATTTATTTTTTTGAAGAGATATACGGAGACCCTCCTCGGAGACTGGGTCTCGTTCTATACTCTTTAATGCCTCACGCCTCTGACTACTGAGCAGAGATAACCGGGTTTGATCAAGTCGCCCCTGACCTCCCAAACCAGCAGCCGAGTCTGGGTCTTTTATGTCGCTAATTTTGCTTACTATAGACATATTAAGACGCTATAAGGTCGGTTAAGTCTAAAACGTGCGGTCGGAAATGGAATTATATTTGAATTTTTTCGATGACGATAAGATGAATGAAATAGATCGTAAAAGAAAATGTAAAAAGTCTTTGACTTTCATAGACTGACATCGAATCCAAGTCTGCTATTTTATATACCGGTAATTCCACCATCCTATCCATTTTAACCGACTAGCAGATTAAATGCATCCTAAGATGCACACATCAATACAGATTTATTTTATCAACTAATTTAATACAAAGAAGTTTAGGTTAAACTCGACTCGGTTCATTAATTATGCCGATCCTAATTTATACGAATCATTCATCACTAACTAGACGATGCATAGACCAAAATAATAATATAAAATTAGTACTTATTATATATAACTTTTACATTCTAAATTCAACTTTATTCATGACAATGATAAAAATTCTACGACAGTGTTTTTTTTTTTCTTTAATTAAACGTGAAATATGCTTTTAGTTTTTCAATCTCGATACATATGCGCTAATAGAAAGTAGGCTATGTTGAAACCGTAGTTTATATTTCGGTTTATTCAATACAATTATTTACATTTTTTTTTTATAATTAAAAGATTTTAATTATTTACATTGTAAATATAAACTATTGCATATATCGTTTAGCGAATAAGAAAATAGTTCTTAGCCGCAGTAATATCAGCAAATTAGATCTAAAACCGGTTTTAATTATATTTTGTATTGAGAAATCTCCCGTCATGGATTAATTTAAAAATATTTACAAAAATGAGACGGTGAACAATTTTTTTCTATATTTTTATATCTTGCTTTCTTCCATAGATTTATGATTTTTACGATTTCAAAAATTATTAAAGGAATCCATAAAAATTCCTTTAACTAAGTATTAAGTCTTTAAATTACATGAAAGGCCACATTTCAAACTTTTTATTTTTTATTTTTAATATTATTTGGAGTACCAAAATCTGTTTAATTATTAAGTTTAAAATAAACTGATTTATTTTACAGTATTTAAGAGGAAAGGCTACCTAATAACTAAATTATTCAAAGCTTACCAAAGACTAGGTTCTTATTTTACCCAATATTTATTTTTTATATGAAATTGGCTTCTACATTTATTATTGATATTGTTCAGCATATATTTTTGGCCATGTTGATGTAAAATCACGTAACAAAACTTGACTAAATAAGATTTCTTAATTTTAATGTGTACGAAAAGGATTTTTACACCTTTTTACAAATATTAAAAATAATAAAACCAATTCATCGAAAAAAGTAAAATTTTATTAAAATTAAAAAGTAATATTTTCTTGAATAATTGAGAAGACAAGCTAATTGTAAAACAAAAGAAAATATTAAAAATAATGTTTTGTAGTGATGTTAACATAGAGCATAATGTTACCGAATATCAGAAAATTATATTATGTTGCCTCGATTCTTAACTTATTCTGAATTTACAAAACTGTCATTTCATTTCTCCTACTTTATGACTTCTCTCTCAGTGCCATGGCGTTGAAGTAGTATTAATTCAGTCAGTACATCCAGAGATCAGACATAATTTCCGTTTTAGATGTACGTCAAGTATTTGCCCAATTTTCTTAGTTTTTTCCATCTTATATTTCCAGGAATAAAAGATCCTTCTCTTCGAATTATTAATTTTTAATCACATAAATACATATTGATATCATGTCAAGTTTTTCGAAAAATATATTTTACAAAAACATTTGTTAAATAAAATACTGCAATGAAAGGACCGCGCATTAATTTTTTTCTACGGTAATATTTCAAGAAATAATAACTGTATTATAATAATAATTTCAAAGTTTCTCCTTATCAGCCGTCGCTGACTTAATCGGGGTATACAACTGTACCCACTGTATGAGAACTGTGCCGTGGGATAAATTTGCTACGTCCCTTTATCCAGTATATATCGTAACTTATATGCATATAACTGTTCATTTACCTCTTATTATCTTTTTAATTGAGAAATTTAATTTAACAACAACAAAAAATACCGTTGTAATGCGCTCTTTAGAAATCTAGGCAAAAATCATTGCATTATTTTTTTTTTTAATAAGAATATTAAGAAAGCAAATTTCTCTTGAATTAATTATAATTCATGAATAATTCAAGCCATCTTATTTCACTGAAGTTATTAAGGTTTTATCCAAAAATATACATAATTTTTAATAGATAGTTCTGAACTAATAACTTTTTAATTATGCGACTTCAACAGGTGACTCAGATATTTAAATAAATAAGATTTTGTAGGTGTCATTAGGATAGAACGGAGATAGATGTCAAAGTAAGTGCTATAAAACTGTTTTAATAAGATAAAAATTTGTCAGAATACAAACTAAATGAATAACTTTTTATAAAAATGGATTCGAGAAAACCGGGTTAGGATCCTATAAAGACGCGTTACCTAAGGATATTTTGGAATAATTATCAAAGAATTGATAACTCTCCTAGAGAAAAGGTTTTTTTTAAGTATTTATCTATAATAATTAATTTACGTATTTGACATATATTAATAATTTTGTACCTACTTTACGATTTTGTATAATTTTATATCGATTAAAAAAAAGAGAATTAATAACATTTAGTGAAATGTAATATTTAATTAATTTGTGACATTGAAATTTAGTACGAAATTTCCAAAGTTGTTGGGAGCGTCTTCATAACGTCAATTAAAGTCTAAAATGGATCATCATAAGAAAGAAATGAGCGCCGTATTTAGAGTAGAATTATTTGAAATTAAAATATTTTTAGCCTTATTATGTTTTAATTCTAATAAATAAATAAATAACAAATAAATCAACAAACTTACAGAGATGATCTTCCAAGTAACTCTACAATAAAATACAATTTTAAGAAAAAATATTATTTTCAGTCACTTAATTATTATCGAAATTCAGTTAAAAAGAAAGTATATAGATTTTCATTTCTAATTTAAAAAATATATATATATATGAATATTAAAATGCGACTAACTAATAAGACTGGTGAATAATTCCAGTGTTTACTTCCCTAATTGATAATATCCTACCTACGAAATTTGTGAAATGTGTTGCACGAATTTTGTGTAATTTTATATCGATTAAAATAAAGAGGCTTTGTGAATGACAGTTTATTCTCATTTCTAACTAATCAAAGAAAACCTTTCTTTCTGGATCAATAATCGTTTAAATTATAAACAAAGTTTCAGTTATATATTCTATTAAATAAATATTTGTATGTGTATTTTTTTTTTTATAATTCTACTGTGCTGTTCGTGGAATATTTCTTTTAATGCAAAATTTGTATGCATATATTTATTTACAGTAAACAGTATGGGCGGATCATTATGACAGATCGTCTACACTTTTTGTTTTATTACTGCACATCGATTTTTATTCGATAGTATTGGTATCCGAAATAGAAACGAATTAATAGTGTTAGCCGTAACACTTCATCTAAGCGCTCCACCGTTGTCGACTAGGATTTTTATAACAATCAGTCTGTAGCTCTAGAAATTGTAAAATTAGCTTTATGACAAGTAAATGTATCGATTTTAATATTTTTTTTTTCATATATAGATAATTTCAAGTAAGTATCATTATTTATATTTAGATAATTTGTAAAAATCTTTTGTTAAAATAATTTTATAAAAATCAATTTGTTTTTTTTTTAAATAACTGAAACATTATTTCATAGTTATTTTCATAATTAATTTATAAACAAATAAATCTTAATTTAATATAATGTAAATTTTAGTAATGCTATGCTGTGTTATAAAATTGTTACATAACTGTTAATTTAATTTTACACTAGAAAACGGTAACTTAATTAAAGCTGATCAAACCAACAATGAATGTAGGTAGCTACGTGAACATATCTGCGCCTGAATTACTGCAAGTATAGACAACCTGTCGTACATTGACGTTTAAACAAACTACGAGCAGAAATCATAAATGTCATTCTACCAACCATTAGTAAAAATTTACATAACTTCACCTTTAATACACATTCATGTATAAACCCGAACGCTCGCGTGTGTGTGCGTCAGAATCTCTACTTTTTACAAATAGACTGTATATACGTTATATATATATATATATATATATATATATATATATATATATATATATATATATATATAAAACTGTGCTAATAAAATTTAAATTACTACTAGAAAAATATAATTTATAAAAAATTTAACGGTAAAACTTAAGAAATTACGCGACAATTTCTGAATAAATTGTGAATGTTAGCTGTACCACAAATAAACCTAAAAAAAAGCTGTCGCTGTAGGAGTGTTCTTCGTTTTAGTCGTAATATCCTTGACATGCTACAGTTTGTTTGCATAAGAATTTTTTGCTTAATTTTAAATATTTAACTTCACATTTTCGATAATTTTTGAATCTAAATATAAGTTATTAGTTTACACACAAATTAATAGTTTATTAGTTTACATGTATTTAATACGAGTTGCTTGCATTAACAAGCAACGTGTTAAATTATTTGTTTTTTAATCCGAAATAAAATAAATAATCTCCGATCTTTATAAGTAGAAAAATAGCAAATATCTTTGTTCTCATTTAATAACGAATTAATTCACTGTTCAAAAAGAACCAGACATATTATATTATATTTTATAAAATATTATAAATTAGTTTATATTTTATAAATTTATTTTCTTTTGCTGAGGTGACGTTGTGTATATAACGATTCGCAACAAAAATGATATATTAATTTATTTTTTTATATTATCTCTACAAGTTTTATTGTATGGCTATGAATTATTTAAAGGACCTGAAATACAAGAGACACCAGCTAGACTTTGTTTTCTAAAAATGATAATTTTCATTGAATATCAGTCCTTGTAGGAAAAAATAAGATATTACGTATGCGGCTGAATATCACTTACATTTCGGTGAGTTTTATATGCCGATATCCTTCTACATTTGTCTCGGTATAGAAGAAATCAGGAAACCGTTTTTATAGTAAGCATGACATCGAATGCTTGTTATTCTTAAAACTGCTGTCATTTTCGGGTGTGACTTGAGACTCATATCAAATCGTTTGCACTTACACTTTACATTTACATTCTTCTGTTGTGTATTTAGAATTATCTTTCGCTCACCTTTTCTGTATCTTCCATTTGGATAGATTGCATAAGAAAGCTACCTATTGTAATGGATACCATGATTCAATTTCCTGAAAATTTCAACATATCTTCGCGTTTCACATCCCCCAGACCCCAAAACTACCGTCAGCTCGAAAGTTTATATTTACACTTACAGAGAAATCTGTATCTATATATATATTTTTTTTTTTACTTGCTTGTGGGCACGATAACTGCTGTAATTTTGCGCCAATCATTTTCAAATTGTTCCCTAAAAATACGACCCAAAATCTCAGTTGAGTTTTGTTAATAGCCAAAATGGGACCATGGGGGTGGAAATGGGGTGGCTTTTTCAAAAATACAAAATATCGCTATAACTTTCTTAATGAGTAAAATATCGAATTCCGTTAAAGTTCCTACTATTCTTTGTATAAGAGCCTAAAAATAATCTAGGTAATTTTTTTTTATATAACCAACCATTGGCCCAGGGGGTAGAAAAAGTGGGGTTTCGAAGACAAAAAATCTATACCTACCTTAATAAGCACAATATCGAATCGGTTTAAAGTGGTCGTTAGTCCTCTAAACATTACCTAAAACGTTTTTCTGAAACAATTTTCGATATGACCAACCCTTAAAGCAAGGGGTGACCAAATTTTGCTGGAATTATAAGATGGGGCTAGTGTGCTAAACATGTGAAACTTTTTTCACATGTAATCATTGTCGTATTGTGCAAATTTGAAGTTTTTCTTAAATTTAAGGAGGAAATTTTTTTATTCTCTACTTAACACCGGCGAAATCTACCTCCACCTTCCGGCGTGCCAAAGGGTGTTTTTTATTCGCCAAAAGTGTTGATTAATAAATAACTAACTGGTAATACTTCACTTGTATTATGTAATACATAAACCATGAATTTAACTCCTTTAATTCATGAATAGAACCTTCCTGTAATGAAGTTTCATTTCGAGCCTTCTTTCTTTTCTTTCCGATCGGCTCTTTTACAGATCCTTATTGACGTACGCTAGCTATATTTTCTAATGTTACATCCTATCTGTTTTTTTTTTTTTTTTTTTTTTTTTATTTCATTTCATCCCGATAATATCTTCTCAGTATCAATTATTGTAACAGTGTCTTCATTTCTGTTGTTATTGTTCAGTTTATCTTTAAAACTGTTTCTCACAACTATATTGCAAATAAATCGACCTCTCATAACCTACTAAGAAGATTTCAAATACCACTTACCTCACAAGTTTTCTTAGAATATCTATTTTTTTCACTGAGCAATTTTTTTCCTCTGAATATCTCTGTTGTCATTCATATTATCTTTTATCTCTTTCTCACTACTCCAGTAACTAAGAAATATTTCCCAGTTATGTACAAATCAACTCTTGTTTAGTGATTTTTAATATTCATTCCTTTCAATTCCGAATTCTCAATCGCTTTTATTTTATTTTGCTTTCATTAGGAAAAATAGTCCGTCCGAAATTTCTATAAATAATTTTTCCTTTAAAGTATGATATACATAACATTTGTATAAACTAAAGTTTCACTTACCAACAATTTTCAAATATATTTCCAAGTAATTTCGGAGTCGCTACTACATCGTCAGGGATTACTTATAAAATGTTAATTCAAAATTCATATGTCACATGTATAATTATATTAAATTAAAATTGTTACGTTCGTAATAGTCGGTCGTCAAGAAATAAAAAATAATTTATACGTCAATAAGACTGTAACGTCATGTCCGTAAGATGTTTACGATTATTATTCTTATTAAAATTATATTCGTTACAGTCTTACTGACGTATAAATTATTTTTTATTTCTTTAACGACCGACTATTATGAAAGTAACAATTTTAATTTAAATATTTATTTAAATCGAATTAATTTTAATAAGTATATCTTTAAAAAATCTTAATAATACTATTATTTCTTAGTAACACTTTTAAAAAGATCTACAGATAAGAAAGAATTTTCTAGTATTGCTATTTGCTTATAATTAAATATTCAATTGAATGGATGAATTGCTTTTTGAAATGTTTTACTTGGGTAAATTAAGGGTAGGAATTGATATCCGTTAATCAGAGAAACCTGAATGGTTTTACCGGATATACAATAATGCAAATACTTCCGGAGTTTTTAAGTTAAGAAGTACTTTGTTGTTTTATCTCGTACGTTACTTTGCGAGTAAATAGTTATTTGCAGGGTAGGGACACATTAATGGAATTAATGAGTTGAACAGATGGTTAACGCCTTCCTATTAAATATACATAATCGATTTATTTATCAGACATCCAATCTTAAGTCTAACTCATGATTTAAAATACCATGTACTGAGATTTCCTAACTTAACACATAACAGCACATAATCTTTTTTAGATTTTTGTGTTTAACAAAGAAATATCTCTTTTTAAATATGTACATTTATTCTAATCTGGATTTAAAATTAAAAAATGTAGTACTAAATACGATTAGTTTTATTTTTGTCACTATGCATTAATAAATAAAGGTTCCAATATCTTGTTGTCAGATTTAATAGTATTTTTTATTTAATAATGTTTTTAACTGTTACTGCATTTATATAAACTTAAATTAGAATATCATTATGAATCGTTTATAATATTGTTTGTTTGAAAATAAAACTGTGTTGTGTAAATAAAATGTATAAAACTTTAGATCGCCAGTTGAATGATGATGTGCTTTATTATTTTTTTCTTCGTAATCACTACCCGATCCCAGACCCTCAAAACATGTTTGGTCCTTCGGGCCGGAACTGGGTAGTGAATTTTGTCGGAAGTGATCGTGCAAGTAGAAATAAATAACGGTATTAGTCATGATTCATCGAGTCCGTGGCCAATGAAACCAAGTCCGACAACCTTCTCACCAAGGAAACGTCGGTATACCAATCCAAATTAGATCTGCTGGAGTTCACTTGGTCTCGATTCGACTACCCCCACGAGAAGTTGCTCTGCTCAACGGAACCATCTATTGCCAAGGATGCGAATGTCAAGGACAAGGTCTATGAGACCTGCATTCTCAATTATTCACTCGCTCCTGCCTCGCTCGTCCAAGTTATCACACAGAAGCGTGAGACTGCTGACCTCTCAGAATTGTTTCGGCGAGATAACACAACAGGTCCTAAACAGCTGGTGATTAGAAGTACTCTTTCGGACATCGCTCTGCCTCAGTTCTCAGGGTGGCTCTCTTTCAGGGATCTTTTTAATTCATTAGGGGGCTACAACACGGAATTGCCCAGTTTTAAAGATGCATGAGGCTAGCCTCAAGGATGAGGCTACTCAACTGATCAACCACCTCCCGATCGCAGATGACTCGTTTATATCGTCTGGGAATTAATCTCTGCTCGCTATGACAACCCCTCTCTCTCTCTCTTTTTTCCTGTTTAGCCTCCGATAACTACCGTTTAGATAATTCTTCAGAGGATGAATGAGGATGATATGTATGACAACCCATGCCTGTTCATCTTCACGCCAATCACTAGAATGCTCTATCTCCATCTATGACCATCCACTTAGCCAGCCACTTGAATAGGTTGCTCTGTACTATCACTAAATTGCTTTAGGCTCTTCTTGCTCTTCAGGCACCAGTAGATAATTACGACGCCTTTCTTGTGACTGTCATCAGTAAGAAGAGCAACGCAGCCTTCCTTGAGGTCTGGGAATGCAAAATCGGCCTTTTCACGCATTTCCCTTCCCTGACGGAGCTTCTAAAATTTCTCGAAGGTGCAGCTCGTGTCATGGAGGCCATCGAAGCTCGAGCAGTTGCCCAGATTCACACTCCGCCTGCTGGATCATCTCAGAATCCTATCGCTCTTCACAGCAAACGTTACGCTCCAGACAAGCAGTGTCTCACGCCAGTGCGTCCAATCCGACCAGCTCGACCGTACCTGCCATTCAGCAGGTTCAGGCTTTTACATCGGCTTCACCAACTCTAGCTTCAACATCAGTCAACGCAGCGGCTATCAGCTCTGCGGATTCATCACCAAGACAGTTCAACCACGAATGAGGATTCGCTTCCCAGGAGAAGTTCACCAACTCCCTCCAGGATTCCAGCTTTAGACTGGGAGAACTCTTGGCCATCTGTTTGGTCATACTCATCACCGCCAACAGCTCGCATCACCAGGTAATAATTTTACAGGGCTCCCGTTCAGAACTTTCTCTAATTTCTCAAAAGCTTGCTAAACGTCTCAATCTTCCTCTCATGCGGTCCTCGTTGTCGATTAATGGAGTTGGTGCTGTCTCTTCTGGGTACTCATCTGATCTAGTTCAGCTCGCTCGTTAATTTCGCTTCTATCGCTCAGATTAGTCTACATCAGCTGAAGAAGCCTGACATGGTGGTGTTTGTATGGACCGACTCTCGGTAAATCTCGCTTGGATCACTCACTTTGCTCTTTAGAAGTCCAGCCCTCCTTAGCTCACTCGAAACCCATCTCTTTGGCCTATGCTCGAGGTTTATCTTGATTCAGTTACATCCTTCGAGAAGGTCTCCGGGATCTCTCCAGCAACCTATCGATCACCGCAAGATTGGGATTTCATAGACCGATATTCATCGTTCTTTCGACTCTTGATTACCACGGCCATCTATCAACGCGCTCTCGCCCGGTTCCGGCGCCTTCCCGACTCCTCTCTGCTCTCGCCGATAACGCCGGTTGACTTCGAGGCCGCTCATCTCTTCTGCTCCACTCATTTCGCTGCTGAACTCAAGCTTCTCGCTCAGGCCCATAAACTATCAAAATCGAACCCGCTCACCCGCCTTACAGCGTTTTTTTATGTGATCATATTGCCTCGTCACACTCGACTCTCTCATTTGCTTATTCAGAATGTTCATCTTCAGATTCTTCATTGAGGAACTCAGCTTACTCCAGGTCAACCTCGTCATCGCTTATGGATTCTTGGTTGCCGCGCGCCGGTTTGCTCTTTCATCTTTAACTGCATGGTCACGTCAGCCATTCACCTTGAGCTGACCGAGGGGTTCGTTCATCTCGGCGTTCCGATGGTTAATCTGGCGTCGAGGTCGCTGCCAGCCTTTATCTTCTGATTGTGGGGCAAACTTCATTGAAACGGATCAACAATTAAAACGACTATTTTCTCGCATAACTCAGGAACATGCAGCTCCTCTGCGCTCAGGAACATGTGCCTCTGTTACTCAACGATGGCACTCGGTGGAAAAACTTCCAGGCTAATTTGGCTCAACTTGTGGATATTGAAATTCCTCGACGGCTCGGACTTACTCATTCGTCATCTCCAAAACTCCACTGATTGGTATCAGCTGATTTTTTTTGTTTTAGGTAAATGTAAAAACTTAATTGGAACTGTTACTGTTACTGTTTATTGTATGTGCACGGGTACATGGAATATATTAAAAGAACATTTTTTTTACTTTCAGTTTTGTGGCTCTTACACTGTTTATCGCGGATAGTTCTCAGTTATAGTGATGTTAAAGATTATGGTGTTATTATCTTACAATATTTTTTATCATTATTATCGACTATCTTTTTTTGTCATTGACTGTTAACGGTCTTTCTTTAATAGTATTTCTAACGGTTGAACTGCATTTATATAAACCTAAATTAGATTATCATTTTGAATCGTTTAATTATATTGATTGTTTTAAAATAAAACTATGTGGTGTAAATGAAATGTATAAAACTGTAGATCGTCAGTTGAATGATGATGTGATTTATTACATTTTTCTTCGTAATCACTACCCGATTCCAGACCCTCAGATCTTCTGAAAACACATACACTTGAATCTTGAATTATTTGTGATTCAACACAAACAAACCTGCATTATGTCATAAATCAATCAATAAAAATTGTCAAAACGACTTAATTCCGGTTCGATTGCGTTTCCAACCGTTATTAATATTACGCGATATGGTGGACAAAGCATAATTTGTACGATTTAGAATTATTACATACGTTTTTTTTATTTTGATAAAGATAGCCGTTTTTATAGCGTATAAGATATTTTTGAACAAGTAGTACTAACTCCAATCCGTTTCATCGGCGTGAGATATCTGATCAGGTGTTAAGTGACATTTTATCTGTCCTGCCTTAGGAACGAACGCTTGTTTTATGAGCACCTTTGAGTAACTCATATTTTTGGTTTGACAAATAAATTTTTGTCAAAAAACAGACAGTAGCAAGTAATTACAAATTCGGTAGTAGAGAGTAGCGTTTATTCCTTTTTTTGTTACGGACATCTCAATTAAAATACAATTTTTCAACCGGGGCAAGGCATCCGGTGGGAATATTACCTACCACATGTAGGCCGTTATTCTCTCCCTGCTCATCAACAAGTTACAATACAAGTTTTCTATTTGCTTCTGAAACCAAAACTGCGATAAATTTCCCTTTCCCCTTGATCATACGTTTTTTCTTAAATCATTTTGTTCTGAATTATAAGGTTGAATATATTTATATAATATGGAATACCAAATAAACCTGAGTATAAATAATACTGTTAGCCTTTTTGGCTTACCTACTGAAAAAGTTGCATGTTTTTGTCTTTTCATCTCTTGTTAGGCAAAATCTGCTAAATTTCTACTTTCTTGATATCTGAAGTACATTTGTTTAACTTTGATAAAGGAACTTATTTCAGTAAATATAATTTTTGTTTATTTACAAGCATTACATTGTTTATAAACTTTTTGTACATTTCGATTAACATATAATACCGTATGTATAAAAAAAATAAATACTTTTTTATACCTCTTAAATCAAAGAGAATAAAGAAGAGTTTTAGTTGCACCCATGGGAGTACATTGATTCCTTATACTTCCGCTTGACATCGCCACTAGCAAAGATGGTGACTCCTGAACAAAAAGACTTTTGTGTTTTGCATTTTGCTAAATGTCCAACTATAGTTATAGTTCAACGTGCGTTCCGTTGAAATTTTATTTGTAATTCTTCAAGTGACAACAAAATTTATCAATAACATAAGAAAATTGAAACGACCGTATGTCTGTAAAGGGAAGAGTAAAGATTGACCGAGGGTATCTCAGAAGAATGTTGAACGTATCGAGGATATTTCATGCGTAGTCCTCAAAAATCTGATAGGAAAGCCAGCCGTGAACTAGTAATGACGGTGGTGACATTGTGGAATGTTTTAAGGAAACTCTCGCATGTCCGTCCATACCGTTAACAGTTATTACAGGCTTTGAAACCTGCTGACTTGTATGTGCCGACTTTACAATAACAATGTTTCACCATGAAGATGACGACTTTCTTGATCGTATTTTGTTTAGTGACGAGTCATCATTTCATCTTAGTGGAAAAGTTAACACACAATGTCCGTATCTGAGGAGTCAGTAAAATCCCCATGAATTCTTACAGTGCGAAAGAGACTCCTCAAAGTTAAATTTGTTCTATGCAATATCCCGACAGCAAGTTTATGGACCGTTCTTTTTCGCTGAAGCGAACGTAACATCGGAGTCGCTTATTTGGATATGCTGCGTACAAGGCTCTTTCCTTAACCGCAAGATGGACATCTCAGTTCCCCCCCGAGAGAGAAGAAAACCCGTCTTATGACATTGCCGGTTTCCACACCAGCCACTCCGTTCCTAGCCACGATTGGCTTAATCGGAGGACATCTTCTAGTTCTCTAATTGATTAACATTCCACAGTAATCAGCCGGCCTCGGTGAAATGCCACTGATGCGAATGCATCGAAAGACATTCCATCAGTAATTCCACCCTGCCCTGGCCTTCTCAGAAGGCATCGGACACCTAATAAACACTAACACGTAGCCCTCTGCAACTCCTCTGCTCTACCAAAACTCGCGAAAGCACGAAAACGCGCCTAACTTTGCTAACACCTAAACGTTCTGCCACCTAATGCAGATTACCTAATGCCACCTAATGTGATTATAGTGCAAATAAACCAAAAACATAATCCCAGAGAACCTCAGATCTGGTCCGTCAGGGAGCTGAGTATAACCATTAGTCTCCCGTTTCAGCTCCAATTTTGAGGCCCGCTTGGATAAACTAAATGATTGATCGCAACTACGGTTCGTTAATTGCACTCCAATTCAACCAAAAACTGCCATGCTAACTCAGTAAAACCGTACCCCCAAAGAATGAAGAATACACTCCCGAGCACGACCCCCATTGAAACTTGAATTATCTAACCGGGGCACGGTGCCAAGAACGCCTACTATAATCAGTTGTGAAATCACAGCGGTAGAAACCTCAAGGAAAGAATACTAGACCCCTATTACTACAAAACAGCACTCAGTCGAAGACTAAGGCTAACGCAACTACAGGTAAAGATCCATTCCTTTTTTATGCAAAGGCGACCCAACTAACAGAGCCAACAGCTCATAGAAAGTGCCGACAAGTCCATCACCTAACTTTTGCCAAAGAAGCGACTTGGCAATCGCATAAATCCTGACATGCTGGTTAAGTTGTGGAAAGAATTCTCTTATCTGAATGGATGTGTCTCGTGTCAAAAGGTGCTCACGTTGAACACTTGTAGGAAATAACTGTAAAAGTTGCTCTTTCATTTTATTCGAGATTCAAGATTATTGTACTATAAGTCAACGTTAAAAAGTATTAAATAGCTTTAAAATCCCAATATTCTTTTTTATACACTCTGTATAACCAATCTATTCATCCTGATGATATTGACGAGTAATTACTGACGATTTTTTTAACTTAAGTAAAAAACAAAATTTATCAGGACTAATTATTCAGAGTTTCTCAGAATGTTTTACCACCACTCCACAGCGCATGTCCGGAAATTAGTTAATGAAAAATCTTGATTTAGATATTTGTAGAAAGGCTTTGTTTTCGAATACAGCTAACAAAGATTTCGTTTTGATTTCTTTGAAAAATCTTGGTTTTAAATGAAATCTTGGTAGAAAAGTTTTAAAATAGGTTTATCTTCAGTAGTTACGAGAAAAATGTTCAAAAACTGAAAAACTTGGAGTTGGAAAATGCATTTTGTTTGATTTGACGTAAACAAATAAAAATTTTCAGACAAATTTTTTGAGAATTTAAATATTAAAAAATTTAATTCGATCGTAAACAGATTAAAATTTAAGAAATTCAACTTTTAAACAAAACGTTGTATAAAATATTTTACGATTTTGAACCAAACTGTAAATCAACATTTCTTACATTAAATTAACAAAAGTTATAATATATTTAATTTAATGGTACTACTCGTACTTTTAAATAGCCTTCTTGATTTTCTTAAACATGACCTAGTGTAATATACAAAATTTAACAAGACTAGTTATCCTTAAAACGATTATTCTTAACATCTTTTATTGTAATTTTTAGTTTAGTTAAAATACACTCTGAAGACACAGGTGGGTATCTTTGAGAGTTCCGTTCGGTAATTTCAGAGAAATATTTTACAGAAAATATGAAAATTTTTTATTTTTTTTATTTTATTAAATACACTTGCCTTCATGAAGTAATAACGGTAATAATAATAATAATAATAAATCGGCTACACGTTCTCTTATCTTTTAACTTTATTATTGTATAATCCATAAATAAGCTAGTGAATTATATGTCACTATTTTTCTTAAATATTTCTTCAAACGAAACTAGGCTAAATATAAATAAAATATATTTGGTTTTATCAGTACTTTTTTCGTGAAATACATTAAATTAATCGTTCCTACTTAGCCCTCTGAAGAGTTAGTATCTAGATATAATCCGTAGAACTTATTTAGAACCGTAGTCTGTCTGCTCGATTAAAAAATTACATTCGGTAGTAATCGATTAATCTATTCTAGAATTGTGTGACCTCAGCCATTTCAATTTCATTCTTTTGCTTTGTACGTAAATAATCGCATTATTAATGTGTTGTTTTTAATCCTCACCGGTACTATTTTATGAATGTTCCTAGTAAAACCATTGCACCTTTCCTTCGCATTTGGAGTTATTTATTTTTGTTTCGAAATTTAACTTTCCTTCCAAATAATTTTTCATTCTTTCGTTTTCGAGATTATATTTTTCATATTCTACCGACCTCGAATACTCAAGGTACATAAGTACTTGAGGTAGGCCAACGTAAGTCGACAGGTGACACCTAATCAAAATAGACCGGACCGTAAAACATGGTAACCAAATAAGATAAAAATGTAAATAATAATAAATTTCATTATTAATAGAAAATTTACGTTTATATTTGTTTAAAATTTAAAAAATTAATTAATTTTAAAATTAGTATAATATATTAAGATGGAATATTAACAAATTTCTTTATGAATTATTGTTTAATCTCAGTTTTCTAATTTAAATTCAGTTTCACTAACATTAATTAACATTTCACTAACATTAACATTCACGAGGATTAAACTTTTTTTTTTATTAATATTACTTAGGTAACTAAATTTATCTATTGATTAAATAAGTTTGAAGTTTAAGTTTTGTGTAATAAGTTAGTATTTTGTGTAATATATAAATGCGAAAGTTTATGGCGGGTTCTGTCGGCCTGTAACAGATCACGCGAGAACCAACCGACCAATTCCTTTCAAATTTTCAGGATACATTCGTATTAACTTAGGGAGGGTTTTAAGCCACAGATCGAGGCCCTACCCCCCCTAAGATATTAAAGATGTTAAGATACTAAGATAGAGAAGATAATGATATTAAAGATATTTTCATTAAAGAAAAAAGAATTAATCCTTTTACTTCATTATATTTCTGTCATCATGGCAACAGAAATCTAATGAAGCACTACATACCATGGATTAACCAGTAGACTCTGCACTCGAGCATCAAGTTTCAATTCGTTCACCACTGTGACTCACAGCGTAAGAGCGTATAAAAAATACACCACTACGCAGTCGTAATAATCTCAAGTGTTTTTGACCATAAATTTAGCGTAACTCAAAAACGACTCGACCAATCTTCGTCAAATTTCACACGTTAACTTCAGATCCAATACTACAGCATATCTAAATTTCATTGAAATTGATCTAATAGTGTTGGAGATTTTCGAGTCAAAAAATTTTATACGTACAACAAATAGCTGGGTTCCAAAAACAATTTTAAATCCATTTTAATCCTTTAAACTTGGAACTTCAAAAACTCCTTTCTTAGAGTGCAATTACACCGCAAGAAGAGCATTTACGCAAATTTCCATCAATTTATCTTCAGTACGTTTTGCTGGGCGTTGATTACTTTTCTTTGTAAAGTCTGTAAAAAAATAATAAAAGTATATAATAACGTATCCGCTGATAATTCATGCTATAATAATTTTCTTAATTTTTATTTTACGGTACAATTGTACATTTACGTAATTTTATTAATAAAGTAGAAGGGGAACTATGATAAACTTTTGAAAATATTTCAAGGGAAATATAACTGCGCTACATCATTGCAGTAACTTTGGATGATTATAAGGGTAGTGCAATATTTTCTGTCGGTTATTCTATTCATAAGATAATGTAATATAACTTTTAAAAAAATGATATTTAGTAGGTTTATTTTTAATTTTTGGATATTAAGGATTTTTTTTTATAACTGAAAAAATAAGCTATTTATTCGGAAGATTGTTTTCGTAATATAAAGAAAAAAATGAATGTAGAGAACAAAGAATAAAATTTTACACAATTAAAAGTATTAATTTTTTTCATAACGTCATAATTTTAAAAAAAGAAACGAAGATTTACAGTCATCATATGTAATAAAAAATGTTTTTTTTATTATACATTTCCTGTACTGTTACATTACACGTAATAAATATTTTATACCTTTATTAAAATTAAAGTAAATATTGAAAACAAAATGCATAAAATATAGCAACAAACGTACAACAAGAATTTATAAGGAAATGTAATTTTAATGTCTTCTTTATTAAATGAAATGGTTTAATGCAACTGAATAGTTTAAGTTATTATCTCAATTTAGGCCATTTCTAAAAGATCTTTCGTTTATTGTAGGTAGATTTTGGTTTATTAATTTTACATCATGATGAATTTAATCTTTCGGTTATAAAATTAAAATGAATAAAACACTCGGACGAAAAACAGCGGTACTAAAAATATTTTTCCTGATAGGGTAATGAAATTATTTTTTTAATTTTTATTTATTTTTTAAGGCTAGCTTAGATTTTCACGAGTTAATATGCGTCTACAAAGGCCTAATATCAACATTAAAAGAATAATAATAATAATTTAATCGTTAAATAAATATTATTTATTTTATTTTTGTTATTTCAATCTCGGACGTGCTTCTAAATGTATTTTAATCGATAGATGAAACGATAAATGAAAAATTCCATTCCTTTGCCGAAAATCATATTCGAAATCAGCTGATTTTTAAATCAACATGCTAATTACATCACTGATCGGCAATTCAGTTGAATTAATGAATTATTTATAAAGGATTTTAAGATAAAATAAAAAAGAGCGTAACTAATATATATTAGATTCGTCTAATATATATTAGTTAAACAAGCAATAATCGAATTAATATTACTTTCTGAACCTACACAACATTTTTTATTTCAGAATAGCTAGTAAAATAAAAACACTCATTTAATAGATATTTCGTAGTTTTTTAGTAAGAATAATTATTTGGAAGTACGACAAAAACGTTTTTTCATATTTTAAATTTATTGAATTAACTTGACTATTGCTGATGAGTTTAAAACTTAACACGATTCATTAGATGAGTAAAAAACTAAAATGTTCTTGTCTTATTCCTTGATTACTTTTTGTTAATATATTTAATTTTATTTCCATAATAAAGTTTCTCTTCAAAAAACTCAAGAAAAGTATATATTTTTTACTACATTTTTGTCTAGCATGATTTCATGTGCCTGTGAAGCGCTTAAAAAACTCCTTCGATATATCCTACTAATTAGTGATAATTCATCTTTGATTATCGTTCTCACCCGATTTGAGCGTTTTTAGACAGGTCTCTAATTAACAGTCATATTTCATCTAACAGTTATTTCAAATATTAATGGTTTTTTATAAAAAAGTTTAAATTTCATAGGTTAAATGTAAAATACCAAGTCGTATATTAAGGTTTATTTATTAATTAAATATTTCATTCCGGTGCAAGAATGCAATGGATTAATCCATTGCAGATCTATGTTAGCAGATTTTTAGCCATTGCCTTTGCTGTTACAAAAAGTATAATAAGTTTTCCTTTCCGAAGAACTTATTGCAGTAGTTATTATCAGTAATTTCTTTTAAACACAGTTCATTCCCGTCTAATTACGGTTACCTTTAAATATAATACACAATTGAAATATTTTGAGAAGTCATATTGCAAAAAGAATAACTTAATTATTAGACACGAAATACGGCACTGAAATGGAATCAAAAAAAGTATTTTCTTTAGCTTTCTAAAGAAAAATTTCACTAATAAAATAAGACTGCGTTGGTTAACAAAAAGTGATTGCGGAATGGGATAAGCAAACTTTTGAATCTTTACTGTTATTTTGAAATGACTTTCTAAGCGTTAGATTCATCGGAAAATATACAAGGCGATTAGTGAAATATAGTTACTTATGAGAAATAATAACTTTAAATTTCAAATTCTGGTATAAAATGAAGTCCTAATAAATGGCCACTTTCAGTCTCAAATCCTGGCAGTAATTTTTACCCACGTATTTTTTCTGAAGGCTGCATTAAAAAATATCCGATTTAATTTCAAAATAAATAAAAAATTGAAAATATAGAACATATAGAGGATTTCGCTTTTAGTACTAAATATGTGAAATCAAATCAGTTTTTTTTTTTTTTTATTATTTTCAGACTAATTTATTGTTTTACAACACTTTGGTGTCTTAAGAATTATGAATTACCAACACTGTTTAAATGTTTTTTAAGTTATCACTTATTGAAGTTAACTGCAACAGTTGTTTATTACAGATGTTTTTAATCCACCATCAAACATATCTATTCATCAATATTATCAAGGGTAAAGTATATAACTACAATATTAAAAAAAAAAATATATATATATATATATATATATATACTAACAAATTTAATTATCTATTCATAATACGTAGTCATGAAATAGAATTCCAGATCACCACACAATGCAGGATATTTTAATAATTAAAATTCACAAGGAAAAAAAAAAATTAGTTGACTAATATCATTTTAAACAGAGGCTTAAAAAGTGATAGACCTAAATTTAGCGAGTATATCACGACGTTCCGTGAAAATAATGAAAAAGATCATATAAATATATGTCCTAAAATGCTTCGTTTGCGAGTTACGGCTAGTGAAAGGTTTCGCTCGGATTTCAGTTTCACTCCGAAGAGATTTCACTCCGGTGAAATGAGGTCGTACAGAAATTTTTAGGACATAACTAAGAAATAAAATTAATGATTTCTTATGGTTTTGATCTGAAAAATCGAATAAAATAGGTCCCAAAACCGTATCTGCACAAGGTTTTGAGAAATCTGGAATAAAAACCAATAATTTGGGGTAAAAATCCCTGCTTTTTGTGTTTGACGTACAATAACTTTGTTGAATAGATAATAAACAAATAATTTTTTTTTAAAAACTTAGAGAATTTAATTCTGAACAAAATGGTGTAAGATAAGTTGAATAAAACAAAGAAAAGAAGAATTAGAATTCTATTTGTAAACAAAAACCAAATTCGTTTTTAGTGATGTCAAAAATGTTTAAAAACAAAATTTACTGTTAAAAAATGTAAAAAGCTGGGAATTACAAAACAGTTGTAAAATAAAAATAAAAAATTTAAATTACTTAGATAATATTTTTTTTATTAATGACAGAAATACAATAAATTATTAAAAAATTAATATTTCAAAGTTTACAATAAAATAACAACTGATCAACAGTGCACAGCACTGTATTAGTGTTAAATCAATTCTGTAAGGTACATTAAATATATCGGGTACTGTGAGCTGTACTGTCATTAGCGAAGGTTTTGTGTGAATTTCAATTTGAACGTGATCGGTTTGCCATTGAAGTAATGCCGTACCTATTTACAACAGAGGAAAACGCTGATATGCAGATTTTCTCTTCAAAAGTTGTTTAAATGCAGAAATTTTTATTTTTTGTTATTTATTTTTATTATTTCTATTTCTTTACAAAATACATTTTCAAATCCTGGTCGTTGTTTTTAGTTTATTGCGTACATAAATAAAGAATGTTTATTTTCCTAAGTATAAATTCTCAAAATATTCACAAGTTTTTTACCTGTGCCCAGATAAAAAAAAAAACGTAATAAAATAACGAATTTATAAATTATCCAGTACAACATAACGAAAAATTTAACGCCACATGTATTAACCACCAGCGATTAAAACCTACTTAGAACTTGTAATTTACCCACCGGGTTGATCTAATGGTGAACGCGTCTTCCCAAATCAGCTGATTTGGAAGTCGAGAGTTCCAGCATTCAACTCCTAGTAAAGTCAGTTATTTTTATACGGATTTGAATTCTAGATCGTGGATACCGGTGTTCTTCGGCGGTTGGGTTTCAATTAACCAGCATCTCAGAAATGTCAAACTGAGACTGTACAAGACTACACTTAATTTACACTCATACACATCATCCTCAATCATTCTCTGAAGTATTATCTGAACGGTAATTACCGGAGGCTAAACAGGAAAAAGAACTTGTAATTTAGTCTAGAAATAAAAATCACGTGTATTCGTAATTTAATGTAAAACGTATATCAATTTTGATCAATAATAATTAATATTTATTGTAATTAAAATACTCATTCTCACAAGAAAAATAATTTATGATAATTTCACTTGTGAAATTAACATATTTGCAAGCGATAACGATAAGTAAAGGTTTATAATAAAATAATTAAAGAAATGTAAAACGTGAGAAAAGATACGTTGGACATAAATAATAGCTACGTAATAACAACATTTATGTTCGTGTGTTTAGTTGCATGTATTCGTACACGCGCCCGCAAGTCTGGATAACTGATCGACTATAAAGAAATAATTGGTTATTTTAATCCTTGCATTTATCAAAAGTGGAACAAATATTTAAACGGAAATTTTATTATGTATATCTGAAAATTTTAAACTGCATTTGTTGTTTCTGATTATAATTATTATTATTATTGAAACTTACTCTTCCGCTGTACTTCTGTTCTTATTAGAGTTATTTCTTATTGTTTTTTTTTTTTTTTTTTTTTTTGAGTCGGAACGATACGTATTTTGGAAACGTATACTAAATTTGAACTGAGTTTGTCGATTTAGCCGGGGTTATAATAGTATTGTGCGTTTGTAGACTACATTTCACCGTGTTAAGATTAAGGCTACTTTTTTGCGTGTTTTCTTAGAATATCTAGGTTGTTAATATTAGTTTCTGTAAGATCGTTGATAGATACTGACTTAGTATTTCTGCCCAATAACATGGTTATTTCTTACGTTTTCATTAAACTTTTATTTGTCCTGTTCGCCTGATTTAGAACTTTTTGTTTGGTTATTTTATTTGTTTCATGAATGCGTCCTGTTTTGAGAGGTTATTTTGTTTTCAAGTTCTGAAAGCAACATCAAAAACTGCTTGTAGGTGCTTTAAAAAACTATATTTCTATATTTCATCCTGCTTTTCCCTACTAAATAGAACTGATTTCTATAACGTATTGTCTTTCAATAGTAAGTGGACATCATTACACTACTTATCCCAGTAGTGTAATGATTTTACTAGACAAAATTTCCCACAGATTTTTTGTTATTGCCCTTCTTATTTTCCAGCAAGTACATGTTTGCACGGACAATGCAAATACAATGTATTAATCCATCGGGTTGGTCTAGTGGTGAACGCGTCTTTACAAAGCAGCTGATTTCGAAGTCGAGTGTTACAATGCTCAAGTCCTAGTAAAGGTATTTTAGTTACTTTTATACGGATTTGAATACAAGATCGCGGATACCGGTGTTCTTTGGTGATTGGGTTTCAATTAACCACACATCTCAGAAATGGTCAAACTGAGACTATAGAAGACACACTCATCATCCTCATTCATCCTCTGAAGTAATACCTGACGGAGATTCCCTGAAGCTAAAGAGAAAAAAAAAATAACTTATTTATTTATTTTATTTACTGCATCAGTTATATTGTTAAATAAATTATATATTATTTGAGTTGATTAATAGCAATGAAAAATAAGTATTATTATTATTTACACGGTAATTAAAACAATTAAAAATGATACGCACATGAATCATGTCACATTTTTTCTAAATGTAATTATATCATCCATTAGTCACACGGTATTAATCACACTTTGCACAGCTTATATGAATTTTGTTTTGGCGAGTCAGTTGGATGTAATACTGTAAACAATAAACAATGTTCATGCTCGCTAAGAAAAGTCTCTACTACATCAATCAATGCGAGCTGCTTTCCTATGTATAACGTTCAGTGGTGCGCTATGTTTCCTACCAGTCTGTAATTTATTTTCGCTTAAATTCAGTGTAATATACTACATTATGTGTGTAAAAGTGTTTGAAGTTTTGTAATACGTGATTGTAAGAGTGTAGCAGTGAACGTTTTAATAAAAATGCCACCCAGCAGCATTAACCGCCCAACAGTTTTTGTTACATTGGTGGTGATGTAACATTAAGGTCTCAAAGAAGAAATATAACTCCATTGATAGAAAAATCATATGAACTTTTTTTTGGATGTAAAGTAGATGATCAGGACAGGTTCTGGGCTCCTCATTTTCTGCAATTAGTGTGTAACGCTGTTTATGGTTGGTTGAATGGATCTCGTCAGGTGACATTTACAATTTCAGTGATTTGGAGAGAACCGAAGGACCAGCTTTCGGACTACAATTTTTTTATAACGGAAATATCGGGGATAACTGGTAAGACTAGGCATACTGTTAAATATCTTTATATTCCCTCTGTTACAAGACCAGTGCCTCACAGTTCACAGTTTCTAATTCCAGTACCACCAAAAACATGGGAATTAGATGAAGATGAACCTCTTGATGTTAAAGGTTGTGCGGATTTCTCAGATGTTGAAGAAAGAAGAGACCTCTAACGTTTTAGAAAATACAAATACCGAACCACACTTAATTTATCAATCGGAATTAATTGATCTCGTTCGTGATCTAAATTTATCCAAGAATCAAACAGAAATTCTCGCGTAACGACTGAAAGGATGAAATCTTTTACACTAGTCTAAAGTAAGTGTTTTGCGTGACAGGCAGTGTGAGTTTGAACGTTTCTTCCTCGAGTATGAGGACTTATTTTACTGTAATGATGTAGAATATTTATTAGAAGTTTTAGGACATATGCACCAATCTGATGAATGGCTTTTTATAGTCTTTTTATACTCTTCAAAGCGTAGTTTGAAAGCAGTTCATGTTGGAAATAATATCCCATCGATTCGATAGCTCATGCAGTTCACATGAAGGAGTCATATACAAATATGAAACTTGTGTTCGGCATGATGTGTTGACTATGAAAAACATTTGTGGCATATTCGTGAAGACCTGAAAGCGGTAGCATTATTACTTGTTTTAAAACTTGGCTAAATAAAATTTTATTTCTTCTTGTGTCAGCGGAACATCAGAGATAGAAAGAATTATTACGTTAAAAAAGAGCAACCAAAAAGAGAAACACTGACTTTTAGAGAGAAGAACGTGTTGATTGCAGTAATAGAAAAAACTGAAAAAGTTCACCTTCCGCCAATACACATTACAGTTAAGTTTACTGAAAAATTTCGTTAAAGCAATGGTTCGGGATAAGATTGGATTTCACTTTCTAAAAAACAAGTCCCCTAATATAAATAATGCTAAGATAAATAAAGGTATATTTATTGGACGTGAAATAAGAAAACTAATGAGTGAAAATGAATTTGAATACGGTTTGAATGACTGTGAGGTTGTTGCGTGGAAATCTTTTAAAAAGCCTGTAAACAACTTCCTTGGAAATCAGAAGGCAAATAACTACAAAGAACTTATAACTAAACTTCGTATATATTATAAAGCATTTAATATGTCACTAAAAATCCACTTCTTAGATTCTCATCTGGATTTTTTCTCTTCTAATCTTGGAGCTGCGAATGACGAACATGGAGAACGCTTTCACCAGGAATTATCCACCATGGAAACACACTACCAGAGAAAATGGATCCAAGAAAGCTGGTTGACTACTACTGGAATCTGAAGACTGATGTACTCATCCCAAACTACACCAGAAAGTCTAAAAGAAGCAGACTTTAGGCATGTAGAAATCGTACGAATAATATTGTTATACTTCCTTCCCAGTGGTTTTTTCTTACAACAAAAAATATTAATTACCAAAACCTATGCCCAGTAGAAAGAAACCACTTGTATATTTGAAATCATCGCCAAAAGGTATTGTAAGATTCAGCTATTAACATTCTTCTAACAAACAAGAAATGAAATTTTGTTGTCTAGTCTTATAGGAATAAATTATATCTCGTGTATATTCTATAATCCTTTCTGGTTATAGACCTTACATACTCGTACATATATCGTGTTTCGCTAAACTTATAAACTATTTTGAATCTTTGTGATCGACAAGATCTTTGAATATGTGTGTGTGGTATTTATTTTTTTTTAGGAATGATATTATTTTATTATTTTGAACGGAAAGAGTCAGTGACTGTTTTTATATCCGTTTGTTTAAGCTAGGTACTTTATTTTTGAGTACTTTCATGTAATTCTTCGATGAGATGGATTCGCAGAAAATTATGGTTCAGGAAATAATGGAAAATTGAACGGTTTGAGGATGGAAAATAGTAAGCATCTGTTGTTGCTTATCGATTTTGTTTTATAATTATAACATTTCTTTCTTGTTAACTTATACCGTATCTAATCTATACCGATCGATATAAAAACCTTAAGTAATTATTATCGGATCATAGTTACATCTAAAGAGATTAATCAAACTAAATAAAAGTAAGGAAAAACAAGTTCAGATAAACCATTTAGAAAACCACGTTTTAGAGAAACTCGTTTTAGCGACAGATTTAAGGCCTTTTACAAAACCTAACACATATTTGATGCGTTCAACGGATTGATTTAAGAGCTAATTTTCTAGAGAAGTATCATATATTAGGATCTTAAAGCGCAGTTCATTACTGTAGTTATCTGTAACTACAGAATTTTCAAAGCGTATTGGTGGCCATCTTTTTGATATGAAACTGAAAAGTAAAGTATTGTCTGGAATCAGAAAATCACATTTCACCCTACGTTTATTCTTATGAAAAATATTTTTGTAATATTTTTAATTGATCTCTTCTGTTTTTAAGTCCTTAAATATGTACCTAAATATACCTTCAAAATGAATGTTATTCATCCATTAATCATTAATTAAATACATACATTTTATTGCTGATTCTTTTCACCATAATTTACAGTTAAAAATAGGTTTCGTACTATTGTATTACCTAACAATAAAACTTTTAAAAATAAAATCGTAGAAATACATCACCAGTAGAATGTAAATATATTTTATGTAATATTAATTTATATACAGTATTTTATAACAATATATTTTCCTTTATTAAATAGAAGCATTACACGCAATGTCATGGCTGAGATGAATCTAGAACAGCTTCACTAGTAAGTTACAATTCAATTTTTTTCTGGGAGGAATGATATTCATTACATAGGCAAATGCATTTGCCTGTATAACAACGTAAAGATCTCTCCTGAAGTTGATTGTCACCTACATTTTGATATTCGATATGCTAATAGCATTATTAGGTTTTTTTAAATTAATCAAAGAAATAGATTTTATAAGAATCAATTTTTTTTTCATGATTTATAGTTTTAAAGTTTAGAATTGTCTCACTGTTCTATTAGCTAAAATTTCGTTGTGTGACTTTTAAAAAGATAGGATCAACAACGGACGTGATAAATATTATTCACGGTATTTGTCAGGAGAAAGAAGAATAAGAAAATAAATTTAAGCCTATTTTTTTATAAATCTGAACCTCACTTCGAAGAAATAACTTTAAAGATTTCCTCCCGCAAACGTTTTCACCCTTCGGCTTCTACTTTCTTCATTTAAAGATCTCTCTACGTTTAGAAAGTTCAGATGAGTTGTGTTCCCTCTTTTAACGTTTACACGGCGTATTAGAATAATTGCTCATATACTGTACCGTAGAGAATAAAATTTTCTCCTGCTCATTACTTTTTCCATTAGATAAGATATAGTACACGCGTGTAAATGCAGATTTTATTAGAAGTCGTTAACGTAGACGATTCATTTATTTGGATCGACTTTTTAAGGTTATAGGAATTATATATTTCATAACATAGTATTATAATATAGCCGCTTGTTCCTTTGATAACATGATTTTTTCATCTGGTACATTACGTAACAATTTATTTGTTGCAGCCCGGAAATGCAACTTAATGTGAAGTTCTATGGCCAAAATTTACGACCGTCGAAAAAATTCGATTTCTGAAGAATTTTATTAAAATTTCTATTTTTATGAAGATTGTCTGTAAAACCAATTGTAAGAAAGACTTACTGAATATATTTAACCTTTATACAACATTATCATTAATTTTGCAGCTAATAGTAGAACGTCAGATCTTCAATAATTTTATTTTATCATAAATTAAATAAACCTTTTCTAAAAATTGCAAAGAAGTAAAAAATATAGGATTACGTTTCAGTGTTGGCATTTTGAAGTTATTTTTTATAATGCAAGATAATTAAGTGCCTAAAGAAAGGAAGGGTATACATTTTTTTACTGTTTGTAAAACAATAAAGTTTTGATAAAATTATATCAAAATATACATATACATCAAAAGAATTAAATTGTTATAGATTCATTTTACTGCTTGCCACGTGTGTAAAGGAAAGCAACGAAGGTAAGCCTAGAAAAGAAGTTACTTATTACTTAAAATCTAATACTAAGTGCTTTCGATGGCTAGCCAAAACCACCATCATTCGTTTTTCAAAGTTAAAAATACGTTAGAAAATAATTAAACTCAGTAAAAATAGTTAAAATATTCTGAGCATGTCATACTCTATACTTCAGCATAAAACTTTATGTACGAAGCTGAGTCAAATATAAATTAAACTTTTGTCTTTACGATTTGCGTACGAACATGAGTGAGCAGGTTTGGAGATTGATGATCACCATATATACTTTTACAAATAAAACTGACTGAGTCAATTTTATGATTAAACTGATTTGTTGGAATCAATTAATTTTACCAGAAAAAATTCCTTAAATATCTTTACTTTAATTATTTAGTCTATACTTTATATTTTTAATTGTTTTATAACAAACTGATCGTATTTGTAAATAATTTTACTTTTTTTAACAATTTAATGACGATGGGAAGGGGATGGGTTCTCCAGCTGCCTCATTTTTGTCTCTCTAGTCAATAGCTTTATGAGAGAGCAAAAACTCCATCGTCGATTGCTCAACGTATTATCCCATGATAATAGTTTCTCATAGTTTCTCACGAATGAGGGAGCAGACGCTCCGAAATTTTGACTAGACTGCATACGCAGTTTGGGTATATGACGTTGTTACGTAATGGAGTCTACGATTTTATCAGAAAATTTAAAGTAGGATAGTAAGCTATAGAAAATAAGAACTCACAATAGGCGTTCAAGGGCAAGTGTGACAGTTGAGATCACAGATCTATAAATCTGTGACATGGTTGAAGGTGATCGGCATCTTACAATTGATGAAATGGTTTCGAAAAGTCATGAAATGGCTTCGAAAACGGTTTTAGTCATGGAAGTACTGATTCCATTACCACATAGCACCTTAGATTCCGTAAAAACTGTTCGAGATCGGTATCAAGATTTTTGACCCGAAATCAGAATAGGTCCGACAGGAAATTTGTCAAAGGCTCCTTTTGACGAGACGGAAATAATATTTTGCATCTGTTAGTCGCATGTGATTGAGAGACATAAGTCCATCAATATATCCTTGAGTCAAAATCGGCAAGAACGGAGTGGGTAGGACTGAGAGCCTTACCTTGTAAAAGCAAAAACGCAATCGCCAAACAACAACGTTCTTGTAACCGTCATTTGGGACCGGAAAGGTCCCAAAGGAAATTATAATTTCCGTATAGGAGATTATACCCGAAACAACCGATTTAAAGAATTTAATTTTGATGTACATCTACTTTATGATTTTAGAAAAACATTGTACATTTAAATGATTTTAGAAAAATGTATGGCAGAAAAAGTTATCTTTTAAAATGTGTTGGGTGCGGTAACAAATAAAAACTTTGTTCTTATCATATGTTAACTAAAAGAAAGTAATTTTTCTTCTCACCCATATTTCTCTTCGCTTCTGTCCCTAAAATCAGAGAAATTTCACGTTTCTTCTGCCTACTAATAGAAAATAGTACAACAGGAATTTTTTGCTAGAAAAAATAAATTATGCATGTTTTTGTTCAAGAGAAATTTCACGTTTCTTCTGCCTACTAATAGAAAATAGTACAACAGGAATTTTTTGCTAGAAAAAATAAATTATGCAGGTTTTTGTTCCGCGAACATCTACTTCCTACGTCTTACAGTTCTCCACTCTAAACGAATAGAGTTCTTCAAGTAGTAAAATATTCAAATTCTGAACTCTTTGATTTGAGTTTTGTGCTCTAAACTATTATGAAACAAAATTAATTAAAATAGTACAGCATTTGATATCGGAATGAAAAAAATATTTTTTTCTTAGTTGCAGTAGATGAGACATAATGACGCAGAAGATGAAACAGAGGAGTAGATGTATTTATTATTATTACTTACTATACAATATAAATTAATTAATTTTTCCCAATTCGTTTAAATCTATTTATTAGACTGCATTTATTAAACTGCATTTTTTATTTATAACACAAAAATTTCATATATGAATCGTACTAAACGAAAAAGTCTCTACATCGACTGTCTTACATTTTTTAATGACGATTTTAACTATTAATAGTCAGCGTTCCAATCCCATTCAATCAAGTTTCAATGGGGTGCAGGGTTACGTGATTACTTATCCGTGTGGAGTTTTATAGATCAAAATCTCGGCGTTCTGTAGAATTTTATAATTATCGATTCCTCGGTTCGAACAGACTCGTTACCATTTGTTTTCGAGTTCTGATTAATAGTTTATTCTGGCCTGGTAAACGAACCAGGTCTTCCACACTTTAGGAATAATGGAGACAAGTTTAAAACTCATAAAAAGTTAGTTCAATATTAATTATTTCAGTATAAAATTATATGTATTAATTAAATGATAATTTACAATATTTGAATTTTAAAAGTCATCATTATCAAAAAATATTTTACCATGACAATACGCCTAAAAAATGTATAAGTAAGTTTGATTAGCTTTTCTTTATTATAACAATATTCTCTAAAAATAATTTTTATTCACGTTAACCTTTTTTTGGGAGATTGGAAGATGCAGACACCAAGCGCAATATTAACATGATAATTAATTTATTTACATAAATAATATATTTTATAAAAATTATCTGATGACTTTAAACATTTTCTTTTTTTTATTAAAATAATTAATTCATAATTCAGCGTAATATCTAATGAAATTTTATAACTCTGTAATTAATATTTTTTTTTTTTTTTTTTGCTTTATTACATCCTTAATGCAAAATTTACATACATACTTAATCGCAAACAGTTTATTAATAAATTAAATTAATTATTTTTTTATATATTTTTGTTATCTTCTCATAAAGCCTTGACCAGATATTTTAAATTAACGTCATATATTTCTATCTCGAGATAAGTTTATATATTCGTACTTCCTTTTAACACGTTACTAATCCTACTGTAGGTGGATGATTCAGCTTTTTTTACCCCTCCACTTTATTTACCCCTCCATCCCAGAGCCGGACCCGCACTGAAGCATAAACTCAGCTCCGAGGGGTTGCCATTGCCTCAAACCACCCGAGCAATAACCTTGGACCCGGCTATGCCGTTCCCAAGGCCTCACCAGGCAGCCGGGACTGTCTTTTCTTGCCATGCCTCAAATAAGTAGACTCTCGACGGGGTCGCCTCACCGGGACTCCGGTCTTTACTTCCCTCGCCTCGCCTGAAATGGAAAACCTATAAGGTAATTTTTTACGGAAACTAAGAAACGATTAGTTAACAACTTAATTTAATTTTCGTATACGTTTTTTGTTCAATTTGGTTTGGTCTCGTACAGTTTTTAGCTTCATATTTCATGTCCTTATTTCCTATTAAAATAAAATTTATACCTATCTAATTTGTTTTTTTACTCATCTTTTTTGTTGTTAATTATTTTTTCTTCGTTTTTTGTTGGCCTTATATACTCGTATATATGTATATCCTATCCTACCCTACTAAAGGACATTTGTATGTGGGATCTGTGTATGTGTGTGTGTCCTTCCGCCTTAGCTTAGCACCGGTCACTAGCGGAAAATCCCGATTCGTTACTACATGTCTCGTGGTGGTCAGATGTATACATGTTGTAATATTATATACCGCATATATATCGATATATATATATTCGATCATCAAAGAACTCTTGCAGAAAATCCACGGTTTCTCGAGACGTGTGGTATGTAGCGCCGTCTTGCTGAAACCAGCAATACCGTTCTTGAGGTTCCAGGAGGGAGGGACACAAATTGACGCACAATATTCCTGTATGCTTCACCATTTACTGTCTGTTCGAAGAATATGGATCCGACTATACGATGACGAGATATCGCACACCACACGCCAATTTTTTCAGGATGCAAAGCTTTGTCTTGTAAAGCGTTAGGATTTTCAACCACCCAAATTCGACAGTTATGACTGTTCACATAACCATCGAGAGGGATCCAAGCTTCATCACTAAAGAACACTGTGTTTAAAAATTCGATTCCGTTATCATTTACGAGAGACCTAAACCAACAGCAATATTGCAATCGCTTGTTTAAATCTGGAAGCTGAAGCTCTTGGACTAATTGTACGCGATACGGATACAATTTCAATTTTTTAGCCGCTTTCTGAACACTCGAATATGACAAACCGACTTGCGTGAAAAGTTTTCGTAAACTTTTCCGTGAAGAATTGAGCAATCTTGTTTTCACATTCTCTAAAACGTCATCTGTCAAGCGAGATGGTCGACCACTACGTTTTCTGTCGCAAACACTGCTTGTCTCTCGAAATCGGTTTGCTAGCCTAGAAATTGACATTTTTTTCTGGCGGAGGAACACCAACAAATTTAATTTGAAATGATTCTTTTACAGTCGCGTACGATTTCGTAGCAAAATATATTTCAAGAATGAAAACTCGTTATATGGTAAAAGACATTCTGTTCGTAACACGAGCGGAAAGGCACAAAAGTTTACACAGCTCAAGGAGAATCAACTCACACTGCCGTATCTGTAACGGTTGAGTAACGCTACCAACTTTGTGTCACAAAACAAAATTTCCCTTTCTTAGAAAAAGATTACCAGACCTTAACAATTGGGTAACAGGACTAAAAAATAACCCAAATTCACATCACCATAGGTTTCAGAATGTTTAATTTTCTGTTAGTGTATATTTTTACTGTTTCTTTGGTAGAGATTTAAATCTTAATAACAGACTATATATTGATATTTTAATATCAAAATGTATGTTAATATAAATTTTGTACACATTTTAACAGAATTTTCCTACAAAATAAATCAATAGGTAGGCGAATATTATGATGCCAGTCAACAGCCATGTTAATTCCTAATTCTTAATATCTCGTATGCATCTTTTTCTTTTTCTGCTTAACCAGTGATTCAGGAGGATACTTCACAGGATGAATGAGAATGATATGTAGGAATGTAAATGAAGTGTAATCTTGTAGTCTCAGGTCGACCATTCCTGAGATGTGTGATTAATTGAAACCCAACCACCAAAGAACACCAGTGTCCATGATCTGATATTCAAATCCGTAAAAAATTAATTGCCTTTACTAAGATTTGAACCTCAGAACTTTCGACCTCGAAATCAGCTGATTTGCGATAACGAGTCCACCACTAGACCAACCCGATGGGTATCTCGTTTGTACGTAGTGCATCTCTCAAATTAAACTTTAGAATATTAGGTAATTAGCTAGAAAAACTTTCATTTTCATTAGAGGATATGAAACGTGTTAGAAAAATATTTCTTCAGGACAAATTAGTTTTCCGTTTTGGTTTTGAACGTCGACTTGTTCATTCTAAACAATTTCCGGCAGTGACTCAGTTGTTTAGATTATTCTTGAAAAAAAATTGTCACTTTTTTCACCATAATCGTTTAAGATTTCTATCTGATGAAACATAAGTTAATTGATACTAGTAACACGCTGGATAAAAATTGGACGACGTTTTTTATATAACTAGTATATAATGTAAATCGACGATGTACGCGTACATAGATTCTATTGGGACAGTAGCGATATTATATTATATTATACATTTTTATTAGCATGTCTTCACAGCCTAATAACTATAATACGAGTAACGGAATAGTAATTCGTGATCCAGTGATCGTACATACAATCCTAACTTTACTTGAGGCAATTTTTTTTTATTGTTACTGTTTTAATGAAATTAAATTATAACTTATTTCAAAATGTAAAGCAAAACTAACACATTTGTAACTTTATAATACTTTAAATGTATCGCAGACAAAGAAAATCAAGATAACCTTAGGTTGCATGTGATCTGTAAACAATTACTTTGACCCATAGGTTAGCTGGAGTCCGTTTTTAGTAGTAGAAACTAACCGATAATAACAGTCAAATATATTGCAATTTTTATTGCATAAATTCAACTACATAAAATTACGCGTCGTATAAGTGCACACAAAAGTACATTGTTTTTATGTAAATATGACCTAAAATTGTTGTAAACTATTTTTATACTGACTTATTTATAAATTAAATTAGTAAAAATATTGTTTAACTGTTGTAGTTATTGTTACTGCATTATGTGTTTACTATATTTTCATTGAAATTTCGTAAATTTTTGTAACCTAGATTTTTTGACACTCTTTCGGAATTTCCCTCAATCATTTTCTATTATTTTTAACGATATATACTTGTAATATTGTGCAATACCATAATTCATTAAAAATGCATGTATTTTAATGATTAAATAAAATTATTTTGGAGAAAATAGAGTATAATTAAAAATATAATATATTATATAATATATTTTTAAATATAACATTTATTATAAATTATAATTACAATTACTTTTATGAACACAATAAATACAATACCTATTTTACTGAATGATAATTATACTACAGGATCAAACTCACTAATATGTTGATGTATCAAATTGAAAAAATCTTCCTCATCCTTGTGTAGGTGACGCCATAGAAATTTACATAAATAAGAATCCGACAAACTCTATTAGCCATCCTTAAAGATTGCATCATTTTTTTAATATAATTTATACATTTAACGTTAATTAAACGAGGTTAGCGAGCGAAGCGAGTGTAGGTTATGTTTGGTTGGGTTATGTTGATTCTGCCAATATACCTCCAGGCCTTATTCAGGAAGCGAATGTACGAAGGAACGGCCAAGAACAAAGCCAGTCAACTCTTTCGTCAGGAATGGCAAGAAAGATGGTCTGTTACTACTAAGGGTGTGTAGACACACGCATTAATACCAGTTTTGAACATATGGCTCAAGAGTAGACACAGGGAAACTAACTGCGACGTGACCTAAATGCTATCAGGACACGGTAAATTTGGCGAGTATCTTCACCGCTTTAAAGACATCGGAACACACGTTTTTCCGATGTTCTAGGTGTTCGGCGAAGGGATAGGCGTCAACTAACACTGACGCCAGAGAATAAGTCGCTTATATGGTAGGTGACCCCCACAGTGGAGACAAGTAGAAGGCCTAGTTATCCACATCATTGCTACAAAGGGGGAGGATTATAAGCTCTGGTCTGCAGAGGCGTTAGGGGGAATACCTGACTGAGAACGTGAAAAACGTCGATTCGAAGGGAAGACACGACGACCAACTATATAGATACCTGAAATCTGGAATAGAAAGCGACGATCGCTCTGGTTCGAGGTAGAGGTCCCAGGAACGGCATAGTCGGGCCGGGCTCCCCCTACCAAGGGCTAGATAAAGGGAACTATTACAGCGACGGAAGTTAAGTACCACAAAAAAGAAATATGGAAAAACCCCTAAAGATAGTCCCGGCTCCTGATGATGGTTCCTGGGAACAGCATAGCTGGGCCCAGTTCAATTAGCGGAGGTTAGAGGTAAAGGGTGAAGGAGAAAAGATCCGGAACCGGCGGGCCGAGCTGTCATGCCGGACTTACAGCCAGTAGGCGGGGAGGCCCGTTAGAGTCCCTCCGACTCTAACGGGCCTCGACGTTAGAGTCGGAGGGACTCTAACGGGCCCCGGGATAACCCCTGGGATTGAGTATTAGTTGCGGATCCTTCCCAGGCGGCAGAAATTAAAAAAAAAGGTTATGTTGATATACGTACAAATGATTTGTCATATATCGTTAAAAAACAAAATAGAACAACTTTTGGGGCAAATCCCGAAAGATTACCCTTTTTTTAAAAAAAATTGAGCTGAAAATGACTTTCAACTCTATTAAAAAGGAAATTTTGCTGAAAATTATTTGCTTCAATCCCGCTTTCAGTTTTTTCTGTTATAATTTTTCGAGTATTTATGAAAACAAAATATTTTAATGTACATCAGGAAACAGTACGTTAGCCCTAAAGTTAAATCTTTTGCTAGCAAAATTGTCTCATTTTAATTTTTTGGGGTATGTACTAAGTATCTACATTTGTTGAGATCAAGTTTCAGGTATTATTATTTACAAAACTGATCGTTAAAAGGTATTAAGATGTGCACACTTATCATTAATGTATGATTTATACTTATAATCATATATTAAAATTTACAACGTTTAGTTGCAACTAAACTATTAGTGGAAGTAAAGATTGAACCATCATTTTTCAAAAAAATATGATGTATTTTTTGCTGCACTGCATTTAAACTTATTTCATTTGAAAATAAGATACTCAAATTCTTTAATAAAGTGGACAGTTACACAATTGCATTGTGGTGGACACCACATTGCATCATATTTTTTTGTGTTGTCCGTATCAACATTTTACATCAGTTTACATATTAATTTTTTTTTCAAATCGCAGATTCATAACCATTGACACATCGGTTCGAATCCTACTTCATATACATATATTTTTGTAACTTTTTTTTTAATTTAAATATATTTATTTATTAAACTACACTTCCTCCTCTATGGATCATGAGACCTTGCCGTTGGTGAGGGGGCTTGAGTGCTCAGGGATACAGAGTAGCTGGACCGAAGGTGCAACCATATCGGAGAGGTATCTGTTGAGAGCCAGACTAAGGAATGATTCCTGAAAGAGGGCAGCAGCTCTTTCAGTAGTTGTTAGGGGCGTGAGTCAGGACGACTTAAACGGCCGTATCAACATCACTCAGTCCTCTGAGTACTGCGCAGCTGAAAGCAATGGAAAACTACAGCTGTTTTTTTTTTCCAAGAAAATGTGGCTCTGCATTTTCAAAAGCAATAATGGAGGCGCCTTCCTTGGTAAAATATTCCGGAGGTAAAATAGTCCCCCGTTCGGATCTCCGGGTGGGGACTACTAAGGAAGGGGTCACCAGAAAAGTAAAAAATAACATTCTACGAGTCGGAGCGTGGAATGTTAGAAGCTTAAAAAAGGTTGGTAGGCTAGAGAATTTAAAAAGGGAAATGGATAGGGTAAACGTGGATATAGTAGGAATTAGTGAGGTTCGGTGGGAAGAGGAAGGCGACTTTTGGTCGGGTGACTTTAGAGTAATTAACTCAGCGTCAAATAATGGGCAGGCAGGAGTAGGTTTCGTGATGAACAAGAAAATAGGGAGGAGAGTGGAGTATTTCAAGACGCATAGCGATAGAGTCATTGTAATAAGGATAAATTCAAAACCTAAACCGACAACGATTGTTAACGTCTATATGCCTACAAGCGCCCATGATGATGATGAGGTAGAATGTGTATACGAAGAGATTGATGAAGCAATTAAACACGTAAAAGGAGATGAAAATTTAATAATAGTTGGAGATTGGAATGCAAGCATTGGAAAAGGCAAGGAAGGAAATATAGTGGGTGAATACGGGCTGGGCAAAAGGAATGAAAGAGGGGACCGACTTATAGAGTTTTGCACGAAGTACAATTTAGTAATTGCCAACGCCCAATTTAAAAATCATAATAGAAGAATATACACTTGGAAAAAGCCAGGCGATACTGCAAGGTATCAGATAGATTATATCATGGTTAAGCAAAGATTTAGAAATCAACTCGTGGACTGCAAAACTTACCCTGGAGCAGACATTGATAGCGACCATAATTTGGTGATAATGAAATGTAGATTGGGGTTTAAAAACCTGAAGAAAAGGTGTCAGATGAATCGGTGGAATTTAGAGAAGCTTGAGGAAGAGGAGGTAAAGAAGATTTTTGAGGAGGACATCGCTAGAGGTCTGAGTAAAAAAGATAAGATAGAAAATGTAGAAGAAGAATGGGAGAATGTTAAAAAGGAAATTCTTAAATCAGCAGAAGCGAACTTAGGCGGAATAAAGAGAACTGGTAGAAAACCTTGGGTTTCAGACGATATATTGCAGCTGATGGATGAACGTAGAAAATATAAGAATGCTAGTGATGAAGAAAGTAAAAGGAACTATCGGCAATTAAGAAATGCTATAAACAGGAAGTGCAAACTGGCGAAAGAAGAGTGGATTAAAGAAAAGTGTTCAGAAGTGGAAAGAGAAATGAACATTGGTAAAATAGACGGAGCATACAGGAAAGTTAAATAAATTTTGGGGTACATAAATTAAAATCTAATAATGTGTTAAACAAAGATGGTACACCTATATATAATACGAAAGGTAAAGTCGATAGATGGGTGGAATATATTGAAGAGTTATACGGAGGAAATGAATTAGAAAATGGTTTTATAGAGGAAGAAGAGGAAGTTGAGGAGGATGAAATGGGAGAAACAATACTGAGATCTGAATTTAAGAGAGCATTAAAAGATTTAAATGGCAGAAAGGCTCCTGGAATAGACGGAATACCTGTAGAATTACTGCGCAGTGCAGGGGAGGAGGCGATTGATAGATTATACAAACTGGTGTGTAATATTTATGAAAAAGGGGAATTTCCGTCAGACTTCAAAAAAAGTGTTATAGTAATGATACCAAAGAAATCAGGGGCAGATAAATGTGAAGAATACAGAACAATTAGTTTAACTAGTCATGCATCAAAAATCTTAACTAGAATTCTATACAGAAGAATTGAGAGGAGAGTGGAGGAAGTGTTAGGAGAAGACCAATTTGGTTTCAGGAAAAGTATAGGGACAAGGGAAGCAATTTTAGGCCTCAGATTAATAGTAGAAGGAAGATTAAAGAAAAACAAACCAACATACTTGGCGTTTATAGACCTAGAAAAGGCATTCGATAACGTAGACTGGAATAAAATGTTCAGCATTTTAAAAAAATTAGGGTTCAAATACAGAGATAGAAGAACAATTGCTAACATGTACAGGAACCAAACAGCAACAGTAGCAATTGAAGAACATAAGAAAGAAGCCATAATAAGAAAGGGAGTCCGACAAGGATGTTCTCTATCTCCGTTACTTTTTAATCTTTACATGGAACTAGCAGTTAATGATGTTAAAGAACAATTTAGATTCGGAGTAACAGTACAAGGTGAAAAGATAAAGATGCTACGATTTGCTGATGATATAGTAATTCTAGCCGAGAATAAAAAGGATTTAGAAGAAACAATGAACGGCATAGATGAAGTCCTACGCAAGAACTATCGCATGAAAATAAACAAGAACAAAACAAAAGTAATGAAATGTAGTAGAAATAACAAAGATGGACCACTGAATGTGAAAATAGGAGGAGAAAAGATTATGGAGGTAGAAGAATTTTGTTATTTGGGAAGTAGAATTACTAAAGATGGACGAAGCAGGAGCGATATAAAATGCCGAATAGCACAAGCTAAACGAGCCTTCAGTAAGAAATATAAGTTGTTTACATCAAAAATTAATTTAAATGTCAGGAAAAGATTTTTGAAAGAGTATGTTTGGAGTGTCGCTTTATATGGAAGTGAAACTTGGACAATCGGAGTATCTGAGAAGAAAAGGTTAGAAGCTTTTGAAATGTGGTGCTATAGGAGAATGTTAAAAATCAGATGGGTGGATAAAGTGACAAATGAGGAGGTATTGCGGCAAATAGATGAAGAAAGAAGCATTTGGAAAAATATAGTTAAAAGAAGAGACAGACTTATAGGCCACATACTAAGGCATCCTGGAATAGTCGCTTTAATTTTGGAAGGACAGGTAGAAGGGAAAAATTGTGTAGGCAGGCCACGTTTGGAATATGTAAAACAAATTGTTAGGGATGTAGGATGTAGAGGGTATACTGAAATGAAACGACTAGCACTAGATAGGGAATCTTGGAGAGCTGCATCAAACCAGTCAAATGACTGAAGACAAAAAAAAAAAAAACTACACTTATCATAAAACCTCTGTAAACCTCTGTAACCTCTGTAAAAACGTTTGAATTAAAATGAAACGTATATAAAAACTTATTTCACTAATATCTTCTAATTTTTTTCATACCTTTCTCAATCGGAGGTTAATCAATATATTTAAATTGAAAAAAAAAAGTTAAAACAAAAAAGGAAAAGAAGTCGAATTCGAACCATGTACCTTCCGCTTGTGAGATCCAAATATTTCATTAATTAAAATTTTATATGGCTATAACTCAGGAACCAATGAAAATAAGTACCACTTATATATCGTTTAAAAGCTATCAATGAGAGCTTATTACTGCAGTTAAGAAAAAATAAAAAATCCAAAGTTTTTTGATTTTGGGCTTTTTCGGTCATGGTCCAGTCGATTGCAATCAAAAGGGGAGGTGCACAGTTAGACGTTACAACAGTCATGAATCCAAAGTTTCAACATCCTACGGCTAATCGTTTTTGAGTTATGCGAGATACATACCCACCCACATATGTACGAACAGACATCACGTCGAAACTAGTCAAAATGGATTCAGGGATGGTCAGAATGGATATTTCTGTTGAAATCTGAGAACCTACATTTTTGCGATCACAATATTCCCTTTACTTCGAACAAAGAAGTAAAAAGAAAAAAAGAATCTTATTTTTATAAGGGGGGAGAGTTTCAAGGATTTCTTCCCTATAAAAACTCTGTTTTAATAGAGTTTTGATGAAGGTTTTAGTAATAAACAGCTTTACGTAAGGTTTGAGATTGTAGGTTTTAACCTAGTCGCACGTAGGTAAAAATGTTGAGTACATACGTAATTCTTTGAATATTGTCTTTTAATCATTAATTATAGTATTCCTTCTCTTTTCGTTAATTGATACGTCCTAATTGTATTCCAGAAAACTCCTCTCACTCAATCTCTCTCTCTCACTCTCTCGCTCTCTCTCTCTCTCTCTCTTTCTCTCTCTCTCTCTCTCTCTCTCTCTCTCTCTCTCTCTCTCTCTCTTTCTATTATATATATATAAATATTGCAACGAGATGCAGTTGATTAACAGTTTATATAACTTTTCTATGAAGTAGGCTATTTGCAAACTATCCTTAAAATCAGCTAAAAAAATGTTAAATTGCATTAAATCTATTTTTTTTTTTTTAGATCAACTGTATATTAACTAGCCTGCGGTCGTGCTTAATCAATTCGATTTATTAAAAAACTAGCCGGTCTGGGCTTGCTTCGCTTGCCCTTCTCATCTAGCCAGATGGCTTCGTCTCCAAACCCTCACTGTGTAAACCCTCACTCTAAACCCTCACTGTGTTCAAAAATAAGAGTTATCCTCTTATTTTTGAGAGTAATACTGATAAAACGTCAAACGAAATAATTTGAAAGGCGCTGTTGCAGCCTGTTATATTGTTTAGAAAATCTTTGAATTTAGGATGATCTCCATTCAACAGTGCTTCAAGTACCTTCGGTGGTTCTTGAAATGGAGGTGAATGAACCTTTTCTGAAGCACAACATATCTTTTTTGGTTCCTCTTTCCATTTCCGAGAATGTGAGTACGAATGCACTTCATTCTTGGCGCCACTATGTCCATGATCGGCGTACGTAAGCTGTGTATTACAGATAAAGCCACTTCTATCCTTATGCGACCACGGTAGTTCTACAATGATATAATGTGAACTCGTTGGGAATTTAACTGCAACTCGCGTTGCAAATTTATTGCGGCTCTAGTCTGGACGTAGCTCTCTCTATTAGCAGCTGACCGAGAATCACGCAATTTAGCTGTTTCAGAGGACCCAAACACTCTTTCTTTTAACAAACTTTGAAAAATAAGAAAGGTTACATCTCTTTCTTGAAAGAATATTTTGTTAACGTTTGACAATTCAGTATTGACAATCAAAATAAAAAAATAAAAACCCAAAAAGTTCGCTAAATTTAAGCTAATTACAATAATAATAATCCTACCCTACTAAAGATTATTTGTATGTGTGTCTGTCCATCCCCCTTAGGTTAGCACATAAAACACCAGTAGTCCGAGTGATGTCATTCCGTACAACAATAACGTGCTCAGATAACAGGCATCGGAATGTATCGATCACTAGCGGAAAATCCCGATTCGTTAGTACATGTCTCGTGATGGTCAGGTGTATAATTGTTATAATTATAATAATTATTATATAATAATTAATTAATAATAATTAATATTATTATTATATTACATATTAATATTAAAAATAAATAAATAAATTATAATTATTACCCCATAGGTATACAGAAAATCCAATTCGGCAAAACGTTTCTGTTTATTGCAAGGGTGGTTTTTATGTTTTTATTCTCGGTTATCCGGTTGTCCGGTTATCCGGTCATTCTCCCATTCAGAAATTCAATTATATCTACGAAACGGTATTACCAATTTAAAAAATTAAAACGACTTCTTTTTTACTATTTTGAGTGCTAACGTTTACATAAAAATGATATACGCTGGATCAATCAGTTATCCGTTATTTTTCGGAAATTTACTTATATCTTAGGAACGGTACGACCGATTTTAAAAAATCAAACAGCGTATTTGCTAGCAGTACAAGGGCTAACGCTTGAATAGAAAACATATACTCTGGATCATCCGGTGTCTCATTATGTATATTCATATCTTCTACATGATTTCTTTGAAATGCAAGATTAAGGACCCCATAGGTATACAAAAAAATCTAATTCGGCAAAACATTTCTATTTATTGCAAGAGTGGTTTTTTATTTTTCTTTTTTCGATGCGACTGCTCATACGGCAGTAAACCGCACAATTCTACTGTACGACTTTTTTTCTGAAAGAGCCAAAAGATTTATTTATTAATTATATTTTATGGATATGCCAAATAAAAAACATATGTTGTCGATCGTTATTTAAAGTTATCGGTTATCAAAGATTTTAAAATTTCTGTTTTTTTAAAATAATTTTTAAATGAAATATCATATAAAAATCAGAATTAGGACAATGATAAATCTCGATTTTTAGGAACTTTTGTAACCTTTCTACACCCAGTATTAAGACCGTAAACCGCGAAAATTTACTGCGCAAACGCTATTGAGTACAGATTGTTTTTTTAAATTAATGAATGTTCTTCTTGAAAATGGACTATTGAAATGCACTTTTGGTCCCGTAAGTTACGGATGGATAAATGGAGCTGCAGCTATAAATCAGTAGAATAAGTTCTTCGCGGGGAAATGATAATAAAATATTAAAACATTTTATGAAAGAATATTTTGTGATCATTTGTAATAAATTTAAAAAAATATCAGTAAAATGTGTTTTCTGTTATTTTTATTGTTGAATATTATTCTCATAAACATGAGGATACGAATGTGTCGAGGGTCCAGAAGGCAGAGCCCCCTGGGAGGTCTAATATTATATATTCGCTAATAGCGAATTACTTCGCTATTGAATGGAAAGAAAAACAGGATCCCTACTTTTCTGCTGTATTTTTTTATAGTAATACTGGTAGAAAACTTGCCGTAAAATTAAAGAAGATAGCTCAAGTTCCCTCCTTAAAATGACTATCTAGTTCCCCTCCCCTTTCATACGACGTTTAGTAACACTTTTGTTATGAAAAAGACGAGGTTTCTTTTCTTCCTTTTCCCCAAAGCGAAATCACAAACCTAAAATAGTTTATGAGATTACAATCAGTATAAACAATTTTTAATCCTTTTAGGATTGATTTGAAATTCCGTACTCAATAACCTATCGAAGACCTGCATTCAGTCGGTGTTTTGTGACTAACCACGATAGGATTTACTTACCTAATTGTAGCGTTAATGTAAATAGAAACAAAATTTTTATATTAAACTGTTTCAACTGTTAGGTACTTTTGTCTAAAGAAAGAAGTCTACGTTTAATCAACAGTTTAACCAATTTGATTTTCTTGACATATTCTCTTGAAGTTCTTTTGACATATTCCTTTTCATATCTTCGATGCAATTGTTGAATAGCATCAATGAAAGGGAGCATCCTTGTTTAACAGCTCAAGCTAGACTCAACCAGGCAGTGATATTCTTATTTACTTTTATCGCTGCTGTTTGTCTCGTGTATATTTTTTTGATTAACGATCTATTTTTTTTCTTTTTAAGAATCTTTATCGTTTTCTCCAGCTTGACTATATCAAATTCCTTCTCTAAATCTATAAAACAGAGAGTATTCCTCTTCCTCTCTCAAAACCTCTCTCCAACCTTCCGTAGAAGCTCAATGGTATCTTTGGTTCCCTTCCATCTCCTGATGCCAAATCTTTTCTCCCCTGCATTCTTCTCCATTATATTAAAATTTCTGGTTTTGGGTTCTTAATAATATTTTAACAGCATATGCCATTAAACTTATTGTTCTACGTTCTGTACGTCTTGTTAGTACCTCTTTTCTTCGAAATAGGTATCATCACTATTTTCACGTAATATTCTGGCCATTCTCCCATACTGTATATCCTGTTACAAAGTTCAGCTATTTCTTCCACTCCTTTCTCCTTTAAGCATTTATAAAATTCTATGGGAAGTTCATCTATTCCAGTAGATTTTTCACAGTTCATTTCTTTAATTGCTTTCAGTACTTCACATTTTAATGTAGTTGGTATTTTATCCTCAGCTACTTCCATATCGTTTCTATGTTTAATTCTTCAGATTTCTTTCTTGTCATACGAATGTCCTCCATATATTCACTCCATCTTTCTCTTACTTCTTTCTCTTCATGTAGCATTTTGCCATCCTTATCTTCAATTTTTCTCAGTTTATCATTCATTCCGATTCCATTTATCCCACTTAATGCTCTTCACCTTCCTACACATTAAATCCTACTGCACTTTCTTTTCAAGATCCTCAATATCATTGAATTCTTCCTTCGATCATCTTTCCATAGTTTTTGTGTTTCCCTCCTTAACTCGTAGTTTAATTTGTGATGATTGCTTTTTCATTTTCTCCTGCCTTACTCTTTACCTCCTTTTTTCTTCCTTTTTTAGAATTTCTGTTACCCGTGATATCTTAGCTCTATTTTCCTCATAATAGCCTACTTCCTCTGCTGTTTTTATTATACCACTTTTTATTTTTATCTAAGTGTCCTCACTGTACTTTTTGCTTTCTTTTTCTTTTTGTTTCTGAGATATTTTTAGCTATTTTTCTCCTACTGTTTCCTCATCCAGTTTTTTCAACCTTTCTAAGTTCCATTTCTTAACTACCTTCGTTTTCTGTATTTTTTTAAAGCTATTCTCATTTCCATCATATGTAATCTAATAACACTGAAGACATTGTTTTAGTTTTCGTTTACTTCCTTAGGATTTAATTCCTTAAAATAGTCATAAATTAAAAAATCATTTCATAATTAAATATTCATTAATTTTTCAAAATTATGTTAATACTAAACGTCTTCTTTTTATATTAAATCGTTCTTGAAGTCATTTAAGTCACGTTTCAAAAAGATATGGAAAAATAAAGTTCTATGAAATCCGTATTTCTATAAAAAGTTTTTTTATTTTTTTGTTTTTTATTTTGTCTATTATAATCTATAGATGATATGCCCCACAACAATTTTGTAAGTTTAAAAAAGTCACTCGATTCTTTCTTAGTGACATGCTTGAGTCTAGCGACAGTCCTTATCTTAGCGAAATGTACGTAACTTAATTTAGCCGATCGATATCATTCCCAAGAGTGTGAGACAGAGTATCATAATTTTAAAATACTTAATAATAATTTTAAAATTACTTAACACTTTTTTACAATTGGGTTTGTACAGCATTAGGATTCTTACAGTAACTTATAAAATTGGTTGCCATGGAGTTTTTAGATAAAATGATTTCCTTTGTTTGTATTCTAGTTACTAGTCGTATATAATCTAATTATCCATAAATGTAATATGTATTCTATTAACGATACATTCTACTTCTGTCAGTGTTAATTTTGATACTAAATATTAGGTACCATTTTAAACTCTAAAACACCTTAACATCTTAACACCTTAACCTTATGTAATATCGTGACACTTCAGTGCTCTTAATTTGAATAAATAATTAGTAGATTCTCTATTGCTCAGTTTTTGTAATTGAACATTAAATTTTATCGTCCTCCTGATTCTTTTTAACGAGGTTTTCTTTTCTCTATATCTAATCTTTAAGATATTTTACTTAGAAAATCAGTTTTAGTTTCGTTGTCAATAACCGGTCTTTTCTCGTTTAATTTTCAAATCAGATATTTAAGTACGATCACTGAAGGGTTGATTAAATAAATATTTTTTTACAATTATTGTCCGTGAATACGTCGAAATACAGATATACATATTATTTTATGTAATTACTTTTACTTTTAACTGTTTACGTTAAAAAATAAGTAATTCATTTTTTATTGTTGGTAACATTGAAGGGGATGCCAATGTAGTGGGAGTTATATACATGTGACGTAATGAGGTGAGGTCTACGTTGGAAAATGATCGACATACAGGAAGTTGGAAACTAGCGATTTCCTCTGACAGTGTAGGCCTACATTTGTTTCAGAGGTGACTGCTTTGCCTGCGTCGTATCACTATCTCCCATTATATGTTATAGTTTACATTGACTCTGATTCTTACTTTTTAATTCAATTTATGAGTTGCGTATATTGTATATATTACATACAATAAAAAATGTACATAATAATAATGTAATATATTAGATTAATGTATGTATATTATCAAAATATACGATTCAATAGGAATAAATCGGAATTACTTATATGTAAGCAATTATTGAAATAAAACCTGTTTGCGATAATTCACCACGAAAAAATTGGTACTTACATAAGTTTTTTTTATGAGTCTTTAAATCTGGAAAATTGATATAACTTTGTATAGCTGAATGTTTATATGGTAGTTTTGAAAAGAATAAAAAGGAAAAAATTGTAAATATTTTGAATTGAAATATTATTATTATTATTATTATATTATTATTATTATTATTATTATTATTATTATTATTATTATTATTATTATATTATTATTATTTTTATTTTGAAATTTGAGTCGGTAGTACCGCATAGGAATAAAGAGGAACATTCTTTGGAAATAAACCGTTTGTTTTAGCTTTGCGGATTTTAATATCTTTAATTTTCTCCGGGTAATTTGCTTACGCTAGTATGAAGTAAGAAAGAGTAACTTCAAAATAATTACTTCGGTAATTATTGTTTGCTGAAAACTGTGCAAACAGGATATATTCTTGAGCTGCCTACCGGTGCTTGGGTATTATTACTTCTAACGATTTCCTAACAAGTAGTATATCGTATCTCTAATTTCAAATCTACATTCTGGTTAAACTTTTAGTAACAAACAGTTGATTTGGCGTAAAACCTAGGGCTGATCAATCTTTTTATTTTACTTTTTTCTTCAAATTACTTTTGTGTATATAAAAATATTTTCTGGTAATTCTAAAACATAGAATTTATTAAAATCGAGCATGTTTTTTAACTGTTTATTAGAATCCGGTATACGATCACAATGATGTACATGCGATTACAATATCTTATTTTAAAATTATTGCTACATTTTATAAAATTATTAAATAAAGATTTTTCTCATCAATTTACACAGTCATAAATAAAAATAAAAAAGAATAACTATAATTTATTATTGTTAAACACTTAGAAATAGATGTAATCATAATACTTTTGTAACTACACAAAACATAACAATTACATGAATACATTGGTTTAATTGAAAACTAATGAATTAAAGTGCAATACAAATTACGAACACATTAGATCTTTAGTTCCACTATAATTATAACACATTTTTACTTCTTAATAATTATATGCCCACTATTTCATTATTATAAAATATTTGTATAATAATAAAAGGAATTAACTGTTAACCTAACAGTTAGCCGGATTTTTAATTTTTTTAAAGGAAGGCAGGCAACTTTGGCAATTTATTAAATAGTCTTAAACCTTTGATGTCAAAGGAAGATTAAACTTTGTACATCTGCAATATAGTATTTTAAGCGATTAAGTTTCTGATATTGATTTCCTCTGATTTTAAACATATCTATTGAATTTCTTATGTAGGAGAGAAGATCCGAATTAGAAAAATTTACAATATTTACAGCAGCACATTTAATTAAAAGTGGCTTACAGTATGTTCTGCAGGGAGTGTTTGGTTTATGCAAAATCTGAATTTTCAGAAAACTTTCTATTTAAAAATGATAGCAGGAATTTTCCTGCTATCTTTCGAAGTAGTCGGCCATACCACATATTATATTGGAAGGAAGCAAAATAAATTCCCTTACACAGTCAAAAAAGCTACAGTTGTAGATCGACCTTAGAAAGCTTCCTGCACACAAAATTATGTACTCACACCCTTAATTTCAAATGCCTAGTACTGTTATGGACGCACCATTGCTCGTTTTATACCTCCCAATCAAAATTCAGAATTTCAGTCTTATTTATTAAAAGACTTATCGCAGATATCCAAAATTAGCTTCCGATGAATTCATTATGACTCGACGCTTGATCATCTCCAGTTCGTTATCTGAATTAAACGAGGTGATATCGCCATCTCTACCGTGAATAATAGTTTCACCTCCAACAATATTTGAAAGATCGTTAATGTAAACCAAAAGTAAGATGGAACTTGGCATCAACCTGGGTACACCATAACTCCGGTCTTAAATTCTGACCTTTATCCATTGCAACCAACAGATTGTCCACGAAACCCCGGGTACTCCTTGAAGATCTTCAGCTTATTTCATTTTTTACCGTAGTGTTGTAGTTTCCTCAAAATAACTACTTGTGGAATGCAGTCGGAAGCTTTAAAAAGGTCAATATTGGCGTGCACATAAATCTTATCTTCATTCACTTTAAGAATACTAATTGCATGTTCGTTAATAGCAAGTACGATATTCAAACTGATAGTTGCAATATTTATCATACAACTCTCCGTATAATTACTCGACCAGATTTCCAAAATATTCGTAACTTCAAAAATCTTACTAAAGATTAGATTCAGTGAAATGGGAAAATAGCTAGAGGATTCAGTTCTTTTTATAGACCGGTATCATTACGTTAAATATGAAACTGTGGCAGCTAAAATTTTTTTCGATTGCTATAGGTAGAGTTTATAACTCTGACATTTAAATTTCTCATATCTTTAACCGGTTTCGAAGCAATGGCTTCCACTCAATTCTTCTACGAGTTTCGCGATTTCTTACCAGATCAGTCACCTCCAGCCCGGTGAGGGTTTTTAAATATTAAGCCATTGACTTCACTAAATATTCAACGGACATTGTTGTTTCTATAATATTAACCTTTTCTTCCAAATTAGAATCAATTAATGTCGAGGCTTTTCTGGCGGTTTTGTTTGGCGTCATTGTCTATAAAAGTAATATTACCCTAGTGTACAAGCAGTATGCAATATTTTAATTTCACAGTTTATATGCCATAGAAACCCACTACTCTGTTAACTTTTGCTGTTTATTAGTTTAAAATTTTCATTAGTTTACTTAACGCCTGAGTATAAGTGTGAAATTTGTATGGTTTGAATTTGTAGTGTCATATATATATATATGACGTATATGTAGTGTATATGTAGGTCATATATATATATATGTTGTATATGTTTATGTTGAGTTTATCTGGGTCCTATTTTGTTATTTTTGTTCCTGGGACAAAAATTGTTTTCCTTTAGTTACAAGTGAAAGGATACTTCAAGACGACCTACAAAGCTGAAATTTAGTCAGCAGATATTTAAATTTTGGACGCAAGTAGATACAGAACTAAAATGAAAGATTTAAAGTTTTTAAAGTAGAGAACTTTATAAATTTACATTTATTTCTAAATTCAGGAGCATCAAGTTTTGTTTCGGATTTATGTTATTTTCCAACATGGAAAAAAATTATCCATATAAATTGGATTTATCAAAAAATGGTGTTAATTAAACCAGTAGTCCTGCACTTTTATGGTACATCTTTTATAACAACTGATCTACGACAATGTTAATTTTTCTTATCACGAGTGAGGTAAGAGATCAACTTTTATTAATTGTTATTTCACAGCATAAAAATACTTATCATAAAGAACGTGATTAATAAGTAAGAATAAGTAAGTAATAATAGTAAGAATAAGGAAAGTATTTTAATAGTAAATCGTTAATTTATAGGGCAAAACCTTTCTTATATTAGTGCATTACGATATTTCTTTAAAATCAGTTTCTATAAATTAGAACATAATTTCGTGTAGTAAGTTTCTTAAGCTGATAATAAAATTTACAAGAAAATTTTAACGAAATTATATCATAAATACTATGTAGGTCAAGTTTACTTATCAGTCGATGCATTCCAAAATTACAACAATAAACGCATTGCAGTATAAAAATGTAAGGTACCGATTTCTAACTGTAGTAAAACGTCATTTTAAAAAACAGTACGTTTACTTTTCTTACGCATAAACGGTTTACATTAATTAACTGAACATGTAAATTCGAGAATAAAACGATGAACTGCTCCCTAAAAATTATGCAACGTATTAAAGTACCAAATTATCACCCCGAAAAATGAAGGATATTATCAAGGATTATAATCTGCAGAAGGATATTTATTAGGAAAAAATAATTTCGATGTCAGGAGCCACCTTTGAAAACCGAATTCGTGAAATCGAACAATGCTAAGTTCATTTCACTGAAAAATGCACGTTTATTAGTGGCTAAGGATCATTGATGTTACTTAAATTTTAAAAGGAAAATTACAAAATGTTAACTGAAATAATACAATGCCACTTAATTTGTATGCTATTATTCTTAACTTATTAGTAAAGTAATAATAATAACAAAAATTACAGTAAGTTATATTTTATTATAACTTACGGTTGAGTGCAACTCCATAAATGTACTGCAGCGTTTTTAAAAAGGCACAGCAATGATCTGTAAGTAATAAATGAGAGAATTTTTAATAAAAATAAAATACTGATTTTTTTTTCTATTTTGAATATCGCACTGTGAATTTGCGTTCAATTTCTTCAGAAAAAAACATAAGGATGTTACGTGCATAAGTAGTAACTAAAAAATTCCCAAGTATATGAAATATTTTTATTTGTCTATGTATTTCGCAATACTTCTTGTAAGCACAATAGATTGTTTATTTTTTTTAAAGATACATACCGTAATCTGAATATACTCATACTACAAAAGATTCTACACGTGGACAAAAATCTGGATGTGACCGTTACAACTACCAAAAAGATCATAAACCATGTTCTTCACTCGTGGTACATTTTCTTCAGCGAGTATGAGTTCTATTACAGGTCTGTTTGTCCATTATGCAATTCGATGCACTTCTGTTGCGCTTGTGATGTAGGTAGGCTACAACACTGAACCGCAACCGCAAACATTACCTTTATCCTATTAACTACATCGGTCGCATATAAAAAAATAAAAACGTAACACAATGTGCAAAACACGATAGTAAAAGCAAAACGCAAATTACGTTTTGTTAAGGTTATTTGATTTGCCCTTGCCGTAAAATCCTTTTTCAATGAATCATCATCGATAATAAATTATTATAAAAATTATTAATCGCATAGCCTACTGTATTAATAGTAAATTACAACAAAGTACACTTTTAAAAGATTTTAAATAGGACAAATATAACAAACGGTACCTGTAAAATTATTTAATAATGCTTAACAGATAAGTGACATCATTAAGAGATCCGATTGATTTAAAACTAATATTTTAATTGTTCGGTAGTAAATATAATGTTAATCATTTAATCTTCTTATTGCGGCTATTGTAGGATAATAGGAAATATATAAATGAAAACCTTTATAAATTTAATATTACTTGCTTTTTCGCTGTTTATTTTTCTTCCTCTTTCTTTGGCATTTATTTAATGACAAACAGTGTTTCATCCTCACACAAAATATATAATATACATCGTATTTAAATAAATAAAATATTAAAAATTAGTTTTAATAACAGATATCCATAAGCCTTTTCTTTCTATGATCTAATAAGAACAATTTTTTTTAATATTTTTTTATTTATTTTGAAATAATTAAGCTTTATTCTAAAATACGGTGTACAAATGCAATAAATTAAACAGAAAAATAGAACAGTTAAAAATAAAAATCCTAATTTTCAAGTCAATCAACTTATGTGTGCGTGTGTGTGTGTGCGCGCGCATGTGTATGTACGACTGTGTATATGGAACCTCTGTGTATATTTTCATAGTTTAAAATACAGAAAACTAAACATCTTAAATATATTTTAAAATAAAAAAACCAAACCATTCTTAACAGTAGATCCAGGAAATTTTACTCACCATATATTCAACAGGAATGATATTTTCTATTTGCATATGCAATCTTATGATTAATTTTTTAAAAATTATGTATACTAATTGCATTAATAATATAAGTTTTAATTGTTATTTCATTATTTTCAGTAAGAAATAGGTTTCAAATTATTCTACCCGATAAATAAAATACTATTTTTAAATACAGTAAATATTTTTATTTTATTATTTTTATCTAGTACGTTATCTTTTTTATCTGATTACCTGATAAATTGATTTAATCAAGAATTTCATTTTTATTTATTTTTTTATTTTATTTTATTGAACTTCATATCATATTTTGATACTGTTTTCCTTATCTATATATTTTCAGCTAATCTTTTTAACCGATTGCATAAAAAGAGGAGGTTATTATTTAATTCGTTAGTTTTTTTTTTATTTCTATTCTGTCTTACTCTTCACTGAAAGAACATATTTTGGCGATTAATTTTTATATTATAGAGGAAGTTCCCTACGGTGATCCCAAGCTAACTTCTTTCTTCAAAAATTAAATGGAAAGTTTGTTAATAAAAAATTATGTCGTTTACTTGATCGATTTGAATTTTTTTTTGTCGACGAAAATTCAATCGAAAAAGTTACATATATAATCTCAGATTTCGGAGAATCTATGTTATGGACCGGTAGCAACCTCTTTAAATCGAATTTCTGTATTACCTTTTTTTGTTCTTATCAAGATTCGATTTCCTCATTTTTAATGTTTTTTTGCAAAAAAATGTTTTTTATATAATCAGCGCCTATGTTAGACTCCTTCTATTTTAAAATAAATACAGTTAAATATGTTAAAATACAGAATATGTTAATATGTTAGAAAACTAAACATCTTCTTAAATATATTTAATAATTTCTTAAGAATAAATAAAATCTGCCGCACAAAATTGCGCCAATAGTTTAAAATTATTAAAGAATATTGGAAATATGAAATTCTTTTTCAGTTTTTATTTTGATTTAAAATTTTTGAGATCTGTACTAAATTAACAGAGTAAATTGTTGGCAATTGTTTTTAATTTAACGCCGACTTCTACTATATGAAATTTAAAGAATAAAAAAAAACAATTATTTTGTAATTATTGGTGTGATTTTTTTGAAGTAGATTTGAATTTTTTAAACGTTTTATTTACTTCATCCTTCGTTCTGGAATGTATTATGTAAATCAGCTGCCGATCTTACTTGAATTTAATAAAAATATTCGATTTTATTATTTTGCTTTTCAACTTGAAGATCTCAGAATCCTTATAATTAATGAATTCTTGACTACTCCCCTTCCAGAGTTCCAATTTAGGAAATAATTTGCCACTAGAATATTTTACATCAGAGAACATTACCGTATAGTAGAAAAATTAGTTATAGTTAGCGTAAATCAAGAAAGAATGAGGAAAATATTTATTTGGAAAACACAGCTGTATTTTTTTTCTGTCATTTAATTGAACAATAAACAAAGCGCAATACAAGCCGGCTTTAAGTCTGTGTTTCTTACCGACCATCAATTAGTTGACGCTATAGAAATCTGCTGAAAAAGGCTGCTAATAATTTTCAGAATGGTACTTAGCTTGTGCTTTCCGCGTATTACCCGTTATGGCAACTCTAAGTTATAGCTTCTCAAAGATACGCGATATCGCTCGTTAACGCAAGAAATTTATGGATGCCTTCAGTCTATTTTTATTTTTTGTAACCCTCATCAATAATAATTTGTCGATGGTGAAACTATCCGTCGATACTTTCGAAACAACCTTTTTTAACGCCAAATTTAATTATTATTTCTTAGATTTATGAAAACCAAAAAGTTAGCGTAAACTTCACGTGTGGCCGCATAAATACAGTAACGGTAGAAGTATTCGTTCTACCTGCATTCGCGCCGATATCCCAAGAAAGTACCGTTAGTTACACCTACACCATCGACTGATGACGGTCATCGGTTTAAAATAAACGAAAATGATACTCCTGTTTATGAGAATCCTATTTTTTCATTCTTCTTACTAATTTAAAGTTTTTAAATAACAGATATCATTATTATAATCTGGATATACAAAAAATCTAAAATATAAGTTAAAACTAATTAGTGCACAAATTTGTAAGTGTAGTAGAACAATGTATCTCTACATTATTGTTTCATGAATATTGTTTGCTTGTACGAAATAGGAACAGAATTATGATGTAGTTTTACCATGTAAAACTACATGATGTTTTTCAGTTTATTTTGAACATTTTGCGTTTTTTTACATTTTTTTAAATTATTGTATACGTAAGAATATCAGTAGTATACTATCTTATCGTGCAATCCGACATAACCACTTAATAACCGGTTAATTGATTTACTTTTAAATAACAATAATAAAGGTTGGCAGTAATTAATGTCGGTAACACTACTATTATAACTGTTCTCTTCCTCGAAGCAGGAAACAGCGAGCGTGCAACTGGCGGCCTAATGAGAAAAATCGTAAATATAAATAATGAAGGGGAAGAAAAAATTAACATTAAAATGAGTGTGGGAAACTTCTTGTGGGAATCTTTGCGGCCAGGAAACAATCGCCCGTGAAGAACAAAGACCAACACGGTTGCAGTGCTTCGCGGACCTTTGCGACGGATGTAGCGAAGTGGCTGCTGCAAGAAGTAAAGGAGAGAAACAGCTGAGCTTCAGGTGAGTCGGTAATCAATTTTTGATACGATACAGTCGTCGGTCGAGGGGTATAAGTTACTCGCTCTTCCGATTGAATATTGTGATTAGTGTACATTATTATTGGTAAAAAAAATTAGTCAAAAATATGTTTTGCGTTTTTAGTAAAAAGTTTAGTAAAAAGGTCTTTTGCCATCAAAATTCTTCTGTTTCTCTACGAGTATAAATACAAATATCTATTAGCATTATTTCTTACAAAAAATAAATGAAGGAGAACAAAATTTGATGTATTTGGCAAATCAGTACTGTTGTCTTTATTTTCTTCGATATTATTAAAGTTAAGCACGTCAAAAAATATGGTTGTCGGTTTATCGAGATAAAAGATACGAACTCGCTTTTGATCCTTGTTGAATTTTTTTTTTAAACTATTTTCAGTTTTAGTTGGAAGATTAATGCACACATACAAAAATAGAAGAAACTGTTTAAACATAGTATGATAATATATAAACTTAATTTGATTTTTTCGCAGGTAAATTTATCTATACAATTTTTCAATTGTTTAACACTTACATTTCTAATAAGGTAAATTTGATGTGTAAGTTAATATTAAAATTATTGTAGTGTATCAAACATTATGAATTATAGTTTTTATCCTATTAAAAGACATCGATAAAACTTATTTAGATGAATCGTAAGTAATTATCAACAGGATATCGAAAAACCTCGTTTTTCAACACTCAATTCTTTTTTTTTTTGTTTAGCCTCCCATATTTTAATGTAAATAGTAAAGTTCATCGGCATCCAATTTTTTACGATTTAGAAAGATATGTTTTTCTAAATTCTTTACAGATTTAAATATCTGGAACGAAGGTTACAAAAAATTAAGATCTTTCACACTGTAACGGCTGCCATAACTCAATTGTCTTGTATCACATTTTGATTGAGCGGGAACTAATTAAATTTATAAAAATAAAGCTAGAAAAAAATTTTCATTAAAAAAATATGATAAAAATAAAATCCTTTCATGGGCGATTGTTTCAAAATAAAAATCATTCTTCGGTTTGTTAGTAATTTTCAAAATTAAACCCTTTCCACATTGTAAATACAATTTATTGATTCAATATCATCATATGCAAACAGCTATAATTATTAAGAAAGATGTGGAAGAGAGATTGTATGATTTCTAACAGCAGAATTTATTGACCCGAAGTGCATTTAAAATTTAACAAATATTAAAAATTTTAAAGTATTTCAATTTTAAGTTTCTTTTTATTTTTTTAATTTTCTTGCCTCATTATTTGTTAGCGCTTTGAATATTTATTTTGCCAAACCACAACTTTTAAATCTATTAAAGTAAACAAATTGTATTTAGTGTATAACAAATATAACGTATATCAGGAATCATAATAATAATAATGTATAACAAATGTTCTTTTCTTTTGCTTCTGCTTGAAGGCGAATTTCATACTGTTTTTCTAAATAATTTAGTTATGATTCCTTATGAATCGAATATTTTTTTAAAAATAAGCACGTTCATATTGGAAATTTTCACTCAATTTTTAGCAAAGTATACAGGGATTGTATAAAATTAATCGATTAATTTACAATAGAAAGCAATACTTTGAATTGTTGGCTGATTGTAAATTACGTAATATTTCGAATGACAATGACATTTTCAAGCATCTGAAATAGACAATGCATGGGTCAGGGATGGTGTCCCTGAGAGTAATGATGTCCATTACATAGCTAACTGAATATTAGTTTCGGTTTGCAAAATGCAATAATATATTGTTTCAGTAATAAGTACCATAAAAACCTTTACTCATCACTTTTCCTCAATAATCTTGACGTGAGAAGTTATTTATTCCAGAGAATTATTACACTGTTTTAAGAGGTGTCATTTCGGTCACCTCATATGACTGACTATATCCTGTGGTTATGGAATGTAATAGTATAAAAAAAAGTTATTACAAAAGGGATGTGTAATATTTGAACATAGAAAATAATATTTTAATATATTTTTTGTTGTAACTCATGAAAGTGATCTTGAACACCTACTTTTTGAATTACTGATGACAATCGTGTTATGCAAACTAATTACGTAGTTATTCTACAAAAAATAAACAAGCTTTTGCTCTAGAAAGAGAATTTATATTACTGTAAATTAATATAATTATATTATTTTATTTAAATATAATATCTAACGTACGATAAATATTATTAGATATCTTATCCTCTATTATCATTAAGTTATGATTACTTATTCATCACGTAAAACATGTTTACGAATAATTCTGATAAATACAGGATGATTTTGTTTTTTATTAAAGTAATAAATTGAGTACAAATAAAACTACAGCGGCGTTTGTTATTAATAAATATTTTAAATAAGACATTTCTCGCCACTCTTCGACTGGAGAGGAGCGTAAATAATTAAAAAAAAATGTAATTATATGTTGAATTATAATATAAATATTCTAATATTAACAGATTGAAAATAAATAATAAATCACTATTATGTTATGATTTTAATCGGTTCTAGGGTTAATAGCAGATATACACGTAATAATATTTTTATGTATAAGCATTTTATTTGCTGTTATAAAAAAAATAGGAACTCACGGCGAGGTGTAATATTATACTAAAGAATAGAATAAAATAAAATATGACATTTTCTAAAACATTTCTTGCTTGGTATGGTTGCTGTACAGTATGTTTAACATTTTTTTCTATTTAATGAATGAATCCTACGTGAAGTCCGTTGTTACTGTCTTAGTTTGATAGAAGGGAAAGGGTACAAATATCATAAACAAAATCACGCACTCGTAGAAGGATATGTGACAGTTTTCAAAATGAAAAACATATAATCATTATATAAATATTAAATTAAAATGTTTTCAATAAACTATGGCAAAAATACAGTTAGACATAACTCATTTCTTTACGTTCATTAGATTTCAGCTGATCGCAGGTACTCCAGAACAGATATTTTATAATTAATTTAAAGGATTATTCTTTTCAAACTTCCACTCCATCCCGGTGGTAATAATTGTTGACTTTTGTGTCAAGGTGGCGCAGATCGCTAGGGCTGGCCTTTCATTCTGAATGGTTGATAGTTCGAAATCCGACCTAGCCGATTAACGGTAACGGTTCATCGATACTGTCCTCGTTGGGCCCGGCAATCATCTTTTTTGCGATCTACTTAACAGTAAATCCTGGCCTGGCGATTCATGGTTATAAAAAAGTTCAGGTACCTTCATTACAGTAACTCTCTCTTTTTCCTGTTTAGCCTCCGGTAACTACCGTTTAGATAATACTTCAGAGGATGAATGAGGATGATATGTATGAGTGTAAATGAAGTGTAGTCTTGTACATTCTCAGTTCGACTATTCCTGAGATGTGTGGTTAATTGAAACCCAACCACCAAAGAACACCGGTATCCACGATCTAGTATTCAAATCCGTGTAAAAATAACTGGCTTTACTAGGACTTGAACGCTGGAACTCTTGGCTTCCAAATCAGCTGATTTGGGAAGACGCGTTCACTAGAATCGCAACAGTTTACGGTCCCTGAATCAGAAAAGATTATGAATTAACTACCAACAGATTTCTGGGTTATCCAATCGATCAGTCAATAATTATTGTTTTTATATAGTGCACAACGTTTTTTTTTTAAATAAATAATTTTTAAAAATTACTATTTATAAATGAAATAACTATTACCCAAATAACTATAAAATCGAATGTAGAAAATAGTTTATGAAAAATATTTTGTTGATAAGTGACAATGAAATACGAGTATGATGTAATAAGTTATCAGGGGACTGAACAAAATCAGATTTCTGTTAGTTGCCGATTTGAATATTTTCGATCATCGGCGGCATTGATCTTCCGGTCACTGGCGGTTCTGTAAATATCACTTTATTCGACTAAAAATAACTCGCGTAAATTTAGTTTTACACGAACGTGAAGTAGAGTTGTACTGCATCATTAACTAAAAAGGGGAATCTAGTTAGATTTACGTTTTATATTTTTAGAAAAATTTAAGGAAAGTGAAATGTAGTGTGAAAATCAATAGAAAAAATGATTTGGATAAACCATTTTAAAAATAAAATGTTTTTTGTTCGTTTAATTTCTTAGCACTATTTTGAAATGAGTTAAAAGTTTTACTCGCGTCAAAGAAAAATGCATCCAACAAAGTAAGCGTTAGTTTATTATGGCAGTCATTATGGGGTTAACTAATCTGCCTTTATTATATGGGAAGCCCTGGCGTTATATAAATTTAATAAACCCTGCATTTTAACTACTGTATAATGTTAATGTCACCGTAATCCTTTTGTTATTCTTTAAGTCTGAGGAGAAAATATATCGGTTTTCCTACCCCATAACTCTCGACCTATTTCACATTACACCTTACCGATACTGAATATACCTTACTTAGTACTGCGTAGGATTTATATACTTTATATTGTTCGTAAAGTTCAAACTGACCTTCAGTCTGATAATAAGTTGACAACGATTAATTATGAGTCATAATTAAATATAATAATTCAACAAGCTAAATCAGTATTTATTGTCTTATTCAGACTTCCTTCACAATATGCCTATTACTGAAGTTCATCATACCATGTAACTGCATCTTATTTACTTATCTTTTTTCAGATTAACTAAATCTCTTATTTACAAATCCAATGGAATGACCGTATTTTTTTAATGTTATTGACGTGTTTTTTAATGATACTGACAAATTCTTCCTGACCTTAAAAAAACTGTAAGTTTGTGTAGCATACTCTAAAGTATGCTACAAAATTATGAAGTTTATTACGTACAACTATATTTTTATAAGCCTAACTACGAGTATATGACGTAAATTCATACATATACGAATATTTGTATCATATCTATACGTTACTTATTATTACACACAAACTTATTTGAGAACAGGTACATGTGTACATATTAAACTGTGCGTGTATTTAAACAGCCATTAGTCAGCCAGTGTGTCCTTCAATAAAGATTTTTTTCGATTTTTTCGTTGTTGTTTTGGTGTGTTCACAAACCGTGACAATGCAACGTTTGCCATGTTGGTAGCCAGCTTATATTGTTATTATCGTTATTATTTACTTTATGTTTGGCTAACAATTATTTAATAAATAATGTAATAAATTTTACCATTGTTATGTAAATGGTTATTATTTCTTTTTGTTTAAAAACTCAGTATTACTGATTTAATTTTCTTTTTTTTGCACGGATAATAATGTTACAAATACACCCTTATAATTCCACTTTCAAAAATTATCTATCTTCCTTCTCTTACATAGACAAAAAAATATTTTTTGGTCCGTCAGGTTAGATCCACGTTAGATCAATAGAAATGACCATTTCGTTCGGTCCACAAATTCTTTCCATAGTTTTCTCAGAATAAAATTTTCTTTAATCGTTGTTTATAAATCGGTTAACCAAAACAGAATCCGTTCACTACTTTCATAACACTGGCAGGTCATCTGTGTTAAAAACTCTCGAAGCTGTATTCCTGAATAACTTCATGTAGTCTTGATAGCTATTTACATTTTAAAATATTTATCATTGAAAATATATCAACTTATTTTCATTTATACTTTCACTTGTAGTTACACATTTTTAGAAAAATTACTTATAATTATTTTTTAATATTGTTTTTAAAAATTGATCATTTTAAAATTAAATTTCTCAAAAACCACTTCTTAGATCAATTTAGAATTTCTATACGTTAAATTTAATAAATATTTTCACTTATTTTTAATACCTGCAGTCAATTTTAAATATTTTTGGTAAAAAAAATCTTTGTTTTTTCTTTAAATGCTTCTTTATAATATTATTGTTACAAATTTTAAAATAAATTTCCATAATCAATCTAAAAGAACTGTTAAATGAGAGCGCAAAAAACCAGTCTCCTTACAGTAACCTACCATTAAAGTTCTGAAATTCTCCAAAACTATTTTTCTTTTTATTTTCATACTGACCACACTTTTAAGGAAGTTTCATTCTCATTGATCTCAACAAATTGTAAAGCACTTCTTGTACTCATGATAAAAACTAAGAGAGTGAATTTTGCAGTTAATTTAATGTTAAAAGTTTTCCTAACGTAAACATAACAAAACGAAAGTCGTTTTTTTTCTATTTTTTAATCATACTTGCTTAAAATACTTCAGTCACTTCAATTTTAATAACATCGAAGCGTATAATAATAATAATAATTCATCGACGACATTTTTATTTGATATCGATTTAGGCTACTAGAGTTATTTTAACATATTTAAAACAATAAAATCTTTATAAAATGAATTCGTAAAAAAGAAAATGTTCATGCTTCTTTACTAAGTTTCTATTTTGTCTCACATTTAAGGAACCGTGGTCTTTATCTGCTTGTTACTTGTTTTTAATATCCTTGATTAAATTACCAACATTAAAGGAAAATATGTTTTTTTTTTATAATTTAGAGTAATTTCATACATAAAAAATCTATTTGTGTTCAAATTATCAAAAATTATTTTTAAAAATTAAATGTATTAAAAAAAACTCTTCATTTTATTTTGCTTAACCACCGTTGAAAGTGAATGCGTTTAGAATTCAGGCATACTTTTGGAAAGAAATAAATTATGATAAATAAGTTATCATGTATTTTGATATTTTTGCGTAATATTTTTTTTCAGTTCAGAATCCAAAGACCTAAACTGATTTTTTTTTAAAGTTTCAAATACTCTTTTCTTCAGAACTTTTATTTCTTGTGTTTTTTTTATAAATTTTCATAAAAAATAACGGCTTAGCCGGAAACTAATCATATTACACAGGTGACTATTATAAAATGTTTTCTGGAAATTTGAAATAGATTTTAATTTAACATAAAATTACATCCGTTGTTGTTTCAACTTGATCTACACAAAATAATGCTTTGTGATGCTTAAAATTAGTTTATAATGTTGTCTTTCATGTAAATAAACTAAAAATCCTTATTGAATCCTTTTTTTAAAAATCCTTTTTTTTCATGCGATCGGATATTGCGACAGACCGCTAAAAAAATGATTGTTTTTTTGTTAACAGAATAAGATAACTACTAAAGACTTTTCCAAGAACAGGAGATTGTAGATTCGGCCATTATTTTTTTATACGTATCCATACTCTTCTATAAATGGATTATAT